>NC_062232.1:26238917-26872849 GCF_902686445.1 Sciurus carolinensis
ACAACTTTATTACTAAATCCATTGTTTTGCCAATTCTGTGGGATATGGGAAAGACTTGAAAGATTAAGAAATGCATTAAGCAATTCCAACAAACACCAGTACCATATTCAATCATATTACTTCATAGGATTTTAAGTGCCACTCTGTTTCAATGGGGGGAATACGAGTGGTAGAATATTACTGCCATCTAATACTGTACAGAAGTTCCTCGATCATAGGGCTGTGTCCCAATAAACTCACCACAGGATCAAATTATTGTAAATCAAAATTGCATTTACTATATCTGACCTATCAAATGTCCTAACCCAGAAATACAGTACACTGTTGAATATTATTTGTAGATTGTCACAATGGTGTGGCTGACTGGAAGCTGCAGTTCTCTAATGCTGTCCAGGAACTTGAGAGCATGTCAACTACCTATCATTAACTTGGAAAAAGACCTTTATTCAAAATCTAAAGTGTGGTTTCATTGTAGACTGAATGGATATCACTTTTGCACCATTGCAAAGTTGAAAAATCATAGTTAAACCATCAAGTCAGTCCTTGCCTAAATATTTTAGTTCACTATTACTGAAAATTTTAGATGGGCCTTCTGAAGTTGGTAATTATTTCTGTGATAGAAGAGATGAAATCTAGGATATTGGTCTTACTCATTTTCAGCTCTTTGACACTGGGTTTGCTACACCTTTGCTTAAAGTATTTCATTTTTTCCTGCATTTTTGCTTTATTTTTTCTTCTGTTTTCTACTAATGTCACATAATGGAAAATGAAATCACATCTCAAAGGGATACTTATAAATATGGTAAAGGATGTACTTTATGCTTCAGATTATAAATGTGATTTGAGGAATTTCAGATGTCTGGTCTTATTTGTCAAAATCATGCTATACTTTTAAATCACATTTAATTATAAACATCCACAATGCATGCATTCATATGTTCATATGCATATCAGTTTTGTGGACTTCAAGTCAAGAATATTTTTCTTTATCTCATTTTAAGGGATGTAAATACTAGCTAGCAAAATTCAATGTTTACTGGCATTTTTCTAGATAGGAAAGTCTGTTGCATTATTTAACTATGGGAAATCATGTTTTCAAGATGGTCTGTTTCTAGATTTGGCTTGAAGTATTCCATCACTGCTCTACATTATTCACAGGGAACTGTAGAAGGTGCTAAAACCTGGTATCAGGGGACAAAACCCTAGTGATCAGCAGGCTTTTTTAATGAATAATAGAATTCCAGCAGCAAATGTTTTAAAACAAAGTGCTGCCTGATCCTTATTTTATCACGTTTTATGAAGTCAAGTCATGTTAAAATGTTCCGACTATGTCATGGTCTGTACTCTCTACCCTGTGCCATCTTGCTCTCTGACAAAACTTGAATTTGAAAGATTATTTTTTAATAAAGAGAAGGAAATGCACTGGGACTTAAAGGCGTTCCAGAGGATTAAGTAGGAATCAATATTAATAAAAAACAACTTGCTAAAAATAGAATTGCATTGGATAAGTATTAATGGAAAAAAACTTGTTTTGAAAATATACCGTGAATATTCAGAGATTTTTATATCCCTGTTTTGTCCAGAAAATCAACATTTATAGATTCATGCCCTATATTATATATAGTACATAGTATAGTATGTACAGTATATCAGATTAATTCTACATAGTGTACCACTATAGTGTATCAAAATTCTTAAAATTCTTACAATCTAAAATGTATCTTCCTAATTCTGTCACCCTTCAGTTTACAATCCCACCTCTTTCATACTTTTATCAAAAAACTTCTACATAGTTTACTCCACTTCTCTGCTTCCAATTGGCCATCATGGATCTTTAATTGTATGCATTCTTTCTTATTTACCATTCTTCTGATAAAACAGCCCTCTCAAAATACAGAAATCCAATTCTAAAATACCAGATCTAGATGTCTGTCCTCCATCTTCATCCTCCTCAATTCCTTCGCAAAATTTGACACTGTTGAATATAATTGCTTTCTTCAAAATATTTTTAAAATCTTCTGTGTGATAATACTTTCCTGAATAAGTTCTTAAACTATATATAGGTGTCCCCACTCCTGGTTCCTGCACATATACCTATTAATACATATATTGATACATATTTCAGATGAGACATTATCTTATCCACAATCTTCTGTCCTTGAATATCTCAAGAGTTACCAAGCTTTTTCTCTTCGTGACATCTCATATGTTCTTAGAAATTGCTCAGCAATCTCTAAACACCTCAGCCCCCAGAGTATGTCTATATCTTTGGTCTTAACTGATTTGCTGAGAATAAATCCTAGTTTCCAAATATATTTAGACAGCTTCGCCTGGAGGTAGCATGGAACTTCCGTCTCAGTAGGGCACTTTCCATTATTCCTAGTGCCAAAATGCTTCTAGATATAGCTCCTCAAGTCCCTGGGTTGAAACATGTAGCTCAATATGCAAAACCTGTCAAGAGCCTTCTCTTGCCTACTAGATAAAATGCATACTCTTTAATATGGTATTCAACATCCTCCATAATTTGTCCTCAACTTTCCTTTCAAGCTGTTTTTCTTCCTCTTGCCCCCAACATCATAAACCATACACAGTATTCATACTTCTATATCTTTCTCATTTAGTTCCACAAACTACAATGATCTTTCTATGAGAAGAGTTCTCCTATGGAAATCATACTTGATTATCGGGGCTGTTCACTTAGTTACACCTCCTGCAACCTGCTAGGTCAATGTTTGCAAAGCTAGGTTTTGTGTTCCCAGAGGATTTGTATGAACATCGATTACACTACTTAAATCTATTGGGCCTTAAGGCAGTGTTAATTGTGTTTGTTTCCATAAAGACTCTGAGGAAAACTCAAATAAAACCTGGTAGTTAACACAAATTAGATGTATAAAAAATATTGATGAACTGAGTCACTGGCATTTGATGTCCACATATGACATTATTACATAAATGTAAAAGATATGAGTGTAAATTAAAAGTAATTTTTACACAAAGGGCAGTGCTCATTTTACAATCCTAGGTTTAGGAACCCATGATACCTATATACCATTTTACTTTGCCACTTACTAGTCTCATGGCCTTCACTAAGTCTATTAACTTAACCTGTAAAGTAAGAAGATTGATTGATGACAAACATTACAGATACTGTCTTTGAAGCAACGGTCACATGATGCTACCATTCAATAAGTCTATAATAAATACTAAAAAAACATTATAAAAAACACTTGACAGTGATAACATATAGGAGATCATTTTGATAACCTTGGCCTAATTTAAATTTTAAGAAAGTAAGATAAAACTGCCAAATGAGAAGTTATATAATTATTTGTAAAAACTAAAAACCTTTATTTTTCAGTAAGCATTCATCAAGAGAACTTGTTAGAATTTTGTGCTTCAAATGACTTAAAAATGAAAGTTTCAAAACCACAGCTTCTTCTGCTGCTGTAGTGGTGAACACTGTATTAATTTGAACAGATTCTTTCAAGGTCAAAAGTATTATAATGTTAAAATAAGTATGTTCTCATAAATAACAAGGATGTGCATGGGCAAGTGGGAAAATAACTTATATAGAGCACATTCTCCAGGGTTTGCATAAGTTGTCTTGATTTAACCCAAACAAAGGATTACAAAGATCTGTCAGTGTGGATGATGTTTCATGTCTGTAAACAGTTGAAGAAAGTATCCTTAGCTACATGTCATTAAGTAGAAAGGATTACTATCCCAGTGTCAAAACTACTCATAGTTAAGATATTTGTCTCTGTCCCTGGATCTTTCTGAAATTGGACCTAAACCATTATACAATGCTCTGAACAATATGTGCTTTTCCATTGTTCAGTGTCTGGTTCATAAACATTTAACAATTACCAAATATCATTGTTTTCATCAATTTCTTATTCTAATTAACTATAAATTCCATTTTAAATTTATGATCCTACACACACACATACATGCACATGCAAAGTTCACTAAGTTCTTACCTATCTTCAAAATTGACCCTACATATATGTGTTGCATAAGTATGTCTTAGATAAATTGTTATTTTAAAACAGAAAAGTAAATCATAATCACAATACTATTATTGTTAACAAATATAGATTGCTTGCAATTTCCAGAGATGATATATTTTGGGGTCTCATACAAATACCATCATATTTTTTGATCAAACAAAGATATTACATACTAATTACTCTTTTTTTACTAAAATGTAGAATCTAATAAATTATATTTAGAAACATGGGAAATCATACATTTGGCTCACATGGGAAGGTCCCCCTACTCTTATATTTTACAAAGCAATCTGTTCAGATAAATCTGTTCATATTATTAAACTTTCTTGATTCTTTTAGTAAATTCTATGACAAATATTGAAGGTCAGGTGTCTATGGAGAAAAATAAAAATGCAAACATAATAACCATCCAAACTATGAAGATATTGTTATATACCTCTCATATGCTTATGCTTTATATAAGCTCACACTAAGTGAGTTCCTATGTCATTTTTCCCCTAAGAAAAAATGCAATGTCTTCCTATGATAAAATAAGAATGACAGAAAAGAAAGATATGATGATATTGGAAATAAGCATATACTGAGAGCCAATTTGCCATTGTTTTATGACATATATATACATATATGTGTTCATATATATATGTTCATATATGTATACATATAGCATAGCACTTGTCTTCAACTCAATAAATGTTTGATAAATGTTGAATACATTTAGCTCTGGGACGGATTCTAAAGTATTTCTTTACAAATACTTTGCTTATTAGTGATTATTTGACCTACACTAAGCATGACTTTGGTGTGTGGCAGTCTCTTTAACAAGAATCCACCTAAAATTTATATTAGCCAATATATTTAGTGGATATAAATGTATTTTAAGAAAAGTAAAACATTTCTCTAATCAATGAAATATTGTACTTCTATAAATTTTATATATGTATGTATTCAAATATCTGTATACACACACAGACACACATACATTAAAATAACTATACATGATGTTTTATTCCATTAAAGACTGTATAATTAAATATGTGAAAACATTGAAATCATTCAGGTATTACCACAAAATAATGCTCAAAGTATATGCAATTTATCTTGAATTCTGTAGCTATTTTGTAGCTTGGGTGAAATTAATCTCAACTCCAACCCAAGCATAAGCCTTGATAGGTTTAAGTGATTCCTTGTCACCATGATGGGCTTAGAGACCTATAATATAAACCTATGTGCATGACTTTCTGTTGATCACAATATAATAACCATAGACATGACCAAACATATTTCAAAACAGAAGAATTTCCAGACTTTTTGTTCCATTATTGAGGAAAAAGTCATTAGTTTCTCTTGAATATAAATAAAAAAAACCATGATGTTGCTATCATTACAAGATCATTGTGGAAAATATAACTACTTGAAAGACTTAGTGGAGGAGGATAGAAACAAGAGAATAACTGAGAAATGCAGCAGCAGTACCATGGCAATGTGAAGCTCTGGATTAAATTGTTACTGAATTCTCATCATTATTCTGGATTTATTCTGTTACATAAGTCAATGATTTCCAAGGTTTAATCACACAAAAAATTTTTAATTGAAGAACATGTCATGTATGACTGCTCGGATGTGAATGCGCGCTCTCTCTCTGTGTCTCTCTGTATGCCTATTTAGATTTTTCTTGAGAGGAGATTTCCATTATTAGAGCAAATATCATTCTAATGCATACAGAGTTTGGTATCAGAAAGTACATGTTCAAAGTAACAGATCCTATAATGTGGAATAGGCTGATCATGTAAGAAATAAGGACAATGATAAGGACCCTCAAATGTTAGAGAGATACTTGTTCTCTGGCTTAAAATGTTGGCTAACTAATGGTCTGTTTTATCCAGAAACAAATACTTTACTCCTACCAGCACTATTAATGAACTTGATAGAAACAAAGAATTTTTCCCTTTTTATACTATCATATCTATTTTTAAATTTCTATTAGAGCTTTACATATAGTAGTTGGGTTCATTCCAACAAAATCATGTATCCACGGAAAACAAAGATTTTGACTTAAGCTTCTGGCTTTTTTATACCAAGACAGAAACAAGTTTATAATAAAAGGTCACCTGTTTGAAGCATAGAAAAAAGAAAATATGACTTTATTTTAAGACAACCCCTCTACCTATGGTTCATAATGTGAATGGCTTAGGAAGCTTATAATTTGGAACCTGATATTAATGGAAAAGTCAATTTTATTCTTACTCCAAATATAATGTTTATAAGAGAAGAAACAGGAGGGGAAGAATTTAAGACATAGCTACTAAAATATTTCAACTTGTTTCATTAAGTGCTGCCTCAAGGCACTTTTCTGACAAAGTAGATGACCACTCCTATCACAAAGCAGCAGCCCAGATGTAGTCTATACTCAAATGGGTAATTGGCTACGTGTCTTACCCCAAACCTTTTCTGCAAACTGCTTCCATCAGGGGGTTGTGCATAGCACAGAAACCTATTTGTTTTTTAATTGGCTCACGTTTGAAGACTAGAACTACAGTAGGGGAGTTTGGTTACTAGGTCATAGAATTGATAAAGACAAATATGGAAAGTCTAAAATCTAAAGAAAACTGATTGCTACAGAAATCCTGAGGTCAACTAAAAAGTCTACTTATTAATCAACCCTAAACCAAACACCAGAATTCCAACACAACAAAATAAGTAGACTACTGTAAGTGTCACTGAAATGGCATTTCACTAATATCAATCTCAGATGTAATTTTGAAGACAACTATTTAGCAAAATTCTTAATGAACAACAACAACAAAAATAGCCAAGTGCTCACTGAAAGTGCAGGATACTACAAGTGTTTTTTTTTTTCCATTTTGTCCTGTTGTGCATTTAGGGTTTTTTCCTTTATTTTTCAGGATATCCTTTCCTTTTTTAACTTTTTATTTATGGACATGGACATCAATTTTTTTTCATGTAATCATAGCCCAGTGGATCATAAAGCATTGTATTGAGGTTTGATTGAAAGAGATTGCCAATCACCCAAATAATCCAACCTGTGAACTGGAAGTCATCATTGGAAGAAGTCTTAATCTTTTTGAGGAGGATATTTCTATATTTTTGAAAGTGAATACAGGCTACTGAGGGTGTATCAATGTCAAAAGTCAAAAAATACTATAGTAGACACTGCAATTACACAACCAATATCCTTTCCACTATTACTCCATTGTATAGTAGCCTCAGGATTTGGATAGGATTGATTTCACCCTCAGTTCTAAATATGGACTTGGTTTTTGTGTAGTCATTTGGGATAATTCTTTCCACTTTGCTACAGCAATATGCTTAGGGAAGGCATATGATCTAAGAAGATTTATAGAGTAACTCCTACCTTTTATTTGCCACTTGGGAAACATAAACTCTTTCTATGTGTTTGTGAACAAGGAAATAAGAGTTCCTAGGATCTGCTGAGATAAGCCAGTTTGTATCACTATGACAAGTTATAGAGGATAGTATAGAGAGATCAACAGAAGCAGACCAGTCCTTAACTCCATAATAAAATGCTGCATTAAACCCTTGAGCAAACACTGAACTTATTATTTACTGAGTGAATAAATTTTCATTGTGTCTCAAATAGTTTTGAAACTAGTAACATCCTAAATAATACAGGATATATTATGCTTTAATGATCTTCATCAACTTAATAAATCTTTAAATAATCAACAATCATTTTAATATGTACTCCTAGCATCTTCAGTTCTTCAGTGCCAAATGTTCAGATTTCAAATTCAATGCTCAATTGCTCAGTTCACCAAATCTAGTTAATTGCTGTTTGTCAAAAAGCATTATCATTAATGATGCTGATGCTATATCAATAAAATGAAGACATTTTGAATTGGTTCACTTATTCATCAAATGGAAATTTTTAGAAAGTATGTTTTATCTTATTACAATGGGGTTGCCAAATGGAAATTTAATGCACCATTTTTTTTACAGGCTGGTTATAATTTGGAATATTTAAAGCAATTCTTTCTTCCTCACCCCTCTTTCCCTCCCTGAAGAAAAGGCAAAAATCATCTGAAACTCTTGCAAGGGAGAAATATCACTGAAATCATCAAATGATAGATTTCAGAGCAATTATTCATTTAATTATCAGTTACCCAACCCTCATCCTTCATTTTTAAAAATTGCCTTTACTTTAAAATTGCCTGTATTTTACTTTACGTTTCTCTTTCCCTGATTTATAGTCTCTCTTTAAAATGTTTACATATTTGTTCACCTTTTTGTAAGTAGCAAAGCATGCATGTGTGTTTCTGACATAAAACCTCTCTTCTAATGCTCTGTTTTGTGTCATTATAGTATAGAGGTTAAGAGGACAGATTCTGGTGACAATGAGTGTTCAAATTCTAGCCTAAGCTCTCTTTCTGATATTTTGCTTGCTTTATAAAGTAACTTAAAATAGTTTTCTTCATAAGTTTCCTCTAAAATTTCATTCAGTTCTTAGGTATAAATCTGATCACAAAGTAAACATGGTAGATATTATTCCTTATTGTGCATGGAGGGCCTTTGTAGTAATTTTGTTTTGATTATTATGATTTTTGAAGACTATGTCACTAATTGTTTTCTTGATTTTCATTCATTTAGAGTTGAAAAACACCTTTATATGTCATTTATTTTTATTAATTTTTGATTGGCATATATTTTAAAACAGGTAATTTTACTGAAGAAAACAAAAATTTGAAAATTTAAAGAAATAAAAATTACATTAAAGCAATTAAATGACAATGTAAAATATTCTGAATATAGCCTTTGTTAAAAGTACATACCTAAATATATAGCTACACAAATATGTTTTATCAAAACTAGTCATAATATGGTCTTACTTATGTACTCATATAATATATTTGGTATAGTTTGAACCTTGAATGTTCCCCAGAGGTCCATGTGGCAAAAGGCTTAGTCTCCAGCTTGGTGCTTTTGAGAGATAGTAGAAATTTTAAGGGGTGGGAACTAGTAGTAGGTTTTAGGATATCAGGGGCATGCCCTTGAAGGAGATGGTGGAACCCTGTTCTGCTTCCTCTTTTTTACCTCCAGACATGAAGTAAGCAGCTTAGGTCTACCCTGCACTACCTACCATAATGTGCTATCTCATCATAGGTCAATGGATGTAAATTGGTTGTGGATTGGAATTTTTAATACTGTGAGCTGAAAATAAACCTCTTATAGGTTGACAATCTCAGGTAATTGTTAAAGTAATGGAAAGCTGACTAATACCGTATTACAGAACGTTCCCATAGAATTAAATTTTCTTCTATATTTTGGTTCCTGGAGTTTCTTAATATTGTATCATTTGGATATTTACTAACTTATTTAAATATGGCAATAGAGTATATTTAAAGATGAAAATTTCCATAAAACATTTTCACAATAAAATAAAATTATAAAACCTGGGAAATTAATATATAAACTATCTTCCTATATTGTTCCATTTGAACACAATTCTATAATCTTGATTAAAAGTGAAAAATTTAAGAATTATGTAGGCACCAGGAATTTTCTTTCCATTTTTCTACCAATTTAATTATGTAATGCTCCAGTAAAACTAGTGGATTCCAAGAACTTAAAAGAAAGGAACACCATTACACAAAGTTTGTATAGAAAGCCTTGATGTACAAAAAAGTATCTACACTGTTTACTTTGTGATCAGACTTATACCAATTGGCTGAATGAATTTTCAGGAAAATGTTATAAAGAAAGAATTATTCTTATGCTACTTTATAAAATAAGGAAATTATGAGTACCTTGAAGAGATATTAGCATTCTAAAGTGCATTATAGCACTAAAATAGATGCATTAAAGAACCAAACTATCTGACAGACAATAAAATAAGCATAATCAATGTAATATACAGTCAATGGAATTTTTTATAATATTATTATATTTTTATACCTTTATTTTATTTATTTTATGTGGTACTGAGGATCAAACCCAGTGCCTCACACATGCTAGGTAAGTACTCTACCACTGAGCTACAACCACAGCCCCAGTCAATGGAAGTTTATTCAGCTTTTAAAATGATGAAAATCCTATAACATGCAACATGGATGAAACTCCAGGTCAGCATACTAAGTGAAACAAGATAGCCACAGTACAAATACTGTATGATTATACTTACATGAAGTAACAGAATTTATCAAACTCAGAATCAGACAGTAGAATGGTATTTTCAGGACCAGGGTGGGGGGAGTCAAGAAAATGAGGAAATGATAGTTCATAGATATAAAGTCTCAATTATGCAAGATGAATGAGTTCTAGAGATCTATGTTACAATACTGATCCCAATGACTGACGACACTGAATTGTACTTGCAGTTGTTATAGGGTAGGTCTCATGTTAAATATTCTTACCAAAATTAAAGAAGCTGGGTTGGGAATGTAGCTCAGTTGGTAGAGTGCTTGCCTCACATCCACAATGCCCTAGGTTCAATCCCCAGTACCACACACGCAAAAAAATATTAAAGAATGTAACATAGTTTTGACAAATTTTGTGTATCTCACAAAGCAACTGATGGTGCTTCTTGGCTAACAATTTTTAACACATCTTTTTTATGCAAAATAAAATGTCAACTAAAAAAAGTCTAACAGCAAAAATAGAGCAAAGATACAACAATATCCAAAGTCACACATTTAGCAAGCAACAAAGCAAGAATTAGAGGACAAAGTCAGTGATTTGAAATTGTGTATGTGTGTGTGTGTGTGTGTGTGTGTGTGTGTGTGTGTGCTTATGACATTTTAATTCCATGAAATGAGAGGGCAGTTACTCAAAGTAATATGAGGATATGAGATATGTCTCCATTACTTAATAAGAATTAATGGAAACATGTAATATCTTTTTCTCTCTCCGTTCCTTCTCTCATAACTTTCTCTACCTCCTTCCTTCTCTCATCACCCTAGCTGTATTATCTTTGCCTGCCTCATTACCAAGGTATTTTAATCCATGCATTTAACTCCTTGTCATTTGTGAAGGAAACAAAATTTGACAAGCCAAATGAAATCATTCACATTGCCACACCTGTGAAGAATTCTAATAGGTGAATAACCAGAGGTTTTTAAAACCCAGTCTTGATTTGGATAATGTTTTTGTATGCTAATCACTTGCTTATATAATTTTAAAAATTAAAAAAAAATACTAAAAAGTAAACCATGGTTTATGAAGTCATGACCAACAATAAGAGCACCACTGATACATTTAACAAATTAAGAGATGAAGTAAGTCTTGAGGTCATTAGAAAAACTGAATTAAATTTAATATATATACTTATATCCTACAATTATATATATATATATATATATGTACACACACATATGTATATAAATGACAGGGACAAATTGTTTGAGTTATTAATATTTTTAAGTATGCTAGGAGAGGCAGGTTAATACTTTGTCTAATGTCACAGTTGTAACATTTACATTTCTATAATTGTATGCTGCTCTTCATTGTGTGGTGTGGTTGGGGCTATTTAAAGGGAGATTTTTCTTTAGTGTAACCTGTTCCTGATATTTACTGATTGATTCTAGTATTTGTGATTCAGTTTTAGTGAAAAATACAATGAGTGAAAACTTTCCTTCTGCTTTTTTCTTCCTTGTTAAATGAATGAACAGAACTGGCAATTTCATATTCACATTTTCTTAAAACCTAGAAAATAGTTTCTCAGAAACTAAAAGTAACCAAATACAGGTTAACAGAAGGTGTATCAAGGTCAGTCAATGGGAGAAAGTAGAAAATCTAAAATATATAAACATGGAGGTGATGAAAATGTAGAAGATCTGCCTTTCTTGGAAATGGAAGTACTATTTTGTTTATTTTTTGGAGGGATGGATTTAGAAGGATAATTAGAAAATGAAGGTTATAAACTTTAGAGTGAGGGATATTTAAAACCCTCAGGAAATGGACCACGTGTTAATCACTTTTCTTTTACTTTCTTCTTACGGTATGATGAGACCAAAATTTAGCCAAGAGGCATTTTCTAAGCCACTAATATGCATTTCCCTCCAACTTGTTATACTCTTATAATGGTAGCCATGAGGTGAGGCAGTAACTCAGTGTAGAGTGCTTCCCTAGCTTGTGAAGAAGGCTGTGAGTTCAATCCCCAGTACCCACCCCCCACATACAAGTAATAAGAATGGTAAACACTGCATTACTTGTGCTTCTGACCATGCAATTTAAATTGCAAATCTTCATAAATTGTTATTTTGGGGGGCTTTTTTTTTTTGGTACTGGGGAGTGAACCCAGAAGTGTTTAACCGCTGAGTCACATCCTCAGCCCTTTTGATTTAGAAACAGGAGGTTTCACTAAGTTGCTTATGATCTCACTAAATTGCTCAAACTGACTTTGAACTTGCAATCCTCCTGCCTCAGGCTCCCAATCTGCCGGGATTACAATCGTGTGACATGGTGCCCAGTGCAAATCTTCATAGATTTTTAAAGAATAATTAGTTTTAGGGAAATGGTAGAAGAAAGGTAAAGTTCTTTCCTCTTGGCAAGGATATAACACTAAAATGGTGAAGTGATTTAATTAATGACTCGTGGCATTACTCTTAACATTGTGGTACCTGATAAACTTTGAAGTGTGTATTATATAGTTAAAACATTCAGAAAAATAAGACACATGTGGAGATAGAACAAAACACTATCTCTAGGGAATGCCAAAAAATTTCTATCTTGACCCTTGGCTAAACTTATGGTTTCTTCTCTGGTCTTATCTACTTCCTGATTACATTTTACATCACTTTTCACCAATTCCTTTTCCATGTTTTTTCTACCCTTAGTCAATAAGCAATAATTTCCCCCTCTACCTAATGTATTGCAATTAACATAGTAAATACTCTTGGGACAGTAAAGATCCCCAGTAATCCATTTCTTGCATCTCCTGAACACAGGCTATAGAAATATTATTTATTTGTTATGACCCACCTAAAACATTTCTATTTTTCTTTTCCATTTATCTAAGCCTTTAAAAATCCCTGTTGAAAATTAACTTACTCCATGAAAACTTTCCTGAGTACATGCCCATGAACCATAGTAGGATAGACGCATAAACTGCATATATGTGAAAACCATTAAATAGGCTTGTGATAGGAATCTAAAACTTACCACTTCTCAAACCCTGAGGTTAATCTGGAAAATAAAACACATTTGAAATACAAGATAGCATATCCCACTGTGTATTATTTATCCTTTTATATGTAAATTTTCTGTTAATATATGGTTGATGAGATTAATAATTTATAGTGAAAAAAGGAAAAAGATGTAAAACTGTGTTGTAGCAGACTTTGTATTGTAGGACCTGCTTCTAAAACCTTGTATAATTTATTAGGGTCATGGGTGGCTGTTCCCATAAGTAATAATGCTCATTCAACTCTTTTTCAGAATATGTATCATAATGGGATAATTGGTCATATAAAATAAATGTTATACATTTATATATTCAAACAATGTTTGAGTACCTAGTATATGTTTTAAACTCAATCTTTTCCCTCTTTTAGTTTCCACTTGGGGAAAAGAACCTGCAAATAGTATATTGGTACAAAGGAAAACTGGAAGCTTGGAAAGAGGATAGAGAGCAATATTGGTGGTATACTAAATAGGGTGGCAAGTCTTTCTGAGGCTTGAGGTCAGGAATAAAGCCATGCTAATACCTGGATAAGAGCTTCCCGAAAATAGGGGAATGCATGTGTAAAGTCCCTGAGTTAGAAGCATGCTTGACTTAGAGGAAAAACTAACAGGCTAGCGTGTCTAGAGCTAAGTGATGGAGTGAAGCATAGAGAAGAAGGTAGAATATCTAGGGAACAGATCGTGGAGGCATTTTGGATTTTCTTTTGAGTGTGAAGTGAAATTTGAGAAGGTAGAGCTGCTCTGAACATCTTGTCTTAGTTTATATGTTGCTTACGGGCAATAACAGCCATATGTGTCCCCCATTCTTGGTTAATTATCTCTTGTTACATAAGAGTTACCACAGCTAAACAAAAATTATAAATTAGATTCATGGATTCCAGGTTTGCAAAGGAGAGAAAAGGTCATTTTGGACAGTTATATGGTTCCTGTACACAGCAGTTGAGCAGGTTAATAAACCATGTGTCCAATGATTGACTCCCTTTTATAATCAGTTTTGTTATCTAGTCTTGCCCCATTAGAGAGCTCAATTTTCCCCTAAGCCATTTATTACATTTTGGGGTATTTCTATTAGAAAGTAAAGTATTCAAATGTCATATATGTGCTGACATGCATTTTAGCAAGTTAATTGCCTTTGTGCTTTTTAGTTTTTAAAATAATTTCTTATGCTTGAAAAATTCTTATCATTAAGTCAATTTCTTTAGGGTATGACCACATTTTTGTATCCTATTTCATTTTATCATTAGATGTTTCTGAAAACATAGATGTTCATGTTTATTTTCAGCTTTCCACCTTTGAGACATGCAATATGAATGTACTTCCTACTTCTCTCAGGTTGGGTGAGATCATTTGACTAGTTTTGCCCATATGTTGTGATATGAAGTAGCATATGTCCTTGTAGTCGCAAAATTTAAATGCTTATACAATAACTTTCAGAGTTTTCTTTGCCTCTACATAGTGACTGGGAATATTCCAGTTGATGGCTATATTATTAGGATGCATTCCTGATTGACCAATGAACAGAGTATTATCGTTGACCCACAATGAATATGTGGTATGAGCAAGTTATTAGATGGTACTGAAATTAGTGACCATATCTAGAATAACTGGCATAGATGACAGTTAATTAATATTATTAAGTGTCTACAAACATATTCCAACTGCAGTTCTTAGCCTATATAGTGTGATATATTAGTAAATCTCCAAATCAGAATAATCAGGTTATCCTACTGAACTGTTTTATTGTAGTTACTAGCACATAATACTTACTCAACAATTGTTTATTATATGAAGGAATGAATGTAACTTCATCTAATGGGAAGATATTAAGACATATTGCCTCAATTTTTCAAGGGTCATTGAGCAGTAATGACTAATTTCCTTAAAAATCAAGGGAGTGAGAAATCAGATTTAATAGGGTAGTACACACAAAAGGGAAAGTGCTTTTGGAAATAACCCATATATATAAAATTTAAAGCAGATACCTTATATAGTTGTGTGATATTATTGATAGTTTATGTATGTGGTTATATGTATATAAATATATATGATATAATGCATAATTCTATCTCATACACTATTTGAAACTTTCTCTTTTATCCATGTATTCAAGCTATCTTTACAACATGGTAATAAGTATTCATCTATATCATGAATTTTAAACATTTCAAGATATTTCATTAAAGATATTTATCCTAAGTTTTACACATATCATAAAGATGAACAGTCATACATTAACTAAACTTCACTCTCTAAAAAATGCTTTAACTATTTCTTATTAACATCATTGCACTAATCAGATTATTGACCTTAATCAAATTTCTAAAGGCATGAATTTGTACCTAAATTTACATATTTTAATTTTGTGACTTATTTAAAAATATGTTCCAAAAAGATAATATTAATTTATTCTGTCATAAACTCTCTTATAACACTTGAGATTTTCTGTTTCCTTATGCTCTGAAAAATTATTGGTATTATTATGGTTCAAATCAGCATATCTGGTAGGTAAAATCTTTTCATTATTTTTATTGGATATAATCCATTACTAGGTAGATGGAATGTCTTTATTCTTACTGATATACTAACTTTTTTCTTATTTTAATTTTCTAGCTCATGTCCTTTATGAGTTTTTCTACTGAGGTATTCTGCTTTTACTCATTTATTTTTCAGACTTTTTTATATATGAAGGTTATAATCATTTCTTTTTTATAAATATTACAAATAATTCTCCCAATTCATTCTGAGACTTTTATCTCTATGATTTTTTATATATTCTAATCAATGCATGATACAACAAAACTGATGCAAAATATTTTTACCCACTCAATAAGTAATGACCATAACCATAGACTATGAAGAAATAGAAGTGTAAGATTTTCAATAATTTAATAGAGACATTTTATATTCATTTCAGACCTCTAGGATGAACCAGGAAATAAGCAATTAGTAAATTAATGGTAATACTATAGTGCTCCTGGCATTCTTGTTCCTGAACTATTTGAGGTACCAAATAGTTAAAATGACTTTAATCACCCAGCTCACATGAAATTTAAATGATGAAATAGCAGTGGAAGAATCCATGGGCACATCTTATTTCTAATTCCATTAATGATCTAAATTTCCTCTTGAAATGAGTTTTTGAGGTATTATAAAGTAAATTTTAATGCTTCAGAAAAAGAACTACATATCTTAGGAAGCAGATAATTGGTACTGGATTTAGCAATCTGACCCACAATATAGAAATTTCTAATTAAAGTACTCTTTTTATAATGCTAATCTTTCAGTCAAAAATTTCCTTGGGACATGTTATAATGAAGATAAAATGTACTAAGATTTTAAATTAACCAAAGATCCCAGAGAAGCCTAATAAACATTTTCATAAATGTTCACAGTAAGTAAATTTTATCATGAAGTAATCCCATTTTTATATATAGCTCTCATCATTGGCATCATTATACTGTGAATAACTGAACTAAAAGAAATAAATATTTTAAATGCTAATCTTTCAAATGTGAAGAAAGAAGAACATAGATTTTTATAGCTGAATCAGCAAGTATATTATCTGGACATAAGGAACCATATAACAATACTATAAAATTATCATTAATCCTTTCAAAAGATACTTTCTGTCCCCAGCAATTTAATTCATGCCATATTTACAGTTTAAAAAGTTTATGATTGCATTCTTATCAGAGTTTATCATGATGAAAATACTTTATATGATCATTACTAATGTTGATTACACAATCACTCCAAACTAATTAGTATTAAATAAGATATCCTTAAAGGAATTTATCTTTTTTCTTTACATAGAAAAGCTTAAGGGTGTAGATTTTTAATAAAAATCTTGTAAAAATTGCCAGTAGATCTGAGGCCCAGCTACATGAAATTTGCTGCATGTATCGCATTATAGGAGGCCCTACATTATTTTGCAACTTCGGTAAGAAATTTATGTTGATTATCTAAGCATTATTCTACTTTGCACTGATATTATTCATAGCCAAAAAGTACAACATGTAAGGATGTGTGCTGATGGAATTCTGTAGCAGGGATCATAATTAGACACAGGTATCTGCTAATTATACATTTTAGGAAACATCTGTATAAAATTTTCAGAGTTATGCCTCTTTATTCCAATGTCACCATACATTGAGTATGGTTTCATTAAAAAAATGATTAATAATTTTACTAAGAATAATAAAGATACAGAAATACTTTCTGAAAACAAAATAAACAAACTATTGTCTATCATAGCAAACAAAATCCATGTGAAACAGAAAATTAAACCACTTAATGAATGTGAAAACTCGGGGTTATTTACATAAAATTGGACAATGTGGTAAACTAGATTTAAATAAGTACAATTCTATAGTGAAAACACTATTAAGCATAATTCAGTGTATAAGGAAGCTACATTCAGTATTTCTATTCTGTGACTGAAGTTACATGATTTGTATATCTGAGCTTCAGTGTTTTCCTCTGTAAAATGAAGAGTATGGAGGTTGTTCCACCTACTTAATATTCTTGGTTAAAAAGCACATTTGTAAATTATTCCTATATATATTTTAAATTTCATTTATGGTAGAAAGCAATTGATAGGCCATCACAGAACTTACTCTGCAAGGTTAATGGAAAAAGACACTCCCAAACTTCTAAATAAACAGGATCCTGAATATTTTATGATCTGTACAAGCTTGCTTACAATATGTACAATCACTTGAATATAGAGTGTACTTTAATGAATACCATAGTAGCTACTTTTGTCAACTGATCCGATTCTCATAAAAATCTTGTAAATTGTGAAAGATTGTTTTTGATTTTATGTTAGGTTTTGGGAGGTTTGGGGTATTGAACCCACGGGTGCTTTACCACTGAACTACATACCCAGCCCTTTTCATTTTGAGACAGGGTCATATAAAGTGGCCAAGGATCTCACTAAATTGCTGAGGCTGGTCTCAAATTTGTGCTCCTCCTGCCTCAGCCTCTCAAGTAGCTGGATTGCAGGCATTCACCACCATGCCTGGCTCAAACAGTATGTTTTTAAGATGGACAAAATTAAGATGTCTTATCCTAAAAACTCTTCTAACCATATAACTCTGAGACTTCTCCAACCCAATCTGGTTAATGTTCCCATCCCTAGCATGTAGGTGGATCTGTGACCCTGGTAACTCTTATACCATGTGTCTTCCCAACTAAGTTACCAAAGGCAAACACAGCTTCAACTAGATACTTTGGATCCTTTGTTCTTAGAATCCATCTACTTTTTTGTGAGTGATTGCAGTTGACAACATTGGGAGGCCATATACAGGTGTTACAGCAAACAGTTCCAGTTAAATTCCCAGCCACCAGTAATGTGATTAAAGAAGTGTTCACAACTGACTGCAGTCTCAGATTCCGTCTTATTACAACTGTATGAGAAGTTACAAGCCCTGTTGACCTCCAGAATCAAGTGAGATAATGACAAAAATGATTATTGATTTTGTAAGCTCTTAAGTTTTAAGGTGATTAGATATATGGAAATGGTAAATTAAAAACAAAATAAGCATGCCTGTATTACATAGGTAAGGCAAGACTGTATTCCATAGATGAGATGATCATTACACAGGTCTACTAAGAGATAATTGAATTACAAAGCAAGTAAGAAGGTGAATCTTCCTCTAAGATTTATTTTATTTGTTTAAAATTTATTAAAATAGGACTGGGATGTAGCTCAATTGTAGAGTGCTTGCCTATCATGTAGGTAGACTCTGGGTTCAATCCCCAGCAATATAAAAAATGCATTAAAATAAATATTTGATATTGATACTCTTTGAAGATACCAAAAATAATTTAAAGAGATATTCCATCTACTCTACACAAGGATATCCAAACAATCTATTAATGTTAACAAGTAAGCTTGCTAACCTGTTTAAACATTGTAAAACAACCAATTTAGCTTAGTTCCAGACAACAATACGTTTGCCATTGACTACCCACAAAACCCTCCAAAAATATACTGAACATGAGCTAAATGGGAATTTTCAGATATCTTTGTTTTGTAGAAATTGACTGTAGTTGTGCATCCATTCACAGCTATACGTCTGGTGCTATCTTTAATACTAAGAAAGAGATCCTGCTATGGTTTGAATATGATTTCAGTGGGTCCCCCCAAAGGTTCATGCACAGGAAATTTGACCACTAGTGTGGCAAAGTTGAGGTAGTGGAAACTTTAAGAGGTGGGGGCTGGTGGAAGGGAGTTACACAATTGGGGGTGCGACTCCCCCAAAAGGAATTAGCATAGTTCTTTTAAGATACCAGTTGATTCCCACAGAGTGGGTTGTTATAAAAAAAAAAAGCAAATGTAGCTCCTGAAACTTTATAGCTTCCCATATTGATATGTGACAGCTCTCTCTCTCCCACATCTGCTTCTAGCATGATACAATCTGCCAAATTGTGAGATAGCCAGAGAGTCTCATCAGAGGTCAAACTAATGGACCTGACTAATCTATCTGCCTTCAAAACTATAATCCAAACAAGTTTCTTTTCTTTTTAACAGTCAAGCCTTGGAGCCTTGGGTATTTTCTTTTAACTTTATTTTACTTATTTATTTATTTTAATTCAGTGCTGAGAATCAAACCCAGTACCTCACACATGCTAGGCAAGTGCTCTACCACCGAGCCACAATCCCCAGCCCCTTAGGTATTTTTATAGCAATAGAAAACAGACTAATACAAACAGGAAATTCATTTCATAGTATGTATTTCAAACTATGTAAAGTCTCTTGAAGAAACTCCAAGTATCCTCATCAAATGCAAAAAGAGACTTTCAGTCTACACTTTTGGGTTTAGGTTATTTTTAAGGTTATATCTTAAAGTGCAGAAATGTTAAACTCCATTATTGTAAATGTTTCTTTTTACTCTTAAATACTTATTGAGTGCCTGTTATATAAGAATGTGACAAAAATTCATATACTGTGCGTTAACTATTTTAGCCACCATGTAAAGTTAAAATGATCTCTATTTAGAGATGAGAAAACAATCATTGAAGGAAAATGGCATACTTGGGTCCCAGAAATTGTCTTCCTACCATCTTTGCATTTTCATCTCAAGAGGGTGTCAACTGAATCTCTTAGTTACAGGATATTATTTAATCTTTTTTTTTCTTAAAAGTTTGGCATTGTGATTGCGCGCTCTCTCTCTCTCTCTGTCTGTCTCACGTGTACTCCTACCATGATACCATCTTTTTAATATAAATAAATATAAATTAAGTAAATCAGAGTATAAAATAGGAAAATTATTTGTTACATATATGATAGAAAAAAATTTCTGTCCTTATATAGAATTATCACATATATACATCAAATAGAAAAATAACATTTCCACACTATTCAATATTTAAAACTCTTTGCCAAATCTGTAAGATAGAGATAAATCTTCATAAAATCAGAAAAAAATCATAAAAAATAAATGTAAATTTTATACTAGATATTTAATAATTTTCTAAATATAGAAGCAAGTGGAAGATTGTTGACTTTTGGCCATATAATCCTTATAAAATACTGGGAATGACTGAGGAATGAGGGTTTTCTCTTAAATGTGCCTTTTTTGAAGGTGTATTGCTTTGTTAATCACAAGAAAATTATAAGATAACTGGCTTAATTAACTCATTAAGTCCCATCATCCCATAAATGGGACACCAATAAAAACTTAAATTGAGCAACAAATACACCACTAATGTAACTTTTGAAAACAATATTATGGTTTTTGATTTCTATTCTTTTGAGGAAAGTAATAGGTACACAAGTAGAGCATTTGGAACTATACATTTTATAGACATTTGAAAATATGTAAAGGATCTAAAATCTCTAGATTATCATATCCAATCTATTTTAATGTACCTGAGTCAATTTTGTTGAAATATTTGCCTAATTTAAAACTTGGCACTTGATGGGTTAATTATCAAAAGCTGTATCTAAATTTTTATCATGATAAATAGAGATGGAGTCATGTACTCTGCATGTTCATATCAACCACATCTTTATTCAAACCTCAGGAGGTCACCTTCTGAACTGTAAACTAAGCATTTGGAAAAGTCACATTCAATAAACTTTTGTGAGTAAGCAGGTTTAATATTGTTTTGATGTGATTTTAAAAGATGCAAACTTGCATTTCTTGATATATTTCTTTTACAAAATTATTTTAAAACTAAGCTGAATGCTGTCTGGTCTGCTTATGGAGTAAACCTGCATCAGAGTACATATATTCTTGCTCTAAAATGCCTGTAATGTCAAGGAGCATTCTATTTTAAAGTGTAGACTTAAGTATCTGACTCTGTACAGTCTATAAATGCACTGAGTATTTTTGGTACCCCAAATGATTGAATTTTTAAGTACAGAATTTTCATCAATAAGCAGCTGCTGAACATGAGATACTTCTGTTTTATATTTTTATGTGTGCACATAAATACATATTTATTAGTTTGTAATAGAGTGAAATAAATAGTTTGTTTCTAAGACAATTGTTCACATGCCTCCGAAAAGCTTATATTGAGACTTAATCATCATGTATTATGTAGTATAATATCATGTAAGCTACCTCCATCTACTTGAGGATATTTGCCCCTCTATTTATAATAGGGAGAATAATTTAGGTACACATGCTCATAGCTATTGCTCTAATAAGCCAGGTAATAAAATGTGTTTATTGTGTAGAAACATATAATAAGAGTAATATGGCTTCACTTTTAAGTGTTCAAATCAGATTAACTCTTTCAGAAGTACTGCTTTGTAATTAGCAAGCAATAACTCTGAAATATTAATATTACATTTTCATTTAAAGTTATCACATAACTTAGTGTCTCTCTGAAGTATTAAGTTATGGTCTATAATTCAGTGTAAATTTACAATAAATCATTTTTATGAGCCTTCACATTCTTGGGCTATGATCACAAGAATGCTCATTTAATCTTAACATTCTCATTTTTTAAAAATCAGTTTTGTTTCCTTCACAGTATTTCTAACAATTAACATTCATTTTAAATTTTATTTTGAAATATTTTTGGCCTCTTTTCTCACCTGCAAATTAAATGTCATGAAGACAGATAACATTTCCACCTTGTTCACTAAAAGAATTTCAGTTCCAGGGAGAGTTATCTTACATAGTTTGTGTGAGTCAGATTTTCATCACTGTGACCAAAATACCTGACAAGAACAACTTAGAGGAGGAAAGGTTTATTTTGGGCTCAGTTTCAGAGATTCAGTCCATGGTCAGCTGACTCCATGACTCTGGTCCTAAGATGAGGCAGCAACCACATCATGGCCAAAGGGCCCAGCAAAGAAAAGCAGTTTACCTCATGGTGGTGAGTTAGCAGAGAGAGCAGGAGGGAAGGGGCCTTAGAAGATGAATCATTTCAGAGCATGCCCCAGCCACCCACCTCCCCTAGTCACACTCCACCTGCCTATAGTTACCACCCTGATAGTTCATACAAATTAGGATAGACCAATTAGGTTATAGTTCTCATACTCATCATTTTACCTCTGAATATTCCTGTGTTAACACAGGAGCTTTTTTTTTTTTTTTTTATTGTAAACAAATGGGATACATGTTGTTTCTCTGCCTGTACATGGCGTAAAGGCATACCATTTGTGTAATCATAAATTTACATAGGGTAATGTTGTTTGATTCATTCTGCCATTTTTTCCCTTCCCCCCCCTCCCCTCCCACCCTTCCCCTCCATCTATACAGTCCTTCCTTCCTCCATTCCTGCCCCCCTCCCTAAACCCAACTCCAACCCCAACACTAACCCTTCCCACCCCCCATTATGTGTCATCATCCACTTATTAGCGATATCATTCTTCCTTTGGTTTTTTGAGATTGGCTTATCTCACTTAGCATGATATTCTCCAGTTTCATCCATTTGCCTGCAAATGCCATAATTTTATCGTTCTTTATGGTTGAGTAATATTCCATTGTATATATATACCACATTTTCTTTATCCATTCATCAATTGAAGGACATCTAGGTTGGTTCCACAATCTGGCTATTGTGAACTGAGCAGCTATGAACTTTGATGTGGCTGTATCTCTGTAATATGCTGATTTTAAGTCCTTTGGGTATAGGCCAAGGAGTGGTATAGCTGGGTCAAATGGTATTTCCATTCCAAGTTTTCTAAGGAATCTCCACACTGCTTTCCAGAGTGGCTGCACTAATTTGCAGCCCCACCAGCAATGTAAGAGTGTACCTTTCTCCCCACATCCTCGCCAACACCAACACAGGAGCTTTTGAAGGACACCTCATATTCAAAGCATAACACAGTCTGTGATCAATGTGTATGGGTTAAAGGATAAAATCTACATTCATAATTTTAGACCATGTAACTAACAACATTGACAGAGTTAAAGGGAGGAAGAGACAGGAAACAAAAATAAAAGATACTTTAATACCTCATTTTCAATAATAGATGGAATAACCAAACAGAAAAACCATCAAAGAAACAGTAGACTTCAATAATATTTAGAGCAACTGTACTTGATAGAACCATACAGAACCTTCTACTTCATGGCAGCAGAATACACATTCTTCACAAGTCAGGTCTAAATAAAATTATGAAGTGTGAAATTATACCAAGTATTTTTTCCAACCACAATGTAACAAAACTATAAGTCAATAACAATAAGAAATCTGAAAATTTCATAAGTACATGGAACACTAAACAGCACATTCTCCAACAAGCAAAGATTAAAGAAGAAATAAAAGAGGAAACAAGAAAATATATTAAGAATTGAAAATACAACATACTTAAACTTTTAGAATACAGATAAATCAATACTAAAAGAGAGGTTGAGAGCAATAAACTCCTACATTAAAAAAGATAGACCTCAGATCAATGACCTAATTTTAACTCATGGAAATAGAAAAAAAATTAAAGAAGCCCTAATTTTGCAAATGGAAGGATATAATTAAGACTGGAGCAAAAATAAATTAGATAAGAAAAATTTAAAAAACACCAATGACATGAGTTGTCTTTTTGAAAGGACAAACAAAACCCTTCTCCAGACTAAAAAAAAGAAAGAAAAATAAATAAGCGGGAGGTAACATAACAACTGGTGCTACAGAAATAGAAAGGAACATGAAAGACTACTATAAAAAACTATATACCAGTAAACTGCATAACATAGGACTGGGTAATTTCCTACAAATATGAAACTTTCTAAGATTGAGTGATACAGAAATGGAATGTCTGAAAAGACCAATACATGTAAAGAGAGGAATCAGTATTAAAAAACCTCCCCCCCAAAAAAACAAAACAAAACAAAACAAAAAAAAACAAGAGCTAGCATACTTCATAGGTTATTTTTGCCAAACATTTAACAAATAACTAATGTCCATTTTTAAAAATTCTTCTAAAACAACCTAAAGTAGAAGGACCACTTCCAAACTCATTATAGAAATATCCTTATACCACAGACAGAAAAAGACACCACAAGAAAATTATGTTAATATCCCTGAGGAATATATAGGCTGAAATCTTCAATAAAATACTAGCAAACTGAGTTAAAGAGATCTTACATAATTACCAAATTGGATTTATCCCTGAGATGCAAGTGTGTTTCTACCTATAAAAATCAATTAGTGTGATACACCACATTAAGAGAATAATTTTAAAATCACATGACCATTCCTGTAAATGATCACAAGGTATTTAACAAAATTCAAAACCATAAAAAACTCTCAAGGAACTAGGAATAGAAGGAAACTGCCCCACCATAATGAAAGCAATATATGAAAAGACCATATCTGATATCACACTCAAGAGGAACAGGCTGAAAGATTTTCCTTTAACATTATGGAAAAGGCACAGATGACTCTTGCCATGTCTGTTCAACATGGTACTAGAAATTCTAGCTAGGAAATAGAGTAACTAGACAAAAGAGAAAAAAGAAAAATAAAGGAATAGATTTCACAAAATTGTCCCTCTTTGCCATTGACAAGATCTTAAAATGTCTAGACTCCATTTAGTAAAATAACCAGTCAGAAATAATTAACTAATTAACAAAATCACTAAGTTTTCCCTATACAAAATGACCATACAAAAATCAGTTGAGTTTCTACACATTAACAATAAATTTTCTGAAAATGAAATCAGAAAAACTCATTTACAATAGTACCCAAAAGAATAAAATAGCTTGTGATAAACTTAACAAAAGAAGTTTAGAAAAAGAAGTCAGACTATAATGCTAAAAACAACAAAACATTGATGAAGTTAATTGACACAACCAGAAACATATACTATGTCAATTGGAAGACTTAAAATTGTTAAAATATTCATACTAATGAAAGTAGTCTATACACTAAATTCAATACCTATCAAACACCTAATGTGATTTTTAAATAAATGCAAAACAATTATTAAATTCATGTAGAATATCAAAGGATCCCTTATACCAATTCAATCTTGGGAAAGAAGAAAAAAATAGGAGGCATAATATTTCCTGATTTCAAAATACATTTAAAAGCTATAGTAATTAAAATAGAGGTTACTGGCATGAAGACAAAGAGCAGTGGAACAGAATAGAGACTGTAAATATCAATCCACTCATATATGTTCACCTGATCTCCTTCAAGGGTGTCAAGAATACACAATGCAGAAAAATAATCTCTTCAACAAATGGTGATGAGAAAATTGGATATTCACATAGAAATGAATGAAATTTGACCCTAATCCTACATCATGTACAAAAACCAACTCAAAATTGGTAAGACTTAAACAAAAGTCCTGAATGTATAAAATTCCTTGAAGAAAACATCTGGAAAATTTTTAAGACATTCATCTTGCTAATTATTTAAGGATGTGACACCAAAAACAGCAACAAAAGCAAAAACAGACAAATGGAACTCAGAAAAGGAAGCAATCAATAGCATGAAAAGGCAATCTATGAAATGCGAGAAAATTTTTGCAAACTATGTATCTGTTAATTTGTAAATTTCTAAAATACGTAAGAACTTGTAGAACAAAATAACAAAAAAAAATTAAAGATGGGGGCTGGGGTTGTGTAGCTCAGTGGTAGAGCACTTACCTAGCATGTGTGAGGCACTGGGGTCAATCCTCAGAACCACATTACAAATAAATTTTTAAAAATAGGTATTATGTCCATCTACAACTAAAAAAGATGGGTGAAAGATTTCAAGACTTTTTTTCAAAGAAGATACACAAATAGACAACAGTTACATGAAAAGATGTTCAATATTGCTAATCAGAAGGGAAATACAAATGAAGAACAGAATGACATATTTTAGTGGACAGCTACTATTTTTTAATTGCAAGAATGAGGAAGAATTGAGAATATGTACACTATTGGTAGAAATGAAAAATCATGTGGCTGTAGTGAAAAAGAGAATAGTTACCTCAAAAAATTAAAAACTAAGCAACTATATGATCCAGCAATGTCACTTGTAGGTATTTATTCAAACTGAAATCAGGTTTTCTAAGAGATATTTGGACTCCTATGTCCACTGCAACATTATTCACAATCACCAAAATGTGGGAACACTTTACATATTCACTTATGGATAAAGAAAATACAAGGAAATACGATTAATATTTGAAAAGAAAGAAATTCTGACATATCAACTGCATGGATGAACCTTGAGGAGACCATGCTAAGACAGTCACAGAAGTAACAGTACTGCATGATTCTATTTATAAAAAGTATCTACAATTGTCACAATTGTAGAATAGAAAGTGGAACACTGGTTGCCTGAGGCTTGGGAGAAGTGAAAGGGGGCATTGTTAATTAAAGTGCATACGAGGTTGAGTTGCTGAGCCTGCCCCCCCCACCAAGGTCGGACATGTTGCTGAGCCCTCTACCCCACACCGAGGTTGGACGCATTGCTGAGCCTGCCTGCCTGCCTGCCCCCCTACTGCTGAGGGACACTGTGCCTGCCTCTCTGCTGACTCAGCGCACCCTTGCTGGGGCTCCCCAGTTCCTTTGGAGGCTGGTGCAGGCACTTTAATTATTCCTGAGGGCGTGGCCATCATCATTGGAAGGGTAGCCCCCTTCCTAAAACATCTCCAGGAGACTGGGGTCCTTTGACAGGTACCTCTATTTACTCACTTATATCCTATACCCTTTCCCCATCCTCTTGTTCACAACTAGAAAAATTATAAATAGTAATTGAACTGATCCTATTTATTTTAAAAATGTTAAAGTCTTTATAAGGGCTATCAGGTTCAGGGCTACATTTTCTCTGTATTAGGTGCTACTGGTATTCATCTCCCCTTCCAAGGAGAGGTAGTGGAAAACTGAAGGGTCATAATAAGCCTGCAGGGGGCGAATTTCAGTATCTCTGATCTTCACTGCTAGAGGGGAATATATAGAAACAATATGAAAAAACAGGGGAAGAAAGCATCCCTAACAAACCAAGATGCTGTTGTGATAGACTCCAATGACAGCATGGCAGTAGAAATGACAGAAAAAGAGTTTAGAATCTGCATAATTAAAATGATCTGTGAAGCAAAAGACGAGATAAGAGAGCAAATGCAGGCAATGCAAGACCATTCCATTAAACAGTTGAAAGAGAAAAATGCAAGAAGCAAAAGAACACTTCAATAAAGAGAGAGATTCTGAAAAAAAAAAGACAGAAATTCTTGGAATGAAAGAAACGAGAAACCAAATTAAAAACTCAATAGAAAGCATCACCAACAGAATAGACCTCGTGGAAGAGAGAATCTGAGACAATAAGACAAACTACTCAATCTTGAAAATAAAATTGAACAAACTGAGAAGATGTTAAGAAGTCATGAACGGAATCTCCAAGAATTATGGGATATCGTGAAAAGACTGAATTTAAAAATTATTGGGATTGAGGAAGGCACAGAGATAAAAACCAAAGGCACAAACAACCTGTTCAATGAAATAATATCAAAAAATTTCCCAACCCTGAAAAATGAAATGGAAAATCAAATACAAGAGGCTTACAGAACACAAAACTACAACAAATCCACACCAAGACAAATTATAATGAAAATACCTCACGTTCAAAATAAAGATAGTATTTAAAGGCTGCTAGAGAAAAGCATCAGATTACATATAAGGGGAAACCAATATGGATATCAGCAGATTTCTCAGTCCAGACTCTAAAAGCAAGAAGTGCCTGGAACAATATATGTCAAGCTCTGAAAGAACACTGATGCCAACCAAGAATACTGTACCCAGCAAAACTAACCTTCAGATTTTACAATGGAATAAAATCTTTCCATGATAAACAAAAGCTAGAAGAATTTATAAATAGAAAGCCTGCCCTACAAAATATTCTCAGCAAAATATTTCAGGAGGGGGAAGTGAAAAACAACAATACAAGTCAGCAAAGGGAGGAACTACCCTAAAGGAAAAGCCAATCAAAGGACAAGTAAAAAAACCAAAAATAAGCCAAAATGAGCAGGAATACAAAACATATCTCAATAATAACATTGAATGTCAATGGCCTAAATTCAATAATCAAAAGACATAGACTGGCAGATTGGATTAAAAAGAAAGACCCAACAATATGCTGCCTTCAAGAGGCTCATCTCATAGAAAAAGACATCCACAGACTAAAGGTGAAAGGATGGGGAAAAACATACCACGCACATGGACCCAGTAAAAAAGCAGGGGTCTCCATCCTCATATCAGATAAAGTGGACTTCAAACCTAAGTTAGTCAGAAGGGATAAAGAAGGACATTTCATACTGCTTAAGGGAAGCATAAAACAGCAAGATATAACAATTTTAAATATTTATGCCCCAAACAAGGGAGCATCTACGTATATCAAACAAACCCTTCTCAATTTTAAGACTCAAATAGACCAAAACACATTAGTAGTGGGGGACTTTAACACACTGTTCTCACCACTGGATAGATCCTCCAAACAAAAACTGAACAAAGAAACTATAGAACTAAATAATACAATCAATGATATAGACTTAATGGATACTTACAGAGTATTTCATCCATCATCGAGTGAATATACTTTCTTTTCAGCAGCTCATGGATCTTTCTCCAAAATAGACCATATGCTATGCCACAAAAAAGCCATTAATAAATGGCTAAAAAATAGAGATCCTATCCTGTATCCTATCAGACCATAATGGAATGCAATTAGAAATGAACAATAAAATAACAAACAAAAACTACTCATATACCTGGAGACTAAATAATATGCTATTGAATGATGCAGTGATAACAGAAGACATCAGGGAAGAAATAAAAAAAATTCTTAGAGGTAAATGAGAACAATGATACAACATATCAAAACCTCTGGGACACTATGAAAGCAGTACTAAGAGGAAAGTTCATTGCATTGAGCTCATATATTAAAAAAATAAAAAGTCAACAACTAAATGAACTAACATTACACCTCAAAGCCCTAGAAAAAGAAGAACAGATCAACACCAAAAATAGTAGAAGACAGGAAATAATTAAAATCAGAGCTGAAATCAATGAAATTGAAACGAGAAACAATTCAAAAAATTGACAAAACAAAAAGTTGGTTCTTTGAAAAAGTAAACAAAATTGATAAACCCCTAGCCACACTAATGAAGAGAAGGAGAGAAAAAACTCAAATTACTAGAATTCGTGATGAAAATGGAAAGATCACGACAGACACCATTGAAATACATAACATAATTAGAAGCTACTTTGAAAATCTATATTCTAACAAAATAGAAAATATTGAAGACATCGACAAAATTTTAGAAACATATAATCCTCCCAAACTGAATCAGGAAGATGTACACAATTTAAACAGATCAATTTCAAGCACTGAAATAGTAGAAGCCTTCAAAAGCCTACCAACCAAGAAAAGCCCAGGACCAGATGGATTCTCAGCTGAATTCTACAAGACCTTTAAAGATGTACTGATACCAATACTCCTCAAAGTATTTCAGGAAATAGAAAAGGAGGGAACCCTTCCAAATTCATTCTATGAGGCTAGTATCACTCTATACCAAAACCAGACAAAGACACATCAAAGAAAGAAAACTTTAGACCAATATCCCTGATGAACATAGATGCAAAAATCCTTAACAAAATACTGGCAAATCTCATACAAAAATAGATTAAAGAGATAGTGCACCATGATCAAGTGGGGTTTATCCCAGGGATGCAAGGTTGGTTCAACATCTGGAAATCAATAAATGGAATTCACCACATCAATAGACTTAAAGTTAAGAATCACATGATTATTTCAATTGATGCTGAGAAAGCATTTGATAAAATACAGCACCCCTTCATGCATAAAACACTAGAAAAAATAGGAATAGTAGGAATGTACCTCAACATTGTAAAGGTTATCTATGCTAAGCCCACAGCCAACATCATTCTTAATGGAGAAAAACTGAAACCATTTCCTCTAAAAACTGGAACAAGACAGGGATGCCCTCTTTCACCACTTGTATTCAACATCATCCTTGAAACACTTGCCAGAGCAATTAGACAGACCAAAGAAATGAAAGGGATACAAATAGGAAAAGAAGAACTAAAGCTGTCACTATTTGCTAATGACATGATCCTATATTTAGAAGATCCAAAAGACTCCACTAGAAAACTTCTAGAACTAATAAATGAATTCAGCAAAGTAGCAGGATATAAAATCAATACACGTAAGTCTAATGCATTTGTATTCATAAGTGATGAATCCTCTGAAAGAGAAATTAGGAAAACCACTCCATTCACAGTAGCCTAAAAAAAAAAAAAAAAAAAAAAAAAACTTGGGAATTAACCTAACAAAAGAGGTGAAAGACCTCTACAATGAAAACTACAGAACATTAAAGAAAGAAATTGAAGGAAACCTTACAAGATGGAAAGATCTCCCATGTTCTTGGATAGGCAGAATTAATATTGTCAAAATGGCCATTCTACCAAAGGCACTACACAGATTCAATGCAGTTCCAATTAAAATCCCAATGACATTCCTCATAGAAATAGAGAAAGCAATCATGAACTTCATGTGGAAGAACAATAGACCTCGAATAGCCAAAACAATCCTGAATACAAAAAGTGAAACAGGAGTTATTGCAATACCAGACATTAAACTATACTACAGAGCAATAGTAACAAAAACAGCATGGTATTGGCACCAAAATAGACAGGCAGACCAATGGTACAGAATAGAAGACACAAAGACAAAACCACATAAATACAGTCACCTCATATTAGACAAAGGAGCCAAAAACATTCAATGGAGAAAACGTAGTCTTGTTCAACAAATGGTGCTGGCAAAACTGGAAATCAATATGTAGTAAAATGAAATTAAACCTCTACCTCTCACCCTGCACAAAACTCAACTCAAAATGGATCAAAGACATAGAAATTAGACTAGAGATCCTGCACCTAATAGAAGACAAAGTAGGCCTGAATCTTCATCATGTTGTCTTAGGATCAGACTTCCTCAATAAGACTCCCAAAGCACAAGAAATCAAAGCAAGAATCAATAAATGGGATGTACTCAAACTAAAAAGCTTTTTCTCAGCAAAGGATACAATCAAGAATGTGAAGAGAGAGTCTACAGAGTGGGAGAAAATCTTTTCCACACACACTTCAGATAGAGCACTTATCTCCAACATTTATAAAGAACTTACAAGACTTTACAACAAAAATACAAAGAACCCAATCAATAAATGGGCCAAGGAACTGGACAGACACTTTACAGAAGAAGACACACAGGCAATTAATAAATATATGAAAAATTGTTCAACATCTCTAGTAATTAGAGAAATGCAAATTAAAACAACTCTAAGATTTCATCTTACTCCAATTAGAATGGCTTTTATCAAGAACACAAACAATAATAGATGTTGGCGTGGATGTGGGGAAAAAGGCACACTTTTACATTGCTGGTGGAGTTGCAAATTGGTGCAGCCACTCTGGAAAGCAGTATGGAGAATCCTCAGAAAACTTGGAATGGACCCACCTTTTGACCCAGTTATCCCACTCCTCGGTTTATACCCATAGGACCTAAAATCAGCAAACTACAGTAACATAGCCACATCAATGTTTATAGCAGCTCAGTTCACAATAGCTAGATTGTGGAACCAACCTATATGCCCTTCAACTGATGAATGGATAAAGAAACTCTGGTATATATACACAATGGAATACTATTCAGCCATAAAGAGGAATATTATTATGGCATTTGCAAATAAATGGATGGAATTGGAGAATATCATGCTAAGTGAAATAAGTCAAGCCCAAAAAACGAAAGGCTGAATGATTTCCCTGATAAGTGGAGGATGATATATAATGGGGGTGGGGGTGGGGAATGAGAGAATAATGGGGGAACTTTAGAATATGTAGAAGAAAATGAGAGCGGGGTATAAAAAATGGTGGAATGAGACACACATCATTACCCTATGTACATGTATGATTACATAAATGGTATGAATCTACATTGTACAACCATAGAAAAGAAATTATGTACCCCATTTGTATATAATGAATCAAAATGCAGTCTGCAAAAAATTAAAAGATAAATAAAAATAATAAAAAAAGATAATGAACAAAATGAACTAAATGTTGGAAAATTATCATTTTCCAAATATAAAAGACTTTTGCTATTTTAAACATTTAAAAAAGTGCATAAAATTTCACTTACGCAAGAGGAGTCATTTCTCAAGATCTTTTGTACAACATTGTGCCTGCAGTTAACCTAACTGTATTGACTGCTTAAAAATCTGAGAAAATAAATCTCATGTTAATTGTTCTTTTTTTAAAAAAATAATTTTAGTTGTAGGTGGACACAATATCTTTATTTGCTTATTTTAATGTGGTGCTGAGGATGGAACCCAGTGCCTCACACATGCTAGGCAAGAGCTCTACCATCAACCTACAACCCCAGGCCCATATTAATTGTTCTTACTGCAATAAAATAAAAATTGAAAGTTAGGGGTATGTGTGTTGAAAATAATATTATATACATTTACTTTGACGTTGCCTCTAGTTTTAGAATTCTGTTTAGAAGTCTTCAGTACACCAATATATAGAGCTGAGCTCAAACTTGACAATACTGTTTCTAGGTCACTTGTTCAATACTAGAATAGTATTTATTTATATGACTATTTAAATCTAAGGAGTGCTCCCCAATGGCTGACTTGATTTTCTCTGTTTGTTAATTTCATGCAATCATCATTTACTTTGAGGGAAAGGATATTCTGGGAGGGACCAATAGCAGATACAGAGTGAAAATTTCTTTCCCACCTTCCTCCCCACTTAGGATCAATGGATACAAAACCATTTAGAAGTGTTTTCTTCTTTACAAGGAAAAAATATTATGTTCTACTTTGTGTGGTTCCAAGATTGTTCTTCAGCAACTTTACAACTAAAAAGTGTATCATTTTCCTTAGAATTCTTTATACAGGAAATTGCCAAACTGTATACAGGTTAGGACTCCAAAGTTTATTTATAAATCAGTTTAGAACCCCGTAGATATTTTCTCCTGGAAGTGCTAATGAAAATACAATGAGATCATCAGTTTAGAATACAAAATCTCATTCAACTCCTGATATATTTACAAAAGTGATATTAGTTTCCAGTTTTGTTTTAGAAAGCACAATGTACCTGTACCATGAAAAGTTCTTCATGTAATTCATCTCATGAAACCCACCTGATAGTACCATAAGTTAGAAATAATTCCCATAATTCACATGAGAAAACTGAAGTTCAAAAACAAGAAATTCTCTCAAGGTTATGTGGCTAGAAAGTGGCAAAATTATGATGTAAATGTAAATCTCTCTGATGTCACAGTTTGTGCTTCCTCTTCTTAGTGCAACTAGTTCTCTTCCATCTCAAGAACTGGTATTGCTCTGAATAAATGTGGTTTCAATGTAGTTTTTATAAATGGATGATTCCCCTCTTCTGGAGTAACAAACGCATGTTTTTGCTTACCTCAGCTACCTTCCAGGGAAATTTCTAAGCGTGGATACAAATTTCATCAAGCTCTAGGGTAGTTTTACACAAAAGACTGACTGTCCACATAACATTTATTTTCTTCTTTCCTTCTTACCTCTAATAAAAAGTAATTTGAATCAGAAATCACCTAGTTCTACTTTGACTATATGATTCAAGCATGGCAAACTTTTGATTGATTTAAGCCAAATATGATAGTTCTGTTCCCTCTTATTGATTTAGGATGAGACATTATCCTGTCCACTAAGATATAAGGAAAAATATGCCCAGGCAGCTTCTAAAATATGTTTCCTCATTCTTAAAAGAGGCATACATTTATATTATGAACAACATCTATCAACAGATGGTTTTAACAACTAAGTAGCTTCTGCAGAAAGTCCTGAAGAAACCAGGGGAGAATTTTTAACTACCATTTGAATAACTTTTTTTTTTGGTAGTACTGGGGACTGAACTCAGGGACTTTCTACCACTGAGCTACATCCCCAGCCCATTCAATTTTGAGACGGAGTCTCACTGAGTTGCCTCGGCTGGTCTCAAACTTGCAATCCTCCTGCCTCAACCTGCAAAGTAGCTGGGATTACAGGCATGTGCCATCCTGCCCAGGTAGCAGTGTCTTTTAAAAATATGACCTCCCCCTGAAATGACAATTAAAAGCAACAAAACAAGGCTGGGGCTATAGCTCAGTAGTAGAGCACTTGCCTTGCATGTGGGAGGCACTGGGTTCAATGGTCAGCACCACACAAAAATAAACATATTGTGTCCATCTAGAACTTTAAAAAATATTTAAAAAGCAATAAAACAAAAGATTAAAGAATCCCCAACCACATAAAATAACAACATTTTTTAAATAATAACATTTTTAATGCAGAAAAATACTACAAAAATTCAAAGACAAGTAAAAAATGGTGAAAATTATTTTTACTGTATAACACAAAAAATGGTTAGGCAAATTAATGATAAAATGCTATTCCAATTGATAAAAATGCATAAAAATTTCCCAGGAAAGGAAATGATGCTCACTTTTATTGACAATAGTAAAAAACTACAAATACTTGAAATTTTATATATATGTATACACACACATATACACAAACATTCTAGAAATGGTGTCAAGGGCAGAAAGATATTTGATTTCCATTGTCTACATTTTTTATTTTCTATTTAAAAATCATATTCATATATATCCTATAGGAAATAGAAGTAAAGTTGATACAAAGAACTTTTGATGAGACTACTTCCTTCCACTTATCGCTCAAATCCTGATACTTGCCATTTAATGTTAACATGAGTCATTATTCTAGAGAATCCCTGTGTGACTGTAAGAGGATGTTCCTGTTGACATACATATGTGTGAAGGACAAACAGCAAGAGGCAAGGAGAAGGGGAAAGAAGCAAACATTGATCAGCATAATTTAAAAACAAACTACAATCCTCCTTCAGTTCCTGTGAGGGACTGGTTCCAGAACCCACTGCAAATACCAAACTCTGCAGATGCTCAAGTCCCTTATATAAAATGTCATACTATTTACATAAACCTACACACATTTTCACTTACACTTTAAATCATATCATAGTTAATACCTAATACAATGTAAATGTCATAAAGTACTGTTTATGGAATGATAATAAAAATGTACAAACATGTATGTACATGTTTCATACAGAAGCAAAACTTTTTTTTTAACTGAATATTTTTCATCCATGGTTGGTAAAATTCATGGAGGCAGAACACATAGATATGAAAGGTTGATTGTATAAGGCCATATTCAGACATAAGAGAGAATGTTATTTAAGAGGAGAGAGACAATATTGACGAAGTTTGCCAAATAGATCATGGAAAGTCTTGAAATCCAGGTTAACAGAGAGGAAGGAAAAGATGCCAATGAAAATAGGTAGGAATCTGGAAAGCAGTGTGGACATTCCTCAGAAAGCTTGGAATAGAACCACCATTTGATCCAGCTATCCCACTCCTCGGCCTATACCCAAAGGACTTAAAAGCAGAATACTACAAAGATGCAGCCACATCAATGTTCATATCTGCTCAATTCACAATAGCCAGATTGTGGAACCAACCTAGATGCCCTTCAACTGATGAATGGATAAAGAAACTGTGTTATATTTATACAATGGAATATTACTCAGCCATAAAGAATAATAAAATTATGGCATTTGCAGGCAAATGGATGAAACTGGAGAATATAATGCTAAGTGAGATAAGCCAATCTCAAAAAACCAAAGGATGAATGATCTCACTGATAAGCGGATGATGACACATAAGGGGGGAAGGGGGCAAGAATGGAGGGAGGAGGGACTGAATAGAGGGAAAAGAGGGGTGGGAGGGGTTGGGGAAAAGGGAAAAAATAACAATGAATCAAAAACTATTACCCTATGTAAATGTATGATTACACAAATGGTATGCCTTTACTCCATGTACAAACAGAGAAACAACATGTATCCTACTTGTTTACAATAAAAATAAATTTTAAAAAATTAACAAGTAATTAAGCATGAGAGAGTTGAAGGAGAACTAACTCATGGCTAGATTAGATAAAAATAAATGTCAGAAGTGACCCCTGGAACTACAGACAAGGATGAGTTCAATTTTAAATATGATGAACTTGAGGTTATGGTAAGATATCTTTGTGTGTAAACTTCTAGCCAGTTGGCAGATAAAACTTTAGAACTGGACCTTTTCAGGAGTAGAGTTGAAGCTTTAAGAAGCATGAAATGTTTCTGAGTAGAGACAAACATTGAGGACATTCATATACATTTATAATGGGTACTTCCTTTGTATTTCTTCTGATTCTTGAATATCTAAATGCTGTTTTTCACCATCTAGAATTATCCAATGTATCTTAGCCTAACCCTATACTTCATGAATATTTGTCATTTAAAAATTTAAAAGATAACTCTGCTTTTCTTAACTTCATCTTTAATTATTTTGAAAAAAAACACATAAGTATGGGTTTGCTGTTTTTTCTCTATTATTATAAAAGCAGTTACTGTCAAATATAATTATAGTTTTTGCATTGTTTTACACATCTTTTGTAATATGGAGATGTGTCTCTATTTTATTTCTATATACTTTATGTTCACTATCTTTATTTTAAATGTTCAATTGCTTCTTATTTCACAAATGCATAAATAATTATGTATCTCTTCTGTTGAGAGGAGTAACACTCCCTAAGTTGACAGCTATTGTTCATTATGTAAGAAAAAGGACCAGAGAGAAGGACTTTTGTTTTTCTAAATAGAAGACTAATGTGAAGTATGTAAGGGTGATAAGAAAGGAGCAAACCCTTTGACTGATCAGGCTGGGGGTTTCAAATGGTAAAACATCAGAACCTATACTAGAAGTCATAATAGCAGGTTTCAATCCCAGTTCTGGTGACTAGCTGCTTCAACTAATCCTTTCTTCCCATTGAATTTTCCCTTCAAATATGACTCCAAAAAATCATCTCACACATTTGTTATATTGGTCAAATTAGATGCATATTTGAAAGAGTTTTTAAAAATGCAAATATTAGTTGAATAAGAAAAATGTCTTTTTTTTATTCTGGCATGATTTCAAGGAGTATAATCCCTCTTATCCTTATAGAATTTTAGGAGCATATCAGCGAGATCATCCCAAGGAACACAAAGATAAGGTCTTTGTAGGTAGAAACAAGGTATATAGTTTGACTTTTTCCCCACATGTTTTTAGCATAAGAACAGCTTCACAGTACCTCTGGAAGAAGGATAAGTCTCATGTGCAGTGCATAAAAGAGAATGGGAACAGCTTGATGCTGAGGAACACCTGGGAGAATGCAAAGTAATATTGCACCTACTGGTAGCAGCAGATAACGGATGCTTTTCTCAGATATGCATGCCACATTATTAGACTGCTGTAGACAGAAAAACACACACCCTCCGAAGATGTCTATGTCCTAATCCCTGGGATTTGTGAATAGGTCACACCCCACAACAGTGAAGAACTGAAGGTGCAGTTGGAATTAAGCTTGCTAATCATCTGACTTTAAAATACATGTTTAGTGGATTATTCCAGTGAACCCAATGTGATCATAAAGAGGGAAGCAAATTTTAGGTCAAAGTAATGTGATATGAGAAAGACCAACTGCCCTTGAGGGGGCTATAAACCAAGGAATGAGGGCAGCCTCCAGAAGTTGGGGAAGGCAAGAAAACACATTCTTCCCTATAGTTTCTAGAGAGAAAGCAGTTCTGCTTATAACTTTACATTAGCACTGTGAGACCCATGTTGAATTCCTGAACTAAAGAACTGTAAGAGTAAATCTATGTTGTTTCAAGCCACAAAGTTTCTAGATTATTTTGTTACAGCAGCAATATAAAATTAATGTATAGACCAGTTATCAGTTATCAGATTTGGTTAATCCAAGAGGAGTATGCTTTTGCCCAGGAGAACATCAATTATTCAGTGTACTTTTTAAGTGTTGCAATGCAGGTAGCCCCTGACTTTGATTCTCTTAAACTCACTCCTATTAGCCCTCCTCCAAACACACACACACACACACACACACACACACACACACACATACCACCCAAAACTGGTCTTATCTAATTGACTATAAGTAAGAGTCAGAGTGAGTATATAACTTTCTGGTCAAAAGAGAAAAGTTTTGAGAATAAATAGGGTTAGTATTAGTAATTACACTGTGATAACTCTGTAATATGAGAATTTCTTGGGGATCCTACCCTACTGACATTTTGTTAAATTCACTGGTTAATACTCAATTCTCTATGTTATTTGAACTAGTATGCAATATTTAATACATACCCTACTCTTCCTGAAGCATTTTCTCCTCCTGGACTATAGAGTAAGGCACCTCCTTCTTTTCCTCTCCCTCTTTCTGACTACCCCCTTTAGGCCCTTTACTGACATAGTCTCAGATCTAGAGATTTCCTATCTCTATAAATTTTTCATGGGTAATCTCATGCAGGTCAGTGGATTTAGATACTATCCATGTACTGATATCTTCCAAATTATCTATCTTCAATTCTGGTCTTGTCAACATATATTCAGATTCACAGTCATTTCAAGATTAACATGTTCAAAACAGCTCTTAACATTAACTCCCAAACCTGCTTCTCCTACAGTTAATCCCATCTTTGTTGGTGGCAACTACTCTGCCAGATCCTTAAGCTGAAAAAACCTTGTAGTAATCCTTATTCTATTTAATTATAAGAAATACCTAGTAGGTCAAGTGTGCAATGATCTTTATGCAATGGAGAACTCCAATTTTGCTACCAGTTATGCTATTTCAGATATTATGAAATAGAAAGATTCACAGATAAAATTAAGGATTTGAATCATACCATTTCTTAAATTAATTTAAATAATATGATAAGGGGGAAGAGATGGGGAAGGTAGTACAATTATGAGAAGGTACAAATAGTTAAAAAGAGTACACTATTTAAAACATGAGTTATGCAAGGCTCATATGTTTTGCTGTATGAACCTTCCCTGATGATTGCATGGTAGGCAGAACCAGAAGGAGTCCAATAGACAGAAGGTGACTGAGGCCAAAAGATATACTTGTACTGGAGAGATGCAGAGGCATGTAGATCTGACTTCTAGTCATAGTTTGTCGATTAGTTTGCTATGGAATGTATATGACTTTTTAAAGTAGAACCTATGAAGGGACACAATGACACTACACTGAGTGTCATCAGTGGGTAGGCAATTTAGAAATGATGTAGCTTTCAGCCAAGCAATGATTTGATTATATCTTGTGATTTGTTCTTTTCATCTCTTTTGGTCTTTAAGAAACATTCTTGACTATTCCATCATTTATTCCATCTATTTTTAATATCTGTAATATATTATGAATTTACTATCTATATTTAACATACACTATACCTGCTGCTTATGTCTACTTGCTTATTTATTAGCTAAATTTAAAATGAGTTTTATGTAAATCCCATAAATCATCAGTTTACTTATGTTTTATGCTTAATACATCATAGAATTTTTATTTATCTTCTTTGTTTTTGTTTTAAACAATACCAGGAAAAGTTCTCAAATAATTCAGGAAACACTTGCTTTGCATTACCTTAGCAAGTGCTGCAGGTTGTCCTTTAAAACATCTGGAATTCAACTATTATTCATCATGCTCAATGAAGTAATCCAGATGCAGACTTCTGCCATTTCTTGCATGGATTGTTGCAGCAGTGTTCTAACTCATCTCCTTGTTTCCATCCTTTTTCCTGTTAGTCTACTCTCCATACAGAAGCTGTAGTGAGTTAATGTGACTCATGTCACCTCTCCAATAACATGCTACCTTTACTGGTAAATAAAAGCCTAAGTTCTCACCATTTTTTTATATAAAGTCCTATGTGATTTGGCTATTCATTTTATTCTGGACACCATCTCCTATCAGTCAGTTTCCCACTCATATCTCTTCTTGATGTTTCAAGTATCATCACAGTTTATGGCTTTTACATAACTGTATTTCTTTTTCATGGCACTCTCTTCCCCAGATGCTCATGCTTCCTTTCAATCTTTACTCAAAATTTAAGTTCTTAGTCCTTCTCTGACTACCCAAAATAAAATTTTAACTTCCATTCTACTACCTGTTTCACATTCCTCTTGCTGTTTTATTTTTCATTTTTAGCACTTACTATTTAACTATTAATTTTTAATATTTGACATACTATTTTGCTTATATAAGAAAATGATACCACCAGTTTTCAGTGACAAGTTCTGCTTCCTCAAATGTTGAAGTTTGAACATTAGAGAAACACACCGATGCAAGCATATAAAGCAGGTTTTATTTAATGGTAATAGCACAGAGTTCTCCCCGGAGGGAGAAGGCAGGCATGGCTGGTATTCTGGTATCCCAAGAAGTGAGAGTGCTCTGCCCTTTTTATAGACTGAAGTTTCCTTTCTTCTCCTGCTCTCTCCTCCCTTATCTCACTCCTTCCTGCCTGTGACTAGGCCCAGGAGATGCTGCTGGGATGGCCAAAAGGTGAAAAGCAGGTGGGCAGGGGGAAGGGTCAAATGGAGTGATACCCTCCATTGAATTGTTTTGTGAGTTTCTTTATGGATATAACACTTGATCCTACAATACCTATACATAGAAGGTGATTAATAAATGGTAAATGATTGAATAAATGACTATTCCATACACAAGTAACTCCATATGTAAGAACTAAAATAAAGAAAATTTAGTGTTACTCTAATATGAAGAGCACAGCCTTGGAGTTAGATGAATCTGAACTAGATTTCAGGCTCTGTCACTTATTGATTAAGCACTGAAATATGGATTACATTGGCCAATTTGTAAAGGAAATAAATGTCAATCTTAGTCAAGGGATGCATAAAAGCTAAGATAGCAAATGTCTTGATTCTTATGGAGGAGGAGGGGTGACTTAATTCTGTTGAAGATAATATGAAACACATGAGTGTGTAATAAGCATGAAAATGTAAATCATTAATGGATAATGATGCTTTTAGAAAAAAATAGGAATGGATTGCTATACAGGCAAATTAAAGTGAGGAAAATTTATGAATAATATTATTAGGACTATGAATAAAGAATGGAATCTGGTTTAGACAATGTTGAACTAAAGGTAGTGATATCAATTGTAAGTTTATTTCTATAATCTGATAGACATGTACTGAGGACTTGAATCAGAATAGAACCTATGAAAATTGAGTGGACACAATTTAATTGAGAAATTTTTCACAGAAAGAATTTGCTTTTTTATTGATTATCAGATCAATACAGAAAAGAAAGGGAATGTGTCATATGTAAGCTTCAATGACTATTGAGTCATATCCTCATTCACATAAAAAAGATATGAAAAAGGTACATGAGTGATGAAGTCAAGTTCACTTGGGGACACACTAGGTTGAAACAGCAGTGTACATCAAGACATAGGTACATATCAAAGAGTTAAAAATGAGTTAGAAGTGTGGCTGCAACTCCAGAGAGACTGGAAATGGTCAGAACACAGATACAATGGTCATTTGCATTCAAATTGAATACAGGTGATTAAATCATGTGGACAAAGGAATGAACATACAGATATAACAGACAAGGGATCCCAGAGATTCCTATGCTGAGGGAATTGGAAGAGGAGAATGAGCAAGATAATGAAAGACATATGGAATAGTGATGGGAGAGGGAAAAGAACCTGCTGAGTGTAGAGACTTTGAGAAAAGTGTTTCAATGATGGTGGAAAGTCATGAAAGCTAAATAAAAGTCATTTAATTCAGTGACCAAGATTATTTATTGTTAAGTAAACAGATGAATGAATAAAGCATAGGTTACTCTACAGAAGGTGGTAGGTAAAAGAAAGGATCACATATAAGTATATAAACAAGACAAAGGAGAATATGTATGGGGAGGGGCATACACATGGATGTGTGCATGCAGAACTTGGGAGAGGGTGAGGATCCAGGAGAGAGAGAGACATTGAACATGAAAGAGAGATTGGGGATATTTTTTATAAGATTAGAAGTAGAATGAGAGTCATTCTCAAAATCACTGATATAGGAATTGAACACAACTATAGAAAGGATATCATTAATTGCATGTGGCTCATACCAAAGGATAACTCTTTTATAGGTAGGGATCCTGAGCAGGGCAGATTGTTTCACCTCAACAAAATTTAATGAATATAAATCACATTTTCCAAGTTAGGGGAAAAAAATTGATGTTTGTAAGATATTGTGAACTATGAATATTATTTATAACTTTTATGTTTTCATAGTGGATAGTCACCTGCATGATCCTCTCTTTTTATATAGGAAATGTCATGCTTCTTTGCAGACCACCAAAAACCTGACAGAATCTAATCCAACCTGTCTTGAGTTCATTGGAAGTGGAGCAGACACCACCTGTAGGGGGCACTGGAGGCTCAGTCCTTATAAGACTAGAAAAAAAATTTCTTCATGTGACTGCTTAAAGATACAAACTTATCAAAGTTAACTACGTGTAGCATCATTTTCTGATGTGCTCCCTTTAGTTACCATCAAAATATGTCATTACCTATCTCTCATGATTTGTGCTGCTTCGTTTCTAAAAAAAAATAAGGCTTATTTCAATGACTTATGTTAAATAACACAGATAAGTGAATTCAACTGAATGTTTCATGAAATATTATGTATTTAGTAATATTTAGATGAAGGTAGACTGAGCATAGATTCTGGCAAAATTTAAGTCCATTTACAATTACTTCATTAAGGAATCTTACCTGAGCAATGTCTTAATGAGGTGGTAATAAGGTAAAAATATACTGTCAGAATAGACATCAGAGAAATCCTTCTAGAAAAGGCAGTTCAATAAAAGGATAACTAGGGGGAAAAGCCTTATATCTTCATCTTGGTTTATGCACCTTTATTTTAGGATGTAGTCCCTATTCCTTAAGCCTTGGTGGTTTCCAGGGGATAAGAGTGATTAAAAAGAACCTAGAGAGTGAAGAAAGTGTTCAGGATGGGGGATAGGGAGGAAAGAGTAGATAAATTTAAACTTCAAATGGGGATTAAAATAGCATTACTCATCCATAAGGAATGTTAAAAGGATTAGATTAGTTCCCATGTGTCATATGGAAACAGCCAATAATGTGTGATAGAATTATTATTTTCAACTGTTAATAAGGAAACTGGTTAAGTTTCTTGTTTAAGATTATACAACTCATCTTTGTGAAAACTTAGATAGAAAATGAATTGATGATGAGGCTGAGTCACAAAAAAACTTTCCCACTCAGTCTCCTTTATTTGGCTTTGTAAGAAACTAGCCAAGGATACAGTGTATAACTCTGCCCTAAAATAGATGTTTCCTTGGGGGAATCTTCCACAGTTTAGAATTTTCAGCCTCATACATCAATTAACTGACAAATGAATTGCTAATGACATGTACACCACTATCTTGAAAAAAATCAATGAGTTTCCAAAAATGTATACTTTCAAATTTACAAATAGAATCGGGTGAATAATTTCTTAACTCCTTTTCATAGTTCAGTTCTGATAAAAATCACTTCCTCAAGAACTTTTCAAACTGCTCTACTGAGCCAAATAAAGCTTTCTTTTAAAAAGAAATTCTTGCAAATCTAGCAACTCTAGTATGTATCATTTCCATGCTCTAACACATACAAGGCTATGATTTCTTATATTTTTAGGTTTTCTAAAATATTGCAAGAGTGGAAAACTCCACTGAGAAAATCCCTCATGGAGTAAGTATTAAATGGTGCATAGAATCTGACCTGATTCTGGTATGAACTTTATTAAAAATAAATACTCAAATACTGTTATATACAAGATTTATATGTGTATGTGTTAAATAAGCAAAATTAAAAGAGATGATATAAGTTTGCAGTTATATTTTTCTTAAACATATTTTACTAGAATCAATATATAATAAAAACTTCTACTTTCATTTATAGATTAGACTCCTAGAAAAACCTCCCCAAATACTACAACTAAAAATGTTTATATATTTATCCATGCTTTTTATAGTTACATATATAAAACTGTTAAAGATTATTATGTTCTTTATAACCATTGGTAGCCTTTGTAAAAACCTTACAGGTAATTATATCAAAAAGATACAAGTTACTATTTTGAGCATCCTCATTCATGAAGAATCAACATACACTGAACCTAACACGGCAGGTTTAGAGAATCTGATAAAACTGGGAAAAACAAAACAACTTGAAGGAGAAAAAAAAGCACTGTCAATTTCAAACAAATAAGAGCAAAGTCAGATTATCTTCGATGAAGTTCTCTGCTTTGTAGAAGATAGTAAATGTTGACAGACCTGCGAAGGAAATGGACTCCGTGTGGGGTCAGAGGTGGTGACATAAGCAGCCTGTGTGTAGGCATAGCTCTTGAACCGAGGCTTAGGAGAGGAAGAAGTTCGCTCATAGCCCTGTGCTAGACTGACCGTAATCTGCAGAGAAGGGTTTGGGGGAGGGTGGACAGAAAGGAGGAGGAGACATGGTAAGTAACCCTGGAAGGACTACTTTCCAACATGCCCGAAAATAGAACATTAAATGGAAACATTGAGATGAACTGTTTAATGCTAAACACAGATAAATGATATCAGAAACTGGTGCGCCCCAAGAATTGTGGCACTGACAATTCTTGTTGTGGTGCAGAACAGATAATCTGGGAAGACAATGAGGGTGGTTTGGAACCATGAAGATTTCAGAGAGATACAACTCCAGTACTTATATGGCATGATGCTCTTCAATCTCACAAAAATAGGCATCTGAAGGCAATTTTCTCCAAACCCAAAATAAACAAGACCAGAATTCATCAGATCAATACCCTGGAAAGGACTGAAGCTTTCATAAACTAAATATAGAACTAGCTTAGTAGAGTTCGAAAATTAGGCTTAAGAACTTTCCATGCCTTCAGCAGAAATTTTGTTAAAGACCTTTTCATCACTGTTTTTGTCTATGAAGATACAAGAAAACACCCCAGATTACCCACTGTTGAGAACAAGAACAAACCAATTAATGGAAGAATTCCATTGCAGTCTATAAAACGATTTAATAAAGAATTTTATCATGTCTTCTCCATTTAATTTATATTAGAAACGTTTTTAACCACTTTTTTCAAAAATGTTAAGCTTTAATAATCAAAAATTGTTAATACAAGAATAATTTGCCTCCAAACATTTTAAAACTTGATTATTAAACAGAGCACTTGCCTTTGTTCTTGCTCTGGCAATATACTCTTTATTCTAGTTGACGGAGAGTTTGAAGTTTAATATGCATGTAAGTCTGCCTTGTCTTATTTCATTACATACAACTTAAAAGCAATATATTCTGTATTCTATATTCCTGTAATATGGTACATACAAATAATAGAGTATTTTAATAATCTGCTTTAAAAATAATATAGTACATATCAGATGAAATTTAAAAGGTTTGCATAATCTCTTTCTGTCACTGTCTCCCTTTCTCTATATATGCACATTATGCCATGTATATATATTGTGATATATGTGCATATATATGTGTATGCATTAAATAGGTATTATATGTTTGGTACATAAGAATGCATATAAAATAGGAAACATCTTTGATATTAGTTGTTGTTTAAATACCTGTTGAGAATAATGCATTTGATGATGTAATTCAAAATGTTCTTCTCTAGTCACTTTTGAAGGCCTTGGCAACATTTCCACTTCCTGAATGGCTTCAGTGCTCACTTGTTGAGGCAAAACTTGGAAGAGTGATGTGATGTACATTAAGATGGACTTCTTATCCGGATAAGTCGTAGCAACATCTGTAAGCACATTAACACCACACATCAATTTTTGGTTTCTATATTTGAGACTCTGAATGGGTAATGAACAAATCAATGTTACAGGAAGAAGACAGATTAATGAGCACTCGATTGTCCATGAATGTCCTCTAGAGACTAATTAGAACATGATAATCAGGCCTAAAATATCCCTGCAATTTGGCAGACCAATGAGATGAACACTAAAGTTAATTTCTTTTCCTTCTTCACATAAAAACTTCATTCTGTAATTCCTTTCCTAACTCAAATTGCCAAAACCAACCCATCTAAGAGTACCTTTCATTAGAAACAAAAATTAAAAATTTCACTTCCCACAGAAAGTTATATTAGCATGTCAATTAAGATTATGCATTTGTAATTAAATAATTACACAAAAAGTTTTAATGCCTTAGCTCCCAGTAAACAAACCTTACACCTCCTTATTAAATTTTTGCTGGTGTTAAAGTATGTAAAGAACTAATTCTGATTCTGTGTAAAAATGAACCATGTATTTCCACAAAAAAAATAAAATAAAAATAACCATATACCATATGGATAAAGATTATTAATATCCACTAAGTATATGAATGATATTTATTTGGCTTATGGTGCATCTGTTAAAGTAGAATGTTACTTTCCTTCTCGGACTTTCAAAATATAAGTAAAAGTTCTCTACCTAGAGTGATTCTGACTTCATGTCATCTGCCATATCCAGGGAGTGAAGTAAACATGCATTACCAATAATAATTTGTAATACCATATATAAAATGGAAACTCCTTCAAAAGTTTCTTTTGCTACTTAGCACTGCAATTTACCAACTATGCTCACACCAGGGAACCAAGATGTAAAAATATCCTTTATGTAAAGTGAATCATTAATTCCAGAAATGGTAAAATGTAAATACTTGCAATAGAATACTATTCAGTCCTCAAAAAGAAGGCAATTCTGCCATTTGTAACAACATGGATGAACCTGAAGGATGTTATGCTAAGTGAAATAAGCCAGGCAAAGACAAATAATATATGATCTTATTTATATGTGGAATCTAAACAGTTGAACCTGAAGAAGCAGAAAGTAGAAATTGTGATTATCAGGGACTGGAAGGGGAGGTTGGGAAGATATTGGCCAACAGATAGAAAATTTGAGTTAGGAGGAACCAGTTCATTGGTTCTATCTTACAACCTAATTAATAACAATGTATTACATCATTAAAGATTGTTGAAAGAAATTTTAAGCAATTACCATAAAAAACAAGATAAATATGAGGTAATGTGTCTGTCAGTTTGATTTAGCCATATCATAATATATACATATTTCAAACCATCTTTTTATATACATAATACATATATTTTTATTTATCAATTTAAATAATTATTTAATCAATTTTTACACAATAAAGGAAACCATTAGTCCTGTTAAGAGGCCAACTTAACTCTGAGGCAATGTGACAATGTATTTTCTTACCACACATTTATCTGAGCTTAACTAACCTTGAAAGATAATTTTAAATATGTATATTCTAGGCAGTTATTCTGATTATAAGTGAAAAAGTTAAGAGCAAAATCTTAAGTCTGCTAGCACAAAAGGAGGTTGAACAAGTCATTTAATCCTTTGAAAGTAGCAGGACCATAAATTAATCAGAGCAACTATTTTAAAGATATTTTTAAAAAGAATTAAAAGGGAGAAAAAAATTAACTAATTTTCCTTTGTCTGCTTCTATCCAAAGTATACAGTGCTTCTTAATATTTAATGTGCATATGCATCACCTGGGGACCATTTTAAACTACAGGATCTGGTTCTGTAGGTGAAGGGTAGAACCTGAATCTCTGGATTTCCAATAAGCTACCATGTGATGTTAAAACTGGTGGCTTGAGGAACATATTTTAGGTAGCAAGTTTCAAAAAAATCTCATATAATCTGTTATATCATCTACCGTTTCAGTTTTTAAATATTTTTTCAAAAATATATTTATTGGGTACTTATATGTACAAGACTGAGGGGTACAAAGTTATACATTTGCTCTTCTCCTTATTTGCAAATGTAATCACTAGCCAACAGACATTAAATATAATATTTTTGAGTATTATTTATAAAAGAATTATAGAATACTTTGAGCATAAGTGTCAGGGGCGGGCTCTGAGGGTCCCAGAGCTGCACCATGGCCTGATCTCTAAGATGGCGCCTGGCAGCTTGCCAGACATAGCTGCACTCATATACAAGTTTTAGGAAGTAACTCTGGTTGGCTGTTGTACATGAGGCAATCCTGGTATCTGCCTGGAGACTGTTCCTTGATAGGCTGACTTTCCTGGTAGTCTACTCTCTGAAAGGCTGATGTTCTTGATATAAGTCTGAGACTTGCAGAATAAACTCCTTTTGGTTCCTGTGATCAAGAAGAGCATAGGCGTTGTGATTGCCCCGCGGGTGGTGGGCGATCATACATAAGTGCTACCTTTCTTCAAAAATCTACTAATTGGAAGGAAGGATATAGAAAGGTGAGTCAATGAATATGAAGTTGGTTAGACAGATGCAAGAAGTTCTGGTATGCTATTCCACAGTAAGGTGACTGAGATGATGATAATACACTATATATTTCAAAAAGACTAGAAGAAAGGGTTTTTGAATGTTTTCATCACAATTCAATTATATGATTATGTTTGAGAAGATAAACACGCTTACCCAGACTTGAGCATTTTATAATATATACATGTATCAAAACGTTACATGATACTCCATAAATATATAAAACTTCTATGTATCAATTTAAAAATTAAGACCCTATTTTTTTCTTTTTCATTTATGTTTTTACTGATGTTACAGTTGTAGAAAATAAGGTATCTGTACCATAAAAAAACTGAAAATGAAATACTATACATTAAAACCTTAACTATGATTCCATTCAAGTATTGGGTTTAAGGTGGTTTCCTTTGCTTTATTATCTGAGCTTTTGATATAACACTAAGATCCTATTAATTCTGTAATTCTAAATAATAAAATCTCTCATTTATTTGATATTTATTTTTCAAGTATTTTTAGTATGATGGAGAAATGATTTTAACAGGCGGGGAGTGAGAGAAGAATGAGGGAACTTTAGATTATGTAGAAGGAAATGAGAAGGAGGGGGTATGAAAAATGGTGGAATGAGACAGACATCATTACCCTATGTACATGTATGACTACACGAATGGTATGAATCTACATCGGGTACAACCATAGAAAGGAAATGATGTACCCCATTTGTGTACAATGAATCAAAATGCAGTCTGTAAAAAATTAAAAGATAAATTTAAAAATTCTAAAATGTTTTATTTCCTTCTTACTAGTAGCTAGTCAATTTACCATGTCATGATAACTTAGATCTCTGTTGAGTGTCTTAATTGAGAAAGGCATTGAATTATAAAAAGTTGATCCCTTGCCTATTCACTGCTATGTTATACAGAGATGTGTGTATGTTTGTTTGGCTTCACATATATACCATGACAAAAAGAAAAATGAAAAAAAAAATTTCAGGTATTACCTCTGGTGCCCCAAGGAAATGTCAAAAATTGTAATGGATTACATGTACATTAAACATCATGTGAGGTGAAAATAAATATTCATAAATATCAGTCAAGGGTTTTCAAGATGGCAGAATACAGGAGGTTGTGTTCCTGGCTACTCCATGGCATGAAACCAGGAAATCAGACAGACAGCTTTTCCACAAGGTAGGTGAACAAAAAAAGGGGGAACTTCACTGGAATTAAAAACTGGACATTCAAAGCAGATTGGGGACTCAGGAGGTTGGACATAATAAAATAAGGAAAAATTCCCCAGTGGCAGGGCCAGAAGCACCAGCCAGAGCAGTCCCTCTATAAACATAGTAGAGGTATAAGGGAAATAAAGAAACCTGTATTGTTGGGAGGCCCAAGGCATGTATGAGCATTTAAAGATCAAGTACATTGCCCGACAAACCTGAAAGATGCATTGCACAATATCCTTATGTGGGGAAAGAAGCCACCATCACTCCAGACAGCATGCAGAGGATAAAGAAAGGAAACATTTTGCAGCCACAGCCCAGGGGCTGGTAGCTGAGAGAGTCCTGGCAAACCTGTGTTTGACCCAAAATACAGACCCAGTAAACACAGACTGCAAGACCTAGAGTATGATTAAGTGGCCAGGAGAAAATCAAACGTGGAGAGAGGTTTACACAAGGGACAACTGGTAGTGGATACTCACCCAGTTATGCTCCTCCCCCTCTAATCTGGATGCCTGTAGGGCTGGCTGGGAAAGACATGCATAGCCAGGATTTTGGAAGGGCCCAGGCAGGAGAGATTATTTGGACACTGAACCCAAGATCAGGAAATGTGGAGTCCACAGGTGATGTAGGAGACTAAGACTTGGCTCCCCCAATATATGAGTGGAACTCAGGGAAGATTCCTGGGGTACAGTCTTCTAACATGAACCAGCAAGTACTGGGCACTGGATGTGCAATGATTTAAAATCTCCAGACCAACTGGTATTCAGCAAAGAGCCTAGAGTCCATCTAAACCTAAATCCTGCCTCTAGGAATTCTGCCTATAGGATTATTTATCTTGTCATTCCAGCAACCCAGAGGGTGGAGCATCACACTCAAGAAGACCCCACCTAAAACTGCTGAGAAGAGAAACTGAGAATCTTTTGAACTCCAACAAAAAGAACTCTTTAACTTTTCATTAAGATCTTTTTTCTTTTTTTTAAATTCTTTTTCTCTCTTGAATTGTGACCTTGATGGTATGTGGACATTTATACATATTCATATTTGTTTTTTCATATTTCTAGCAGTTTTGAAGCCTGTTATTTTTCATGGATTAGTTTTTGTGAACTAGGATGCTTGATCAGTATATTTTAGTTTTGTTTTGTGTTCTTTTATTTTTAATTTTTAAAAATTTTTACTTTATGTTTTTATCCTACCTGTTTCCCTTGATTCTCTCCTTTCTTCTGATAACAGCCAATCTATTATTGTTCTCTTTCACTTTTTCTTTAATTTTTTACTTCTATTTTCTCTCATAATCATCACATTATATCTCAGTCTTCTCTCCCTGTCCACCATTTGAAATTTTAAACACTTTTGCAAACTTGCTGTTTTTATTGTAGGCAATAATTTATAATATCATTTCTGTTTATTGTGATAATTAACAATGTAGATGTCATATCAGGAATTATTTGGTTTACACTGTATATCGTTTACATTGGTGGTTGTTATTATTTGTCTCCCCCAAAATAGTGAGGTTCAGGAAACCTTCAGGAACATTATAAGGCCACAGGGTAAAATGTCCACTGCCTCAGATCCATACTATTAGATGGGTAGACACAAAAAAAACATGAAAAAGCAAGGGAACAAATCACCCTAAACGAACCAAGATACTCCAGTAACAGAATCCATCAATGCCACAGTGCAAGAAATGTCACAGAAGGAGTTTATAATGTATATAGTTAAACTGATCTGCAAAGTAAAGGATGTTATAAGGAGTGAAATCAGAGAAAATATAGGAAGTGAAAGATCAATAAAGAGGCAGAGATTCTGAAAAAAAAAACAAGAAGAAATACTCAAAATGAAGGAATCAATAAACTAAATTTAAAACTGAATGGAAAACATCACCAGTAGACTAGACCACCTGGGTGACAAAACCTCAGGCAATGAAGACAAAATATATAATCTTGATAATAGAGTTGAACACAGAGAAGGTATTAAGAAACCATGAACAGAACTTCCAAGAAAAATGGGATAACATGAAAAGATCAAATTTAAGAATAGATGAAGGTGCAGAGTTACAAACCAAAGGAATACACAATCTTTTCAATGATATAATATCAGAAAATTTCCCAAACCTAAGAGTAAAATGGAAAATCAAATACAAGAGGTTTATGGGACCTGAAATATACAAAATTATAGAAGACCCACACCAAGACACATTAGAATAAAAATACCTAACATACAGAATAAGGATAGTTTTTTAAAGGCTCTGAGAGGGAAGTATCAGATTACATATAGTGGGAAACCAATTTGGATCTCAGCTGATTTCTCAAACAAGATGCTCACAGTGGAAAATAAAAAGTGAAAACCAGCAAAGGAAGGGACTACACTCAAGGAACAGTCAATCAAAGGAGAAATTAATTCAAGTTAAAAACCAGAAATAAAACAAAATGACTGGGAATACGAATCATATCTCAATAATAACCTTGAATGTTAATGGCCTAAACTCATCAATCAAAAGACAGACAGGCAGATTGGATTGAAAAACAAGACCCAACAATATGCTGTCTTGAAGAGACTCACTTCATAGGCAAAGACATCCATAGACTGAAGGTAAAAGGATTGGAAAAAACATCACTCACATAGATAACACAAACAAGCAGGGGTTTCTATTCTCTTACCAGATAAAGTGGACTTCAAGCCAAAGTTATTCAGAAGGGACAAAGAAGGACATTTCATACATCAGCAAGATATAACAATCATAAATATTTATTCCCCAAATGATGGAACATCCATGTACATCAAGCAAACCCTTCTCAATTTCAAGAATCAGACAGACCACAAAACAATAATACTGGGTGACTTTAACACACCTCTCTCACTACTGGCTAGATCCTTCAAACAAAAAGTAAACAAAGAAACTACAGAAATAAGTAATATAATCAATCATTTAGACTTAACAGACATATATATAATATTTTATCTATTGATGTGTGAGTACACTTTCTTCCAGCAGTACCCAGATCCTTCTCTAAAATAAACCATATGTTATACCACAAAGCAACTCTTGGCAAGTAAAAAAAAATAGAGACAATAAGCTGCATTCTATCAGATAATAATGGAACGAAATTAGAAATCAATGAAAACAACAGAAAAAAAATAGAAGTTACTCTAACACTTGGGGACAAAATAATACACTAATGAAGGCTGATTAGATAACAGAAGAAATCAGGGGTGAAATTTAAAATATGCTTACAGGTAAATGAGAATAGTGATATATCAAAATCTCTGGGACACCATTAAGGCAGTGCTAAGAGGAAAGTTCACTGCATTGAGCTCATTCATTAAAAGAATAGAAAGTCTATGAATAAATGACCTAACATTACATCTCACAGCCCTAGAAACATGAAGAGAAAGAAAGAAAAACTCAAATCACTAAAATTCATGATAAAAAAAGGAAATATCATGATGGACACTACTGGAATACAGAAGATAATCAGAAACTATTTTGAAAATGTATACTCCAATAAAATAGAAAATCTTGAAGACACTGATAAATTTCTAGAGACACATGACCTACCCTAACTGAATCAGGAGGACATACACAATTTAAACAGATCAATTTCAAGCAATGAAATAGAAGACACCATCAAAAGCCTACCAACCAAGAAAAGTCCAGAACCAGAGAGATTCTCAACCAAGTTCTACAAGATGTTCAAAGAAGAATTAACAATACTTCTCAAATTATTCCATGAAATAGAGAAGGAGGGAATCCTTCCAAACTCATTCCATGAGGCTAGTATCACTCTGATACCAAAACTAGAAGTATCACTCTGATACCAAAACCAGACAAGGACACATCAAGGAAAGAAAACTTCGGACCAATATCCCTGATGAACATAGATGCTAAAATTCTGGCAAACTGCATACAAAGACATATTAAAAAGATAGTGTACCATGAGCAAGTGGAGTTCATCATATGCAAGTCAATAAATGTAATCCATTACAACAATAGACTTAAAAATAATAATCATATGATCATCTTAATAGAGGGAGAAAAACATTTGACAAAATACAGCACCCCTTCAGTTCAGAACACTAGAACAACTAGGGATAGTAGGAGCTACCTCAACATTGTAAAAGCTGTCTATGCTAAGCCCAAAGCCAACATCATTCTAAATGGAGAAAAATTGAGAGTGTTCCCTCTAAGAACTAGAACAAGACAGGGATGCCCTCTTTTACTACTTCTATTCAACATAGTCCTGGAAACTCTAGCCAGAGTAATTAGACAGAAGAAAGAAATTAAAGGGATACAAATAGGAAAAGAAGCACTTAAACTATCACTATTTGTAGGTGATAAGATTCTATATTTAGAAGATCAAAAAAATTTCACCATAAAACTTCTAGAACTAATAAATGAATTCAGCAAAGTAGCAGGATATAAAATTAAGACCCATAAACCAAATGTGTTCCTATACATCAGTGATGAATTCACTGAAAGAGAAAGTAGGAAAACTACCCCATTCACAATAGCCTCAAAATATAAAATATTTGAGAATCAATCTAACAAAAGAAGTGAAAGATCTTTACAATGAAAGCTATAGAACACTGGATAAAGAAATTGAAAAAGACCTTAGAAGATGGAACAATCTCCCATGCTCTTGGATAGGCAGAATTAACATTGTCAAAATAGCCATACTACCAAAAGTGTTATACATAGTTAATGCAATTCCTATTAAAATATCAATGAAATTCTTTATAGAAATAGAAAAACAACCATGAAATTCACTTGGCAAAATAAGACATCCAGAATAGGCAAGAAATCCTTAGCAAGAAAAGTGAACCAGGAGGCATCACAGTACCAGAACTTAAATTATATTACAGAGCCATAGTAACAAAAATGGCATGCTATTGGCACCCAAATACAACAACCAATGGAAAGAAGACACAGAAACAAACTCCCATAAATACAGTTATCTCATACCAAACAAAGGGCACCAAAAACATGCATTGGAGAAAAGACAGCCCCTTCAACCAATGTGCTGGGAAAATTGGAAATTCATATGTAGCAAAATGAAATTAAACCTCTATCTATTACCCTGCACAAAACTCAACTCAAAGTAGATCAAAGACCTAGGCACTAGAATAGAGACCCTTCACCTAATAGAAGAAAAAGTAGGCCCAAATCTTGACCACATTAGCTTAGGATGTGACTTCTTTAACAAGACTCCCAAAGCATAAGAAGTAAAATCAAGAATCAGTAAAGTGAATGGAATCAAACTAAAAAGCCTCTTCACAGCACAGGAAACAATCAATAACATGAAGGGAGAGCCTACAGAATGGGAGAAAATTTTTACCACATGCATCTCAAAGCATTAATCTCCAGGGTATATAAAGAACTAAAAAAACTTAACAGCAAAAAAACAAATAACCCAATTAATAAATGGGTTAAGGAACTGAACAGACACTTCATAGAAGAAGAAATACAATCCATCAACAAATATATGAAAACATGTTCAACGTCTCTAGCAATTAGAGAAATGCAAATCAAAACTACACTGAGATTCCATCTCACTCCAGTCAGAATGGCCATTATCAAGAATACAAGTAAGGAGGGGGGTGGGGGGGTCAAAAAGACTCTTCTGAAGAATACAAGTAATAATAAATGCTGTTGAGGATGTGTGGGAAAAGGTTCACTCATACATTGCTGGTGGAACTGCAAATTGGTGCAACCACTCTGGAAAGCAGTATGGAGATTCCTCAGAAAACTTGGAATGGAACCACCATGTGACCCAGCTATCCAATGCTTGGTTAATACTCAAAGGATTTAAAATCAGCATACTACAGTGACACAGCTACATCAATGTTTTAGCAGCTCAATTCCCAATAGCTAAACTATGGAGCTAGCCTAGGTGCCCTTCAACAGATGAATGGATAAAGAAAATGCAGTATATATGTATGATGGAATATTACTCTGCCTTAAAGAAGAATGAAGTTATGGCATTTGCTGGTAAATGGATGGAGCTAAAGAATATCATGCTAAGCAAAATAAGCCAATCCCAAAGATCCACATGCTGAATGCAGATGTTAATTAATAATAAAGGGGGTTGCTAGGGAAGAATAGAAGTACTTTGGATTAGACAGAGGGGAGTGAAGAGAGGATTGAGGGTAGAAAGGATAGTAGAATGAACACTATTACCCTATGTGCATACATGATTACATTATCTGTATAACTCTACATAATGTACAACCAAAAGAATGAGAAGTTATACTCCATTTTTATATGACGTGTCAAAATGCATTCTACTGTCATGTATAATTAGAACAAACTTAGAAAACTGAAAAAAACACATAAAAAAGTAAATATCAAAAAAGGTACACTCATACATTGTTGGTGGGGTTGCAAATTAGTGCAGCCACTCTGGAAAGCAGTATGGAGATTCCTCAGAAAGCTTGGAATGGAAACACCATTTGACCCAGCTATCCCACTCCTTGGCCTATACCCAAAGCACTTAAAATCAGCATACTACAGAAATTCAGCCACATCAGTGTTCATTGCTGCTCAATTCACCATAGCCAGATTGTGGAACCAACCTAGATGTCCTTCAATTGATGAATGGATAAAGAAACTTGGTGTATATATATATATATACAATGGAATATTACTCCACCATAAAAAATGATAAAATTATGGCATTTGCAGGCAAATGGATGAAATTGGAGAATATCATGCTAAGTGAGATAAATCAATCTCAAAAAACTAAAGGACGAATGATCTTGCTGATAAGCAGATGAGGACATATAATGGGGGTGGGAGGGGTTAGCGTTAGGGTTAGGGTTAGGTTTAGGATTAGGGTTAAGGAGGGTGGGAAGAATGGAGGAAGGAAGGACTGTATAGAGGGAAAAGAGGGGTGGGAGGGGTGGGGGGGAGGGAAAAAGTAACAGAATGAATCAAACAACATTACCCTGTGTAAATTTATGATTACACAAATGGTATGCCTTGACTCCATGTACAGAGAAACAACATGTATCCCATTTGTTTACAATTAAAAAAAGTAAATATCAGTCATTACAATAAATGTATACTTAATCAACCAAACTATTGACATTTTTGCCCTAAACTATTTCTGTCCTACATCAAATATTATGTTGGATTCAATGGTGCCAGCAGCCAGAAGTCAATACTTCTTTTTTTTTTTTTTTTTAAAGATTTAGAACTTCGGTTCAAGATGGCGGACTAGAGGGCGGCTGCATTTCATGTTGCTCCAGGACTCAAGATTCAAAAGAGGAGATAGTGACTTGGGACCAACTCAAAGCCGCCCGGGGAGTTTCTCCCATAGGGGAGGCGTCCCCGAAGGGGCAGTAGCCCTGGAACGCAGAGAACTTTGTGAAGTACAGTGACTCGGCGGGTCGCCCCTCCCCCGCCGGAGCGGTAAAAACGGACAGCGAAGCGGAGCGAAAAATGGCGGATTGAAGTTTCCAGGACCGCGGGCAGATTCTCTAACCTAAGGAGACTCGTCTGCGAAGGGTGAGGCTCTCAAGCCCAGGAGGGAGGTCCGGGCCCCTGGGAACGTTGCCTGCAAAGGCTGCCCCTGCCCAGGCGGCAAGTCACACCTCCCCTGCTGGAGCAGTGAACTCGGAAAGCGGGGATCTTTGCAAGGGAGGTTGTGCGACACACTGCTTGGTTTTGAAGCGATCTGCCAGGGCTCCAGCGGCTGCCAGAGAAAGAGTGGGGCGGCGAGTTGTTTGGATCCAGCAACCGCCTGAGCAACGGGGAGGGGGCTGCCCAGAGGAGGTGGAGGTACGCAGTGAGTGCCTTGGTCTCCAAGCGCCCACACCTGGAGGAAGAGACGAGCGACGGGTCACTGGGGCTTGGAGCATATGTACGAGGCTCCAAGTGACTGCTCAGAGGGCGGGTCGCATAGCCAGGCGATTAGGTGCATAGCAAGGTCCGGTCCAGGGACCTAGGCACCTTTTCTTGAATGAACTACACAGAGACAAACTGAGGGGCGAAGTGAAGGTTCCAGGACTTCAGGCAGCGTCTCTGAGAAGGGACAACCTAAGGAGACTCGTCTACGAAGGGTGAGGCTCCCAGGCCCAGGAGGTAGGTCTGGGCCCCTGGGAAGGCTGCCCTGCCCAGGCAGCAAGACACATCTACCCTCATTGGAACAGTGAGCTCGGAAAGTGGGAGACCTTGCAGAGGAGGCCGAGCAGCACACCGCTTGGTTTTTTGGTTTTTTGGACCAATCTGCCAGGGCTCCGGGGGCTGCCAGAGAAAGAGTTGGGTGGCGAACTATTTGGATTCAGCAACTGCCTGAACAACGGGGAGGGGGCTGTCCTGAGGAGGTGGAGGTGCGCAGTGAGTGGCTTGGTCTCCAAGCGCTCACACAGAACACCTGCCTGGAGGAAGAGACGAGTGACGGGTCACTGGGGCTTGGAGCATATGTACGAGGCTCCAAGTGACTCTTCAGAGGAGGGGTCGCATAGCCAAGTGATTAGGTGCAAAGCACGGTCTGAGCCGGGGATCTAAGCACCTTTTCTTGAAAGAGCTACACAGAGACCAGCTGAGGGGTGGAGCGAAGGTTCCAGGACTGTGGGCAGCTTCTCTGAGGAGGGGCCACCAAAGGAGACTCGTCTGCGAAGGGCAGGGCTCCCAAGCCCAGGAGGTAGGTCCAGGCCCCTGGAAACGCTGCTTGGGAAGGCTGCCCTGCACAGGCGGTAGTTGTGGACTGAGGAGAACCTCTAGGAGGGGAACGGACTAGTGAGACCTCCCCACCGGGTGGGTCTTCCCCGCAGAGTGAGGTTTTCCCACAAAGACAGTAAAACCAGAGACACAGGCCCAAACAGGCATTGCCTTAGCCCGCAGTCTAGCTCCCCTTTGGATGACCATTGGTCAACAAGTAGAGGCACCTCAGTCCTCTAGCAGGGAATATACCCCACCTGAAGACCACCACCCCTAGAGAGGCAGCTACCTAGGGGAACACCGAAGTATCAACTTCCTCTAAGACTTCAGGCTACTGAAGGATAAAAGGGGATACACTAGCAATCTTCAGGGACATTATAAGTCAATAGAGGAAATCTGCAACATCTCTGCAGTCCACTGATACCTGAACAATATGAGAAAACAAGGGAAGAAAATGCCTCAAACAAATCTGGATGTTATATCAATAAAATCCAATGACAGCATGGCAGAAGAAATGTCAGAAAGGGAGTTCAGAATGTACATAATCAACATGATAAGGGAAGCAAACGATGAAATGAAAGAGCAAATGCAGGCATTGAATGAACGCACCAATAGACAGTTAAAAGAGCAAATACAGGAAGCAAAAGACCATTTCAATAAAGAGTTAGAGATATTGAAAAAAAACCAAACAGAAATCCTTGAAATGAAGGAAACAATAAACCAAATTAAGAACTCCATAGAAAGCACAACCAATAGGATAGAACACCTGGAAGACAGAACCTCAGATATTGAAGACAAAATATTTAACCTCGAAAACAAAGTCGAACAAACAGAGAAGATGGTAAGAAATCATGAACAGAATCTCCAAGAACTATGGGATATCATGAAAAGGCCAAATTTGAGAATTATTGGGATTGAGGAAGGCTTAGAGAAACAAACCAAAGGAATGAACAACCTATTCAATGAGATAATTTCAGAAAATTTCCCAAATCTGAAGAACGAAATGGAAAATCAAGTTCAAGAGGCTTACAGGACTCCAAATACACAAAATTACAACAGACCCACACCAAGGCACATTATAATGAAAATACCTAACATACAAAATAAAGACAGAATCTTGAAGGCTGTGAGAGAAAAGAACCAAATTACATTCAGGGGGAAGCCAATACGGATATCAGCAGATTTTTCAATCCAGACCCTAAAAGCTAGAAGGGCCTGGAATAACATTTTTCAAGCCCTAAAAGAAAATGGATGCCAACCAAGAATCTTATACCCAGCAAAACTTACCTTCAGATTTGACAACGAAATAAAATCCTTCCATGATAAACAAAAGCTAAAAGAATATACAAAAAGAAAGCCAGCATTACAGAACATTCTCAGCAAAATATTCCATGAAGAAGAAATGAAAAACAAAGAAGCAAATCAGCAAAGGGAGGAGATATCCTAAAGGAACTCTCAAATAAAGAGGAACCAAGTCGTGTCAAAAATAAGCAAATAAATGAATAAAATGAGTCAAATGACCGGGAATACAAATCATATCTCAATAATTACCCTGAATATTAACGGCCTGAATTCATCAATCAAAAGACATAGACTGGCAGATTGGATAAAAAAGAAAGATCCAACAATATGTTGCCTGCAAGAGACTCATCTCTTAGAAAGAGATACCCAAAGACTAAAGGTGAAAGGATGGGAAAAAACTTACCATGCACATGGACCCAGCAAAAAAGCTGGGGTATCCATCCTCATTTCAGATAAAGTGGACTTCAAGCCAAAGTTAATCAGAAGGGATAAAGAAGGACATTTCATAATGCTTAAGGGAACCATAAATCAGCAAGACATAACAATCATAAATATCTATGCCCCAAACAGTGGCTCACCCATGTATGTCAAACAAATCCTTCTCAATCTCAGAAACCAAATAGACCACAATACAATAATACTAGGTGATTTTAACACACCTCTCTCTCCACTGGACAGATCTTCCAAACAAAAATTGAATAAAGAAACCTTAGATCTCAATAACACAATCAATAATTTAGACTTAACAGACATTTATAGAATATACCATCCAACGAAGAGTGAATACACTTTCTTCTCAGCAGCACATGGATCCTTCTCTAAAATAGACCATATATTATGCCACAAAGCTAATGTTAGCAAATACAAGAAGATAGAGACACTTCCTTGTATTTTATCAGACCATAATGGATTGAAACTAGAAATAAATGAAAGAGCAAAAAACAGAAATTACTCCAACACCTGGAGATTAAACAATATGCTATTATATGAGGAATGGATAACAGAAGATATTAGGAAGGAAATTAAAAAATTCTTAGAGGTAAACGAGAACAAAGAAACATCGTATCAAAATCTCTGGGACACTATGAAAGCCGTACTTAGAGGAAGATTTATTTCATGGAGCGCATTTAATAAAAGAAGTAAAACTCAAAAAATAAATGAACTAACACTACAGCTCAAAGCCCTAGAAAAAGAAGAACAGACCAACACCAGAAGTAGTAGAAGACAGGAAATAGTTAAACTCAGAGCTGAAATCAACGAAATTGAAACGAAAGAAACAATACAAAAAATTGACAAAATAAATAGTTGGTTCTTCGAAAAAATAAACAAAATTGATAAACCTTTAGCCACACTAACAAAGAGAAGACGAGAGAAAACCCAAATCACCAAAATTCGGAATGAACAAGGAAGTATCACAACAGACACGACTGAAATACAAAACATAATTAGAAGCTATTTTGAAAATCTATATTCCAACAAAATAGAAAATTTCGAAGATATCAACAAGTTTCTAGAGACCTATGAATTGCCTAAACTAAACGAGGAGGACATGCACAATTTAAATAGACCAATTTCAAGTAATGAAATAGAAGAAGTCATCAAAAGCCTACCAACAAAGAAAAGTCCAGGACCTGATGGTTTCTCAGCCGAGTTCTACAAAACCTTTAAAGAAGAGCTCATTCCAATACTTTTCAAAGTATTCCATGAAATAGAAGAGGAGGGAACCCTCCCAAACTCATTCTATGAAGCCAATATCACCCTGATACCTAAACCAGACAGAGACACATCGAGGAAAGAAAATTTCAGACCAATTTCCTTAATGAACATCGACGCAAAAATTCTCAACAAAATTTTAGCAAATCGCATACAAAAATGTATCAAAAAGATAGTGCATCATGATCAAGTGGGTTTCATCCCAGGGATGCAAGGTTGGTTCAACATCAGGAAATCAATAAATGTAATTCACCATATCAACAGACTTAAAGTCAAGAACCACATGATTATTTCAATAGATGCAGAAAAAGCATTTGATAAAATACAGCACCCCTTCATGCTCAAAACACTAGAAAAAATAGGGATAGTGGGAACGTTCCTTAACATTGTAAAGGCCATCTATGCTAAGCCCATGGCTAATATTATTCTTAATGGTGAAAAACTGAAAGCATTCCCCCTAAAATCTGGAACAAGGCAGGGATGCCCTCTCTCACCACTCCTATTCAATATCGTCCTTGAAACTCTAGCCAGAGCAATTAGACAGACCAAAGAAATTAAAGGGATACGAATTGGAAAAGAAGAACTCAAACTATCCCTATTTGCTGATGATATGATTATATACTTAGAGGAACCAGGAAATTCCACCAGAAAACTCTTAGAACTCATAAGTGAATTCAGTAAAGTAGCAGGATACAAGATCAATGCTCATAAATCCAATGCATTTTTATACATAAGTGATGAATCTTCAGAAAGAGAAGTTAGGAAAACTACTCCATTCACAATAGCCTCAAAAAAAATAAAATACTTGGGAATCAATCTCACAAAAGAGGTGAAAGACCTCTACAATGAGAACTACAGAACACTAAAGAAAGAAATTAAAGAACACCTTAGAAGATGGAAAGATCTCCCATGTTCCTGGATAGGCAGAATTAATATTGTCAAAATGGCCATACTACCAAAAGTGCTATACAGATTCAATGCAATTCCAATTAAAATCCCAATGATGTACCTTGCAGAAATAGAGCAAGCAATTATGAAATTCATCTGGAAGAATAAGAAACCCAGAATTGCTAAAGCAATCCTTCGCAGGAAAAATGAAGCAGGGGGTATTGCAATACCTGAACTTCAACTTTACTACAAAGCAATAGTAACAAAAACGGCATGGTATTGGTACCAAAATAGACAGGTAGATCAATGGTACAGAATAGAAGACACGGACACAAACCCAAACAAATATAATTTCCTCATACTAGACAAAGGGGCCAAAAATATGCAATGGAGAAAAGATAGCCTCTTCAACAAATGGTGCTGGGAGAATTGGAAATCCATATGCAACAAAATGAAAATAAACCCATATCTCTCACCGTGCACAAAACTAAACTCAAAATGGATTAAGGACCTCGGAATCAGACCAGAGACCCTGCATCTTATAGAAGAAAATGTAGGTCCAGATCTTCAACATGTCGGCTTAGGACCAGACTTTCTCAACAGGACTCCCATAGCACAAGAAATAAAAGTAAGAATCAACAACTGGGATAGATTCAAACTAAAAAGCTTTCTCTCAGCAAAGGAAACTATCAGCAATGTGAAGAAAGAGCCTACAGAGTGGGAGAAAATCTTTGCCAATCATACTTCAGATAGAGCACTAATCTCCAGAATCTATAAAGAACTCAAAAAACTCAACACCAAGACTACAAATAATCCAATCGACAAATGGTCTAAGGAAATGAACAGACACTTCACAGAAGAAGACCTACAAACAATCAACAAACATATGGAAAAATGTTCAACATCTCTAGTAATAAGAGAAATGCAAATCAAAACCACCCTAAGATTCCATCTCACCCCAATCAGAATGGCGATTATCAAGAACACAAGCAACAACAGGTGTTGGCGAGGATGTGGGGAAAAAGGTACACTCATACATTGCTGGTGGGGTTGCAAATTAGTGCAACCACTCTGGAAGGCAGTATGGAGATTCCTTAAAAAACTTGGAATGGAACTACCATTTGACCCAGCTATCCCACTCCTTGGCCTATACCCAAAGGACTTAAAATCAGCATACTACAGAGATACAGCCACATCAATGTTCATTGCTGCTCAATTCACCATAGCCAGATTGTGGAACCAACCTAGATGCCCTTCAGTTGATGAATGGATAAAGAAACTGTGGCATATATATACAATGGAATATTACTCAGCCATAAAGAATGATAAAATTATGGCATTTGCAAGCAAATGGACGAAATTGGAGAATATCATGCTAAGTGAGATAAGCCAATCTCAAAAAACCAAAGGAAGAATGATCTCGCTGATAAGTGGATGATGATACATAATGGGGTGTGGGAGGGGTTAGTTTTAGGGTTAGAGTGAGGGTTAGGGAGGGGGGCAAGAATGGGGGAAGGAAGGACTGTATAGAGGGAAAAGAGGGATGGGAGGGGTGGGGGGAAGGGGAAAAAAATAACAGAATGAATCAACCAACATCACCCTATGTAAACGTATGATTACACAAATGGTATGCCTTTACTCTATGTACAAACAGTGAAAGAACATGTATCCCATTTGTTCACAATAAAAAATAAAAAAAAAAAAAACAAAAAAAAAAAAAAAAGAAGAAGAACTGCAAAAAAAAAAAAAAAAAAAAAAAAGAAAACAGGAAAGCATGTTCCCTGATGCCAGGAGCAAAATCCTACAGCAGGCGGGGTCAGCCGCTTTGCTCTCTCCATGCTGATCAAACTCAGCACCAAAGCAAACAGAAAAGCGTATAGTGGATGGGAAGGAGGAGGAAGTCCTTCCAAAGGTCAAATTTTCCTGTTTTCTTAGAAAAAGTCTAACTAGGGTGGGGTGCATTGTTATCAGATAAAGTCCAATGTAGCAGCATGTACAGCAGAGTGACTAATATAATGATGATTAATATACAAAGTGCCAATAAGTGACTCAATCCTCAATCCCTATTCAGAAGGTTTTATCACATGGGTTTTTGCAGCTTGCATGGAAATGTGAACAATCATTTACCCAAATAATCTCCCATGTGGATGTAGAAAGAGGATGTCCTTAGGCATCTCCTAAAATAAATAAATAAGCAAACAAATAAAAAAAAAAAAAAAAAAAAAAAAAAGATTTAGAACTTCAAAAATATTTTGAATTCCTTGAATATTTCATTGCTGAAGATCTTTTATATTCAAAGTATTTTAATAGATTATCTAGGAGACTATAAGAGATTTCATGGATTCTACACACAATTAAGAATAATAAATAGAAAGAAAAGTACAAACTAATTGCATTACTTAACAGAATTTAAAATGCATTCCTCTATTTGGTAAACCAGTACTTAAACATGTTTATATAAAGAAGAAGTTATATATTTTTGAGGGATCAATTATTTATGAATAGGAAACTTTAAGTATTTATAGAATTCTATTAACTGGAAATGGAGAAAGAGGGAAGAGTATTTGAGGCAGTAGAATAACATAAGGAAAGTTGCATAGGTAGGGAATGATTAAACATGGATCAGGAATACTGCTTTGGGGTTGCTTAGCCAGAGGGAAATGTAGTGAAAAATATGGTAAAACAAGTCAATTGCATATGGAACAGTGAGGGATCAGCAGCAAAATAGAAAACTTGACCTTAGTCCAATAGATAAGAGAACAACTAATTACTTTCAAATAAGAGTATGATACTATCAAACTTTTATTAAAATAAAACCATGGGGATGGGGTTGTGACTCAGTGATAGAGCACTTGCCTAGCACATGTGAGGCACTGGGTTTGATCTGCAGCACCACATAAAAATCAATAAGTAAAATAAAGGTATTGTGTCCATCTACAACTAAAAAAAATACTTAAAAAAACAATTATCTGCAGAATGGATTGATGGAGAGAAAATGAGGTAAATAGAAGGCAAAGATCATAATGCAGACAGGAGTTGCTAGAAAACAGAAATAATACTATATATGGAGAGAATAAAACAAAGAGAAGAATCACAAAAATTCTAGGACGACTTCATTCAATTTTCAAGCCATTTATTCCACATTCTTTGGAAATGTCTATATACAAAATTCTGTGCTAAGCTCTGAGAATAAAAAAATTCAATAAACTAAGAACAAGATGAAGATGGGGGAGAAAGAAAGGAGAAAACTGATTGTTGTGTAGTCATGGTAACAAGTAGCCATCAACAGGAATTTAAGTCAATTAACAATTAGTGCCTCTGTGATCGTTACCATGCATCCCTATACCTCCCTTTTGAAAGTCTGCCAGTCATGAGTGGTTTCACCCCAATGAACATGATGTTCTGAAAGCAAATCCATTAACAATGGTTTCATCTGAATAACCATACTTACAAAGCTGACATCAACCTACTCCCATCTCTGAATGTTTCCAGATCTCTTGTAGGTTTCCCTCAAAATCTAGCAATACTCTTTAAAAAACACATAATTTCCTTTTATGTAAGTAAGCAATAAATTCAGCTTTGTGTTTTCGTTTCAGATAGTGAGTGATGGTCTCATTGTGTGATGAAATTCAGTATTTGACACTGGAATGTACAGTGAAACAAATCATTTAGCAAAATTCCATCATTTTTCATGTGAGGAAATAGAAAAGGTAGTTTTATGTCAAGTTCAAAAGTTAGTATCAGATTACAACTCAGTCATTGTATTATACTGCCTCATTACCTCACCCCCAACCCCCAGATAATGCTTTTAGTGTATTTGAAGACCTCAGTTGTCTAAATGGTGAGACTGTGATCTATGTGGTTCAGTTATCAAACAGTATTTCCATTTTGTATATTAATAGTGATTTCACTTTAAGTGAGGCATAACAAGAATCAATGTACATAAAAAATAAAACTTCAGCAATAATCAAAAAAAGGAAATTAAATAAAGATGTGGGTTTCATACCCCATTCCCTTGACTACCAAATTAACAAACAATTATAAAAGTATAACAATCAGTGTGAAAGTGTTTCAGTGATTAGGTCAGACACCTATTTATCTTAAAGAGTATCAGTTGCTTTGGCCTTTATGAAAAACATTTTGGTAATGCTTACCAAAACCTAAAAATCAGGGCTGGGGATGTAGCTCAATGGTAGAGGGCTTGCCTGGCATTTACAAGGCTGTGGGTTCAAACCTGAGTATCAAGGGGTAAAATAAAAAAGACCTTTAAAATGATCATACTGAATATTCCTGTACTTATTTCAAGAATTCATCCATAGAAAATGACAGCAATTTAAATGAAGATTTATGTTAATGTGATGGAAATGTTAATCAGTATTTATGATGCAAAAATTAAAATATATCAACCCAAACATCTTAATAGAGAAATAGAGAATGACTGAATATGTAACTGTGTAGTAATAGTACAAAGCCATTCAAATGTTACTTTTGAAGAATATTTAATAATATATTAAAATAAATACTTTATAATGTAACATCAAAACAGTAAAAAATTTGTAATTTATGTAGAATTTCATAACAATTTTAGAAAAAAAGACCAGGGAACAATTTCAATATATTAGCAATGTGGATATGCTAGGGGCATTAAAAATGCTTTTCTTTTTCTACTTCATCTTATCTATATTTTATAAAATTTCTAATCAATACATATTAATTTTATAATTAGATAAGTATATCATATGTTATAATAAAACAATCTACAAAGATCCAAAAGAAGACAATAAAAGAAAAATTTCACAAAGTTTGCATTCTGTATGCCCTCATCCTAAAAATGTCAATGCAAATGAGTTTGTTATGAAACTGGTGCCTTCCACAAAACTATTCTTATCTTAGGCCGTCAACCTCAGGAAAGTCCGATTAGCCAGCTGCCATGCATAACCTTGAGACACCTCTGGGAAATCTAAACAAGAGCCTCCACTGTCAAGATCTGAGGTTAGATTTCTGCCCAGAGAAAGTCAGGAACTGAAATACTGGATTATAATATGTAGCATGTGTAACTGGAAAGAAGCAGGATTTCAAAGATAACAGATGTATAAATGTGCCTTCACAAAGCTTTTTAAGGTTAATTTTTTAAAAGTTTTATATTTTAAGAGGGGGGGATTTCATTTAGAAACCATGATAAGAACAAACCTGGATCATTTCCCATAGTTTACATGAAGAATAAAACAGGTAAAATAAATAAATTTAAAAAGTCATTATTTGAAAGAGAAGGGAAATAGATGAACTGAGAAGAAGAAACTTGTAGTCACAAATTAGACACAGTCAGATAGCTCTAAACATGAAAATATAAGGGCATATATGTTGGCACAACTGAAACTTATGATTGCAAAAATAACCACCTACAGGGATGCAAAAGTCTAAAGAAAATGCTAGAAATAAAGTGAGTTATAATTTGATGCCTGAAAGTGAAGAGATTTGTGTTATAAAGTCATCTATTTCTAAATGCCTGAGTTTAGATTTAATAATACAACAATGAACTAAATCATTAAAGCATTTGATTGCTATTTTTCAGTTCAATATATTATATTCATCACTGTATTCAAGATACTTGGATTTTTCCCCTTACATGTCAGTATATCAAATTGACATTTTAATAAGAAATCATTTGCACAGGTTCTCTCATATTAAATTCTTGAACATCCTGCAATATATGTTCTGCATTCACTAAATTAAGTACTCTTTAATTAATTCATTTTCAGCATTTCATTCACTGATCCAAGTAGTTACTTTTATCATCTAATAACAATGCTTCTCATTAAAGGACTATAAAATATAGTAATGAACATAATTTGCATTGATGAAGATGATTCAGTTTCATAACAACAGTAATAAAAATAAAAAGCAATGGCTTTAATTTATCCATGAGAAACACTAAATCATCTTATCTTTTAAACATGCAACTATTCCCTTCAACATGCTTATGGTACAGCTAACAGAAAACTATCACCATCATCTTGGTATAAGTAGAAAACGGTGTCCCAAAATGCATCATGATTACTTAGGGCATAATGGAAAAACAAAAGCAAAAATCAAAACCAGGTACTGACAAAAGAAGATAAACTACAACTACTTTGGCTTTCTGAACATTAATGAAAAAATCCTTAACATAGCTCTTCAGATACAATGTACCTCACATGTATTCAATCTAATAAATAATGGTAGCCAAAAGTGATTATAAAAAGTGTTGTATTCAAAATATGAGACACTGAAATTATATTTAACAACATTTATCGAGTTACTACTTTTTGCCAGGCTATACTCTAGACTGAGGATAGAGAGGTAAATAAATAAATCCAGAGATCTGTTCTCATGGAGCAATGATTCCAATGGGAAAGGCAATTACAAATAAATAATTTTATTTTAAATGTACTTTTAATTTTTTATTAGTACACAATAATTTTACATATTTACAAGTTACAGTGTGATTTTTCAAAGCATGAATGTAATATGAACTGATCAAATTTTAATTAACATGACTACTTTCCAATGTATCCTTAGCAATTACTTCTTTTTGTCTCATTGTATAAAAGAGTTGTCTTTTACAAATGCACTCTTTACTGGGCTCTTTTTGGGGAATTAAAAAGGAATGTGAGTCATACAGTGTTCATATCAAACATTCTTAGAATGATGCAGAAAAAATGCACAGGAGCTAGAGGGGAATGATCAATTAAATGGAAATTCTCAATCGATGCTGACTTTACAAGTTTCATAAAGTACCTTTAAGTGGAAAAGTTTTTCAAAGATCAAAGTCTCCTGTGAGCAACTAATCAAAATGAAATACTGTTTTTAAATTTTCAATTCCAAAATGCAAACTAATTTCAAAACGGTTTCTTTGCTAGCTACTCATTAAGTGTGTACCCTGTAGGAACATGTTTTACTGTTTTATTGGTGCATTGTAGTTATACGTAATATTGTGGTTCATTTTAACATAATCATACATGCATGGAATATAATTTGCTCCATTTCAGTCCCCAGTACTTTTCCTTTCCCAATCCTCTTTGTACTCCCTGTTCACCCTTCCAATACACTATTGGTCCAGGAGGGGATGTTTAATTTTTAAAAGTACTCTTGGCCTTTTAAAACCTTAGAACAACATTTCACTACATATTTTCTAAAACTAACATAATAGAAGCTAGCCTGACCTAACACATGGAAGCTGATCAGACAGTGTGGGAGACTATTGATAGAAAAACATTTGTACTTTCTTACAATTCTCTCTACAAGCCTATTGTGGGAAGAACTATCGGAGTTTCCAGTTGAGAAGGAAGTATTTTGACGCAGTGACATTTAACTCTGCTTCCTTAATTGTCACCTGCTGTTTTTGTGCTTTGCTTTTGACCTAACCAAATTGACTTATTTTTCCTACTTCTAAAAAAGGGAGAGTAAGTTAAATAATACCAACCCCTATCATCTTTACTAACACAAAATATTCTATTTCTATTCCTTCTTTTTTTTACAGTATTAGAAATGATAGTTGGTAAATATTAGGATCCAAATGAAGATGTTTATTTCATGTGACAAATTTAATTGGTTATTATGGTTCTCTCTGATATGTTTTGGGATTTGGAAATATGCCTGATGATATAAAGGAAGCTATGAAGCAAATGCATTAATGATGACTATCTTAAGGCAGAAACTGTATATAAAGATCAGCCTTTTTTGAAACAAATACTATAACAATTTCCCTATATCATATTGAAGTGCTTAGCCTACTGAAGCAAACACATCTTAATCAAATAATGATCCTGCCTCTAAAGGTAAGATATTGTGATAAAATTTATTTCCTTTTGTCCCACTTTTTAATTGAAAAATGAATCATTAATATTTTGCAAATAGCTGCATACAATATTAAGAGAGGAAATGAATGTGGAGGAAATGCTCAACATATATTTTATCTTACTTGTCATGATTTGTTTACAATTGGCACATCATTGTCGTTTCTGAGTTTGGCTGTATTTATACCATCGCCAAATATTTGTGGGGTGCATGTTATGTGTAAGACATGACATCAGTTCACCAGGGAATGAATCATTTGTATAACTAGATTGACTCTATCACCTAACTGTTGGTGAAGAATCAATGAAATACTGGACCGACTCGATGGCATAGAACCTTGGTATGACTCTCTCAGTTACAATACATTTATTATGGACAGTGTCATGGCAGCAGTATGTATATATGTTACATAAGAAGGGGTGCAATATTTAGGAAAATGCTATCATATACAAATTTCACAAATGATAATTAATGGCAAAGAAGTTTTCTTGAACCAATGCCAAGTTACATGGTAATCTAACTTAAAATCAAAACCAGTGACCAAACAATTTGCATATGTATCATTTCCTAATACAAGGAGACACATACTGATGAAACTTAAAATAAACAAGCGGCAAACTTCAATACATTTCAAATTACACAAATATAGTCTGCTTTTGATAGTACTAATAAAATTTCATTTGAGTATGAGTTTGGGGTTTCTGGCTTTCGCCAATGTAATTAGAACTTCCCAATTATAAATACAATAATATGGAAGGATGATAAATAATTTACAAAGTGAAAAATAATGCAATTAGAACTTCAAAGAAGCGAAGATAATCAAATGTGAAGCAATGATGGAGAAAGGTACAAGTGAATGAAGAAAATAAGTGTCAAAGAGCATATAATAAGCAAATCTGAAAAAAAAATGGAATAACATTTTATATAAAACAATGCCACTAATGTTTACAAAGGCATTAAACAACTCAAATGATTGATTTTCATAGAATTTGTACATATTAAATATGAATGAATTATATTCTTATAAATATTAAATAGAATTTGATATGTGGGGGTTGAAAAGTGCTGCATCGATGAAGGTATAATGTGGAATAAAATAACATAGTAACTCACAAGAAAGCTAGGTTATTTTTTATACTTCTATGTGTGATGTTTTAAAATTAATTATCAGCAAAAAATTCCTCATTTTTTTTTTTTTTTTGCGGTGCTGGGGATTTGAACCCAGGGCCTTGTGCTTGTGAGGCAAGCACTCTACCAACTGAGCTATACCCCCAGCCCAAAATTCCTCATTTTTATAATAAGACATGAATATTGACACATATACCTATTTTCTTCCTATTAGAACTAAAGTTTTGCCATTCAAATAAAGGCAAATCTCTCTACTTGTACCTTTCAACTTACTTTTTATTGAATCATTAATCTGTTCTCAGCCTACAATCATGTTTTCTTAGTTTCTACTTTCAAGGCAAAGAAAACTTAAACAACCAGTGGTATACTGGTAACTTAGTTTTCCAAAAGAAAAATAAAATGAAACAAGCAATAATATCAACAAAATCTCTGATTTGTTGTGTTTGCCAGTCTCCATGATATAAATGATTTCAACTTGCCAATGGTTTACTAATCTGCAGCCATAATTTCTGAATAGTTAACAATCTGCTCCTGTGAGCATGTATGAAGTGGTTCTAATTAACCATGGTAACTGTTAATAGGATTCCTCACTTCTTCTTCCATCTCCTTCAGTTTCTCTACTCCCCTCCACAAAAGTACTTTTCAAATGTTTCATCTACATTCTATGTATCCACTTTCCTATATGCCTCTTCCATTCAATTCATGTTAATTTACCATTTAATATATGCCAGGTACTCTGTCAGATGCTAGAAATACAGCAGTGAAGAAAGCTAAAGTCCCTGCCTTCTTGGAGCCTAGATTCTAGTTGAGACATAGACAATAAATAAAAACAAATCTCTGGCTTCTCAGATTTTAAATGCCATAGAGAATAATAAAATGGATAAGGGATGAGTAAGGTCGATATTTTAAAGAGGATGCGCATGGCAGGCTTCTCTCCAGATAATACTACATCAGAGAGCTGGTTCTCTCTACTCTGCTAATGGCTACAATGTTGCCAAGCCTAATGGATGTTTTTCTATCTTCATCTTATCTACAGCTCCCAGTAGCAAGCACTCTTTCATTCTTAAACTGCTTTGTTTTTCTTGGCTTCTTTGACACTACATTTTCAGGTTTTATACTTATCTGCCCATACTTTCCCAGGCTCTCCTTCTACTTCTAACAATTTAAATGAAACAAAATTTTGTAGAGGTTTAGAAGTTGTATCTGAGTCTTCTTTAGCTACAATCATTCTTTCCTAGGTGATGTCACCTAATCTCAGTGCTTGTACTTGCTCATGTTCCCACCCCCATTCTGCCATGTTGCCAAAATACTGATTTCCAAATTCCAAACTCCAAGTGAGATCTCTCCCCTCAGATCAAGACAGATGATTAAAAAAGAAATCTATTTAGGGATAATTCAAATTTGTTATATCCAAAACCAGGCTCTCTGTTCTCTGCAAAATCATTAGACTTCCATTTATCTACATTTTCAAGTATGGTAACAACATTCATACATTATGTCAGGATGTAAACATAGGAAGTATCCCTGATTTTTCTTTCTTTCTGCATTCCTTCATTTGGTCTATTAATAAGTACTGTCTTTTCTGTATTTAAAAGGATTGTGTATCCACTGTCTTCTCCTTTGCTACTACTCTTTAACCCAAGCCATGGTCCTCACCTTCTGAGACTAATACCTTCCCATCCTTACTATTCCCATGCCTCTCAATCTATTCTGTATGCAACAACTGAAATTATATTTTCAAAAACACAAATAATACAAATTAATTTGCAATAACCTCATACTTAAAACCCTCCAAAGCCTCCTCATTTTGTTTAGAATAAATCTACATTCCTTCCCTGTCCTATAAAGTGGCACATGACACAGTCCTGCATACTCAGCTGGTGGTACTCCAATGGCGTTTCTCTTTCTCTTTGTCTACTAACTTTCAGATGTAGTCATCTTTTATATTTGTCAGATACCACATGCCTTTTCATACCTCTTGACCTTTACACTTGCTACTCTCTCTATCTGAATATTTTCTCCATCTTTTACATTTTTAATTCATTCTTATCCAATAAGTCTTTGCTCATAGGGCACTGCTTCAGAGATGCATTTGTTCTTCATCCATTTTAGGATGTTCCCTTTGCTTTATTTCACATTAACTTTATTTCCTTTTCATCATTTATCACAAACATAGTTATTATGTTTATTTCTTCATTCATTCCTTATTCTTTCTCTCCCTGTGTGATTGAGTCATGTGCTATAAAAGGGTGTTTTGGTCAGTGATGGATGACAAGTAAGATGGTAATCCCATAAGAATCTCCTTTCACATAGTGACAATATGGCTGTCATAACATCAAAGCACATTACTCAAAGGTTTCTGGTGAAGCTAGTGTAAACAAACCTATTGTGCTGCCAGTCACATGAAAGTATAACATGTACCATTATGTATAGTACCTAATGCTTGATAATGATAATAAACAAATGCTACTGTTTGATGCATTTACTCTACTATACTTTGATCATTATTTAAAGTGTACTCCCACTTATAAAAAATTACCATAAAACAGTATTCTGTATTATGCCAGCAGCAGTCTTATGCATATGACGCTTATGGCATCTTTTAATTCAATCAAGAGGCCATAACTTGTGATTGACTTGTACTATTTAAGTTCATGTAATTATACTTCAATTATACTCCATTACATTCACACAATGACAAAGTCACTTATTGATGCATTTCTCAGATGTGCCTCCATCATCAATGGACATACAAGTCTATAAGTACCATAGAACACGTACTTTCTCTAAATTGTTTAACAGACCAAAAAATAGCACAAACTCAATATTTGTTAAATTAGTATGTGAATGAACAAAGAGTTAATTATGGCTGATGGAAATAAGAATTCATTTTGGTGGTCTATACCTATCAACAGAGTAAGATGCAACTTAAAAATTGAGAATTGGTTAAGGGGAAGAAAGCACTATAGCAAAGAATAGGAATAGGCAATACTTATCTCTCTACAAAATTATATGAAAGAGATTGTTTCACATTTGATTAATTTGCACTGAGCATCAGTTATGTACAAGGAATATTTATTATGTTTTTTCACTTAAATATCATTACTCTAGTGAGTTAATAATTAGAATTATCTTTTAAAAAACACAAGGTCATATAACCAGTAGTCTGATTAAAGTGGAAAAAAAAGACTTGTTTTATATCCCAGTTTTATTATTTTGTGACCTTGGACAAGGTTAAGCAGAATGAGCTTCAGTTCCTTATTGTATCAGAAAAAGGTTTTCTTAAATTATTGATCACGCTTTCAAAAATGAGACTTGATTTGAAGGACATCTCATGCTCTAGGAACTAGATCAGATTTTTTAAGTGATAGGGAAAGAAGCATTAATTTCTAAATTAGAGAGCATATGCAGGTTAATCAAGAAGCAGATGAGTGATGATGACAAAGTTAGTACATTTTTAATTTAGATTGAAAATACTCAAGTTTATACTCAAGACACAGGAAAACTAATGTTTTATTCATTGTCTCTAAACTTTGACTTATATTCCACAAAATAAAACGATGGTTTGCATAGAATACATGTTCTAAAATAATATTCACTGATGTCTACAGAAAAATATGTTCAAGTACTCTCAGAATTACGGTAGGAAAATCAGACTCCTTAGAACTTGGATAGGTATGTTTTTCAGAAATTTTGCACTAAGTGTCTGTATACCTGAATGTATGGAAGATTCAAGCAAGTGAAAGCCTTGTCATCTTGCAAAAACTCTGACTTGAATAGTTACAATTTTAAAATATTTTTAAAATTGAGATATGACAGTAAGAAAGAAATTCACTTAAAAAGAAAAATTTAAGCATGGTATACACATATTTTAAAATAACACAATCACTAATATAAGTGTAATATATAAGTACATAATTATATTTCAAAAGTAACCCTTCTGACTAGACTAGTAATATCAAGGCATGAGTAGACAAAGGATAGGGTTTTATTTACTATATCATGCCAATTGTAATTAACGGATGTTTATTTTACCCATTTGCAATTTTTAATTTCTTCTTGGTATTTTGTGGCCAGAGAAGGGTTAAAACTGGTAAACTAAATGCTAATAATTAATATTTTGACACATCTTTTGGCTCTTCTGGATTCTGAAACTTCATCATCTCTCAAATATCTTTCCCCCAAGTTCCCTGTCTCTTCTCATGATTACAACCCCCGGGGCTTGGTATTTAACTATCTCAATTATTCTATCCTGTCCAATCTGATTCATTATCCACAACTCCAGTCCCTATTTGGATTCTGGACTTGGATTGACCAAATGCACCCTGTTTCCACTCTGTTCATGATGAGAAGCATATTCTTTTATAAGAAACTTTTCTCTGAGAGAAAGCAGATTGGATTAATGCTCTTGGCTCCAAGAGTTAATCTTTAAGCTCTCTCAGTTTTTCTTTTTTTATAAATTTGGATTTAATCTCTGGATTTAAACACTTTTATTATAAAAGCAATACATACTTATTGTAGTTGAAAATTAAAATGTTACAGAAATATATAAAGTGAACAATGAAAGGACTCTGCAAATCTACAACACTGTAGTTTCATTGTCTAGAGGTAACACTTGTTGGCAGATGCTATGCTATCCATATATCCACATATTGATCCATTCATCCATCTGTCTGACAATCCATCCATTCATCTATTCATCTAACTAATTTAATCAAACTGCATGCATACTACCTATGCATCTATATATCCATCTCCCTATATACCTTCATAAGATGTACTCAGGTAGTATAAAAATAAAGTTTTGCTCCACTACACTGTGGATCTATAAGTTTGGATAAGGAATGCAATTTCTTCATGTGTTCATGTCCTCCTCAGTAAAATGGGGGGAAGGGCTTTTGAAAGAATCAAGTATAATAAATGCAAATACAGCTTTCAGAACAATGACTAGCAAAAAAGTAAGCTTCAGCAAAATATAGCTTTAAAACTTAAGCATACATATGCACATAAAATTATATTTATTTTTCTAAAATAATGCATAAAATAATTTATTAATATATTTACCACTACTTATTGGGTACCTACTGTAAGTCAAGGATTATACTACTCACAATGGTTATAATAATGAACAAAATTAAAAAGAAACCCAAGAAAACCCGGACCCAGATTTTATGGCAGGTGCAGTCCAATGTTAGAGACATCTCTGCCTAGCATTTCACAGTATGGAAAATACTGGAGCTATGATAAACAATGTTTCAGTGAAAATCCTTAGATATTTGTCTTAGATATATGTGAGTATTCCTATACCTAATTCTTAAAAGTAAAATATCAAGATCAAATATATGTACAATCCCATATTTTGAAAGATACTGCCAGACTCCCATTTAAAATGTTCTTTTTTTTTTTTGTCACAGTACTGGGGATTAAACCCAGGGCCTTGTGCTTGCAAGGCAAGCACTCTACCAACTGAGCTATATCCTCAATCCCTATTTAAAATGTTCTAAGTTGTTCTTCCACCCAAGGAAACACAGTCTATTTCAATGAACTCTCATAATCAATGGATACTATACTTTATTCATTAGCAGTGTTGAGCTTATTTTTAATTTAATTGGTTACTGGTAATTTTTTCAAATGAATTCCCTGACCAAAATAGGTAGCCACTTTTAAAATACTTTTCTACAATACATTTTTAATATTCATTGTAGGAATTTTATCAGAGTGAAGTTATTAATTTTTATTATCAATATGATTCCCCAATCTGCCATGTTTTACTACTTTTTAATGATGCCTTCACCATAGAAAAAAATTTAAAAATTTTAATATTTGTTTTATAAAATATGTCAGTCTTTTATTTTACAGCTTCTAGGTTTTACAACACCTTAATAGTATTCAAATATTCCACTACATGTTGACATAGTATTTTAAAAGTTCACCAATTCACATTAAAGCACTGTTATCTAGAAATTATTTTAGTACTTTTTATGGTACTAGGTTTCTGCAGTTTTTGTCTAACTTATTAACTTACATTTCTCACAGATACAAAGTGGCACCATTAATGTGTACTACATTTGGTAAATGAAAGGGAGTTTTGTCAAATATCTGTGTTATATGACTAAACTATTTCTCTAATATGTCACAATGTGTCAGAATGTTTTGTTATGAAATCTGCTTAAGCAAGTCACCTATTTAAAAGTAATTTCTTGACTATTCTTATGCATTTGCATTTAGAATATATTTAGAATTATCTTGACAACTGCATCTCTTGCCTTTTGCATGATTTATTTTGAGTTTGCTCACCCTTATCCACTTCTACTCTTCCCTATGGGTTCCCTAAGTGGCTGACCCTTACATACTGCAGCTCCTGTAATCATTTCCTGGCTAGAACCCAGTTTGCATTAAGTCAATGGGAAGAACCAGCTGGAGATTCAAAGATAAAGAAAAGTCTAGACAAATTTATCATCTGTAATTCCCATTTTAGAGCTGCATATTATAGTACCTGAGTCCTACTAACAACCACATTTCTTCTATAAGTGCAGCTCTAAGCTCCATTTACCTTTTTTCATTCTGTTTTTTCTCTTTCCTGGAAGCCCTGGGGATAGTAACTGCTTCCTACTGTTGCTCCTTTCTTGCTCAATCGCTGCCACTTATTTATTACTATATTCCTTGGTAATTTTTAAAATTAAATTCTTTTCATTTCAATCATCTGAGGTTAATTCTATTTCTTGCTAGGGTTCTGGTATGTCCTCTAAAATAATATATACACATATACATTTATATAAAATAATACAGATTCATGTAGATATGTATGACTGTGTGTACATGTGTACTGACTGTAAATAACTTGGAATGTATAGAATAATTTTGGAAGAATCAGCATTCTCATTATATATGTCTTTTTTCATGTCTTTATTCATGTAATTATATAAATTTAAACTTTCTCCAAATAATCCTTACACTTTATCTACTTTACTTCTAAGAAATCTATTGGTTTTGTTCCTATTCATTTTAAATAATTTTATTATGTACACTTAAGGTACATAACGTGATGCTATAAAATATGCACATGGTAAAATTCTTACTATAAAGGAACAAATTTACAATCATTATTTCACAGTTACCCATTTTGCAGCTATAATCTACTAATTTAGCAAAAATTCTGAACACAGTGCATTATTAAACACAGCTCTATGTTGTGCATTAGATCTTGAATTTTTTAACCTACATATTTGCATTTCATCCTTTGGCCTTTACATTCTCATTTGCATTGCCCTGCCCAACCCAACCTTGGTAAACACTGTTTTATTCTTTTTCTTTCTATATATCCAATGAGATATTAGTTAACCTTAAAAAGAGAGGAGATTCTGTTATTTGATGTAATACTGATGAACTTGGAAGACATTACACTACGTGAAATAAGGCAGACACAGAAAGAAAATTGTTGGATGATCTCACTTTTATGTGGACTTTAGAATAAAACTTTTTATAACTATGTTTAGATATATTTTATCTCTTTACATTTTCTAATTTTAAAGTGGTTTTAAATATAAGAAAATCACATCATTTTCAAAAGATGGTATTTCAATTCATCCTTTCCAGTATGTATACCTTATGTTTCTTTTTCTCTTGCCCTAAAATATTGGCTAGGTTCTCCAGAAAAATACTAAACAACAGCAACCATGAGGAATATCTTTGGTTTGTTTATTATTTTATTAAGAATTATTGTAGCATATCTAGATAAGTATGTTTCCTTCTATTCCTTGATTAATTATAATTCTTACCAAGACAAGGTAATGAATTATAGCAAACACCACTAAACATATTATTTCTGCTTTTACTGGTAGGAGTGACTAGGTCTAGTTTCCTGAAATTCTCTTAAAAAATATGAAATGTTACCTGTTTCATTTTGCTCTTTGTTTTGATTTTCACTTCTAATATAAATGATATTCTACATAAAGTTATCAATTAAATGAAAGCTATGAATTTCATTTCATGAAGGGCTTTGCCATATTTCTCTTAAACATAAGTCTGGTGTGTTGGCATTAACCTGCAATCCCATCTATTCAGGAGGCTAAGGCAGGAGGACAAATTCAATATCAGCCTCAGCAACTTAGTGAGAACCTCAACAATTTAACAAGATTCTGTCTCAAAATAAAAAGGACTGGGAATGTAGCTTAGTGGTAAAGTACCCCTGGGTTCAATTCCCAGTAACAGAAGCAATTATTTCTATATATGTATCTGTGCATACAGATACATACACACACACATTTATAATAAATCTTGGCACATCTGGATGGACTTTTACTTTAAACAAGTATTTTTCTAGGTAAAATGTTTGTATTCTGATTTAGACTAAGATGTAAATAGTTCATAATCTTCCATGTTTAAAGTGCTTCATTTAAAAAGATCATCTTTAATTGATGTATCTTTTGATCAGGGGGCCAGCTACATCCCTGATAACATAATAAATAGTTTGGTTCCTTCGTGTACATACAAAGTTACTCAGCTGGAGAAAGTAGGAGAGAAACTTATAAAGAATAAGACAGGGGCTGGGGATGTAGCTCAGTTGATAGAGTGCTTGCCTCCAAAGCATAAGGCTTTGGGTCCAATCCCTAACACCACAAAAAAAAAAAAAAAAAAAAGATGAACCCTCTATGTCTCCATGTTTCCTCTGTTATGATTATCACACCAACAGCCCTGAAATTATATCTTCATTCATTCATTATGCCTCTTTGAAATTTAAGTCATTGCATTCACATATTCTTATGATTTAAAAAAAATAAACTAAATTGGGGTATACATGAATGAGAAAAATAGATTGAAATAGAAAGTTTTACAAAGGTGCACATAATCTTGATAGAACTAAGCTTCTAGAGGCTTATATAAGCCAAATGCAAGTTAGCCTTAAGCTCTGTAATTCTTTTTCAATTTCTCATTATAAGTTTCTCTATGTGAGTGAGTGCCATGTTATGAAGAATGAAATAGATGAAATTTTTAGTAAAGTATATATAGATTGCCAAAATTCCATAGTCATAATTCTGTAACTCTTTGTCTTTGTACTAAAAAAAAACAGAAACCCGAATGTTGCAAGTTTAAACTAATTATGGTAATATTCACTTGCATATTTTAAAGTAAAACAATGGAAAATCAAAATTTTATTTTGGTAGAAATTAATCTTTTGGATTTTGTACAGATGTACACTATGCTTTGAGCATATTACATATTAATTTACTTTTAAATTTTTACTTAAGCTATTGTCACTGCCTGAAATTCTTAGTTATGTTTCTTTTCATTCATTTAACAGAATAAATGTTATCAATCAGTCAATATCTAAAAGCTTGGGGTGCAGTTGCTTTCTTGAATACCTCAAGAGCTTATGACCCTGGCTGGGTTTGTGGCTCAGTGGTAGAGCGCTTGCCTAGCATGTGTGAGGCACTGGGTTCAATCCTTAGCACCACATAAAAATAAATAAATTAAATAAAGGTACTGTGTCCATTTCAATTATAAAAAGTTTTAAAAACAGCTTATGACCCAAGCCCTTTTCCAACCTCTGATTGCTTTTATAATCAGGTGAATTCTATAATATACTACCTCCTTATCCTACCATGAAAAAAATACACATACACTGTAGAGAGATTAAAAACCATTTTGAGGGACCTGAAATTCTTTTAAAAATATTTTAAGGTAATAGTGATGTCCTTACTTCCTGATTATCAAATCAATGTTTTCTTAAATATAATACACCCAGAATGGATTGGCATTTACTGCATTCTAAGTCCTAATACTGATAATTAGTATGTAAGAAAGACACAGTCCCTGAACTCAGTATGTGCTTATAGTACATGACATATAAATTAATTTTAATGTGTCAGGCTATATAATATTGATTTTTCTCAATATTTACATATTTAAATGCTTTAATATTAAAAAGGTAAATTAAAAATGCTAAGCAATTACAATACCCATGATGCTCAGTAGTAAGAAAAGTATTGAAATTAGAAGACAAGGTCCTTTGACTTGTTTAGTGTGTATGAGTTACTCAGTAGTCATCAAGACTATCTTACAAGTCAAATGAAACCTTATGAAAGAGTATTTGTCCAACCAAATTCTCTTTTGTGGTTACCTTTTCTATTTTCTCTTTTTGGGGGTTAGAGGGAGAACAATATGAACTGCTAGAATACAACATATTACCAAGCCAGTCTCAATTTGTAATTCGTATATATTTGCAAAAATTTAACAATATTATTCAAAGAAATATATACCTACCTGATATTCTGAAAAATAATTTTAATTTCTCACATTTCTAAAACTATTGTTACATAGCCAAATGTGCAATTTTATTTTTGTGGGAATGTTATTAAGTTTACATAGTGTGCTCCCATAGTGATGTTTTTGTGACTTTCTATGAACTACTTAAATAGGTCCTAAATTCACTATCTTGTAACATGGGAGTTGAATAAGCAAATAAAAAATACTTTAAAAATTGCCAACTCTACTGTATGAAAATGATACAAGATGTTGAAAATTGGGTCAGATATATCTTGATCAAATATATTTTAAATAAATATAAAAGATTAATTATACATTAGACCTCTAGACTTATTTATCCTATATAACTGCAAGTTTGTACCCTTTGACCTAGTTCCTCCCCATTTGTTCTACCTCCTTGCCCCCTCATAACAACTGTTCTACATTCTGTTTCTATATATTGACATATTCAGCTTTTTTTATTCCACACATAAATTAAATCAAGTAGTACTTTTTTTTTTTCTGTGTTTGGTTCATTTAACTTACAATAATTTCCTTTAAGATTTCCCTGATGATCAGGGAAGTTGAGAACAAATTTCACATTCCTCTTGGCCATTTGCATGTCTTCTTTGGAAAAAAAAATGTATCTATTCAGGTCCTTAGGCCTCTTTTTCAGGTATACATTGTTGTTTTTGTTTGTTATTGAGTTGTGTGAGTTCTTAATATATTTTGGATGTTAATCCTTTATCAGATATAAAGTTTGCAAATATTTGCTAAAAATCAATAGGCTTCATTTTCATTTCATTGATTATTTTCTATACGGTGCAGAAGAATTTTAATTTCATGTAGTCTCACTTGTTTATGCTTTTGGTGAGATATGCAACTTTAGCATTTTCCAGAGGTTTTGCTGAGATATGCAAAATTATCATTGCCCCAGCCACTCAAAAGTCTGAGGCAGGATGATTGCCAAGTTCAAAGCCAGCTTTAGCAACTTAGCAAGGACCTAGACAAATTAGCAAGACCCTGTCTCAAAATAAAACCAAAAACATTAAAAGGGCTGGGGATGTTGCTTAGTGTTTAAGTGCCCCTGGGTTCAATTCCCAGTACGAGATATAGATATAAACATATATAATCACTGCCAACAAATTCTTAAAGAAGTTTTTCCCATATTTTCCTCTAAGAGATTTATGTTTTTAGATGGTATGTTTAGGGCCTTAATCCATTTTGAATTGATTTATATGTATGGTGCAACATAAGGATGAAATTTCCCCGACACCATTTACTGAAGAGATAATCCTTTGTGTTTTCTTGGTGGTCTTATCAAAAATCATATATGCTTAGGTTTAGTTCTAGACTGTATATTCTGTTCCATTGGTCTTTGTGTCTCTTTTTGTGTGAATACCATACTATTTGGTCACTATAAATTGGTAATATAATTTGAAATTGGGACATATAATACTTCCAATTTTGCTTTTATTTCTCAAGATTGTTTTGGATATTTGAGGTCATTTGTGTGGTTCCATATGAATTTTATGTTTCATATGTCTGTAAAAGTGATATTGGAATTTCCATAGGGATAACATTGAATGTGCTTGTAGTATGGACATTTTAACCATATCATTTCTTCCAAACTAAAAATGTGACAGTTTTCCACTTATTTATGTCTTCATCAATTTTTTCCATCCATCAAAATTATATAGTTTTCAGTAAACACATCTTTTCCCTCTTTGATTATTGCTGATGCTATCATAAATGGAATTATATTCTTGATTGCTTTTTGGATAGGTCCTTATGTTGGGAAATGGAACTGATTGTTAACGTGGATTTTGTGTCATGCTACTTTACTGAATTAATTTAAGTTCTAACACTTTCCTCATTTTTTTATTAACCCATGAGTAATAAGGAATAGCTAGGATTACAGGCATGTACCACTAAACTCAGCAGTTATGGCAAACTTTTGTGGAATCAAGGATTTCTATATACAGAACCACATTATCTGCAATAAAGTCACAATCTTTCTTCTTCCTTTCAGACATGAAAGACATGTATTTCTTTCTTTTCTTTTTGTCTAGTTGTTCTTACTAGTACTTCTAGTACTATGTGGAATAGAAATGGCAACAGTAGGCATACTTGCCTTGTACCAGATCTTAAGAGGAAAAACTGAGTTTTTCCCATTATGACATGAGCTTCACACTTTTCATATATGGCCTTTATTTCCTTGAAGAAATTTGCTCTAAATCTCTATTGTTGAGAGTTTTTAATCATAAAATATTTTTAATTTTATTGTTTGCTTTTTCTGTATTTACTGAGATGACCATATTTTTCATATTTCATTCTGTTAATATGTTGTGTTATATTGTTTTTGTGTGTAAGCCTATCTGAGGATAATATTCTTTGGTCATGATTTGGAGTCAGTAGACATACTGCTATATTTATTTTGAGAATATTTTATTGAATATTTTTGCATCTATGTATAGGCATTTTTTTCTTGTGGTGTTTTGTGGTGTCAGGCTTTGGTAGTAGGGTAAAGATGGTCTCATAAAAATAGTTTGGAAGTATTCTCTCTACTTCCATTTTCTAGGAATAATTTTAAGAAAGATTGGCAATAAATTTTAATGTTTAGAAGAAATGGGGAGAAGTAGGTCAAAGGGTACAAACTTGCAGTTAGGTAAGATGAATAAGTCTAGATATCTAATAGTCATCATGAGGAGTATAGTTAATAGTAAAATATATAATGAAAATTTTCTAAGAGAGTGTATTTTAGGTCTTACTATGCTAAAAAAGTAACTATGGACATCAGACAGAATATATTGCTTCAGTATAGTAATCATTTTACTATGTATATGCATTTTATAACACCATTTTGTATACCTTAAACCAATGCAGGAGATTAAACACTAAAAATAGGACCATTTGAATGCATTACTAAATATGAAATGAGAAAATTAGTTCCAACATTTGACAAACTGAAGGCATGCAAAATTTTACTTCTTAAGAAAATTCCTTCAATTAATTGATCAAACTAAAAAGTATAAATATACAATTAAGGATCATGCATGTTAAAATAATAATGATAATAATTTCAAAATTATATTAGACATTTCCTATCGGCAGAAACAAAATGAGGTTAATACAATGGGTGAAGTGAACTTAATTTACAAGGCCATTAAAGTTGAAATGCTTCAAATAAATTTCTGTTCTGTTCTTATCCTTTTCATAACTTTGATTTATGAAGAAATATGCAAGTATAAAGTAGTTCTCTAAAGTATGCTTTTTATATGATTATTTCACACAAAATGGTTATTGACCATATGTATTTTGTCTAGGCCTTTACCCAGAGGGACTATTAACATAATTCATTTACAATTCAGTTAGCAAGAAAATGTGTTAAATTAAATTTTACTCTATAACAGCAAATCAAACCAATGTGAAATATATTACATCCCATAAAATGAACAAACATGGATCAAATTGTACAGTTAAACTGTGTTGCTCACATATCCTAAGACATTTGAAATATCATCTTCATACAGTCATTAAGTAAGACTCAAGATCCACAAGGCTTAATAAACACAAGTCAATAACTTTGAGTCATATTACCAAATTTTGTTAATGATGATGAATTAAAAACAGAAATATCTTCTTATAATCAATATCAAGTATTTTTCTAATCATAAAAGCATAAATTTTACAATGTCATTGGGATAAAAATATTTTTTCTTATGTTAATTGTCAGCATAATCTTTAGTATCTTAAAATGATTTTTTTAAAAAAGTGATATTTCTCAGAATCCTGTTCTTGGGGTCAGAATGCTCTACTAAACATTAAATAAAGTTTAACACCATAGTCTACAAATAGAGCAACATAAAGCAAATGCTTTAGTCAAAGATGGTGTGTAGGAATTAGAATTTTTTTGTATCTTTGTAATGCAACAGATCAAAGAAAAGATAGAATTTTAATCCTTTGGACTTTAAATTTTTTTGCTACCATTTTATTTTCTGAAATAGTAGTTAACAGGAAGGTTTCTTTCATTCCTGATGAAATCATTGGTATGCAAATTTGTTTAGGAATTCTGATATACTACATTTGATAATATAAATCAAGAGAGGATTCCCACTGCTGAGTATCTATCTATCTATCTATCTATCTATTTAGTTACTTATCTATCAAAACTACCTATAATTTCATTACATCTCTAAGACTGCAATCTGTATGTGTATGTGTATGTGGTGGTGGTGAAGTGGATGTTGTGATTTTTAAACATGCTGACATATTTAATGATAAAGTTTCCCCCTGAAATATATGCAATTCCTATTAGAGATGTTATCTCTTATCCTAAATTAATATTTTGGGGAAATCCTCATGCATTTTCATCACAAATGTAAGATATGCATCTCCTATAAATAAATAATCTATGCAAACTTATGTTTACATGGAATAAATGACACTGCTATAAACTATCTGTTACATAGTGAGGTTATCAAATTAACCAATGAAGAAAATTAATTATCTTTATTGATACTATCATTAGTTATATATGTAAGAAAATGTCATACTTTCAGTGTAGCTTGCCAATGTCTTCCATAATAAGTTCACAAACAAAATGCTGAGAATATGCTACAATATAACATTTTAAAACACATAAGTGGCAGAACACCCTACCCAAATAGTGATGAAGAATGCCTGTGTCATTACCAAGTGATAACTAGCTAAGGATTCCATGACTCTTATTTGTATTGCTTCTACTAAATATATCTTGTCAATAATTTGGATGCTACTTTTATAAATATTTGTTATTTTAAATACAACTATTATAATAAAAGATGCTACCACAATGCAAAGAATCTCTCATTATTTAAAATAAAATCTATCTATACATGTCATAACAATATCACAATACCAGGGAGATAAAATTAGAGATCAACTTAAAATTTAGAATTAATACTGGAAAGAGCAATCAATTTTGAGGACTACATGAATTCAAACATTATTTAATTGGAAATAACACAATTTAATTGCTACTGCTAAGGGGATATATCTCAGTGGTAGAGTATGTATCTAGCATGCAGGAATCCCTGGGTTTAATGCCTAGCAATGAAAACCAAAAACTACTTACTATTCTGAATCTTACTAGATGTAGGGAATGTTATTACTATACTGACAAAGTGTATCAAAAGTGAGCCATATGCATAAGTGTTGAAGGTGTTCATCTGGGAGATAGTGGAGACATAATGACCTCTTCAAATGGTAGAAGGCATTCATGGGTCCTTTAGGTAAAAGCAAAACAGCGTGTGAATGTTATAAAAATATAGATTCTTGTTCAATGTATCAAATAATATTTAGGTAATAATATCACTTTTAATAATTAAACTAGACTAGAAAAAGACAAAATCAGCTTGTGGAATACTTCCTATTGGCAAAAGAATTCAGTTAGAGAATTTGTACACATTTCTCATCTGTTTTAGTGAGGGTATTCTGCACTACTTGATGTCCTGGCTTAGATTATGCATTAGCTCTTATTTTTACATATATTACTGCATTTAGTCCTCTTTACAAAAAAAAGTAGATGTAATAGAACTATACAGACATAAATTCAGCAAGATATAAAAATAAAATGGCTTCCCAAGACCATTGAAATTATAGGATAGTAGAGTAGAACTACTTTCAACTCTAAATTTTGATTATTGTTCAAGCAATTAACAAGACCATTAGTAAATTCACTTACTATGGTCCTGTTTACACCTCTTTATCACCCTAATTAATTTTTTATATCAGTTCTTTGCCTGCACCGATGTGATTGGTCCCTGACAGTGAATAATAAAATACTTGACTTTCCCATATTGCACTTTGAGAAAAAATATTTCCTTAAGGACAATGTCTGCAAACTTGCCTTTCCCAATTTAGGATATATTTTAAACCTTCACAACGGAAATGAAAAACACAATAATATTAAGTATTTGTTTTTGATAATTTTCTCTTAAAACATTATAAGGCTTTCATAAGCACACGTACACACATATCCTTAACATATATTTCCACTCATTTTTATCTGGCAAATTAGGCTGCTGTAAACGTATAAATATTAGAGAATGTACTACATAGGACTGATCATACTTTAATTTCAATTAAAAACTCTTTTGGTAGTGAAATCTCCATAGTTTATAAAGGGCATTAGTACCTGTCAGGAAGAAATAATGAGCTTGTATTTCTCAGCTATGTGTAAATTGCATGCATTTTATATTTCTAAGGAGAGACCTCTATCAATCAATATTGTTAGAAAATGACAGTCCTCAGTTAGACAGGAATTGTTACTGATGCTGATAAATGTTTACCCTTCACTGGAGGCTGACAAATAGCATATGACATAGACTACTTTTGTACTTTTATACTGCTTACATTAGAACCTGGCTAGGGATATAAAAAATACAAAAATGTGATTTTAATGTAAAACTGCTTTGAAATTTCTTGTTAGGAAGTTTCCCAGACACCTCAAAGAATCATTTTGGGAAGCATATAGGTATTACATGTATAAGATAATAAGTGATATAAAGATTTAAAACACATTCAGGTCAATGTTGGGACATGAACAAAATATAATGAAATATATTTAAATGAATACATTGTGAAGGCTATATTCAAATATCTTTTCCTAAACAGAGTCTAGACAAGCTTTGTAGTTTGTTTGTGCCAGGCTTAACAGAAGTAGTCTCCCAAAGAAGGCTAAATTCATTTAATCCATTGTTGTTTCTTATACATAGCAGATTTATTTGAACTGAGAGACCAGTATATCACATAAATGCCATGTTAATATTCTACGTTGAGATAAATTGTGTTAGCAACAAAACATGTCTTATCGTATATTTCACCTTGGCCTATGATAAAATGTGATATTTATGGTATTAATTGACAATCAGTAAAGCTGTTATTTTTTAAAATATGTAACATATGGAAATAGCATTTCCCTGCTCCTCATCTGTTAGTATATTTTTTAAAAACCTGTTGGTTTAAGTGAAAATTTCCTATTGGATCTGTTTATTCCTTCTTTCTTTTCTTCTTTCTATCTTCTTCTTTTTTTCTTTTTTATTTCCTCTCTCTCTCTTTCATTTCCTCCTTTCCCCATTCCTTTTTAAATTTTTTTTTAGTTGTAGGTGAACATCATGCTCTTATTTATTTATTTTTTTTAATGTGGTGCCAAGGATCGAACACAGTGCCTCACTGAGTTATAACTCCAGCCCTCTCCATTTCTTAAACTGCAGAAGGCCTGGCCTTGGTGATCTGCTTAAATACTTTAATATTCTTTCCACTTCAACTTACCAAGCAGAAATAATTTTATTTATCCATTCATTCAAGAAATATTTATTGAATGTCTAGCATTTTCCAGACACCATGGTATGTACTAGGATAAAACTATGAACAAGAGTAAATAGACACTTGGTATGAAGTTGAAAATTCTAGCAAAGGGCAATGTAAATAATCAGATAATCTCAATATGTTTCTTTCTTTTAATTAATTAATTAGTTTTTTTTGTAATGGAGATTGAATCCAGGGGTGTTAGCCATTGAGTTACATCTCCAGCCTTTTGAATTTTTTTTTTTTTTAATTTTGAGGCAGGGTCTCCCTAAGTTGCTCATACTCATCTTGAACTTGTGATCCATCTTTCCCATCCTTCTATTCTCAGTTTTTTAAAGCAAGTGCCAATATATGGGAAGCTAATGCTGCCAAACATGTACTCTTATAATACAAAGTCAACCAGTAATTTAGCTTTTCAGCTTCACAACTATTTCATGTTGGTGAATATTCTGTCTTATTTTTCTATATATTTATAATTTGTCTCATTTCAAAAACTGAATTGTGGTGAGTTGGGTGGAAAGTGATTCTCCAAGAATCTTCCTCCATATCTTATCTTTACCACTCTCTCAAATCTATCTTTAACTTTACCACAGATTCATAGGTCATCTCAACAGATACCCTTTGCTTCATAGTCTGCATAAAAGAAATGTACCAAACTTAATAGAAGATCATAATATGAATAGTTGCATCTTTGCATAGTTATATATCACAAAGGGTTTTTCATAAGAAATTCAGAAGAATATAGGTTATGATTCTTTGTTCATTAGTTAAATATATGTTTCATTCCTTAACTTCCCTATCTAACAAAAAAAACCATTTCAGCAGAGCATTTGACATATCTTAAAACAATCATCATTGTATCTACTATGTAATAATCAATTTTCTAAGCACTACACTAAAGTGAAAACATGTATGGCATAGCCTCTGCCCTATATGACCATAGTCCAAGAACTATACTTAACAGTTGACTAAATATTTGTAGCTGATTGAGTCATATTTTTAGATTTGGGAAATTGCAGTCATCAGATTCACAAATTGAACTACAGAAAGGAAGAAAAAATTAGGGTCCAAGAATATTTTAAATTTTTATAAAAATGACAGAGTGCTTGAATAAGAACTATACAGAAGAAAGGCTTCCCTGGGTGATAGGCAAAAGGTTGAATCACAAAGAAAGAGAAAGAAGTCTGCCTCATGATTAAAGCTAAAAACGTAATAAGAGTAAGACTAGGAGAAAGAACAGAACTAGAAAGACTATGAAAAATATTGGTAACTGTTGAGTTTGGCATTTTTAATATAGGCAATGTGGAGCCACCATATATTCTGAAGAGTGAAGCCACAAGTTGAAGATAGTCTTTTGGTAAGTTTTTGTTGAATAACTTTGAATATGGGAGAGATCAGGGATATAGAATTTTTTTTTTATAAATGAACAGAAAAAGAATAGGAATAAATCCTAGTAGTGGGAAAATTAGGAAGCAAACATTCTATCTGGGATCTGAAAAGATATAACTAGATATTTAGGAAAATTAAACCATTAGCTAGGGCTTCATAGGGAGTTGATATGGTGTAAACTGGGCCTATAAAAGCAAAAGCCTGAAGACACTATAGGAAGTTAAAATTAAGCTACTTTGACTGGAACTGATGAATAACATGGGCAAGAATGAGAAGTAAACACAATTAATCCAAGAACATGAAGACTTTTCAATGACTGGTTAGAAGTTTGAACTTCATTTTCTAGGTATCTCATATGTCACTAATATAAACAGAAATAAAGATACATTTGGTTTTGAATGATGAACTTTATCTCAGACAATTCTTACTACTGTTAAAATTATCACTCATTTATGAAGGGAAAGTATCTATGTAAATACTCTCAAGTAATATTGATTATCTGGATTCTGAAGTTAGTCCTGGATTCAAATCTAGTCATTCCTTCATAATAATTATCCATTTGTTAAGGGAAAATTCTTTCTTAAAAATTTATTTTACTTTTTTTTGTAATATTGGGGATAGAATCCAGTGGAGCTAGAGAAAATTCTTATCTCTGTTCAAGACATTGCTTCTCCATTGTAAGTGTGGAAGTAAAAGAGTCTACCTCTTGAAACAAGTGGTTGTAAGAATTAGATAAGAAATCACAGGTAATGTACTGAGCATATAATAAGCTGACATAAAATATTTGCAACTTAGACTGCAGGAAACAAAGTAGAACTAACAATGTAGATTTTAAAGTCAAATGTATAGTTGTAAAACTAGGAGATAGAAAATCTCTGCAGACAAGGGAATATACAGATGATAAGTAAAGATTTGGTAAATATCCACATTAACACAAAGAATGGAATCAATGGAGGAGTAAGCTATATAATACAAATATAGATGATATAGATATAAATATAGGTAGATAGACATAGGTGGAACATCACAATGGGAAACTATCCTAAATTCCAGAGTTGAATCTTCAAAAGGAAGGATGTAAAATTTATCGTGAAATCGAATTAGAATTTAAATGGTCACTTTTGAGAATATAGTTTTGATAGAATGAATGAGGCAGAAGATATAATTTAAGGGATTAAGGAGAAAATGAGTAATAGGGAAATATGATACTTCAGATAAAGGACACTGGGAAGATGTTTCATAATTATAAAGGTTACAGTAATTTAGGGTGCTCACAACTTGCCAGATCCTATAAAAATGTTTTAAACAATTAAGTCATTTTACTATTTTGACAGCCCTTTGGCATGGATATAATTGTCACCAGCATTTTCCAGTGTTGGGACTAATGACACGTTAACTAACTCAGGCTGACTCCTTACTTCCTGGTGGGTAAGCAAGATCAAGGCCTCAAAGACGGTTTCAAAAGTTAATGATGGAGGCGGGCCAAGATGGCGGACTAGAGGGCGGCTGCATTTCACGTTGCTCCAGGACGCAAGATTCAAAAGAGGAGATAGTGAGAGACTTGGGACCAACTCAAAGCCGCCGGGTGAGTCTCTCCCGTTGGGGAGGCGTCCCAGATGGGGCAGTAGCCCCGGAACGCAGGGAATCTGTGAAGTGGAGTTGCTCGGCAAGACGCCCCTCCCCCCACTGGAGCGGTAAACACGGACAACTGGGATCATCGTAGAGGAGGGGGCTCAGCACAGCACTTGGACTCGAGCAACCACTGGGGCTCCGGGCAGCTGCCTGAGGAGGAGTTGCGTGGCGAGCTGTTTAGACCCAGAACGACCGCTTCTGAACACCGGGGGGTTGCCCAGAGGAAGAGGAGAAGCTCGGCGGGTCACTTGGTCTAGGAGTGACTGCATCAGAGCCACAGGCGGTTGCCAGAGGAGGAGCTGCGTGGTGAGCTGTTTGAACTCAGAACCAGCGCTCCTGAACACCGGGGGACTGCCCGGAGGAAGAGGAGGAGCGCGGCGGGTTGCTTGACCTAGGAGTGACTGCATCAGAGCCACAGGCAGTTGCCAGAGGTGGAGCTGCGTGGCGAGCTGTTTGATCTCAGAACAACTGCTCCAGAACACTGGTGGCCTGCCTGGAGGAGGAGAGCGATGGGACGCTTGGTCTAGGACTGACTGCATCAGAGCCACAGGAGGTTGCCAGAGGAGGAGGCGAGTGGTGAGTTGATTGGACTAAAAGCGACCGCTCCTGAACACCGGTGGCCTGCCTGGAGGAGGAGCGTGGTGAGTCACTTGGTCTCGGAGCCACCGCTCCTGAACACCCGGGGGGCTACCCCAAGGAGGAGGAGGAGGAACAGGGCGGGTCACTTGGACTTGGAGTGACTGCCTAGGGCTACGGGTGGTTGGCGGGAGGAGGAGACCCGAAGTGAGTTGCTTGGACTCCTAGTGACTGCGTCGGAAACCGGGCGGCTGTCCGGAGGAGGAGGTGTGTGGCGGGTCTCTGGGTCTCGGAGCTATTGTACGGGGCTCCAGGTGGTGGCTCAGAGGAGGGGCCGCATAGCCAGGCGATTGGTGCAGAGCAGGGTCCCAGGAGCTAGGTGGCTTCTTGCTGGAAGAGCCAAACAGAGACACGCCTAGGGGCGGAGCAAAGTTTCCAGGGCTGCGGGCAGATTCTCTGGGAGAGACAGCCTAAGGAGACTCGCCTGCGAAGGGTGAGGCTCCCAGGCCCAGGACATAGGTCCAGGCCCCTAGGATCGTTGCAGAGGAAGACAGCCCAGCCCAGGTGGTAGTTGTAGATTGAGGGGAACCTCTAGGAGGGCAACTGACCAGTGAGACGTCCCCACCGAGTGAGTCTTCCCGGCCGGGGAAGGTTTTCCCACAAGGACGGTAAAACCAGAGACACAAGCACAAACAGGCCTTGCCTCAGCCCGCAGTCTAGTTCCCCATTAGATGACCATTGGTCAACAAGTGGAGGCACCTCTGCCCACTAGCAGGGAATATACGCCACCTGAGGGTCACCACCCCTAGAGAGGCAGCTTCTTCGTGGAGCTCTGCATTATCAACCTCCTCCAAGACTTCAGGCTACTGAAGGATAAGAGGGGATATACTAGCAATCTTCAGGGACATTATAAGTTGATAGAGGAAATCTGCAATATCTTAATGACCCACTGATCCCTGAACAATATGAGAAAACAAGGGAAGAAAATGCCCCAAACAAATCTAGATGTTACATCAATAAAATCCAATGACAGCATGGTAGAAGAAATGACAGAAAGGGAGTTCAGAATGTACATAATTAAAATGATTATGGAAGCAAACGATGAGATGAAAGAGCAAATGCAGGCATTGAACGATCGCACCAATCGACAGTTAACAGAGCAAATTCAGGAAGCAAAAGATCATTTCAATAAAGAGTTAGAGATATTGAAAAAAAACCAAACAGAAATGCTTGAAATGAAGGAAACAATAAACCAAATTAAGAACTCCATAGAAAGCATAACCAATAGGATAGAACAGCTGGAAGACAGAACTTCAGATATTGAAGACAAAATATTTAACCTTGAAAACAAAGTTGAACAAACAGAGAAGATGGTGAGAAATCATGAACAGAATCTCCAAGAACTATGGGATATCATGAAAAGGCCAAATTTGAGAATTATTGGGATTGAGGAAGGCTTAGAGAAACAAACCAAAGGAATGAACAATCTATTTGAAGAAATAATATCAGAAAATTTCCCAAATCTGAAGAATGAAATGGAAAATCAAGTCCAAGAGGCTTATAGGACTCCAAATACACAAAATTACAACAGACCAATACCAAGGCACATCATAATGAAAATACCTAACATACAAAATAAAGACAGAATTTTAAAGGCTGTGAGAGAAAAGAACCAAATTACATTCAGGGGGAAGCCAATACGGATATCAGCAGATTTTTCAATCCAGACCCTAAAAGCTAGAAGGGCCTGGAACAACATTTTTCAAGCTCTGAAAGAAAATGGATGCCAACCAAGAATCTTATACCCAGCAAAACTTACCTTCAAATTTGACGATGAAATAAAATCATTCCATGATAAACAAAAGCTAAAAGAATTTACAAAAAGAAAGCCAGCATTACAGAACATTCTCGGCAAATATTTCATGAGGAAGAGACAAAAAACAAAGAAGCAAATCAGCAAAGGGAGGAATTATCCTAAAGGAACTGTCAAATAAAGGAGGAACCAAGATGTGTCAAAAATTTTAAATATGAACCAAATGACTGGGAATACAAATCATATCTCAATAATAGCCCTGAATGTTAATGGCCTGAATTCATCAATCAAAAGACATAGACTGGCAGATTGGATTAAAAAGAAAGTTCCAACAATATGTTGCCTGCAAGAGACTCACCTCATAGAAAGAGATACCCATAGACTAAAGGTGAAAGGATGGGGGAAAACATACCATGCACATGGACTCAGCAAAAAAGCTGGAGTATCCACCCTCATTTCAGATAATGTAGACTTCAAGCCAATGTTAGTCAGAAGGGATAAAGAAGGACATTTCATACTGCTTAAGGGAAGCATAAATCAGCAAGATATAACAATCATAAACATCTATGCCCCAAACAGTGGCTCATCCATGTATGTTAAACAAATCCTTCTCAATTTTAGAAACCAAATAGACCATAACACAATAATACTAGGTGATTTCAACACGCCTCTTTCACCACTGGACAGATCTTCCAAACAAAAATTGAACAAAGAAACCATAGATCTCAATAACACAATCAATAATTTAGACTTAACAGACATTTGTAGAATATACCATCCAACCAAGAGCGAATACACTTTCTTCTCAGCAGCACATGGATCCTTCTCTAAAATAGACCATATATTATGCCACAAAGCTAATGTCAGCAAATACAAGAAGATAGAGACACTACCTTGTATTCTATCAGATCATAATGGATTGAAGTTACAAATTAATGAAAGAGTAAAAAACAGAAACTACTCCAACACCTGGAGATTAAACAATATGCTACTATATGATGAATGGATAACAGAAGATATTAGGAAGGAAATTAAAAAATTCTTAGAGGTAAACGAGAACAAAGAAACATCATATCAAAATCTCTGGGACACTATGAAAGCAGTACTTAGAGGAAGATTTATTTCATGGAGTGCATTTAATAAAAGAAGTAAAACTCAAAAAATAAATGACCTAACACTACAGCTCAAAGCCCTAGAAAAAGAAGAACAGACCAACACCAAAAGTAGTAGAAGACAGGAAATAGTTAAACTCAGAGCTGAAATCAACGAAATTGAAACAAAAGAAACAATACAAAAAAATTGACTAAATAGTTGGTTCTTCGAAAAAATAAACAAAATTGATAAACCTTTAGCCACACTAACAAAGAGAAGACGAGAGAAAACCCAAATCACTAAAATTCGGAATGAACAAGGAAATATCACAACAGACACGACTGAAATACAAAACATAATTAGAAGCTATTTTGAAAATCTATACTCCAACAAAATAGAAAATTTCGAAGACATCAACAGGTTTCTAGAGACATATGAATTGCCTAAACTGAACCAGGAGGACATACACAATTTAAATAGACCAATTTCAAGTAATGAAATAGATGAAGTCATCAAAAGCCTACCAACAAAGAAAAGTCCAGGACCAGATGGGTTCTCAGCCGAGTTCTACAAAACTTTTAAAGAAGAGCTTATTCCAATACTTCTCAAAGTATTCAAGAAAATAGAAGAGGAGGGAACCCTCCCAAACTCATTCTATGAAGCCAATATTACCCTGATTCCTAAACCAGACAGAGACACATCAAGGAAAGAAAATTTCAGACCAATATCCTTAATGAACATCGACGCAAAAATTCTCAACAAAATTTTAGCAAATCGCATACAAAAACATATTAAAAAGATAGTGCACCATGATCAAGTGGGTTTTATCCCAGGGATGCAAGGTTGGTTCAACATCAGGAAATCAATAAATGTAATTCACCATATCAATAGACTTAAAGTCAAGAATCACATGATTATTTCGATAGATGCAGAAAAAGCATTTGATAAAATACAGCACCCCTTCATGCTCAAAACACTAGAAAAAATAGGGATAGTGGGAACATTCCTTAACATTGTAAAGGCCATCTACGCTAAACCCATGGCTAATATCATTCTAAATGGTGAAAAACTGAAATCATTCCCTCTAAAAACTGGAACAAGGCAGGGATGCCCTCTTTCACCACTTCTATTCAATATCATCCTTGAAACTCTAGCCAGAGCAATTAGACAGACCAAAGAAATTAAAGGGATACGAATAGGAAAAGAAGAACTCAAACTATCCCTATTTGCTGATGATATGATGGTATACTTAGAGGAACCAGGAAATTCCACCAGAAAACTTTTAGATCTCATAAGTGAATTCAGCAAAGTAGCGGGATATAAGATCAATGCACATAATCTAAGGCATTTTTATACATAAGCGATGAATCTTCAGAAAGAGAAATCAGGAAAACTACCCCATTCACAATAGCTTCGAAAAAAATAAAATACTTGGGAATCAATCTCACAAAAGAGGTGAAAGACCTCTACAATGAGAACTACAGAACACTAAAGAAAGAAATTAAAGAAAACCTTAGAAGATGGAAAGATCTCCCATGTTCTTGGATAGGCAAAACTAATTATTGTCAAAATGGCCATACTACCAAAAGTGCTATACAGATTCAATGTAATTCCAATTAAAATCCCAATGATGTACCTTACAGAAATAGAGCAAGCAATTATGAAATTCATCTGGAAGAATAAAAAACCCAGAATAGCTAAAGCAATCCTTGGCAGAAAGAGTGAAGCAGGGGGTATCGCAATACCAGATCTTCAACTCTACTACAAAGCAATACTAACAAAAACGGCATGGTATTGGTACCAAAATAGAAAGGTGGATCAATGGTACAGAATAGAGGACACGGACACAAACCCAAATAAATACAATTTTCTCATACTAGACAAAGGGGCCAAAAATATGCAATGGAGAAAAGATAGCCTCTTTAACAAATGGTGCTGGGAGAATTGGAAATCCATATGCAACAGAATGAAACTAAACCCATATCTCTCACCATGTATGAAACTAAACTCAAAATGGATTAAGGACCTTGGAATCAGACCAGAGACCTTGCATCTTATAGAAGAAAAAGTAGGTCCAGAGCTTCAACATGTTGGCTTAGGACCAGACTTCCTCAACAGGACTCCCATAGCACAAGAAATAAAAGCAAGAATCAATAACTGGGATAGATTCAAACTAAAAAGCTTTCTCTCAGCAAAGGAAACTATCAGCAATGCGAAGAGAGAGCCTACAGAGTGGGAGAAAATCTTTGCCAATCATACTTCAGATAGAGCGCTAATCTCCAGAATCTATAAAGAACTCAAAAAACTCTACACCAAGAATGTAAATAATCCAATTGACAAATGGGCTAAAGAAATGAATAGACACTTCACAGAAGAAGATATACAAGCAATCAACAAACATATGAAAAAATGTTCAACATCTCTAGTAATAAGAGAAATGCAAATCAAAACCACCCTAAGATTCCATCTCACCCCAATTAGAATGGCGATTATCAAGAATACAAGCAACAACAGGTGTTGGCGAGGATGTGGGGAGAAAGGTACACTCTTACATTGCTGGTGGGGCTGCAAATTAGTGCAGCCACTCTGGAAAGCAGTATGGAGATTCCTCAAAAAGCTTGGAATGGAACCACCATTTGATCCAGCTATCCCACTCCTTGGCCTATACCCAAAGGACTTAAAATCAGCATATTACAGAGATACAGCCACATCAATGTTCATAGCTGCTCAATTCACAATAGCCAGATTGTTGAACCAACCTAGATGTCCTTCAATTGATGAATGGATAAAGAAAATGTGGTATATATATACAATGGAATATTACTCAGCCATAAAGAACGATAAAATTATGGCATTTGCAGGCAAATGGATGAAACTGGAGAATATCATGCTAAATGAGTTAAGCCAATCTCAAAAAACCAAAGGAAGAATGATATCGCTAATAAGTGGATGATGACACATAATGGGGGGTGGGAAGGGTTAGTGTTGGGGTTGAAGTTGGGTTTAGGGAGGGGGGCAGGAATGGAGGAAGGAAGGACTGTATAGATGGAGGGGAGGGGTGGGAGGGGTGGGGGGGGAAGGGAAAAAATGGCAGAATGAATCAAACAACATTACCCTATGTAAATTTATGATTACACAAATGGTATGCCTTTACGCTATGTACAGAGAAACAACATGTATCCCATTTGTTTACAATAATAAAAAAAATTTAAAAAAAAAAAAAATGTTAATGATGATAAATCGGACCACCGTCAGGGATTGGTTAACAACAGTTCCGCCAACGTGATCAGCTCGTGCTTGCCATATAGTCCTATGGGACTCTCGCCTGCGTGAACCCCCCTGGCTTGCTGACCTTTAAGCTGATTGGTTCCCGCCTAGCCCCTACCCTACATAAAAGCTGAGTGACTTCCTCAATAAACGAGTTCCTGCTGTGACTGGTCTCCCTGACTTATCTGATTGTCCTCTGCCCGGAGGGCTGGGTGTGGGTAGTCAGACGGCCCTACCTTTCCCGGTCTGGCCTTGTTGGGGAGCGCTCCCTTCCCTTGTCACTGGTCAAGAAGAGCAAGGGGGCTAAAGACCCCGACTTTCCAGAAGAGAAGGAGGCATGAGGAGATGATGAAACTTATACAATGTTACACAGCTAAAAAAATGCCTAATTAACTTTGAACCAGGTAGTGCAGCTCTAGGACCTGTGCTAAAGAACCTCCCACTTACCTACCTTCTGAGACAAGAGTAGTGATTTAAACTTAGGTCCCATGACTGTCTCTGCTTTTCCAAATGAGGTAAAAATCACTAATTTTGAAAAAAATTAAGTATTTTAATATTCACTTTGTGTAAATTGCTATGAGAGAGATTATGCCTTATAGCAGTTTATGAGGATTGGAGAGAAAGCACAAATATGATATTACAATAAAATACCACGTGATCATTCCCACTGGAAAGGTGCGAATAACTCTGCGATATGTCCAGGTAATACTTCCAGCTAGATTGATTCATAAAACATTTACCTGGAGGACAGGCACATAAGTTGAACTGGCACAGGAGAAGAAAGATCCTAAAGTCAGTTCAGGAAATTAAAACTATAACAGTGGTTACAGATTGAAATAAACATTGAAATAAAATTGAATATTGAGAAATATTTGGTCAAAATGTGATTATGGTCAATTTTAGTGCCACTGCTGACATGTTTAAACTGGGGAATAGTATGAAAAGAACTTTTAGTTTAGTGTAGTGATTCCCAAGATCAACAGTATCAACACTACCTGGGAATTGGTTAGAAAAGCAATTTCTCAGCTGAGCATGGTGGGGCATGCCTATAATCCCACAGACTTGGTAGGTTTAGGTAGGAGGGTTACAAGTTTGAGGACAGCCTCAGCAATTTAGTGAGACCCTAAGCAATTTAGCAAGACCATGTTTCAAAATAAAAAATAAAAAGGGGGCTCAGGATGTGACTCAGTGTTCCAAGGGTTCAATTCCCAGTACCAAAAAGAAAAAAAAAGCAATTTCTATGGGTATACAGTATAACCACAGGATCAGAAAATGGAAGGAGAGATAATGCTGGCATTCTGTATTTTAACAAGCCTCTAGGTTATTCTGATGCATGTCTGAGTGTGAAAACTCCTTGTTTTAGTCAGCTTTTTGACTGCTGTGACTAAATGACCTGACCAGCACAACTGTAGAGGAGGAAAGGTTTATGTAAGGGCTCACAGTTTCATAGGTCTTAGTCCATAGAAGGCTGGTTCCATTCCTCAGGGCTCAAGGTGAGGCAGAAGATCATGGAGGAAGAGCGTGGCAGAGGGAAGCAGTTCACATCATCAGGAAGCAGAGAAAGACTCCACTTTCCAGATACAAAATATATATCCCACTGCCACAACCCAATTCCCACCTCCTCCAGTCATCCCCTACCACTTCAATTAATCCCATCAGGAATTAATTCACTGATTGGGTTAAAACTCTTACAACCCAATCATTTCTCCTCTGAAACTTCCTGTATTGTCTCCCATGTAAGCTTTGGGACACCTCACATACAAACCATAACACCCCTGTTTTAAAGGATGTTTTTATCATTAAGTCATTTAACAGAAATTCTGTTCTTTCATTCCAGGTTTATAGTATCATTTTTCATTCTGCTCACTAGAACTCTGATATGGCCACATGACTTAATTCATTAAATGAAATGTGAACAGACCTGAGCCACTGCCAAGTGGAATATCTGTGGCATATCATGTGGTTTCAGGTGCTCTCTCATGTTCTCAAAGTTTCTGTTGAGATTACTTTCACTCCCCACCACCTCTGTCTTTCAGCTAACTACAATGAACTGAGATCTGTACCATTTTAAAATGACCCAAAACACTGAAGGGAAATAAGTTACATTGTTTTGACTCCCTTAGATACTGGAGTTTGTTGTCGTCGTCGTCGTTGTGATGGATGCATTAGCAAGCCTACCCTGGCTTCTGGGGAGCATGATATCAAGATAGAATTGGTTTTGTGATAATACAGAATGTGTTTAATAAGAGGTAAAATTTTAAGATGTCGTTAAAAGAGGGTTTACTGCATATAAATACATCTTAAAAGCCAGAAAAGGAACACATATTGCTATATACATAAGGAGAGAAAGAAACAGATGATTAAAAATACATTAATAATATTTCTCTCTGTAGGGATTTGAGATGAATTTTTACTTTTCACTTAGTCTGTTTTTACATATAAAGCATTATATTCATAAAAATCCATCAGAAAAGCATAAAATCTATGGCACAAAATTTGCCTCAAATCTCTTCTTCTCAAGGAAATAAAAATCTTAGAAGACTTCTATTAGACAAATGTGTGTTTATTATCTTTTGATCTTTTATCATTTATAGGACACTTTTTGAAGTTCCTTCCCACATTACTTCTATGATCCTTCTCATAAACTTGCTGGTAAAACTTATTATCCCAGTATTAGCAATGAATTCCCAAGTGTTTATAAAACATGCCCTCGGTCACCCAGTGAGTAAATAGAGGCTATAGGATTCAAATCAACTTCTTAATGACTTCAAAACAGACTTTTTTTTTAATTCAAGCATGCCCTTATATGAGAGTTTGTATGACCATGTGCATGCCCATATAAGTGTGTGTGTGTGCACATGCATGTGTGGTATGTGTGTGTGTGTGTGTGTGTGTGTGTGTGTGTGTAGTGGCAACTTAGAATATTTAATAGCTTTAAAGAAGTAAGTGATTTTTTCATGTGCTGAGGAGGAAACTGGTGCTTTGTGCTATATGTCCTAGTGCAACAGAATTAGTAAAAATTATAATAACCTAAGGGAAAGAAATCTAAGTAATGGTTACAGTTAAACAGCTATTATTGTCACTAAATTTATTTCCCTTTTACAATAAAGTGATTTAATAAAGAAACATGACTCCTTTTAAGGGCAATAGCTCAGACATTTCTAAGTCAAAACGCGTTTTCGTGAGATGATGAATACAGCACCTAAATATCTACAATTGGACTCCAGAGTTTCACACATCTGCAATGTATTTCTTCAAATCCCTGTCACCCATCATTATCAGTTGGAGTTCTAAAGATACTACAGTTTCCCCACCCTACCTTCTCAAACAGTAAAGCCTAAAAATCATTAGCTAAACTTAGGCCATATATCATTTTTATTAATGGGCAGTCATTAATCACCATGATTCCATGGGACTATCAACAGCTTTATCTGCCTACTAGATTGTACAGTAAAAACTATCTATCCTTTAAGATAGATAACTTTCAGCCAAGCATAGTCCTGCGTGTCTATAATCCCAGTGACTTGGGAGGCTGAGGCAGGAAGATTGCAAGTTCAAAGCCAGCCTTAGAAACTTATTGTGCCCCTAAGCAACTTAGTGAGACTCTGTCTCAAAAAAAAAAATTAAAACGGGGCTAGTGACTTTGCTCAGTAGTCAAGCACCCCTGGGTTCAATTCCTAGTACCAAGAAAAAAAAGATAACCTTTGACTGAAAGGATAGTACTCTTAGACACATGAATGGACTTCAGGTAGGTTCATGAACCTAATATTATATTGAAATGGTTTTGTATTTGTACCAAGGTGCATAAAGGAAGGTCCACATCTTCTATTGTTTCTCTTAGTTATAACACCCAGGAAATATCTGACTATATAGTTCTAGGAGCATTTTTAAGAACACTGAATCATACACTTTAAATAATTAATTTATATGGTATGTGAATTAAGTCTCAATATAACTATTTTATGAAAAAGATTAGTCTAGAACTTTCCAAAAAAACTTGTATAATCAAAATTGAAATCCCTTCAATTTTATGTTACTTTATTTTCAGAACTTGTACTCCATGTCAAAAGCCCCATCTCTTGACCAGAAACAACTCTAACTAATGGCATATTAAATGCCCTGGCCTTTGATCCCCTGCAACTGACTATTATGCCAACATGATGACCTGGTTATCTGGCTACCACCCCTTCCATTTAATAATGGATAGAATTCTTCATTCTGACATTTTCACTACTGCTTTTATCTCCTATCACACTACAGTCATGATGCAATTCAACTTTCCGTTATGTCTTTGATTTTTAGAAGAAATAATGGTATATTTATTCAATTCTAACATGAAGCCAATATTTTATTAAATAATCTTTTTGTCTATCAGAATGTGAATTTTGCTAGAATAAAAGAGGTCACAGAAGCCCAAAGATTCCATTACAACAAGGAATTGAACAAGTAATCAGGTGCCATGATGATAGAGGGATTGAAAATAATGTGGGTCAAGATGTCTCATAGAAGGAGAAAATGTGGAGGGCACAGAAGACTAAGAGATAATAATTTTAAAAAGTTAGGCAAAGCTAGAATATGAAATATTAGAAAGGAATATGCAGACATCCCAATGAGAAACCCATCAGCACAATAACAAGGGCTTCAATTGGAAAAAATTTCAATAATGATACCTAATAGGGTTTGAATCTCCATTAGGAAGGTAGCCTGTCCCATTCTATCCCTCACATTTAAATATACACTGATCCAATTTACACCTGCCAGGTGTTACTGAGGTTATGTGACAAATCAAAAATGCCAGGAACTGAATGGACATTCTTCCCCAACAATCCCTCAGTCAGTGACCACCTGAAGTTGGCATATCAATACTTCAGCATCCTTATATCTTCTAACGATAACTCTGAGCCATGTGTTCCACCAGATTTCCCAAAATTCCCCAGTGGGATTGAGCCCCAATTACCTATAGTGGTAATTGTTGAAATATACTCTTTACTGTTTGCTTTCCATGTCCTACTTTTTCACTCTCTTGTCATTCTTCCTAGGATCTCCTCCAAATAAATCATAAGCACAAGATACTCTGAAAATCATAAACGGATATTATGTTATAACTATTAGTAACATTGATAACTAAGTCAAAATCTGGTAAGGATTCTACCCACAAGGCTTAGAATATTACTGACATTGAATTTATAATTATAGGCTCCAAAGCATCCTGAATACTACTGAAAAGTCCGTGAATGAGGAATGACAGAAAGTCCTATTTCTATTTTAGTAGTAAAAATAGACACTATGCTGAACGTTATTTTCTCTGAAAAGTTTTCTGTGGGACCAAAGATAGAATCAGTTCTGTCCATGGTTCTGCCATAGAACCACTTATTTTATAGCTATTACAGTAAAATTGTTAGTGGTGAGTGGTTGGTCTTCCACTCTTGTTCATAAGATTAGGTATTGTGTTTCTTCCAGTGTCTCACAGTTCATGGTATACACTAAGTATGCATCAAAGTACAGGGAAAGGAATGGTGAATAAAACAATTTACCCTGACCTCATGAAAATACAAAATGGATTTAAGGCACACATCTTCATTTTTAACCCTTCCCCACCAACTTGTAAATGTGTTCCATGCTATTCAGTTCCTGTCTACCTTCAATCTGTTTCTCAATCTTTTCTGCAACAATCATCTAGAAAGGATAAATATTCTTGTATTTTTCACTATTCCATTAAAGTTGCTCTTTCAAATATTGCCCAAACTACTAATTTGCTAACCCCAATAAACTATATCATTTCACATTTTCCCACTGTTATTTTTACCGTATTTCCTATTCAGTTACTTAAGGTATTATCATAGAAATCATCCTAGTGTACTTCATCTCCCTATCCTATCTACTTATTCCTTAAGTACCATCAATGAACCCTTCTCATTCCATTCAGTCCTCTTAATCTCCCTTATCACTAGTTCAGGATATAGGCACCATTTACTTGGACTTCTCCAGAGAGTTTCCAAATGGATTTTTAAGCTCAAACATTTCCAAATTTGGAAGATACTGCCATCAGGAGCATCTGCTCATCTGCAGGGCAGTGATGGGTAGGAGTTCTTCAATGCACTGTGCCATTTGTGACTGTGGGTCAACTTTTCCAGATCAATGTGAACACAACCTTACACTTGGCTATTTCACATAGCAATGGTACCTACATGACCACAGTAGGTTTCAAATATGTAGTGTACACTACCAATTGCTCTTTGCTAGATTTGTTTCACAATATTATGAAGTGGCAATCTCAGTTGTCTTTGATCTAAAAAGAAGTTGGCAAGAAAGCCAGAGAAAGAGAAAGGGGAAATGTTTGCTAAACCCATGAATGTGTAATTTTACAATGCTTTGTATAACTTCAGTCGACCCACAAAAATTCTTGATAAAACCATTGTCAAGATGATCAACAAACATTTTAAGTTGAAATGTATATATTGAATTTTCTGATCTTGCTCTGTATCAATATAGCACTCACAGAACTCAGGAAATCCCTATAGCCACCTTAGTTCCATCTTTCTCTTGTCTTTTGAAATGCCTTAAAGCACAAAGAAATATTTTCAGGCAAAGGTAAAAATAATTGTAGGAATGATGGTTTTGCAGACAGGGAGTCTTCAATGACAGTGCAGTTCCTACGGTGAGATACTGCAATGAGTTCAAAGTGTTTATAACTTCAATACCACCTGTCAAACTCTCCCTTAAATGAAGTGAATTCTTGGCTACAAGTCACAAATGTGCTTTGAGAAATAAAAAAGCATGTGAATATATTGGTGTTTCTATTATTGGCCCAGGTGAGACAAGTATTTTTTTCAATTCCTAATAAAAAGTTTGCTCAAGATATTCATCATTTCAAAAACATATCTACAGTAGTAAATCACATAACTGTTTACAAAGCATTCAGTTTTACTATGATCATAATTTGCAAAAGTAATATAGTCATATAGCCTAAGACTTTCAGGAATATATTATTTAGACTAATAAAATGCATATTCTACAATTTTACTAACAAAAATATTTTTATGTACTTTGGGAGGAAGAGCACAGTGATAGCTTTAAACAGGAAAAGGAATCCGAATAGACAACAAAAACATGAACTTATATAATTTTTAAATTATTACTTAAATAGATTTAAAATTAACTACCATTTTCACCAAATCTGAAAATTATATTCCAAAAAGTTGTAAACTCAATCTTCAGTCTTAGATTTAATAATCTTTATATAGATAATAATATGGATTGGTCCAGATATATAAGGAAGGCAAATTCACATATTTAGAGTTGCAAATAGCTGCAAAGAATATCATTCCTAACCTGGGTTATGGTATTTAAGTGTTTTATCAGATTTCCAAATAACAATCAAAGATGAGCTTTAAAGCTTCCATGAACACTGAAAACTATATACAAACTATGTTCATGCTTTATTAAACATTTATAAACTCTACATTATCTAGAAGAATTTCACACAGATTTTTGATTCGAAACTGTGTTATGAAGCAGTGGTGTAGGACGGTCTGTTTTCTTAAAGTGGGGGTCCAGACCAGTATTAGAATCACCAAGGAATTTTTTTAGAAATACACACTCACAGGTCCCTCTCCAGACCTACATGATTAGCAACTTTGAGGGTGGGACCCAGCAATCTGTGTTTTAACAAATCCTCCACATAATTCTAATGCATATTAAAGTTTGAAAACCATGGGTTTGGGCAACAATTTTCAACTAGAATTTTAAAAGTCTTCTCAAATTTTGATTCAGTATGTTTGGGGAATTTATATTTATTGAAAATCTTTCCAGGAGATTATGATGATTAGACCATTTGGGATTGCTGCCCCAGGACACAGCATAATTAGATAACCAACAGCATCAGTTTTAGAAATGAGTGCTTGTTAGAAATTCAGTATCTTGCCTCAAACCTCAGACCTTCTGAATAAAATTCTCTGAGACAAAGGACCAAGAATCTGATTTTAACAACCTCTCCAAGTGATTTTAATGTAGGCTAAAGTTTGAGAACAAAGCACTGGCTGATATACAATTAGAAAAGGTGACTGTTCAGGTGACCCAAAAGCATACAACTATTTCTTCTACATTTCAGTTTTGAATAATTCTTGTTATAATTATTAATAAACATTAAGTGAAATTTTTGAGTTTCACTGTGACATTTACATAGATGCATAAATTCTGACTTGATCATGTCCACCTTCCTTTCTGCCCTCTCTTGCCCTCCACTCTCTCCACTCCACTCATCCACTTCCCTGAGTTTCTCCCCCTTCTACTTTCAGACCATCTTTTTTCTGTTTGTTTGTAGTTTCCACATGAGAGAAAGCATGCAATATTTGTCTTTCTTTGTCATATTTTGCTTAATATGATCTCCTCCATTTCTGTCCATTTCCCTGCAAATGACATAATATCATTCTTCCTTATGGCTCAATCATACTCCATCGAGTATACATGTAACATTTTCTTTATCCATTCATCTGATGATGGACACATAGGCTACATTCCATATCTTGGCTCTTGTGAGTATTGCAAAATAAACATGGTCATGCATGCATATCTCTTTTGTGTACTGAATTCATTTCCACTGGATATATACCCACGAGTATAATAGATGGATCATACAGTAGTTCCATTTCTAGTTTATTGAAGAACCTCCATACTATTTTCCATAGTGACTATACTAACTTATATTCCTACCAACAGAATATAAGTGTTCCTTTTTCTCCATATCCTTTCCAGTATTTGTTATTCTTTTTTATTTATAATAGCCATTATGACTGGGATGAGATGGTATCACAAGGTAATTTTGATATGACAGATTTTGATTTTTACAATGATGGCTAATATACTAAGCATATTTTCATGTATTGGCTACTCATACTTCTTATTTTGAGCAGTGTCTGTTCAAATTATTTGTCCATTTTGATTATATTATTTGTTCTTTTGTTCAGTGTTTTGAGTTTTTATATATTCTGGATATTAATCCTCTATCAAATGAATAGCTGACAAAGATTTTTTTCCATTCTGTAAGATGTCTCTTTACTCCATTGGTTGTCTCCTTTGGTGTGCAGAAGCTTTTAAATTTGATGTAATCAAATTTATCATTTTAGTTTTTGTATCCTGTCCTATTAGGATCCTATTCAGGAAACTCTTGCTTGTGCCAATGTCTTTGAATGTTTCCCCTACATTTTCTTCAAGTAATTCCAATGTTTCAAGTCTTACATTAAGATCTTTGAGCCATTTTAAGTCAATTTTGGTACAAGATGAGAGATATGGGTCTAGTCTCAGTCATTTACATATGGATATTCAGGTTTCCCAGAACCATTTGTTGAAGACGCTATCCTTTCTCAACTAAGTTTTTGACACATTTGTTGAGAATAAGTTGGTTGTAGACGCATGGATTTATTTTGGGTCCTCTGTTCCATTGGTCTGTGTGTCTGTTTTTATGCCAATACAATGTTGTCTTTGTTACTAAGACTGTAGTGTATTTTGAAATCAGGTACTGTGATGTCTCCAACATTGCTTCTCATTTGCTTTGGATTGCTTTGAGAAGTCAGGGTATTTGGTGACTCCATATGAGTTTCTGATTGTTTTTTCTAGTACTGGCATTGGTAATTTGGATGGGGTTGCATTCGATATGTAGATTTATTTAGATAGTAGGGCAATTTTAACAATATTAATTTTCCCAATCAAAAAACATGGGACATTTTTCCATCTTCTAGTGTCTTCTTCAATTTCTTTCTTCAGTGCTTTATAATTTTCATTGTACAGGCATTTTATATCCTTAGACTTATTCCTAGATAATGTGAATGAGATTCCTCTCCTGATATTTTTCTCAGCAAGTTCATTATTGGTGTATGGAGAAGCTACCAACTTTTATATGTTGATTTTATATCCTGATACTCTGCAGAACTTGCTCATGAGTTCTAAGAGTTTATTTATTTATTTTTTTTGCAGTTCTGGGGATTTGAATCCAGAGCCTTGTGCTTGCAAGGCAAGCATTCTACCAACCAAGTTATATCCCCAGTCCTCTAAGAGTCTTTTGATAGATTCTATAGGGCGTTCTAGTGTAGAATCAGATCATCAGCAAATAGGGATAATTTGACTTCTTTCTGTCCTATTCATATCCCTTTTATTTCCTTCTCTTCCCTAATTTCTCTTGATAAAATTTATAAAACTACATTGATTAGGCATAGTAAGAGTGGTTGCCTTTGACTTAAAGGAATTACTTTCAGATTTTCTCTTTTCAGTGTGCTATTGGCTATGGGTTATCATATGTAATATGTTGAAGTATGATCATTCTATACCTAATTTATTCAGAACATTAAACATGAAGAATGTTTAATTTTATCAAAAGTTTTTTATGCATCTTTTGATATTATCAGGTGATTTTTATTTTTAATTCTATTTATGTGCTATATTACATTTATTAATTTGCATATATTGAACCATCATTGTATCCATAAAATGAAACCAATTTTTATCATGGTGTAGATCTTTTTAGGTGCTGTTGAATTCGTTTTGCATGTATTTTTTTGAGAATTTTTGCATCAATGTTATCATGGATATTGGTCTTGTGTGTGTGTGTGTGTGTGTGTGTGTGTGTGTGTGCGTGTGTGTGTGCATGTGTCCTTGTTAGGTTTCTGAAGCAGAACTGGCTTTGTAAAACAAGTTTGGAAAGGTTCCTTCTCTGTGAAAAGTTTAAGAATCATTTGGTGTTAGTGCTTTTTAAAATTTTTTATTTGTTCTTTTTAGTTATATATAATAGTAGCATGTATTTTGACATATTATACATGCATGGAGTATAACTTCCCATTCTTGTGGTTGTACATGATGTGGAGTTATATATTCATTTATGAACATAGGAAAATCATGTCCAATTCATTCTTCTGGTTTTCCTATTCCCAACCCTCCTCCCTTCCTTTCATTCTCCTTTGTTAGTGCTTTTTAAAAAGTCTAGAAAATGCAGCAAAAAATTAAAAATACATCTGGATCTGACTTTTTCTTTGTTGGGAGACTTTTTATTACTTATTCTATCTCATTATTTTATTAATCTCTTTACTATTTTTATATTTTCTTGGTTCAATTTTTGTAGGTCAAATGTGTGTTTAACTTCATACATTTATTCCAACTTCACATATTTTAATGTTGGAATATTATTTGAGATCTCTTTTTCTTTCAATAGACACCCATTGCTATAGAACTCCCTTTTACTATTGTTTTTGCTGTATTTCACAGTTTCTTGTATGTTGGGTTTCCATTTTTGTTTGAGTCTAGGAATTTCTTAATTTCCCCACATTTCTTCAATGATTCACCATTAGTTCAATAATGTGCTGTTTAATCTTCATGAATTTGTATAATTTCTGTGATTTCTCTGGCTGTTTATTTCTAGATCATTTGATTTGATGAGACACAAGAAATTACTTCAATTTTTTGAATTTGTTAAGGTTGGCTTAATGGACTGATAAATGTTTTGGAAAAAGTTCTGATGACTGTATTTTGCAGTTTTCAGAATGGGATATTCTGTAGATGTCTCTAAAGTCCATTTTATGTGTAGTGTACTACAACTCTGATGTTTATTTTCTGATTTGTGTCTGGATGATCTATTGACTAATCACCCCTTATTTTTGTATTTGGGTCTATCTTTCCTTCTATGTCTAGTAATGTTTGTTTTATAAAGTTCAGTGCTTCAACACATGGTACACATATATTCATAATTGCTATATCTCCTTGGTGAACTATTCTCTTGAACAATATGTACTAACCTTCTTTGTCTCTTCTAACCGATTTTGGTTTAAAGATTATTTTGTTATAGGTAAGCAGAGCTACTTACATTTGCTTTTGGATTCCGTTTGTCTGGAATACAATTTTCTGATTTCACTTTCAGTCTGTGTATGTCTTTGGAGTTGAGTTTCTTTCAGGCACCATGTAGTTGGGTCATGTTTTTGTAAAACTTATTTGTTCTTTTTAGTTATACATGACAGTAGAATGCATTTTGACATAATTATAAAGGCATGGAATATATTTTGTTCTAATCAGTCCCTAGTAGGTCATGGTTTTTAATCCACTCATGAAGTATCCATTTTTTTTAATTTGGAGAATTAAGGCCTTTTAAATTCAGGATTGTTTTTGAAAGGTACATATTTGTCCCTGTCATTTTGTTGATTTTCTCTGTGTTGTTTTGAATATTCCAAGTTCATTGCTTCCTGTCTTATTCATCTTAGACTTGCTTTAGTTTTGTATTTTGACAATGGTTGATTTTCCTATTTATCATTTGCATGTCTATTCTTCTAGTGAAATTTATTCTTTCCTTTGCTTTCATAATTGTGTTAACTTTTTCTTCCTCTTCTGGGTGTAGGATTCCCTTAATTATCTCCTGTATGCTGGTCTGGTGGTCGTGAATTCCTTTATGTTTATCTTGTAAGGCATTTATATATCCTTTGATTCTGAATGATAACCTTGCTGGATGTAGTAATCTTGATTGGCAGGTATTTTTCTATCATTACTTGAAATACATCATTCTGTGCCTTCCTGGCATTTAGTTTCTGTTGAGAAATCTGCTATTATTCTGATGGTTTTGCTTTAAATATAACTTGACACTTCTTTATTGAAGCATCCAATATTCTTTGTTCTCAACTTTTGTTATTTTAACTATAATATGCTGTAAAGTGATTCTTTTCCAGTTTTATCTGTTTGCGGCTCTATGTTTCCTCCATACTTGGACATTCATGTCTTTCTCAAGATTTAGACAATAATTTCTGCTATTATTTCACTAAATAGGTTTTCTTCATACTGAGCATGTAGCTTTTCTCCCTTTGGTATGCTGATTATTTGGACATTTGATCTTTAAATACTTTTTAATGAGATCTTGTATTTACTCTTTATTTTTTCTTATTGCTCCCTGAATGCACCACTATTACATTGTCATCTTCAAGCTCCAAGAGTCTTTCTTCTGCATGATCTAGTCCAGTTTTCAGGCTTTTGACTTAGTTTTAGCCTAACTTATTGAACTTTTAATTTCCAAGATTTCCATTTGGTTCTTTTTCAAGATCTCTACCTCCTTATTGAAGTGCTCATTCATACCCTGCATTTTTCCCATAATTGATTCAGCTGTTCACTTTCATTTTCTTAGATTTCTTTATGCTTTTCAAAAATCATTCATTTCAAATCTTTGCCATTTCATCCACTTTGATACTTTTGGCATCCTTTACTAGGGAGTTATGAACATTAGGATGTGTCATATTGCCTTGTTTTTAGAAATATTTCTTATGTTTCTATGTTGAGATTTGTGCATCTGCTAGAATGGATATCTCTTCAACTTTTATGGGAGAGCTTTCTTAGTAAACAACCTTCTTTGAAGATATGTCCTGGGACAGTGATTTGTTATAGGATGCCAAGTAATTCCAACTGGACTTCACAGTCTAGGTTCCCTGTGACTTCTCCGGTTATGATTTGTGACACAATATCTATCATGTTAGCACCTAATGGACCCACTTTCTCTTTGGTCTTACAAGAGTGTGTCCCCTCTAGTTGTTCAGGCAGAGGTGGGACAGACAGCAGAGTATGTAAGGAATACCCTCTTTGTTTACTACTACAATGAGAATGGAAGACCCTATCAGGTCCTAGAGGTCTCTTTGGGTTCTATTGATAATGGCTCTAGTACTTGAACCCAATTCTGCTACTGAATATTCCAATTTGGCTGATGGGACTAGAGTTTTTTTTACTCTACTTAGATACTGGTACATCTCTGGTCATTCACAGGAAGAAGTAGGGATTAGTGTCACAGCTTCATCTCTGTACCATTCATCTCCAGTCTTGGAAGAAATCTGTAATCTGATAGGTATGGGAGTGACTGTAGCTGAGGTCTCTCATAGGTACAGTGCCCCCAACAGTTGTGGTATTTCTCTCTATTCCTGCTATAGTGTGACGATTCAGACCAACCACCTTTGCTTGACTATTTGGGATTGTGTTGTCACCTAGGGGCTTTTATTACCCCTATTCTTTAAGTTGAACTACCCACCTAGGTATGAAAATGATAGGGTCATGGATGAAGCAATGTTTAATTCCTCTTGACTGGGCTGGGATTATAACCCAGCAGCTGAATACACACCACAAAGAATAAAGGAAAAAAAAGGAAAGGAAGACCAGATGAAGAAATAAAGTGAAAACTTGATAAAAACAATAGCAGAAACACCATCAGCAACTTAAAGTTGGGAAATAATATAAAATAAAATAAAAGGTTAAAAAGTAATAAAATTGAAATGAATAAAAGATAGAAAGAACAACAAATACCAGGAGAAAATTCAAAGAGTAATAGAAGTGAAAAACTAAAGAGTAAAAAAGAAGAAAGAACTCTTAAAAAGAAGAAAAGAGAGAAAAAACAAACAAAACAGTAACCACAAAAATGTATTAATAAAATCCAAAAATTTTCTCTTCACTATAGTGCTCAAATAAGTGGGCAAGAGTAGATATTTGCAGCCTATGCCAACCAAAGCTTTTCTGCAGTTCTATTCTGGCTGCACACCCTTGGATAGAGCAAAGGATGGGTGCTAATCATCCCCTACTTTCCTCTCTTATGCTTGTCAGGGGACTAGCAGGAGTGATTTGTGGCTGGAGTCAGTTGGAATATCTCTTAGCTGCTTTGCATGCTGGAATGAAGTGGGGTGGAACGCAGAGCTTCTCAGATAAAGATTCTCTCAGGGACTATTTGGGTCACGCACTGTGGGAGCAAGGAAGACTCAGATGCCACAGTGTGATGAGTGTCTCAAGCAGTATACAGAACTCCCCAGAGATTCTCTCTACAGGTATTTGTGCTACATGGTAAGAGGGTAGGCATAACACCAACTCTGTGTTGTGACCCCATGTACCCTCAAGGGTGGAAAGACATTATGGATTCTTATATATCTATGCTGTAGGAATGGCAGTGTGTTCTGCCTGATCTGCCCACAATTCTGGTATTCCATCCTGGTAGAAGTATACCCTCACACATGACTGCCTACTTCTCCAGACTCTGATAGCTGACCTGTCCCACTGCTGATTTCTCTTCCCCTACCTGCTACAGTCTGGTTTCCTCTCAACATAGGATTCAGCTCATTTATGTCAAAGTCTTTCCCTGGCTAAACTGACTTTTGTGGCTTCCACCCTTTGGGACAGGGCAGTGATATAAACTTGGGGGTCCCACAGACAGGAAAATGTGGGGGCCTTTGACTCCCAAAGCAATAAATGCAGACAATAGTGTACTTTCTCATGATGGCTCCCAGTTATAGCACCATGGGAATATACTGGGAAGTGTAGAGAACTTCTCCATAGTTAGTTAACTATGTAAATAGGGCTACTAACTGTTTAGAATTTATTTCTTCAGGGTGCTGAATCCTTTGCCAGTGGTGCTTAATGGGACTTTATCTCTTTCCCCCCTACACTTAGCAAAAGGTTAATTTCCTCCCTTTGCCACACCTTCCCAAGATTGATGCTGGGGCTCTGTTTCACCCTATATTCTACTTTCTTAAGTCTCTATCTGCTATTGAACTCCAACTTTCTCCTACCTCAATAAGCAGTGACATTCCAGTTATTTTAATTCTCACTCCTGAATAAGCAGGTGAGTACTGGGTGCCTCTAATCCATCATACTGGGAAGGTTTGAATACCTTTTAATAATAGAAAATCTACTATTAAATGGGAACTTATTATGAGCCAAGAACAATGATAATTATAACTCATGCTTCCTTTTCATCCTTCAAGAATTCTGAGGGCAGTTAGTCCTGTTATACAGAGAAGCAAACTGAAAATCTAAGAGTTATAATGTAGTAGAAATAGCCAGGATTCAAATCTAGAAACACAGTTTGTGATTTTAATAATCAAACCTATACAACTTTGGAAAATATATGTTGAGAAGAGTCTTATGGGTAGATAAACCCCTGCATTACCTATAATGTTCAAGGGAAATTAAGACTGATCTCTCAAACCATGAAGGATATTAGGTAAATCAAAAAGTATACTGACCCAAGGATTGAAACAAATTACCAATAAGTGGGAATGTATGGAGAATAGCATGGCAACCAAATTCTTGTATAAAAATTGTTCCCTCAAAGTAGCTAGTACTATAGATAAGAACAAATTTTGCACGTTCTCTAATGTGAGAAGACTGTAAAGTCAGTCACTGTAGAGGACCAAGCATCTTGCAACTTCCTTAGAATTTTTCATGGTGCTCTGATTAGCTACTTTCCCTGAAGCTTAACACATAAACACTGTCTTCATCCACTCTTCAGGTGCTAACTAGACTGTTTGATGTAATGAAGTGATTAACAGAAACTTATCTCCCATTGGAGATTTAAACAGTAATTGTTCCATTAGCCCCTAGGTGGTTCTAGGAACCAACAGGAAAAGTCAATGCAAGGAAGCAACAGACTCACATTATGAGCTATAGGCATGACCCACCCCCAAATTTAACCAGGTTGCTTAGTAAATGCAAGACAAACTCAAAGGTGTGATTGAATCACCATAATATCTATCCTCTGAGATTTGTGACTCAGCAGATGGGAAAAGAGAAAACAAATATCCAACATCTTGACTGTCACTGTCACTGACACTTGTGAAATTATCATTTGACAAACTATGATGAAATAATTTGGCAGGGATCCAATGCAACTCATGAGTCATTTAATTAAATAAAATTCTGTCTACCCAGTTAAATGGTATGCTATGATAAGATCTCCATTCAAATACTTATTTAGAAAATAGATGTCTAGATTTCTATCCTTTATGACTTTTTAACAGCCAACCTGGGTACAATAATGATATTATCTAGAATTTATATGGTCAAGATTCGATTGCTCACAAGGTTATTAAACAGTCTGTAAATTATTTTGTTCCCTGCTCCTGCTTTCTACTCATAAGCACAGCTTTTCTTATTAGCATTTTCTTAAGAGAGAAAAAGGAAAAGAAGTGCAAACTATTTCAGGTTCTTAACACCTATAGGGCACAATCTGAAGATGTGGCTAAACTGAAGTTTTTGAGTTTAATTATCCAAGGTTATGATAATTAATGTGAGCAAGAAAGCAAAAATAACTAAATTATTTTATCTATTAAAAAATAAAATAACCAAGAAAAAGAGGATTCATTATTAAGTAGTGAGAATTTTAGAATATTACTAGTTGTTTATGAGCACAGATTTGTAATTTAAAACATCTAGTGCCACAAATACCAAAAGGATTTAACCCTAGGAATTACTACTGTTATTTCAATAAACAAATTTCAGTTTGTTCATGCTAACATATATTTATATGTAGTTCACTAAACTTTTCTTAATGTGACTATGAACTTTTGGCATGACAGTAAAAGGCACAGGTCTGTCTGGCCTTATTTTTCACTTTTGACCCATGAAACCAAGTACAGTTCTACATACATAGAAGACGCTCATAAATGTTTACTGATCAAGTTGTAATTTGCAATATTAAAAATAATTATGGTGGTTTTCCTAGAAAAATCATGTATATTGCTACCACTACATTACTCATCAACCCTATGAAAAGTAATGTGGCATTAGATGTAAGAAGACAATATCACATCCATCCTTTCTAGCTTCTAACTTTGAATAAGAGAGGTTTGTTTAAGGTGTAAATTTAATGCAAAAATTTAAACAAATACTTACAAGAGTAAAAAAAGTTTTAGTATGAAGTAAAATTTGAATTATATTTGGAAAGTTTACTTAAGAATGAAAGTAATGTACATAATAATTATCTGATGTAGACTTTAACAATGTATTATACACAATAATTTATAAGACTATGTTAAATCAGATATCTGAATTATATTTCTTCCCTTTGTCATGGTTTGGAAACCACATAAAAATGGGTGGACGTGGTTGTATGAATATGAAGATGGGAAGGAAAGAAGAATAAGGAATAAAAAACAGTGGTTATGAATCTGTAATTTAGAAAGAAATTTGAGAAAATGAACTACTCTTAATATATGTGGAGGGATTTCTGATAAAACAGGCTTATTCTCAGATCTCCCTAGTTTCAACCAATATATATTTCATTCTTAAATATGTAATTATATTAAAAATAATTGAAATAGATTATAACATTTTCTTTCATTTTGCCTCTGAAATCATGTCTTATCTTGATTTATTATTGTTAAGTTGACCAGAAGTTAACATGATATACTCTGGATACCATGGACCTCAGCATCCCAATCCCTTGTCATCACTCCTCTATCGGTTTGCTTTTTAGTCATGAGATTTCTTTTAATTGTCTAATGTTCCCAAGCACTGACTTCTCTTTGCCTAGAACATCTTTCTATCACCACCTGTAAGTTCATTCCTCAGGTCTCCAGTCTCTCTACCACAACAATGTGATAACAATTAATCCTTTAGATATCCATTTAAATATCCCTTCCTCAGAAAAGACTACCTGATATCTCTAATTCTTTCCAGTATAGTCATACATCCGATTTTCTACTTTTATAGAACTCTGAGTATCTTTTATAATATACATCAAAATTCAATTTAAATATTATACAATCCTAATTATGCTGGTATTACTCAAACGATAACAATACCAAGTTAACCTTTTTTTTCTATCATCAACAGATTGGTCAAAGTGTCACAAAACACTTTGCTATAGTAGATGCTCAATAAACATTTTTGAAATTTATACTTCTAGATTTTTTCTTAAAATTCATTTTGCACTGAATATTCCTGAGAAATTTGTTTTTTATACTGACCTATCTTTCTTATTTGTCTACCACAACATCCCCTCTGTCCCCATTCATCCTAAACTGGGCACAGAGCATGTTCCAATCAACCTTGTTTTCAAATTCTTCAGTTGTGAATATTCTACAGATTAATTATAACTTTCTTAAAATCTGACACAAAGAACTAAATATAAAACTCTGATAATGCCTGACTAGTAAAGGAGAATGAAACTGTTACTTCCTCCAATTTGGATGCAATACTCTACTATAGTATGCATTATTTCTGTTAACTCAGCCTTTTTAAAATAGTCATAATATATGTTAGTTCTTCCTTTCTGTACTTGATTCTGCATATATTACTATGGGAAGGAACCAAGACTTAATCATATTTATGTAACTTCGTGGGTTGGTGTATGGTTGACATTTCATAAGAAGACATTAAAAGGAAATAAAGAAAGCAATTAAAAGGATGTGAGTTTTTCCCAATAATTTAGCCTACTGTAAATTCTTTTTTCATTTTCATGTTGTCCTACCTCTCAGATTTGTGATGAATTTCAGACTTGAAAATTAATCCTACACTGATGTCAGTTATGTTACTGATTAATTATTCAGCAGCATAAAGTCAGCCTGTGATAGCTTACTAATTATAAAAAAGCAAAATTTAAGAGATGCTGAAAACTTTTGATCTATCACACACTATCCTAAATGCTTTTACATATATTAACAAATTACATTTTACATATATAACATTTATATATGTTACATGTATAACATATATTACATATATATTACATATATAACATTAACATATTACATTTTACATATATAACATTATAAGAACAATCTTATCAGATATATATATATAAATTATTGTTACCATTTTATACAATGTGACACTGAAGCATAATATAAATGACTTACTCAAGGCCACACTGCTTTTCAGTGGTAGATCTAGATTTCAAAATCAAGCATGATGGCTCAAGAGCCCAAACTCTTCCCACTCTGCTCTTAGGACTAAAATATGCATTCTATACACAGATCTATTACATCAAGTCAATACAGTTATTAATTATTCAGGTAACTCTGTCATAAATATCAGATTTCACCATCTTATTCTCCAATATCTTAATGTCTTGGTCACTGTTTTACTGGATTATAAAGCATTTTCCTCAAAACTCAAATCCCACAGTAAAAGTATAATATCTTGAATCTGATGAGACTATCACAATTAATGTCAAATCTGCCTCTCCATAGAACAAGCTATTAATTTAGGTCAATGTTTCAATAATAAGTTTATTGCAGATCTATAAGGCAATTTGTATGATATGAGGTCAATGAATGCCTAATTTATATTCAATATCATTTATACTGTTGTTTTGTTGAAGCTACCAGAACCACACATTAGATTTATAGGAAAGAGAACCACACACAAGACTCCTAAGCAGTCATGAAATCATTGTGCAGATGGTTCCTACTCTCATTGACTTCTGTGCATCCTTCCACATAAGTGTTTTCCCAGATATAATCTGATGTTTTCTTTCAGTTTAGTCCCCCATACATTCAATATTTTTTATGCTTAAAACATCCTATTTATGTGGTCCTTCTAAATGTCAGATAAGTTAAACACCTTCAAGCCTTCCCTGACAGTATGACTTTTGGCTCAGTGCATGACCTGTCTGTGAAATATCATATATGTCTTTCCCTATCATTTGTTTCCCATGAAGATAAGGACAGCACATTTTTTCTTTGTGTACTAGTTATCTAGGAGAGCTCAATATTGGAAGTTCAATTAATATTTTTTGCATTGGTGAATGAATATTTATCTCTAAGTAAACCTACTGTTAATTTCCAAGCATTCAGCTATGCAAAACAAACACATGTATTTACATAGTATTTTATCAACATCCAATACTATTGACATTTGCTTAGAGCTGAGGATTTTATGACATTTTAGAGCATTGGGTTTTGTTATGGCTTAAATATTAGGTTTTCTCCAAAAGTTCTTGTGTGATAAAATGGAAGAAAGTTTAAAGGTAAGATGACTGAATCTTAACCTAATCATTGCATTAATCCCTCAATACGGATTTACTGGGTGGAAACTATAGGCAGGTAGGGTGTGGCTAGAGGAGGTAGTCACTGGGGATTATATTTTGTCATGTTGCATGGAATTCTCCCTGCTTCCTGGTGCCATGTCCTGAACTGCTTTCTTCCACCATGTTTTTTGACCATGATGTTCTGTCATACCCTGGGCATAGGGCAATGGAGTTGGTTGTTGGTGGACTAAGGCCTCTGAAACCATGAGTCCCAAATAAACTTTTCTTCCTCTAAAATTGTTCTTATCAGGTCATTTGGTCACAGAAGTGAAAAATTTGACTAAAACTGCTTTACTTATATTTTCTGCCAGAACTACTGCCCAAATTAATCCATAAGTTTAAATTTAAAATTTTCCCAGTTATATAACAAACAAAATAGAGGTAAATGTGTAGAAAAAGAAACCATTTTAAAGTTTAAATTATTTTTACACTTATCTGATCAAAATCATTTATTTTAAAGTTGGGAAATCTAAAGTTCAAGAGAGTCAAATGATTTGTGGAAGATTTAGAACCAGTCAATGATAAAATTAAGACTATGCCAAGGATTTTTTGATCTCTCAGAAGTAAACATGAATAAATGTAGGAATCTCAGGAAGTGCAGTGTTATTTTACTTTTGAAATGAATCATCAAAATCTTAATTTTGATATAAACATCTGAAGTTTTATTTTTTCATTCTATTTGGTGAATATATAAAGGTTGTCCTTTTCAAATATTTATTTTTCAGTGGATCCAAAAATTTTAGTCAAAATCAAATCTATCTTGGTTTGGCCAGAAATGTTGGCTTGAAGCAGAAAGGGCACAGCCAATGTAGGTTCAAGCAGTCAGGAAAGCTATGGTAGGAAGGAGAGAACTGGGAAGGGAAAGTCTTCCTGGCAGAGCAAAGTCTGCATTAGAGAAAATTTCCTCCTCTAAAAAGTTGGTATTCAAACAATAATCTTTCAAGAACAACAAACTTAAAACTGCAACATGAGGGTTGAGGGATATAGCTAAGTGGTGCAATGCTTTCCTAGTATGTGTGAAGCCATTGATTGGATCCTCAGCACCACACACACACACACACACATAATGCAATATGAGCAAAACCTTATTTTAAAAGAGAAGATATTGAATTGAGCAAATAATGTTTCTAGAAGGAAAAATAAATGTAAATTAATTAACATTGCAGCATTCTAAACCTTTTTGTTTTTCTTTGAAATGTCTTCTGAATTCAAATAGATGGCAAAGCTAAATGTGGGCAGGTAATGTATTTACTCAAACTAAGCAGTTAGACACAGTAATGTACACTCTTGATGAGTAATGAATGTTTTATAATGCAATGATATTTGCATATTGCTAATTAGTTATTAATTTTTTCAAATAACATTCAACCCTTGACTGACTGTAAAATGTAAGTTAAATTTAAATTCATAAAATAATTCTGGCTTGAATGCAATAACATGTTTTCTTCTTAGCATTCTGTTTTCTTAGAAGTAGTATATTCTTAATAAAACTTTCTAAGTTGGGAATTGAGCAAAAATAGTTGTGTATTGAAAGAGAGACAGAGTGCAAACAAGCTGGTTACAGAGAGAAACAAGGTATAGGTTTCACTTGTGCTACATTAACTGCTCCACTGGAGCAAACTAATTAATTTTCTTCATTGCACTGTAATCAGCAAACTTAATCTAGGGAAAAGAAGAATGTAGTTGTTATTGCAAATATTAAAGGTTTTACCACCTGTCATTCACTTGCAGTAACTAAAGAATGCCCAATTGCTTATTAATGTGCTATGGCTATTGGTTTTGTTTTTTGCTGAATGCATTACTTTTAAGTATTATTAAGTGTGTAAATTAAATGTTAGTAACATTTCTGTACTAAGTAACTATAAGTAAAATCCATTTGTTCCACAGAAGATAGAATTATCTCACCATACTGGCTCAATAAGAAACTCAATTCTGGAGGTTTTCAAGTTGGTGGACTAGAGGGTGACTGCATCTCCTGGCACTCCAGAACTCAGGATTCAAGAAGGGGAGGTATTGAGAGACTTGGAAGAACTCAGAGACGCTGGGTGAGTTGCTCCCACCAGGTGAAGCTCGGCCCAGGCAGCAGGAAGGGACAGTGGGCAGCTTCTCAGATCAGTGCAGGGTGGCGAGAGTTTTTCCCCCAGCAGTCCGGCTCCATCCGACTGCAGGCCCGTTCCACGGCTAGCCTCTCGGAGCAGACCTGCCCAGTGAGAGGCTTTCACCACATACCCAGTCCCCAGTGGTGGCCCCAGTCCAGTCCTCAGACAGCTTCTCGGACCAGGGCAGGGGGGCCTGAGGCTTTCCCGGGCAGCCTGGTCTACAGCAGGCTTCTCGGAGTAGACCCGCCTAGTGAGAGGCTTTCCGAGCACACCCATCCCACAATCCCACACCCAGCAGCAGGTCAGGGGCAGCTTTCTTCGGAAGCACTGCATTATCAAGTTCTTCCAAGACTTCAGGCTACTGAAGGTTAAGAGGTGATATACTGGAAATCTACAGGAACACTATAAGCCAACAAAGGAAATCTGCAATATCTCAGAGTCCCACTGATATCTGACCAATATGAGAAAACAAGGGAAGAAAATGTACCAAACTAACCTAGATACTATATCAATAAAACCCAGTGAGAGCATGGCAGAAGAAATGTCAGAAAGAGAGTTCAGAATGTACATAATTAAAACAATCAGATAAGCAAACAAGGAGATGAAAGATCAAATGCAGGCATTGAAGGAGGAGATGAAAGAGCAAATGCTGGCATTAAATGATCAAACCAATCAAGAGTTAAAAAAGCAAATATGGGAATCAAAAGATCATTTCAATAAAGAATTAGAGATATTGAAAAAAAAACAAACAGAAATCCTTGAAATGAAGGAAACAATAAACCAAATTAAAAACTCCACAGAAAGCATAACCGATAGGATAGAACACCTGGAAGACAGAACCTCAGACATTGAAGACAAAATATTTAATCTTGAAAACAAAGTTGGCCAAACAGAGAAGATGGTAAGAAATCATGAACAGAATCTACAAGAATTATGGGATACCATGAAAAGGCCAAATTTAAGAATTGTTGGGATAGAGGAAGGCTTAGAGAAACAAACCAAAGGAATGAACAATCTATTCAAAGAAATAATATCAGAAAATTTCCCAAATCTGAAGAATGAAATGGAAAATCAAGTTCAAGAGGCTTATAGGACTCCAAATACACAAAATTACAACAGACCCACACCAAGGCACATTATTATGAAAATACCTAACATACAAAATAAAGACAGAATTTTAAAGGCCGCGAGAGAAAAGAATCAAATTACATTCAGAGGGAAACCAATAAGAATATCAGCAGATTTTTCAATCCAGACCCTAAAAGGAAGAAGGCCTGGAACAACATTTTTCAAGCCCTGAAAGAAAACGGATGCCAACCAAGAATCTTATACCCAGCAAAACTTACCTTCAGATATGCCAATGAAATAAAATCCTTCCATGATAAACAAAAGCTAAAAGAATTTACAAAAAGAAAGCTGGCATTATAGAACATTCTCAGCAAAATATTCCATGAGGAAGAGATGAAAAACAATGATGCAAATCAGCAAAGGGAGGAACTGGCCTAAAGGAATAGCCAAATAAAGGAGAAACCAAGTCGTGTCAAAAAACAAAAATGAGCCAAATGACTGGAAATACAAATCATGTCTCAATAATAACCTTGAATGTCAATGGCCTGAACTCATCAATCAAAAGACATAGACTGGCAGATTGGATTAAAAAGAAAAATCCAACAATATGCTGCCTGCAAGAGATTCATTTCATAGAAAGAGATACTCACAGACTAAAGGTGAAAGGATGGGAAAAAACATACCATGCACATGGACACAGCAAAAAAGCTGGAGTATCCATCCTCATTTCAGATAATGTGGACTTCAAGCCAAAAATAGTCAGAAGGGATAATGAAGGACATTTCATACTGCTTAAGGCAAGTATAAATCAGCAAGACATAACAATCATAAATATCTATGCCCCAAACATTGGCTCACCCATGTATGCCAAACAAATCCTTCCAGAAATCAAATAGACCACAACACAATAATACTAGGTGATTTTAAAAACCTCTCTCACCACTGGACAGAACTTCCAAACAAAAACTGAATAAAGAAACCATAGATCTCAATAACAAAACCAAAATTTAGACTTAACGGATATATATAGAATATACCATCCAAGAAGGAGCAAATATACCTTCTTCTCAGCAGCTCATGTATCCTTCTCTAAAATAGACTATATTTTATGCCATAAAGCTACTGTTAGCAAATACAAGAAGATAGAGATACTACCTTGTATTCAATCAGATCATAATGGATTGAAATTAGAAATAAATGACAGAATAAAAAACAGAAACTACTCCAACACCTGGAGACTAAATAATACACTATTATATGATGAATGGATAACAGAAGACATCAGGAGGGAAATAAAAAAATTCTTAGAAGTAAACGAGAACAAAGACACATCATATCAAAATCTCTGGGACACTATGAAAGCAGTACTTAGAGGAAGATTTATTTCATGGGGTGCATTCAAAAAAAGAAGTAGAAATCAACAAATAAACGACTTAACACTACAGCTCAAAGCACTAGAAAAAGAAGAGCAGACCAATACCAAAAGTAGTAGAAGACAGGAAATAGTTAAAATCAGAGCCGAAATCAACAAAATTGAAACAAAAGAAACAATCGGAAAAATTAACAAAATAAATAGTTGGATCTTTGAAAAAATAAATAAAATTGATAAACCCTTAGCCACACTAACAAAGAGAAAGAGGGAGAAAACTCAAATTACTAAAATTCGGAATGAACAAGGAAACATCACAACAGACACGAGTGAAATACAAAACATAATTAGAAGCTATTTCGAAAATCTATACTCCAACAAAACAGAAAACCTTGAAGACATCAACAAATTTCTAGAGACATATGAACTACCTAAACTGAACGAGGAGGACATACACAACCTAAATAAACCAATTTCAAGCAATGAAATAGAAGAGGTCATCAAAAGCCTACCAACAAAGAAAAGTCCAGGACCAGATGGGTTCTCAGCCGAGTTCTACAAAACCTTTAAAGAAGAGCTCATTCCAATACTCCTCAAAGTATTCCATGAAATAGAAGAGGAGGGAACCCTACCAAACTCGTTCTATGAAGCCAATATCACCCTGATACCTAAACCAGACAGAGACACATCGAGGAAAGAAAATTTCAGACCAATATCCTTAATGAACATCGATGCAAAAATTCTCAACAAAATTTTAGCAAATCGCATACAAATATATATTAAAAAGATAGTGCACCACGATCAAGTGGGTTTTATCCCAGGGATGCAAGGTTGGTTCAACATTCGGAAATCAATAAATGTCATTCACCATATCAACAGACTTAAAGTTAAGAATCACATGATTATTTCAATAGATGCAGAAAAAGCATTTGATAAAATACAGCATCCCTTCATGCTCAAAACACTAGAAAAAATTGGGGTAGTGGGAACTTTCCTAAACATTATAAAGGCAATCTACGCTAAGCCCATGGCCAATATCATTCTAAATGGTGAAAAACTGAAAGCATTCCCCCTAAAAACTGGAACAAGGCAGGGATGCCCTCTTTCACCACTTCCATTCAACCTTGTCCTTGAAACTCTAGACAGAGCAATTAGAGAGACCAAAGAAATTAAAGGGATACGAATAGGAAAAGAAGAACTCAAACTATCCCTATTTGCTGATGACATGATTATATATTTAGAGGAACCAGGAAATGCCACCAGAAAACTATTTGAATTCAAAAATGAATTCAGTAAAGTAGCAGGTTACAAGATCAATGCTCATAAATCCAATGCATTTGTACACATAAGTGATGAGTCTTCAGAAAGAGAAGTTAGGAAAACTACCCCATTCACAATAGCATCGACAAAAATAAAATACTTGTGTATCAATCTCACAAAAGAGGTGAAAGACCTCTACAATGAGAACTACAGAACACTAAAGAAAGAAATTAAAGAAAACCTTAGAAGATGGAAAGATCTCCCATGTTCTTGGATAGGAAGAATTAATATTGTCAAAATGGTCATACTACCAAAAGTGCTATACAGATTCAATGCAATTCCAATTAAAATCTCAATGATGTACCTTACAGAAATAGAGCAAGCAATCATGAAATTCATCTGGAAGAATAAGAGACCCAGAATAGCTAAAGCAATCCTTAGCAGGAATAGTGAAGCAGGGGGTATCACAACATCAGAACTTCTACAAAGCAATAGTAACAAAAACGGCATGGTATTAGTACCAAAATAGACAGGTAAATCAATGGTAGAGAATAGAGGACACGGACACAAACCCAAATAAATACAATTTTCTCATACTAGACAAAGGGGCCAAAAATATGCAATGAAGAAAAGATAGCCTCTTCAACAAATGATGCTGGGAAAACTGGAAAACCATATGCAACGGAATGAAACTAAACCCCTACCTTTCACTCTGCACAAAAGTCAACTCAAAATGATTGAGGACCTCAGAATCAGACCAGAGACCCTGCATCTTATAGAAGAAAAAGTAGGTCCAAATCTTCAACATGTCAGCCCAGGATCAGTCTTCCTTAACAGGACTCCCATAGCACAAGAAATAAAAGCAAGAACCAATAACTGTGATAGATTCAAACTAAAAAGCTTTCTCTCAGCAAAGGAAACTATCAGCAATGTGAAGAGAGAGCCTACAGAGTGGGAGAATATCTTTGCCACTCATACTTCAGATAGAGTGCTAATTTCCAGAATCTATAAAGAACTCAAAAAAACTCTACAAACCAAGAATACAAATAATCCAATCGACAAATGGGCTAAGGAAATGAACAGACACTTCACAGAAAAAGATGTACAAGCAATGAACAGATATATGAAAAAATGTTCAACATCTCTAGTAATAAGAGAAATGCAAATCAAAACTAGCCTAAGATTCCATCTCACCCCAATTAGAATGGTGATTATCAAGACACAAGCAACAATAGGTGTTGGCGAGGATGTGGGGAAAAAGGAACACTCATACACTGCTGGTGGGGTTGCAAATTAGTGCAGCCACTCTGGAAAGCAGTATGGAGATTCCTCAGAAAGCTTGGAATGGAACCACCATTTGACCCAGCTATCCCACTCCTTGGACTGCACCCAAAGCACTTAAAATCAGCATACTACAGAAATACAGCCACATCAATGCTCATTGCTGCTCAATTCACCATAGCCAGATTGTGGAACCAATCTAGATGTCCTTCAATTGATGAATGGATAAAGAAACTGTGGCATATATATATATACAACAGAATATTATTCCATCATAAAAATGATAAAATTATGGCATTTGCAGGCAAATGGATGACATTGGAGAATATCATGCTAAGTGAGATAAGCCAATCTCAAAAACTAAAGAACGAGTGATCTTGCTGATAAGCGGATAAGGACATATAATGGGGGGTGGGAGGGGTTAGCATTAGGGTTAGGGTTAGGTTTAGGATTAGGGATAAGGAGGGTGGTAAGAATGGAGGAAGGAAGGGCTGTATAGAGGGAAAAGAGGGGTGGAAGGGGTGGGGGCGAAGGGAAAAAAAATGACAGAATGAATCAAACAACATTACCCTATGTAAATTTATGATTACACAAATGGTATGCCTTGACTCCAAGTACAAACAAAGAAACAATATGTATCCCATTTGTTTACAATAAAAAAAAGATGGAAAAGAAGAAAAAAAAACAAAAATAAAAAAAAAAGAAATTCAATTCTGTACAGAAAGAAACATTTGAAACATTTCATAAACGTTGACCAAAACTTCTTATAGAAGAAATATAGCTGAGAATATAATATTTCAGGAGCTTCAATACTTGTGTCCTTATCAAATCATGAATTTCATTACCTTCTACTTGTCTCTACAATGACAAAATATACAAAGCTAAATATGAATGCCTAGTAGGTCAGAAACATGATTTTAAATGATGGCGAAGTAATTACAAATCAAAAGCATACGGAGATTATAAAAGACCAAACAAAAATTTTCAAACACTCAAATAGCCCTATGGGTGAGTTGATGTGATTTCCACATTACATGTCCAATGCATTGGATTTAAGTAGGTCATCAGGAAAAATATATGATTAATCCCTTTGTGGATTAAGTTGGGAAATATTTTTTTAATCCTTTTATGTTCATTTTATTTTTTTTATTTTTGTTTTTTTAAATCTTGGTGTATACTATATTTTTATAAGGAGAATTCCAAAGGCATAAGTCATACATTCATTAAAAGTAAATGCACCTTTATATTTCAGAAACTCCCAGCATGTACAAAATCCCTCAAGTTGACCATGCATAGCCTTTTGCACTTTCCTTCTGTCTTCCTTCCTCCACTTAAATCCTGCTTTGTTCAGCATTACATTAATTTTGTAATTTTTTTAAATTTTTATTATTATTTTTTATTTTTACAGACTGCATTTTGATTCATTGTACACAAATGGGGTATAAGTTTTCATTTCTATGGTTGTGCATGATGTAGATTCATACCATTCGTGTAATCATACATGTACACAGTGTAATGATGTATGTTTCATTCCACCATCTTTCACCCCCTCCTCCCTCTCATTTCCTCTCTGTAATCTAAAGTTCCTCCATTCTTCTCTTAATCCCCACTCCTCCACCCCATACCTCATACTAGACAAAGGAGTAAAAAACGTACACTGGAGAAAAGATAGCCTGTTCAATAAATGATGCTGGCAAAACTGGAAATCCATATGCAGTAAAATGAAATTAAAATTCTATCTCTCACCCTGCACAAAACTCAACTCAAAATGGAACAAGGACTTAGGAATCAGACCAGAGACCCTGCACCAAATACAAGACAAAGTAGGCCGGAATCTTCATCATGTTAGCTTAGGATCAGACTTCCTTAACAAGACTTCCAAAGCACAAAAAATCAAAGCAAGAATCAATAAATGGGATGGATTCAAACTAAAAAGCTTTTTCTCAGCAAAGGATAAAATCAATAATGTGAAAAGAAAGTGGGAGAAAATCTTTTCTACACATACTTCAGATAAAGCACTAATCTCCAAGATTTATAAAGAACTTACAAAACTTTACACCAAAAATACAAAGAACCCAATCAATAAATGGGCCAAGGAACTGGACAGACACTTTACAGAAGATATACAGGCAATTAATAAATATATGAGAAAGTGTTCAACATCTCTAGTAATTAGAGAAATGCAAATTAAAACAACTCTAAGATTTCATCTTACTCCAATTAGAATGGCTATTATCAAGACACAAACAATAATAGAAGTTGGTGTGGATATGGGGAAAAAGGCACACTTTTACATTGCTGGTGGAGTTGTAAATTGGTACAGCCACTCTGGAAAGCAGTATGGTGATTCCTTAAAAAACTTGGAATGGAACCACCATTTGACCCAGCTAGCCCACTCCTTGGCCTATACCCAAAGCCCTTAAAATCAGCATACTACAGTGATGGAGCCACATCAATGTTTATAGCAGCTCAATTCTCAATAGCTAGATTGTGGAACTGACCTAGATACCCTTCAACATATGAACGGATAAAGAAACTGGTGTATATATATACAATAGAATATTATTCAGCCGTAAAGATAATAATATTATGGCATTTGCAGATAAATGAATGGAATTGGAGAATATCATACTAAGTGAAATAAGTCTATCCCAAAACACAAAAGGCCAGATGTTTTCCCTGATAAGTGAATGATTATATGTTTATTTTAAACAGCAGTTGCTTTATGTTTTTTATGATACCTCCTCAACCCATCTTTTATTTTAGGTACAGTTCCCATTTCTTGCTGCAGGACTAGAAAGGGAAAAGGTTAATGCCAGGAAGTAACTTTCGGATGACAGAAGAGGGAGAAAGATAAATCATTCTTCTGAGGGACATTTCAGATATACAAGGATCTTCAGAGGATCCCAGATAGGTTTGAGGGACAGTTATGCATTAGCTTTTGATTGCTATGACCAAAATACTTGACAAGAACAACTTAGAGGAGGAAAAGTTTATTTTGCTTCATGGTTTCAGAGTTTCTGTCCATGGTTGGCCCATTCCATTGCTCTGGGTCTGAGATGAGGAAGGACATCAAGGTAGAAGAGGGTGGCAGAGGAAACCTGCTCACCTCCTGAAAGTTGGGAAGCAGAAAGAAGGAAGGGGAAGTGTCACAGGGAAGATGAATGCTTCCAGGGAATACCCCCAGTGACCTACCTCCTCCAGCCATGCCCCACCTGCCTACAGTTACTACCCAGTTAGTATAGTCAAAGTAGGATGGACCACACTTGTAATGTAATCATCTCACCTTGAATGTTCCTGCATTAACACAGGTGCTTTGTGAGAACAACTCATATTCAAACAATAACAGTTACCTATGAGGATAATCCGCCTAATAATGTTTTTATAGTGTCTCATCCTTCCTTGTCTAATTTTTCCAGTTCTCATATGCTTATGAGTTTTATTACCAAATAATTGATTTGTTAACCATAAATCAAGTCTATGTATCAGGCTTTGTTGTTGAGGAAAACCAAACTACAACTCTTGGTTAATTCTATCACTTAAACTGTGAGTACTTAGAGTGTGTTAGTTATGTCTTTTAACTGTTTGACTTTAGGAGTCAATACAAAAATAAGTTATATAGATTCTCTAATCATACCATACTTTGAAGGAAAATTTTATTTGATGAATTTAAATGACACAAAGTACACACAAAACTCTAGATAGTAGAGAGAATTTAAACTCAGGTCTTTATTCTCCCTGTATGCTGCTTCATGCTATTATTTTTAACCTCTCTACAGGCTTACCTTCCATGAACTTTGGAAGTTTGGCATTCTCCCAGTCATCCAACTGAACAGATCAAACATACTTTATCACATCCACTTGACAAAATAATTTCCCACTTCATAGAACTTGATCATTATTTAATGATCTACCTCCTTAACTTCATACACACACACACACACACACACACACACACACAAATTTATTTATATATGTATTTAGCTCCTTAAATGTCAGTGGCTATATAGATGGGAATCTCAGATTGAGAATCAGACAAACTTCCAACTTAATCTTCTGCATCCTGCCCTCATACAGGTATTCTGAAGATTACTGGAGATAATAAGTGTAAAAGCATAGCACAGTGCTTAAAACACAGTAAGGGCTAAATATAGTGGGGCCACTATTATTTTCAACTGGAACAATATTACCAAGAAAAGTGTCCATGTGGTCTGCAGTCCCCCTGTATCTACCATCTTAGCAAGGCCAGAGCAGTGAATCCGAATATGTGTCCATAAGCAAATCAAACATAAAAAGTGAAAAACAATATCTTTTATTCAACTTGTATGTTCTGTGTTTATCACTCCAATTCTTTAAACTATTCTCCCATCTTCTTTTGCAACCATGAAGGCTCTTCCCCACCTCTTTTTATCATCCAATTCTAAACATCTTTAAGTTTCAGTTCAAATCCTACCTTTGGATGTATATTGCAGCCCTTGCTGATTTCTCTCATAGATTTCTACAGTGTTCACACACTATAAAATGAAATTTACTACTTCACATACGGTTTTATTTCAGGCCTATTGCTCCTTTTTGGTGAGCCCTGAAAGTTGCTTGAAGGCAAGGATCATTTCTAACTATTGTCTTAGTTCCCCTGGTACAATACTAAACAAGTAATCAGGCACTGAATACTTAATCTTTTAGACAGAATATGAAACTAAGAAAGTACTTAAAAGAAGTCTGATTTATGATTCTCCTTCTCATTCCCTCTTTCTATGTCAGATGGATTTTTACATTAAATGTTTATTCTGACTTCCATCTAGCACTTTTCTGTCTTTCCTTTACCTCTTCATCCTTTCACTGGTCACCAAGGTAGAGAACAGCTGGCAATATGAGGTGGAGGGTAGAGTTAGTCACTGTAAATTTGCTTGTTCTTGTAATGTGTTAACAAATTTCTCTATGGCTATCAAACTACATCTTAATCAGATTAATTAAGCAGAATGAAGTCACCATTTCTCAAACTGATTTTGGGGAGAATTTTCTTAGTTTTTGTATATTTGTAGGTTGCACATCTAATGCTATCTGAGAAATTCAGATATGCAAAGTCTAAAACTCTTTTTAAAGTTTCAATGTGCTACAACTACAGAAGACATAAGTTTGAGTTTGATGAATTTCATGCTGATCACTGCATCTTATATTTAAGTTAAATATTAGGGTTTCTAGTGGAAAAAAAGACTCTTGGGATCATGTGATATATTTCTTAAAAATTCTAAAGGTTTGCCACTCAGTATGTAGTACCTGGGACACCAGAGACTGAGAAATAAAATATAGAACCTGGAAAGTCAATTCTGAAACAGAGAAATACATGGAATTGGAAACAAAGATATTGAATAGTTCCTGGAAATATTTGCATTTTGTATTTGTATTATGGTTTTTCACTCTACTGAATTTCCCTCTAATTTTCACAAAAATTCCTCAAACTATTTTTATCCCATTGCTGTATATGTGGAGATGTACATACTAGAGTTTAGGTAACTTAGCAAAGATCAATTAGGTAACTAAGTAAAAGAAACGTTACTGTAATCTAGGACTTTTTATTCCTATAATATCTTCTATTAAAAAGAAAGGATATACTCTACTTAATAAGGAGTAAAATGAAATCAGTATATCACACAGTGCTTAACAGAATTAGTCTATTGTTCAATTTCTTACTGTCTTGTTATTCTCAGGATCTATCTGAAAGGCAGGAAGCCTTTTCTACCTAACTTCACCTCTCAGTGCAAATATCTCCCCCAGTGAGTTTGCCTGAAGAGTAAATTTCCTGGGACCACAAGTATATTGAAAGGAGAAGGGGAAGGAAAGGTCTAGAATTTGAAGGAACTCTGTACCTTTTCTATTACATCATACATTCCTTGAGGTCTAGAATTTGAAGGAACTCTGTACCTTTTCTATTACATCATACATTCCTTGAGATAAGACACTCTGTTTTCCCAGTGTCAATCAGTCTTAACACATAGAATTTGCTCAATAAAAATTTAGTGAATGAATTAATCAATGAGAATAATTTATAAATTATGTTTGTAGGAAGAAAGGATAGAGTAGTATAATATGAAATATATTCAATTTTATTTGCAAGGGTCAGGCAACTTGATGCTTCATAGTATTGATGTTCAGGACAGTATTCATTACAATAACTTTGGAACTTAATTAGGCAGAATATACTGTTGTATATAAATTACTCTTACTATTCATATTTTCAGACCTCACCAAATTAGATGATTTTCTATGCTTGAATATGCCTTGCTTTTATTTCTTGTTGGTGCTTTGCTTGCCAGTTTATCTGAAGTGCTCTTCTCCCTTATGTCTTAGCCTTTTGCTAAAATTCAGAGCAAATGTCATGCTCTCTGGTATTACTGCTGTAACCCAACGGATTGCAGTGATTTTTCTTTGAACTCTTTCTTTGGACTACATTTATGTCATCAATTTATACCAAATATATTTACAAGTTTCATTTCTTTCTAAGAATTCTACAATGCTGCTTTCTTTTTTGCAGGGTTTGTTTAATTTTATCTCTTAATGTAAATCCACCTGGATCCTCTAAGTATTTCTTAAAGAAATATAACTAATGAATGACAGAATCTACATTAAAGCCACAAAATAAAATCTGTTCATTTAATGATAAATTCATGATAATCTTCGTAGAAGGTTAAAGAAAATAAGGACACTGAGAAGTCTTAGCATAACTAACTTCTGGAATATAAATAAATTATACAAACACCTATTCTAGGGATTTTCAGTCTTTACTATGGCACAGATTCCTTTGAGTGGCTGATAGACCCACTTCCCAGACTCACATCACTTCACACACATGTTTACAGAATTTTAATGATAGCTTTAAATGTGGCTGATTTGCTCAATAGATTTCCACACGGAATCTAAGTCAGTCTATCACTGACTTGGAGTGACAATGTCTGTAAGTGGAGTTACCTAAATTGTGTGACTGGGGAGGGCACCAAATGGAGAATGTGTATCCTCTCCAAAAGTGTAATGACTCAGGATTAGCAGGATGGTACTATTGCAGAACTTAGCCCCAGGGCTGCTAGATCTGCCTAGGAAAGATAGAAACCCAGGTTTGCATTCAGGTGCAGGTGAAATAAAACATATCTTTGGGCTTCTTCCAGATTTAACATTAACAGTATAAAATGTCATTTATGTCCCAAACTGAATCCTAACTAGTTGTCCTTCAATGGAGTTTATTCTTTTTTTTTATTGTAAACAAATGGGATACATGTTGTTTCTCTGTTTGTACATGGTGTAAAGGCATACCATTTGTGTAATCATAAATTTACATAGGGTAATGTTGTTTGATTCATTGTTAGAGTTTATTCTTAACCTAACCAATCAGGAGAAAAGAAACCATGAACATCAACTTATAATCACTTACTAACCAATAAAATGCCATATTCCTGTACTATTGCTATTGACATCATTTCATAAATATTTATAACCTACCCTCTCCTTGGCATTGTCCTAGTTACTGGCTATACAGCAGTGATGATAATGGAAAAAGTCCCTGACAACAAAAGTTTTAGTAGAAGAAGCAAAAAAAAGAAAAAAATGTTAGACAACCCATCAAGATATTTTCAGATAAAGACAAAATCAAAGCCAGAAAGGCAAATGGCATAGCAAATGACTGGGAGGTGCAGTCAGGAGAGATGTATCTAGATAGAGTATCCTAAGAAATATTCTTCTGAAGATGAGAACTTTTAGCTAATACTGAATGACATGAAGCAGTCAGCCATACAAAGATGAGGGAGAAGAATGATCTTGCTAATAAAAAAGACGAATGAAGATCCCTGATGAAGGAATAAATTTGACAGAAATGTAACAAAGTAGGAGGGACTAGTGTGAGGTTAGGTAAAGAAGTAGATAGGGTCCATAACACTTAGTACCACAGCCTCATTCAGATTTTGGACTTATTCTTAAGTACAATAAAGAGTCTTCAGAGGGCTATAAGTAGGGAAGACATGATGTAATTAATGAGGTAAAAAGATCACATAGTATAAGTGTGGAAAATTGAAATATTGGTTAGGTAGTCACTGCAATATTATGAGGCTCTGGAATATGATGGAATGTCAATGGTGCTCCCTTTGAATAAAACAGCTTTTACTTTTCAATTAAAATGTAGCATAATTGACTTCAGTGAAAATGTCTCTCTTGACCTTATTTCTCTTGCATTAATAGGGTCATTTATATGATATGTCAGGAGTGCTACCTTTATACACAAGGAACAGCTTTTATCTTTCAGTTAAAATGTAACATAATTGATTTGAACCAGAAATGATCTTTTGACATTATTTCTCTTGTATTAATAGGCCCATTTATATAATGATAATGAATCTTCATTCAAAAATACTGTTTATTTTAAATTGACTACTAAATATAATTAAAATATTATATGTTTAAAATCTTCATTTTGATATTTAAAAGATCAAATATTACCTTCAGATCTTGAATATAAAATGTACTAGATTATTATACTGATTTAAAGGATGGAAACATATTTAACTATGTTTTAATTTGAAACAACAATTAAACATAATTTGTGGCCTTGTAGTCCAAATAATATATCACAAAAAACTGTATAGTTTCAGAGAGGAAAATGGTGTTTGTATTCTTCAGTGGATGCATACATGAGAATGAATTTTGGCACTTGTCAGCCTATGATAAATTACTACTCGACTAATACTTGTCATTACAATAATAACTGATCACATTCCAAGCAGTTCTAAAGGAGAAAGGTGATGAACAACCTACAAAATAAAAATTTTCATAATCACAATAATGACTCTAATGCACAGTGATTATGTACCAACCTCCTTATAGTCACATCTATATTTCAAGTGACTACCTTGAACCAATTTTTACATCAAATTCTAATTAACTGTGTAGAAAAAATAGGAATAGTGATAAAAGCATGTTTCTGTTAAATCTTTCCAATATCATTCCTAAATCCCTATATCTTGTAAGAAGAATCTAGGTATATATAACCAAAATTTCCATAACATTTGAACTCTCTAAATCCTATCTCCCATTTATTATTACTAAATGAATGCAAGTATTTTGTGACATAAGAAACAATGTTGGATGATGAAATGTAAAAAAGAAAGATCCCAAATTTTAAAAAAACCACCAATAATACTAGGTATTCCCTATGCACAACACCTCTAGATTTGGAATTAGAAAGTTATTAAACTTAGGCTGTGGAATATAGCTCAGTAATTAGAATACTTGCCTGGTGTGTGCAAGAATTAAGATTTTTAAAATTAATGAGGTATGTGTTACATTAAATTTCATACTATGCATTGAAAACAATATTTACTTTCATTTGGAATCAAATTATGGGTTTCTTTTTTCACCAAAAACTAAAAACCCCATAAATGTCTTAGAATATAAGCTGGGATATACACATGTACTGACCATAAATACACAATTGACAAGTGAAATAACTACATTAATTCAGTTTCACATTATAAAGCTCCTCCATCCAGCATTCATGTATCCCAACATTTTCTGAAGTCTATACAGATACTAGTAGGATTCCTAATTTGATAAATTGTACAAAACATGAAAGTCATCGTTATAATAATTTGTAAGAGTCCAATTCTGTGGCCTTAAGTACATTTATACTGATATACAACCATGATCACCACCCACCTCTAGAAATTTTCATAGTGCCAAATGGAAATCTTGTACTCATTAGATAATAATTCCTCATATTCTCCACTCCCAGCTCCTATAAACCATCAGTCTACATTCTTTCTTTTGAATCTACTTACCTTATGTGCTCACAGAAGTAGGGCTACAGAGTAATTTGTCCTGGATTATTTTCCTCAACCAATTGGTTGAAGAACCTTTTACTCAAGGGTCATCCATGTTGTAAGCATGTATCAGAATACCATTCCTTTTTATAGCTGAATAATATACAATACATATACACACTCTATTTAGCTTATCCATTCACCCTCAAATGGATATTTGACTTGCTTCTGTCTTTTGCTACAATAATGCTTCTATGCATACTGGTATATAAATATCTTCTGTATAATTGCTGGATCATATCAAATTTTGTTAAATTTTTTGAGGAACCACCATATTGTTTTCCACTGTGGCTGTACCATTTTAAATTCCAACAAGATTTCTCCACCTTGTTACTGATGCTTGCTATTTTCTGTTTATTTTTTATATATAATGCCCCATCCAAATTGTAAAATGGTATCTCATTTGGATTTGATTTGCATTTCCCTCAGGATTAGTAATGTTGAACACCCTTTCATGGTCTGTTTGGATATTTGTATATCTTCTTTGGAGGAACTTTTGCTCAAATTCTTTGACTTACAATTCAGTTATTTGGGAGTTTGTGTTGTTGAATTGTATGTGTTCTTTACATATTGTGGATGTAAATCACTTACCACACATATAACTTACAAATATTTTCTGCCATGCTATAGGTTGCCTCTTCACTTTCATAGCATCCTTTGTTTCACAAAATTTTTTAATTTTGATGCATTTAAATTTATCTAATTTTTATATTTGTGCCTGTGCCTTTGGTGTCATATCCAAGAAACATTGGCAAATCCAGATTTACCCCTAAGTTTTATAGTTTGGGTTCTAAAGTTTAATTTTGATCCATTTTTAGTTAATTTTTACATATAGTATAAAGTAGATGACCCAAACTCATTTCTTTTTGTGTGGAAATAACATTTTTATAGCACCGTTCACAGCACCAATGTCACATTTTCAGTGAAATGTTATTGAAAATTATTTTGCCATATATGCTACAGTTTACTTCTGAGCTATGATAGTCTATTAATCTATAAAGCAGTACAAGGATGTTTTGATTACAGTAACTTTGAAGGAAGTTTTGAAACACAATTGTGACTCCTCCAATTTTGTTCATATTCAAGAGTTTTTTTTTTTTTTTTTTTTTTTTTACTTTTCTCAGTCCCATAGGATTTTTTTAAGGATTTTTCTATTTCTGTAAAAGAAAATCATTAATATTTTCATTATAATTACATTGGATCTGTAGATAACTTTGGGTAACACATTAACAATATCAAGTCTTACAACTCATCAACCCAGGATGCCTTTCTATTTATGTATAAAACTATATCTATAGTTTCTTTTAGTATTGTTCTGTTGCTTGCAGTTTATAAGTCTTTTACCTCCTTGGATAAATTAAATCCCAAGTATTTCATCCTTTTGATGCTATTTTAAATGTAATTGCTTTCTTATTGTCATTTCTGTATTACCTGTTGTTAGTGTATTGACACACATTTTTGCATATTGATTTTATGTCCTATAACTTTGCTGCATTTGTTTATTAGTTATAACAAGTTTTTATGGTTTGGATATAAACTATCTCCCAAAAGTTTATTTGTGAGACACTGCAGGAATGTTTAGAGGTGAAATAGTTAGATTATGAAAGCAATAACATAATCAGTGGTTTAATAATTTGAGTGGATTAGAGGGGTGATATAGGCAGGTAGGGTGTGGTTAAGGAAAGTAGGGGACATGCCTTTGGGGTTTATATTTTGTCCTGGCAAGTGGAACTCTCTCTGCTTTCTGACTGTCATGAAGTACAGCTTTCCTTGGTCATGCCTTTCTACATAATGTTCTACCTCATCTTGGACCCAGAGCTATAGACTCCAGCAACCATGGACTTAAACTCTGAAACTGTGAACATAAATAAACTTTTGCTCCTCTAAGTTGTTCCTGTCAGGTCACAGTGATGTAAATCTGACTAAAACACAAATGTGTGTATCATTAGGATTTTTTACACATAAGATCACACCATTTGAAAAGCTTCTTGCATTTTTGCATGTAATATTTAAAAGGTGATATTCTTGAAGATAATTTGGAATACCATTTAAGAAGGCACATAAAAGTTGAAAATCTCTTAAGTCTTCAATGATTGCCAATAGCCATTTCTTTGACTCAATTCAAGCTGTCCACTGCTGCATTAATACATACCATTAAACAAAACTACTCCACATTATAGGCATAGTAATAGGATTAAATTCACCTGGCATCCACCCAAAAGCAACATCACCAGCATTAAAATAAAATATCCACATCATGAATTAGTAATGTCATATTAATGGGAGCTAAAGGCATCTACTTTTTTTTCCTGACTCATTTGCATGTGTAGTTCTCTTCCAAAATGAAGTCATTTAAAAGGAACTCTAGAGTACAATTTAGAAAAGAGAGGCAGAAAAATAGTAAAATATCCAATTTACAGCCAATTGGGAACAGATTTTTTCCATGCTGTTTCATTATGTTATATTTTCTTGAGTCCACCTCAATTTATGAATTTAATTCTTAAGAAAAACACAAGATGACTCTCCATATTATGGAAGACTGTATTCCAAACTCAACTGAATATAAACCTTCCTTTTTTAAACTCTAAATTGTAAATGCCATTAAATATATTTACATGTTTCTAGGTATGTATTCCCAATTCTAATGTTCATATCCAATTCAGAATATCAGACTACTGCTCCTCTCCAATTCTTTACAGGCAGACTGATGTATTTTGACAAGAAGAATTTGCAGTATGGTGGGTTTGATTCCACTTGGTGTTTGATCAGGAACAAAGTACTTACTTATTGAGCACACAGGATTTTTCATCTGCAATATGAAGCTAAAGCTATTTTGTCAACAGGATTTTTGTGAGAATTATGATAGCTCTTTAAGAGAATTGTTATTGTCACAGGAAAAGGTGATATTTACAAACACATTTAGACCACTTGAATATTTTATATGTGCATATACATGTACACACATATTTGATGTGCACAGACACATAACAATTTGTGTCAATAAATCTCTCTATGCTTTGAAGGGGTGTGAAAAATGTCATGCTAAAAAATTAATTACTTTTACAAAGGCTTACGTGTTGATAAGAGACAATAGATATACTATTATTTGAGCATTTCTTGAGCATTATATACAAAAATAATTTTATTTCTGACAAAGATCAAACAACTTATAAAATGCTATACACATCAAAATCAAATATAAATTATGGTGATATTAGAATAAAACTAAGAGGAAAATCAATGCATACAAAGATAACATCTTTTTATGACCCTCTACTACTTTTATTTATAACATTTAAAAGAAAAATACATTTAAAAATGAATATCCATCTTGCAAATACTGCCTACAAAGGCAAACTAAAAAAACTTGTCTGAAAACAAGCCTGAAATTAGATTTCCTTTAGATTCTGTCTTTAGAATTTGGGGAATAAAGCTATTCGTTTCTAGATGTATTTCTGGAGAAGTGTCACTATCATAACAATAAAAAACAAAAATTACTTTATACCACTAGATATTTTTGATGTGATCTTTGCCCACTATCAGGTTACATGAAGTTTTGTGCCAATCTTGAGACCAAGGCAAGTATACCTGATCTCACTGACTCAAATTTAATGCTTTTCAAAAAAGCACTGTCTTCATTATTTAATTTCACATTCATATGCTATAAAAGGAAACAACATGGTAATCACAACATTTTAATCAATCAAATTCAATAAAGAATCAATCATATTTTGCTCCCATCTGTGTATTTAAAATTCTTTGAAATTTACTGACCTTCATTTTAGGAATTCTGACCCTAATATGAACATATTTTCTTAATATACAATGGACTCTGAGCATATTTTCCTCTGTACTAAACATAATCACGACTAATCTCCCTAAGACAACTAGACAGTTTTACTTTTGAATCTAGTAGTCCCTAACAAGGGTTTAAACAATTAACTCAGACTACACACATTGTCAACTTTTTAGAGTATGGAATGTTCATTGAGAAACAGCCACTACCAGATCCTAAATTCTCCTTGTAGCTAACATACACCTGTTTCATCAAATGAAAAACGAAGGTGCACTATCTTTTTAATATATATTTGTATGCGATTTGCTAAAATTTTGTTGAGAATTTTTGCATCGATGTTCATTAAGGATATTGGTCTGAAATTTTCTTTCCTTGATGTGTCTCTGTCTGGTTTAGGTATCAGGGTGATATTGGCTTCATAGAACGAGTTTGGTAGGGTTCCCTCCTCTTCTATTTCATGGAATAGTTTGAGGAGTATTGGAATGAGCTCTTCTTTAAAGGTTTTGTAGAACTCGGCTGAGAACCCATCTGGTCCTGGACTTTTCTTTGTTGGTAGGCTTTTGATGACCTCTTCTATTTCATTGCTTGAAATTGGTTTATTTAAGTTGTGTATGTCCTCCTCGTTCAGTTTAGGTAGTTCATATGTCTCTAGAAATTTGTTGATGTCTTCAAGGTTTTCTGTTTTGTTGGAGTATAGATTTTCGAAATAGCTTCTAATTATGTTTTGTATTTCACTCGTGTCTGTTGTGATGTTTCCTTGTTCATTCCGAATTTTAGTAATTTGAGTTTTCTCCCTCTTTCTCTTTGTTAGTGTGGCTAAGGGTTTATCAATTTTATTTATTTTTTCAAAGAACCAACTATTTATTTTATTAATTTTTCTGATTGTTTCTTTTGTTTTGATTTCGTTGATTTCGGCTCTGATTTTAACTATTTCCTGTCTTCTACTACTTTTGGTATTGGTCTGCTCTTCTTTTTCTAGTGCTTTGAGCTGTAGTGTTAACTCGTTTATTTGTTGATTTCTACTTCTTTTTTTGAATGCACCCCATGAAATAAATCTTCCTCTAAGTACTGCTTTCATAGTGTCCCAGAGATTTTGAATCGCATACAAATATATATTAAAAAGATAGTGCACCACGATCAAGTGGGTTTTATCCCAGGGATGCAAGGTTGGTTCAACATTCGGAAATCAATAAATGTCATTCACCATATCAACAGACTTAAAGTTAAGAATCACATGATTATTTCAATAGATGCAGAAAAAGCATTTGATAAAATACAGCACCCCTTCATTCTCAAAACACTAGAAAAAATAGGGATAGTGGGAACATTCCTAAACATTATAAAGGCAATCTACGCTAAGCCCATGGCCAATATCATTCTAAATGGTGAAAAACTGAAAGCGTTCCCCCTAAAAACTGGAACAAGGAAGGGATGCCCTCTTTCACCACTTCTGTTCAACATCGTCCTTGAGACTCTAGCCAGAGCAATTAGACAGACCAAAGAAATTAAAGGGATACGAATAGGAAAAGAAGAACTCAAACTATCCCTGTTCGCTGATGACATGATTATATATTTAGAGGAACCTGGAAATTCCACCAGAAAACTTTTAGAACTCATAAGTGAATTCAGTAAAGTAGCAGGTTACAAGATCAATGCTCATAAATCCAATGCATTTTTATACATAAGTGATGAATCTTCAGAAAGAGAAATTAGGAAAACTACCCCATTCACAATAGCATCGAAAAAAATAAAATACTTGAGAATCAATCTCACAAAAGAGGTGAAAGACCTCTACAATGAGAACTACAGAACACTAAAGAAAGAAATTCAAGAAAACCTTAGAAGATGGAAAGATCTCCCATGTTCCTGGATAGGCAGAATTAATATCGTCAAAATGGCTATACTACCTAAAGTTCTATACAGATTCAATGCAATTCCAATTAAAATCCCAATGATGTACCTCGCAGAAATAGAGCAAGCAATTATGAAATTCATCTGGAAGAATAAAAAACCTAGAATAGCTAAAGCAATCCTCAGTAGCAAGAGCGAAGCAGGGGGTATTGCAATACCAGATCTTCAACTCTACTACAAAGCAATAGTAACAAAAACGGCATGGTATTGGTACCAAAATAGACAGGTAGATCAATGGTACAGAATAGAGGACATGGACACAAACCCAAAGAAATACAATTTTCTCATACTAGACAAAGGTTCCAACAATATGCAATGGAGAAAAGATAGCCTCTTCAACAAATGGTGCTGGGAAAACTGGAAAACTATATGCAATAGAATGAAACTAAACCCCTATCTCTCACCCTACACAAAACTCAACTCAAAATGGATCAAGGACCTCGGAATCAGACCAGAGACCCTGCATCTTATAGAAGAAAAAGTAGGTCCAAATCTTCAACTTGTTGGCTCAGGATCAGATTTCCTTAACAGGACTCCCATAGCACAAGAAATAAAAGCAAGAATAAACAACTGGGATAGATTCAAACTAAAAAGCTTTCTGTCAGCAAAGGAAACTATCAGAAATGTGAAGAGAGAGCCTACAGAGTGGGAGAATATCTTTGCCAACCATACCTCAGATAGAGCGCTAATTTCCAGAATCTATAAAGAACTCAAAAAACTCTACACGAAGAATACAAATAATCCAATCAACAAATGGGCTAAGGAAATGAACAGACACTTCACAGAAGAAGATGTACAAGTAATCACCAGATATATGAAAAAATGTTCAACATCCCTAGTAATAAGGGAAATGCAAATCAAAACTACCCTAAGATTTCATCTCACCCCAATTAGAATGGCGATTATCAAGAATACAAGCAACAATAGGTGTTGGCGAGGATGTGGTGAAAAAGGAACACTCATACATTGCTGGTGGGGTTGCAAATTAGTGCAACCACTCTGGAAAGCAGTGTGGAGGTTCCACAGAAAGCTTGGAATGGAAACACCATTTGACCCAGCTATCCCACTCCTTGGCCTATACCCAAAGGACTTAAAATCAGCATACTACAGAGATACAGCCACATCAATGTTCATTGCTGCTCAATTCACCATAGCCAGATTGTGGAACCAACCTAGATGCCCTTCAGTTGATGAATGGATAAAGAAACTGTGGCATATTTATACAATGGAATATTACTCCGCAATGAAGAATGATAAAATTATGGCATTTGTAGGCAAATGGTCGAAATTGGAGAATATCATGCTAAGTGAGATAAGCCAATCTCAAAAAACTAAAGGGCGAATGATCTCGCTGATAAGCGGATGAGGACATATAATGGGGGGTGGGACGGGCTAGCATTAGGTTTAGGGTTAGGTTTAGAATTAGGCTAAGGAGAGCAGTAAGAATGAAGGAAAGAAGGACTGTGTAGAGGGAAAAGAGGGGTGGGAGGGGTGGGAGGGGTGGGAGGGGTGGGGGGGAGGGGAAAAATATAATAAACATCATTACCCTATGTAAACGTAAAAAAAAAAATAAAATAAAATAAAAAAAAATAATAATCAAACAAAAAAAAAAAAAAAAAAGAAAAACGAAGGTAGCAGATATGTCTAACTTTTCTAGCAAGGATTTTAATAACCTACTGTGATTTTTCTAGCTTGTTTTCTCTGCTTATTGGTTAGATGTAGAAGAAAATGATGACATGACTTTGGAGAAGATTCAGACACACAAAGGGAGATATTTTGTTGCATTATCCCTTAAAAAATATCAGTTACCAACAAGAAACAACTGTACTGGAGTATTAACTGGGCTATATATAGACTTCTTGAGTCACTGATACATGGGTATTTTTGAGTTTACAGCAGTAGTATTATATAGCTAATAAGTAGTTTCATGCAGAGGTCATGTCTAGAGTCTTCAGAAGTGGTAAAAATGAAAAAAGGTTGAGCCAGGCATGTGGCACATGCACATGTAATTCCAGAGGCTCAGGCAGCTGAGGTGGGGGACTGCAAGTTCAAAGCCAGCCTTAGCAATTTAGCAAGATCCTGTCTCAAAATTAAAAAATGAAAAGGTCTGGGGATGTGGCTCAGTGGTTAAGCACCACTGAGTTCAATCCCTGGAACCAAATTTAAAAAATTAAAAATTAAAAAAGAAAAAGCTTGAACATCACAGTCATCACCAATAAACTCTTCCTCAGTACAAACTATGCATAAAGCACTATGCTAAGTGACTTTAAAGTCATAAAAATATGGAAGAAACCCTTTTGTGGTCCAGGAACATTTGTTCACAAAGCTGGTATAACTGAAGTTTATTTTGACAATTTTGATAATTGGTGCAGAATGTATTGTATACAGTAATAAAGGCCAGAAAGCCAGATTTGATGACCAGGTGTGGTGGCACACACCTGTAATTTCAGCAGCTCATGAGGCTGAGGCAGGAAATTGTGAGTTCAAAGCCAGCCTCAGAGATTTAGCGAGGCCCTAAAGCAACTTAGCGAGACCCTGTCTCTAAATGAAATATAAAAATGGGATCTTGGGATGTGGTTCTGTGGCTCAGTGGTTAAGTGACCCTGGGTTGGATCCCAGTATTAAAAGGAAAGGAAAGGAAAGGAAATAAGGAAAGAAAGATTTGATTTAATAGAAATATGAGATTTTATGAACAGTAGAATGACATGCTTAGAATTGTCATTTTCAAACACTAACTGTAGTACCTTTGACTATAGTTTGAGGCAGGAAGAAATTAGAGAAAAGGAGACTAGCTAAGAGGCTACCACAATAGTCCAGGCAGCAATTTTCCTGAGTTACCCAGCAAAGATTGCAGAATCTAAAGTAACTTCCTCTAGTATTGCTATTTGGAGCAATAAATTGTATTTATAGTAATTTAATACAAGATTAACTAATATCAAATAAATAATAACATCTTAAGTATGAAAAGATTTAGTCTTGAAGTTGCTTTTCTATGCATAATGATCAATTCATATACTTTTATTTTTCTATCCTAATGTATTTGAGGTAACTTTAATGTAATATGAAGGATCAATTACATAAAGAATTTAATGAAATTAAATGTATGTGTATAATATAAAATATACACTCACAATAAATATGTTCAGTCTAACATTGATTGATTTGTTGATTGAATATTTGTGTGCTTACTGCTTTATGCCCTGCAGTGAATAAACCCCACGAAGTTCTTGTCTCATAAAGCTTAAATTCTAGAATTAGAAATAAAACTGATGGCAGTTAAACAAATATATTACACAAACTCAGGTCTTTTCAAATGCTATAAAGACAAATAAAGGAAGGTAAAGAGAGAAAGAAAGGGATGGAGGGATTGGCTCTCTTTTAGAGGGGATTTATAGGGAAGACCTTTTAAGTAAAGTGACAACTAAAATAAAAGTTGAATGAAATGAGCAGTGAAATCCTGTGATGACTCTCTGGAATAAAAGCATTTCCATACAACAAGATCAGTAAGTGCAAATGCCCTGAAACAGGACCATTCTGTCATTTGTCTCCCAATGAGGCTGGATCATATTAAAAGTGAAGGTATAGAGCATATATCTTTGGCTCATGTAATATTTTTAAATGTAAATTGAATTAGCTTTATCACCAGTGAAACACTTTTCAGAGACAACAGACAAATCTTATATCTTAATATTCTTTGTAGGAACACATATTTCCATAATTGTGAAGTTATATGGAAAGATGGGGACATTCCCATTTTGTGAGTATGCCATCCTTAAGGATTGAAACATTATATAAATGAGGTTTGTTATGAATAAGGTCCAAATAATGTACATGAAGAAAGAACCTACCACAAATCTTCTAAGGAGTTTTTAGTTAATGACACCATAACTATCATATCATTATAAAAATTTCATCAATATATATTGCCCATTACACACACACACACACACACACACATCCACACACACCCAAACCCATCCCCAATCTTTCTGCACTCCCACGTGACTTTCTTTAAACTACTATTGTATCAAGGGTAATAAGCCTGTATTCCTAATTTTCAATGTACCTGGCCCTTGAAAGATGCATAATAACGATTAGTTAGTGGACCTAAACTATATTCCCTGTGATGAATCTCAAATCCATGTGAGTGCTTTTTTCCTTTTTTTCTTTCTTCTTCTTCTTTTTTTTTTTTTTCTTCTTCCCTCCAGGTCGCACTATACTGCCTAGGCTAGTCAAGTACTCTTGGTCTTTCTGCCTTAGCTTACCAAATGGCTGTGGGTGTACACCACCACACCCAGCTCTATGAGATATTCTGTATAACATTTTTATTACAGTGGATAATCATTTTAGCACTAGAGAGAAAGAATAGTTTAAGCAATAAGCTCAGACTAAAAGCACTAAATCATCAAGAATGAAAGGATTTCATTATTGTCTGAGATTGCTATATTATTTTTAAGGACTGACTCAAGACCTAAGCGCACCCTAGATGTTATAGAAATCAATTCTAGGTCTAAAAGAACACTACATGATGTGTGTATGTATGTAAGCATGTATATTCATAGGGAGGGAGGGAGAGAAGTGGGGGGAGAGGGGGAGAGAGAGAGAGAGAGAGAGAGAGAGAGAGAGAGAGAGAGGAGAGAGAGAGAGAGAGAGACCTAGTAGATTCTAACTAGGACAGTAACCTTATACTCCCTCCAACTATATCATATCTGGTGCTGGGTTTAGTAGGAGAGAAAAACCTAAAACTGGTCTAGAAAAAGACAGAAGTAGAACAGAGAACAGAAGAGTGTCCTCAGTGTCTAACCAAGGAGAACATTTGTTTGGCCATTCATAATTTGCTATGGCAATCACAAGCTCTTACCTAAAGCAAATGCTACAAAAGTTTGTAGTTCCTCCCTGAGGTCATTTAAATAGGTTTTTGCTTCATTTTCTGATGCCATTATTAATCAATAACATATTCTGCTACGTTCCCTGATAGCTAATAAGATAGAATTCCTTTTAAGATTTAGGCCTTTTACAAAGGAGAAATCACCAAATAGAAGAAATATTAAGATAATTTAAAATCAGTGATAGCAAGAATAACAACAGCAATCCTTTATTCTGTATCATACTAAGTAATTCACAAATATTAAATAATTTATTATTAACCATATTTACAAATGAGGAAACTGAGGAAAAAAATGGTTATATGATAAAGGTTACACAGTAGTAGGATCAGGGTTCAAAGAAAGAGAGTGCTACCATGCCTAGTGAGGACCCATGTTCTTAAATCTTACATGTACTGAAGTATTGAAATAGAAATTGGCTGGGTGTGGTGGCAAACATCCAAAATCCCAGTGACTTGGGAGGCTGAGGTAGGAGGATTATAAGGGTGAGGCCAGTCTCAACAAATTAGTAAGGCCCTGAACAATTTAGCAAGAGCCTGTCTCAAAATAAAAAATAAAAAGGAGGGCTGGGGATGTAGCTCAGTAGTAAAGTACCCCTGGATTCAATCCCTGGTAGAGAGAGAGAGAGAGAGAGAGAGAGAGAGAGAGAGAAAGAAGAGAAGAGAGAAGAGAGAAAGAGAAATTATATAAATTTTGTGAACTAAGGAGAATTTTTCAGTATCTATGTGAACTAATCTATCACTTCCTAATCCACAACTGTGACTTAATCAGTTAATATAAATGATCTAAGAACTGAGACCCAATAGAGTCCCCTATGTTAAGCTGCACTAGGGCCCAGCAGAATTTCCTGTGATGGCTAAAAATCATCTTGGAAAGGCAAACTTGCAACATAGCTTAACTGTTTAAGCTCAAAATGCTTTACAACATCTAGTTCAGACCCAGATATTCCAACATATCAATACAAACTGTCACAGCATTCATCTAGTTAATCAATTCTGACCAGTTCCTAGCCAGATCATTGTTAGTGCTATTGAGTTCAGCCTATAAAACTATAATTATCCTTCCCTGATGTTCCTCTTTTAAGAGGCTACAGAAACTCTGTGAAGATTTTCCCCTATAGTAATTTATCAGGCTCAGTTTTGGGTTGGAGTATGTTGTGGGCATTTCTACAATATTTATTCATAAGCTAAAACTAGAACTGATGCTTATACCCATGGGAGAAATATTCAACTTTTAGATGAGCCCATTTTCTTTTTCTTTCCTTCTTTCTTTCCTGCCTTCATCTTCCATTCCCTTTGTTTTACTTTTATTTTCATAAAACTCAAGAATGCTACTTATTAGTTTTCAAGGTTATATTTTCTGAATAATGTGATTTTCTTCCTAATGGCAAATACCTTTTTTAAACTTTTTATTTATAAATGACAAATAATAATTGTACATATTTTTGGGATATGGCACATTTCAATGCATGTGTACTTTCATAATAATCAAATCCATTTAATTAGCATATCCATATTGTAAAAGTCTGCACACGTCCATTCCTACAATCTCTTTATCCATGTCCTCATGTCTCACTTATATTTCTATTTAGAGTTTAATTTCATCTTTATTACCTCTCTGAGTTTCAGTTTATACTTGTAATATGTGATATTTAGATATCTAGGCCATCCTGGATCAGACAAAATATATAGTATCAATGGGAAAATACATGAAATGCCTAGGAACATAGAAAGGACAGGTTAAGATGAAGTGACTCACAAAAAAACATACCCACATGCACACACCAGCAGTCACATACACACCTACATACCCCTCAACACCCAAAACTGAACAATGATATGCACAAGACATAAAGATGTGAAGACAAAAGATACATAAAATTCTTTAAGAGAAATAGCCTGCCAGCAGGCATGGTTCAGGGATTATAACAAAATTAGTTATTTTCTGAAGTTTACTAAAAATAAGTTATTAAAATATCTTAATAATGTAATCAACATTTACTGAATACCCACTCATGCAAGTCATGAGACTAAGCCCTGAGAGGGAAAGAGAACAATTCACAAGATGCAACTTCTCATTTAAAGCTGTTTAATTCTATAACAAATTACACCAAAACACAAATTCTAAGCACATTTTAAGTTAATCTGGTTTATTCTTTTGGGCCAGTTCTTTGAGGTAGGGTACTGATTAATTCAGAATAAATTGTGTCAAGTACAATGAGGAATTGTTCCCTAAGCATTTCTATTTATGAAACCTCAAAACTAAACTACTGATCTTCTGAAATCCTTAATTATCTAAACAAAGTTAATAAACTTGTCTGACCAGAATTATGCTTGTGCACATAACTGATGTTTTATAGTTATAAAAAAAATCAAAAAAGTAGTATGAAATTATAAAAGCATAATATTGCATTTTATTTGCTGATTAAGTGAATGAAGCCAAATGGGTCATAAAAAAGTATATTCAGTTTTATAGGGCATGAAGCATATATAGCAGCATAAATTTATGTCTTTTCTTTTTTATTTTTATAGTAATTAAAAGTAAGCAATGAGCCCCACAATTATCTGAGTAATTAGACTTTCTCAATTAAAAATGAGTACTGATAAGATTAGCTGGATTTCTAGGTCACTTTATTTTGCAGCATTATTAATTTATCCAGGTCAGAATTTTACACCCTGGGCCATAGAGTAGATGGGAAATTCCTAGTTAAGTCTGAATTTTTAGGGATCAAAATCCTCCCAATCTGGAAACTTAATAGGAGGATGTGCTTAAAAATAATTAGGATAATCTTTAATATATTGTAAACAGTAGATATTATTGGTTATTACTTTATTAAAATGTAAGTGTAGACTCTCAGAAAACTTACCCCAAAATAAAGAGGATCATTTATGGTAATAATTAAATATTATTTCCTACATATTCTTATTCCTCATATAACAATTACCATTTTATTCATTTGGGAAAAAATGACAGTTACTTTCAGATACAAAAATCAAAATTACTAAAACTAAGACTACTAAATTCAGGACTTTTGCAAAGCAGTTCTCCAAAATAAATAGAGATATTTAAAATTTTGGAACAGACTATCTCTTTTGTGGAAATCTTTACCTTTCTAATTAGCATTTATATATGTAAATATGAAACAAAGACATTCTCTGGCAAAGTAGAAGTTTCAATTGTTTCCATTATCAAGTGAAATGTTTTGCATACTCATGCAAAGTTTGATCATAAGGATAGGAATGATTACTTTCTATAAATTAGCTCTATTTGAGAACTTTGTTATTCTTATTTTGGAAGCATAGGTCCTATATCTGTGCATATAAAATTGTGATTCAGTTTTGGGTGTTTAATGGTGTATGCATACACATAATAATGCACACATACACATGTGCACACCTGTTTAATCATACAAGAAGTGATCCCATTGAGAATTCTGAAAAGATAAACATCTCTTAACATTACTAGAAAAGAAGTGGGTGAGACTTGGCCTTGATGTGGTTCAATATAAATTCAAGAGGTGATATGGCTATTTAAAGTGGAATAATCTAGGTCTAGGGTGAGGGGATACATTTCTCCCTTGGTGCCTCTTGCGATTTAAATCCTAAGTCCTAGAAATCAGAACTGCTGGACGAATTTCATTGGAGGTAGTACAACTGGACTTAAAACTGAAAAGGTATGACTGTAAATGAGCTAAGCCAAGGATCTAGAAAGCAAAAGTCTGTAAGAAATTGTATTAGTATTCAATTTCTGCTGTAACAGACTCTGAAAATCTCAGTGACTTAACACAAAATTTTTATCTTACAGTTGAGTAGGTCAGAAGTCTGACATGAGCCTCATAAGGATACATTCAGCTAGCAGCAGAGTTGTGTTCTTTTCTGGACACCATATGGGGGTATATGTTTCTTAGCTTTGAAAGCCCTCCTATATGTCTTGGAATGTGGTCCTCTTCCTTCATCTTTAAAGTGAACAACAGTTTTTTCACAAATTGTCTCTTCCCTACTTTTAATCATCCTGGTGACTCCATAGCACCTATTTAAATAATTTAGAATAATCTCCCTATTTTAAGGTCAGCTAACTAACAACCTGAATTCACCATTTTTATATAACATGTTCACAGGTTCCAATGATTACAGTGTGAACATCTTTAGGAGCCATTATTTATACAATGCAGAGGGGTTTAAGCCTATAAAGTTAAAAAAAATGCGCCATCAAGCACCCAATTTTTGCTTTGTCCCTTAGCTTTGTTGTGATATTCCCAAGTATTTAATATCTTTATAGACATAGCTTGTGCTTGTGAGATGTCTATTGTAGTAAAATTGACTAAATTAAATGGATACGTTAAGCTGATTGGTGATATGTGAATTGTTTAATTTTTCCATTGATAGATAGCACAATATCTCATCCAATTCTTAGAAACTATATTTCAAGGAAAAGTCATCTTGTTTCTCCACTTTTATTATTGACTTAACTCCACTCAGGGAAATCATTACTGTTCAGGAACTGAGAAGATTATTGCTCAAAGTGATACATAATATTTACATTAATTTGCTATCAGTTTCCATTGACATTTATTGAAAACCACATCAAAATAGTCTTTGCTGAACATTCCCTTTTTCACTTGTCTTTTAAAATGTTTAGTAAATACTCTACACTTTTCAGCATAAGACTGTAGACATTTAATTACCTTTTAAAAGTTATTCTTAGTTTTTATCAATTTCCTCTCATAGTATGTTTGAGAAAATACTCAAATTATGGTTATCTATCCAATTTGTATTATAGCTTAAATATATGGTCACTTATATTTTATCTAAAATGTCACTTGTAATACACCTTCTCCTTTACAAGTACCATATATGTTTGCATAGAAATCATTTGTACATTCATATAGGTCTCCCATCCTAGTGCATTCACTTACATAAAAAGTAAAGCAGTAGGTATTGTTTAACTGTACTTCATCATCCTTGAGGCCAAATATGTTTTAGTTTTCTAACCAGAATAGCAAACTTCTATCATAGAAGTTACCAAAAGATTTTTCTAAAATTTCATGATACAAAGAGCAAATATTCCAGCAATCTCAATCTGTCAGTTTTTATACCACTTATATAATTTCCAACTAGAACCTGAAATTCTTTCACTCAGCATTACAATTGAGTTCCTTTTGTTCCTTATTTAAAATGTTCTATTACTAATTTTTAGATAAAGTTTGATATTGATACTTGTCCCCTAAAAATGCATATGATTATAAATTAGCTTGGAACAAATTATTTTACATATTTCTTATAAGTCAAACCTCAGGTGTTTTATTATGCATCATATTTATATTTTAAATATCATCTTCACTAGGATTCTTTTATTTACATGAACTAAGATTGTGGGGAAGAACCTTTTCTAGCTAAGACAACAACAATAAAAATAATAAGAAAGAGAAAAATATATGGAAACCCAAACACTTTTAATACTGAACATTTCCTTGCTTCTTTAAGTTAATTCCTTAATCTATCAGTCTGATAGTTCATGTGATCAGATTTGAAATCCTGATTGTTCTTCATACAAATTAATGACCCTCACTCACATTTTTACATAACCTGCTAATGTAAAAAACACACCTTCAACATTAATTTATTGTGTGCTTACTAAAAACAAAGTTTCTTTTAGGTTCTGGAAATTCAGCTGTGAACAAGGATGATCCCTGCACACAAGGAAGTCACCACAGATTAAAGGATTGGTTAAGTCTGCAAACACATACAGTGTTGTCAAAAAACAAAAGTATGATGGAATGTACAAACTCCACAGCAATGTAACTCAGAATTCCTACTTCCCCAAGGTTGATATTTGTACAGAAGTAAATATCACTGACAAAGTGAAATACAATACTGACCAATATTCTTGTTGTGTTGATACTGTACTAAGCAGTATTTTTAAAAAAAAAATGTAAAAGATCTCTATAATGAAAATTATAGAATGCTAAAGAAAGAAGTTGAAGAAGACAATAGAAGATGGAAAGACCTCCCACGGTTTTGGATAGGCAGAATTAATATTGTCAAAATGGCCATACTACCAAAAACATTATACAGGTTTAATGCAATTCCAATTAAAATCCTGATGACATTTTTCATACAACTAGAAAAAGCAATTGTGAAATTCATTTGGAAAAATAAGAAAACCACAATAGCCAAAGCAATCCTTAGCAAAAAGAAAAGTGAAACAGGAGCATCACAATACCAGACCTTAAACTATATTACAGAGCCATAGTAACAAAAATGGCATGGTATTAGCACCAAAACAGATACCATGTAGACCAATGGTACAAAACAGAAGACACAGAGACAAACCCAAATAAATACAGTTATCTCATCCTAGACATAGTTACTAAAAACATTCACTGGAAAAAAGATAGCCTACTCAATAAATAGTGCTGGGAAAACTGGAAATCCATATGAAACAAAATTAAATTAAATCCCTATCTTTCACCCTGCACAAAACTCAAATCAAAGTGGATCAAAGACTTAAGTACTAGAACAGAGACCCTGCACCTAATAGAACAAAAAGTAGACCCAAATCTTCACCATGTCAACTTGGGATCTGACTTCCTTTAGAAGACTCCTAAAGTGCAAGAAATAAAGCAAGAATCAATAAATGGGGCAGATTCAAACTGAAAAGATTATTCTTAGCAAAAGAAACAATAATGTGAAGAGAGAGCCTACAGAATGGGAGAAAATCTTTGCCCCATGCACCTCAGATAGAGCATTAATCTCTAGGATATATAAAGAACTCATAAAACTTAACAGAAAAACAAATAATCTAATCAATAAATGGGCTAAGGAACTGGCCAGACACCTCACAGAAGAAATACAATTGAGCAACAAATATAAGAAAAAAAAGATGTTCAATGTCTAGCAATTAGAGAAATGCAAATCAAAACTAAGATTTCATCTAACCCCAGCCAGAATGACAATTATCAAGAATACAAACAACAATAAATACTGGCAAGGATGTGGGGGGAAAAGGTACACTCATACATTGCTGGTGGGAATGCAAATTGGTGCAACCATTATGGAAAGTGGTATGGAGATTCTTCAGAAATCTTGGAGTGGAACCACCACTTTACCCAGCTATCTCACTCCTCAGTTTATACATGAAGGATTTAAAATCAGCATATTACAGTGATGCGGCCACATCAATGGTTATAGCAGCTCAATTCACAATAGCTAAACTATGGAACCAACCTAGGTGCCCTCATGGATTAAAAAAATGTAATATACATGTATATATATATGTGTGTGTGTGTGTGTGTATGATGGAATATTACTCAGCCTTAAAGAAGAATGAAATGATGGCATTTGCTGGTAAATAAATGAAGCTGAAGAATATCATGCTAAGCAAAGTAAGTCAGTACCAAAATCCAAAAGCTGAATGTTTTCTCTGATACACAAATGCTAATTCACAATGGGGGTCACTAGGGAAAAACAGAGTTATGTTAGATTTGGTAGCAGGGAGTGAAAGGATGGGAGGGTATATGGATGTAGGAAGGACAGTAGAATGAATCAGACATTATTACCCTATGTACATATATAATTATATGACCAGTGAGATTCTACATCATGTATAACCAGAATGAGAAATTATGCTTCATTATATATGATGTATCAAAGTGCATTCTACTGTCATGTATATCTAATTAAAACAAAATATTTTAAAAATTAACAAACCAAGAATACAACAGATTTGAAGAAAAAAATCTTCGTGCCTTATGTATCATATTCTCCCATAATGATGTCGTATTTTTGCATTCTCATAATTGAGATATACCAGAAACTTTGCAGGCACCAAGTATGAACTACATAACTAAATGAACACAGTAACTTGAGGTATTCCCTTGTCACTATCCCTATTAGTAATTTCCTTGCCTTCCTCCTGCTTTAGAATTTGTCAGTTGTCTTAACTGCAACTAAATTTCTGGCCTGTACCTCCTTTATTTCTCTTATTTCTTTATTTCTGACTCTCCATGCCCTGAAAAGATGTGCACATGAGTGCATGCACAAACACACACACACACAAAATAAGGCAAAACTGCTCACTTTCTCTCTGTAAAAGACCAAACTAGTTTAAACATGAGGAAGAACATTCAAGGTATTTAAGACATAGGTAAAGAACATCTGAATTACCCTTGGGAGAAACAAAATTACGTGTGTTTGCTCTGCTTTCCCTTTATTCCAAAATACATGGTGTTCTCCTCAAAGTATGACAAGATGCCTTCATTGATATCTAACTATTTTCAGTGTTCATGTGGTCTCCCAGATAAAAAAGAAATTTATTATTGTCATTTGCCTAATCCTAGCTGCATTTAAATAGTAAAGAGCAACATAGACATTTTTAAGATTAAAAACTGATTTTGAATAAATCATAGTGACAATTTTCAAAATGATCATTTTCTAAAGTAGGTTAAATATAAAACAGATAATTTCCCAGACTATACTCCCCAAATACAGCTAGTAATGAAAAAACTAGAAGCTGGGCTTGTAACTCAGTGGTGCAGCATGTGCTTAGAATGCATGAGGCTCTGAATTCAACTCCCAGTATGAAAGAAAGAAAAAGAAAGAGATTTCTTTTCTCATATATGTATTATTATTGATTCCAATCATTAGATTTTCAAAGGAATAAAAGACCTCAAGCCCAGTGTGTATAATATGAAATAACATAAAAACAAATTAAAACAAAATAAAAAGAACGCTTTAAATAGTTACTTAGGACAGAGAAACATGCTATTCTGACAATCTTAAATAAAGCACACAGTTTCACTGGGGTTCAGCTATGAAATGTACAGAGAAAGAAAAGCATCCTAGGCAGCTGGAACAGCAAGTGCTAAGGTCTTGAATTTTTTCAATATTATTCTGAATATCTGTATGTTAAAAGGAATGGAGGTACAGCTAGAATGGAAATATGGCTAATAGGAAGATCTTCCTGTGGTCACAGAGATGAGAACAACTTGAACTATAGGGGTGGCTGTAAAGGTAGGGAGATATGAAAGATTTAGTGATGTATTCCAAAATACAAGCCGTAAGGTATCATGGTGGGTTGAAATTTTGGAAAGATAAAAATGAGGAATCAAGGATGATTTGTAGGATTTGCTTTGAACAACTGGATAAACTGATCATGACATTAATTATTGGTCTAGGGAAAACTGAAAAGTTTTATAAAGATTATATGTCCAAATGATCATTTCCTTAAGGGATATAAGGTAATCAAACAGAATACTTCCTAAGAATTTCAGTTAGTTTAGATTAAAATACAGTTTACATTAAAATTACATTTGAAGCAACCCTTAATTTTGAGTCAATAAATTGATGAATCATTTTATTTCAAGTAGTTCTAATACTTTATTTTATGGATGCTTAAGGCTATTTAATTTACCAACTTTAAGTAATTTAAAAGTTAGATTTATTGTTACAAAGATTCCTGAGCTAAGCCTTTAATGTCAATGCAGACATGGTTGATTCATGAGAAAAAAGAAATACCCTGAACTCATCCATGTGTTTAGAGGACAAATTAAATCATCTTTTAAATAGCCCCAGGATGGTCTCAGCCATTAAAAAGCAGAAGGCTAATAAAACAACTGTTCCTGCTAAATCGTTTTCTAAGTTTTATAAGTAGATGTCCTCCCTTATATATTTTATTGGCAATATATGTTACCTTTATAGAGAAGCAGTTTTTTTCTTTTGTAAGTTCTCAAAAATATTAAGAACCTGAGGTGTATTGTAGGTCAATTTCTCCTATAAACATTGACTTAAAATAATTTAAAGAGCTTTTGCTCATGTTGGAGGTAATTAATTATACTTGATTGAACTTTTAAAAATGCACTGCTTGAACCTGTGGGGGGCATGCACATGTATGGATTTACAATGACTTTTGCACATTTTAGCTGTGTCTGTCCAAATGAACAAGTTTAAAAATGAGAGGAAAAAACTCAGAACCTTTTATTGATCCATTAAGTACTGTCACTAAAATTCATACATCTGGGGAATACACAGACTCTATAGCAAAACTAATTCTTACAAATGGATTCTGATTAAAGTCAACCTATTTGTGGCATTAATACCACAGAGCATGAAGTTAACTAATCCATTTGCTTATTTTAAATGGACTCATGGGATCACCAATTTACACTATGAAAAACATTATTTTACTGTCATTTTATTTTTTTCTTTATTTTCCCTTAGTTACAATTGGAAGTACTTGTGGAATAAGAGGTCCTAATCAGCTATGTGAATGAAAGACATTTTTTACTATCTGAGAAACCTATCATCAAACCATTGATAACAGGACACAATGACATTAATTAGGATCAAGATGAGAAAAGTAATAAACAGAAGAAAGAATGGAGAAGAAGTGGGGTTGGGAGAGAGAAAGAGTGAGAACTAGAGCTCTGTAAATAGGAGATAAGGCAAGTCTACCTTAATCCTAAAAAGAATGTTTTGGTGATCAGTCTTACATGACAGCTAGTCTATTTCTCTATTTCATCTAGATAAAACATTTCTCATTAGTGATAGGACTGTTAGTAATAAGTAATGCTATAGTAATTGAAGATTTGATCAGTAGGCTTAGCCACTCCTTGAGGAAGAAAATGCTAGAAGCCTGAACAAATCTTGGGAGAATAGATTCTATGTGTTATATTTTGAAAGACATATGCCATGGAACAATTGTTCTATTATAATTATCTTTACCTTAAGTGTATGATCTTCTCACTTGATAAGTTTTTTAAAATTGCTGGTGTCAGGGTTCCCAGTTCAGATCAAAGAAATAGAATATCAGACCCAATCCCAACTTTTTCATAAAGCTCCCCCAGGTAGTTATACACACAGTCCTGTTAGAAATAACATGGACTTTGAGAAGAGATAAACATCAATTTGATTCCAGCTCTGTGATCTATTGACTACGTTATCTTAGGGCTAATAAAACTCTCTAGGATCATTTATACACTGAGGATAAACTGTTAAGGAGTTATTGTGTACAAGAAATAGGATAAAATATGTGTTACTTAGAACATGGTTTTTCTAGTCAAATTTTAGTTTTTTTGGTTTTCCCTTTTTTTTTTTAACCAAAAGGAGTTTGCATGTTTGAATTCATATCACTGATGATAAATTGGAAAAAACCTTTTCAGGGCAAAACTGCTCTTCAATTTAAGGTAAAATTTATTCAGCAAAAATTTTTGTTTCTTTTTTGATTGTTTTAAAGATGGATTTTATAAAGTATAATAACAAATTCATCTTTTTTCAGTATAAATGCATCAATTGCATAGTTATCGCCACAGACAAGAGATGATAAGACAGTTCTTTTTTTTTATTTTGAAGATATTTTTGGTTAATTTTTAAATTTGTTCTAATTAGTTATACATGACAGTCGAATACACTTTGATACAACATACATAGAAGGAATATAATTTCATTCTTCTGGTTGTACATGATGTAGAATTCCACTGGTCATATAGTTACATATGTATATAAGGTAATAATATCTGATTCATTCTACTATCCTTCCTACCTCCAAATCCTCTCCCCTTATTCAGCAATATTGAAATAATATCTCACAAGAGCAACATGACAGGACAACTCATGTTTCCTAAAAAGTAAAAAGCACTGAATTTCAACCACTTCTTCAATTCTAATAATCCATCAACTTCTCAGTCATTTAATAGTTACAATAGTTTACTCATCTGTCAAATGAATATCATGTGGCACATTAATTCCAAAAGTTTGTCATAAAACAATAAATCTAAGAATGTAGTTCATTATATTTAATATAATCACAAGGCAGTTGTAAAGTTTCTGGTCTCCTTTTATAAGAATTAAATCCTATTGTTATAAGAATTAAATTACCATGTTATAAGAGTTAAATGACATCAACCAAGACCCAGTTCATCATTATTTTGCACAAATATTGTTTTAAACCAGTACATTTTTATCTTAAATTTCATGTTCCATCTGATAAATGGTCCATGCTTTTTCATATAATTACTACGTAGTAAACATATGTATCAACCTGATATTTATTTTCCCAGTACTGTCTTAAGGTGTTCAGATATTTATTTGCATGTTATATGATATCTCATAATTGCATATCAGTTAATTCCATTTTGAAGATAATGAAATAAAAAAGGCCCAACTATCAACAAAATATACTTTACATTCAAACCTTATCTTTGACAATTATTACATCAATATTTTTTAAATTATTTGTGCCATTTTATGTCATGTTTTTATATCATTATTTAAATATTCAAAAGGGTTTTGCTTAAACACCTTTTTGTGATTCTAATGCAGATGTGAAGTATGGAACACTCTAAGACTTAAACTTATTAATATTTTATTTATTCCTTCATGGCTGAATTTTACTAAAATCAATTACAAAAAATCAATACATTTTTTCAAATATATTTTCCTCAACAACATCATGAACACCTTGTCAGGATACACGTGGGTGCACCGTCCACAAAATATCTATTATATATCATATTGTACTGGAATGCAGTGACTGCATTTTTCATTGTTGTAATGATTTATAGATAACTCATCATTCACTCAAAAATAATTTATTTTTGACTGTATAGACTACAATATTATTTTTTTTCAACTTTAAAAAAAAGTTGTACAAAACTCCCAGTATGAAAATTGAAAAAAGATCCTCAGTTATCTAGCTAAGAATTTTATTCAAATACTTCTAAACAAATTTGGTACAGAACTTCATCTACAGTATAAATATAAAATAACATAATTAGTTTAAAAATTTATTATTTAAATTGCTTAATCCAGTAAGAAACTACATTGCTTAACTATAGCATATTAATTATATTGAAATAAAAGCTCCTAGAATGGATGGAAAATATAAATTGGCTATTTTCCAGAAAGTTCAATTGAGATAAATTTTAATAGAGCATGAAAGGTTAGTAGGAAATACTGAATTTTGGTATAAAGGGTGAATTGAAGTTATTCACAAACACTGGTATCATATTTTATGTTTTGCAGGTCTATTATTTTCTTGGTACTAGAAATTGCACCCAGGGTCATTGACAAAACTTCTTCTTTTTTTAATTTAATTTTTTTTTTTTTTTTGGTACTAGGGATTGAACATGTGGTTCTTTACCACTGATCCACATCCCCACTCCTTCTCAATTTTTTAAAAAAATTTCGAGTCAGGGTCTAGCTAATTTGCTTTGTGCCTTGCTAAATTGCTGAGTCTGATCCTCCTGCCTCAGCCTCTGCAGTCACTGGGATTACAGGTGTGGGCCACCACACCTGGGTTCCTTGTTTTCTAAGTGGGTGAATTTGGGCCAGTTACATTCAATTATTTCACTCATCCAAACTGCAATGAATAAGCTTCAACTTATTAGTGATTGGTTCAAACTGTCCTGAATTTATTCAGTTTTTTGTGGTGTCTAAACCAAAAACAATGTAGAAGACAGGAAATCAAAAGGAGACACAATATTGTCTTCCTGCCTGTCTGTCTGTGTCTGTCTGTCTCTCTCTCTCTCCTTCCCTCACTCTTCCCATTTGTGGTTCTTCAGGCTGTTGGGAAATATAAGTTAACATATCTATTTCTTTTAATTTCTGTTGTGACAAGCAGGGGCTGGGGAGATAGCTCAGTTGGTAGGGTGCTTGCCTTGTAAGCTCAAAGCCCTGAGTTCGATCCCCAGCACCAAAAAAAAAAAAAAAAGGCTGTTGTGACAAGCAATTTAAACATTCCCCATCAGGAAACAGGAGATTGCTACATGAATATCTTAATGTGAATATGATAATTTGTATCATATTAATGTAATATAACTGCTCATTTTTATATTAATGTCTGTTTTATTATTGGTAAATTTTTACAATGTAGAAATCTTCATTATTTATTTTGCTATATACTACTTTCATGTGTAAAGTCCTACCTAGTTTTCCCTTAAAGATTTATTGTCCATGGTAGCAACCGTGAAATCTGAACATGACTCCAGATACTCTGGTATAGTCTTTAACTCAAATATATTAAGGTGGCAGTAGATAATAAAAGCTAGTTATGCAACATGTCTGGCCATGGATAAGAGAAGTGTAAAAATATTAGTTTCATAATTAAACCTAAAAATAGTCAAGAATAGTCTAATAAGCACCTTTTATGGGTTAGATATGAGGTGTACCCTGAAAGCTCAAGTGTGAAACAATGCAAGAAAGATCAGAGGTGAAAAGATTGGGTTACAAGGGTCTTAACCCTTAATTCTTAAGTGAATTAATCCCCTGGTAGGGATTAACAGGGTGATAACTGTAGGCAGGTAGGGTGTGACTGCAGGAGGTGGGACACAGGGGACATGCCTTTGGGGTTTATATTTTGTCCTTGGTGAGGGAAGAATCAGTGTCTCTCTCTTTCTCTCCCCCATTTCCTTGTGCAATGTCACCATCTGCTTTCCTTAGCCATTTTCCTATGTACATATATGAATACACCACAGTGAATCTCTCCACCATGTATTTCCATAAAATTTAATTCAAAAAAATAACTATGGGTAAATGGCAGAAAGATCACTAAAAGTAAGGGAGCAAGAAGTGGGGGAGGGAAGGGGGAAGGAGAGGTACTAGGGACTGAATTAGAATATGATATATCCCATGTTTGTATAATTATGTCAAAATGGATTCTACTATCATGTATAATTAAAAAGAACCGATAAAATAAAAAAGTCAGCCTAAATGATATGAAATGAGTGTTCCTATTCATAAAAATTTCTAGTTATTTTAATTAATGACAATCCTTTTGAGTTGGTAAATTTTAACCCTTTTAATTATATAAGCTATTTACTATTTCTTGTCATTATGATATCAAAATATGGTGGTTGAAATAATGATGTTAGAAAATTAAAATGGTCCTTACTCGACAGTTGATAGCAAACTCAAAATATAAGGACTTAAAGACATTCTTCTCTTTTATATTAAATGCTATATCTTTTTCCTTGAATATTTTTAAAGACTAAAATTCTGCCTGCATGTAAAGTTAAACCTGAGATCATTCACTATACAAGTACAACTTTCCAAAAGGCCGAGCTAATTCTTGGAGAAGCAGACTCTAAAAACAACTCAGAGTGATGCAGGGATTAGCCAAGCAGAAAATAGAATCTGTGTCACCATCCTCATGAAGTCAAAATGAAGTGGATTAAAACCAAACTCTAATTGGTTTGTAAATGTCATTTTGAGGATACAAAAATTCCTCCCAAGTCCTTGTGTTCTTTTTTGTTATTGTTAGTCAAATTTAACTGACATCATTCGTTTCTCATTCTAAAGTTACCCCAGTAAATAAATAAGGGCATTTCCATATCAAATTGCATATCCCAAATGGAAATGACTTTTTATGGTAATATGCAAAAGCCATCTAGAACAAGCACAATGTTTTATCCCTGGTTTTTTGATCCCTATAAAGTGAACATATTTGCTTTGTTATTCACATGGAAAAGCTGACAAAGCACTCTCTTAATATAGAGTTGTTTGTGGATTGGTAAACAAACCAATTTGTTTGAAACTCAGGGAAGCAAACAATATATATATTACCCACCATGCATTTATAATGTGTATCTTATAGAGAAATCACAATAGGAAGTGAATTGTTTGATTACAATAGGATATATTTCAAAGGTGATAAACCTTTTATATCTGTGAACCTAAAGATGCATAAATTATTAAATAATTTCACCCTAGATATACTTATTTTTGCATATGTTAACATTTAAACATACTAGACATGGCTCTTGAAATTGCTTATGCTAATGTATACTTGCTACTTATTTTAAAAGGCAATTTCATTTAAAATCAAACCTCAGGTCTCAAAACACTAGTTAAGGCCAAACAAAGCATATCAAAGTCTACATATGTAAGATATGAAAACCTTCAATGTTCAGTGATGATTTAATTTATAAATAAACCCAATCAAAAAACATGTTTAAAATTCTAAAAACATTATTTGGTAGGTATTAGCCTTAGTCCTCTAATAATATAAATTTTCCCAAACATAAAGCAAAATGTTTCATTAACCTCCTAAGGGGCATAGTAAATATGAAATGAAAATTACTTTGGAGAACAGATGACATCATCATGAAAAAGCTAAAGAAACTATTTATTTAAAGAAAAATATGAACTTCTCAAAGACAATTATCATACCAAGCTTGAAATAATACCACGAATCTCCCCTATTAGATACATTGAAGAGAGTCTTCTGTCTTTGATTCTAACAAAGGGTATTCTGTCATTTGTGAATAACATCAATAAATAAAAATCTTTGTGATTTAGTTATTTTTTTCTTTCAATCACCACTGATATCACTAGTTGAGAAATACTGAGCAACAAATTTTAGTGCATATTTGGGTATTGTCCTAACACACTAGGATAGGAAGTGATAATAGACATATAAAGTATAACAGAATTTATGCTGAATCCTCATTTTATTGACAGTCATAAATAACTTTGGTAAACCTTTTTGGGAGACCTACTCCTCTTTGAATTGGAAGGGAGTTCATAAATAGAAGGGTATTCAGATCTAAAACTTTATTGGCAAATGACACTATAATGAGTGGGTGGAGGTCTAAATTAACCCGTATTTTGAGTTATATATGCTTGCCTGTGAACTGCTCAAGTTTGAGATATTTAAATGGTTTCCTACAGGCTATACAATATACATTTCAATGTACTTTTTCTTTTTTCATTTAGCAGTGTATGTTTAGTTAGGTATATCAGGCTCTTTCATGTGATAAAATATATTATTCACAGAACTGTCAATTCTGATTAGAAGTTAATCTGTTTTCTTATTATAACGTAGATGCCTGTATATATAACTCTATTCCATTGATTAAAAGGAGAATATAGAGATCAAAAACCATTTTATAATTTAATAAGAAAAATACATATTTTATTTATATATTAATTGATTCATTCATTTCAGTTATCCAGTCATTTATTTATTTTTGTGGTGCAAGGGATCAAACTCAGGGCCTTGAACATGCTAGGCAAGTTTTCTACCACTGAGGTACCCTTTCAACCTAAAAAAGATCTATTTTCAACCTACACACACAAAAATATAAGAACATAGATTTCAGAGAAAGGGAACTGACCACCATAAGAAAAATTTAATGAAAAACATAACCATGAACAGGTTTATCCTTCAGATCCACACACTGTAGTTTTTTTCTTCAGTTTGGATCCTATATTTTCATTATGCCTGTCCTCTATACCCCATTGAAATACGAGAAAAAAAATTTAATCAGTAGTAGACATCAATAGTGAGGTGACCCATCCATATGCTGCAAAACAAGGCAAACAATTACTGAAGTTTCTTTCACACAGCTAAAACCTGAGGTAGAAGTGTTGTTGATCATTTATAGAAGCAAGATAAAGGAGTAATAGGAGTCTCTGCTCAGTCATGCATTATTCAAATGAGAAGAAACATTTCTGAACTTACCTTCACAAACTCACATTTGGTTATAATTTGATTTGCCAAGTGTCCCCAATAAATCTATCATAAATTGAAAATATGTAAATTTGCATATCTGCAACATGCATTTGGGGCTGGGGATGTAACTTAGTGGTAAAGCACTTACTTATCATGTGTGAGACCCTGGGTTTGATCCCCAATACCATAAAACAAGAAAATGAAATGCCTTTACTATACCTAATCAACCAAACATCCTCACTTATCATCACAATACACCTTAGAGTGTGAGCTATTTCCCCTCATGATCACTTTGCTCAATGGAGCTGGGGCTCACTGCTCCCCAGCATCACAAGAGAAGATCATACTGTATATCACTAGCCCAGGAAAAGATCAAAACACAAAACTCAAAGTACAGTCTCTGTTAAACACATGTTGTTTTTACAAGATTATGAATTGAAAATTTTTAAGTTGAACTATCATAAGTTGGGGACAATTAGTATATTAGCAATTAGGAATAAATAGTCTTCTTGTGATAACTATCTGATATAAAATAACTGAATTTCCATTCTGATTTGTTTATCTCTTCTTGAGCTTGTTTACAGTTAACTCCCTCCTTTCTTGATATGCATCTGCTAGGTGAGTCGAGGCAATCAGGTTTTTGAGTCTGCAACATTGGAACTAGACTCTGGTTAATAAAATATATGTCAAAAGAAGGTTCTTTTCTGAGTCATTCCTGAGCTTTTCCTGATGGAAAGCAGCACCACCACTTTTAATGATTTTCTGTATTAACATTGGTCCACTATCCCAAAGATAGTTTCATTATCAGTTTCTATTATATCACAGTTTCTACCAAAATATCAGCTTGTATTATATAGTACTTATCAGTTCAATTGACTCTGTTTCTCACATTTCTAATTTTAGAGTATGGAAAAGCCTCAGACTAGTGAGGACAGACTGTAATTTCAAAGAAGTTGGCACACCAAAAAAGTGTCTCATAGGTTATAAGAGTAGAGGTCAGGATGTTATTATCCCTCTTATCCACTTGTCTACTATATAGTGCCAGAGATAAGGATTCAGGTTATTTAAGGATAATATAAGAAAAATATAAATACAGTGCTGTCTATCAACTAAGAAGCATAAAATGAATAAACATCAAATGGAGGACCTCCCTACTGTTAGGAATTATAACAGAAGTGTTGCCAGGAATAGATTTACAGACTTAAATAGTAAACCATGTTGCCTTCTATAGAGTATATGAATGAAATTGGCAAGAGTAGCTAATTAATTTTAGCTCATTAGTCTCTCAAATCTCTTGGTAGAATAAGCAAAACATTAACTTTTTATAATTATTTGGAGTCAATGTACTTCAAATGCAGCATGCTCCATCCATGAGGCATATACATTTTAACAGTTTTTGTTTTATTTTTCCATGAAATTTTGCACTTCAGTTTTAGATATTAGCATTTTGAGAACTAAAATGAAGTGGGGCAATTCATAATATAGTGCCAGAAGACAGAAGATTTTAAATATACCTAAAATATAGGAAAATATAAGGTACATGGTTTTCTATTTTATGCTTAGAATGTAGAAATGTCAAGTCTGATACAAAAAAATAAGTTACTAAGCTATAATACTAAAAACAATGGTAGCCTACAAATGTACTAACCTTCAGGATCAAGTAGTTTCTCTATGCCTAACTGACATTTGGCGATGTTGAATGCATGTTCCAGTCGTTGCGTGGCTGACTGCTGGCAAACCACACTATTCCAATCAAACAGGTCTGGCCTGAAACACATACATACACAGACAAATACAAATACAAATCAATCTACAACATTCCATGAGATTCACTATAATTCTGAATTCTGATTCTCAACCTGTGACCACATTCTTTAAGAATTTATTACTGTTCTTCTATTATCCCTCAATAACATTTCTCATTTAAACATGTCACAATTCCAAATCCTGATATTATATGCCTTAAATACACACACACACACACACACACACACACACACACACACACGTACACACTTTTTGGTGTCAATTATCCTCCAATAAAGTTGAGATAAGAAGTTCCTAAAGAAAATAATTTATTGTATTTTATTCTACAACAAAAATGTATTAGTCTCATCTAACTTTACAGATTTGAATATTTGTCAGTCATAAGTAACTCCCAATTTTATAACCCTATATCATATGTCTTTCCAATCTCCACACCAGATTCAACCGTCTACTCAGTATTCTCACTTTCAAATCTCATGGGTCAAAAACAGTTTGTGTTATTTATCCCCATCACACTCCTTAAAGTCTGCTTATTTCTCTAACAGTTCTCCCTTCCTCAATTAATAAGTTCAAACTTGCAATTGATAAAAGGAAAATCCTTGTAGTTATTTTTTTTTTTTTGTACTGGAGATTGAACCCAGGGGTGCCAAACCACTCAGCCACAACCCCAGCACTTTTTATGTTTTATTTAGACACATGGTCTCCTTTAGTTGCTTTAGGGCATTGCTAATTTGCTGAGGCTGACTTTGAACTTTCCATCTTCCTTCTTCAGCCTCCCAAGTCACTGGGATTAGAAGCTGGGCCACCAAATCTGGTCACGCCCAGCTTTTATAATCATTTTTGATAAATCTGGTTGAAAATATACCTAGAATTTGAGTATTTCTCACTTTCCTCACTGCCATAATGCTACTCCAAACCACATTATTGTGCATGAATTATTGCAAGAGATTTCTCACTGCTCCCCTTTCTCTCACCTTTGATCTTGATAAACTATTATCATCACAGTTTCCAGAGTCATATGTTAAAATATGTTTTATTTTATACTTAGTCTCAAATCCCTACCACAGGAGGTATAAAATGTCAGACAAGGCCCAACTCAGTCTGACTCTTCAGATTACAACTAACTGATTTTATTTCTTGCCTAACTCCTTCCTATATTTGCATTTGCTATTCCCTCTGCCTGGAATTATCTTCTCCAGAGATCAATATCACTCATTCCTCTACTGCTTTTGGGTCTTGACTCAAAAATAGCACCTTGGTGAGCCCTACTCTGCTATCTCTCTATCTAAAAATTCATGCCCCAAATCAAACTTACATATACCCATTTTTTTTGTCTTTTTAACTGCTTTATATTCTTCTAATTAGCAGTTACTAATATTTACCATATAATATAGTTTAATTCATCTCTTTATCTGTCTCCACCATGAGAAGGTGAAATAGAGAATATTTTTGCCAATTCTTTTTACTACTAAAATCTCTGCTTGATATGCAGTAGTGGCTCAAAAATATTTGTCAACTCCATGAGAGAATGGATGAACACATACTATATTTATGCCATTTTTTATTTTAATTTTTAACATTTAGATTCATTGTACACAAATGGGATACAACTTTCATTTCTCTGGTTGTACACGAAGTAAGAATCACACCTTTTGTATAATCATACATGTATATAAGATAATGATGTTTGTCTCATTCTAATATCTTTCCTTCCCCCATGACCTCCCCACTCCTCATTTTCCTCTATACAATGCACCTTTCCTCCATTCTTGCTTCCTACCACCCTGCGCCCCTCCCCAGTTATGTATCATCATCCACTTATCAGAAAAATAATTCAGCCTTTGCCATTTTTCTTGATAATCGAGAAAACACAAGGGAATATAAGAAGCAGTTGTTAACCTTTAAAGATTTTAAATTTAGTGATGAAAATACATGTACTATAATTAATTAGCTAAACTCTGTGAAAAAATACATATAATAAGGTTTTCTAAAACCTGTAGAGGGCAAGAAAGATGTTCAAGGCTTAAAAGATTCTTAAATGTTGTTTTGGGTTTGGGTTAAGAAAAGTATTGGGGAACAAAATATAATTTGAAATTATATGAATATTAGAGAATCAAAGTTTTTAGAGAAGGAAAATACCAAACACAATAAGGTAATGAAGAACTCACAAGCCAAGAATCAAGTGGGAAGAGGTAAGGTTAGGAAGGGGTGCTGAGATGACTAGACATGAAACCTTGGTTATTAACAAATTACAGCTTATCCTAACAACATTTAAAATTATTAGGGAAGTGATTCTTCACCTTCTCTGGTTCTAGACACCTTTGAGATTCTGATGAGAGCTATGAAACTTCTACATGGACAAATAACCTATCTATATCGCAAATAGAATTACACATAATATTAGGTCATTTGGTTCTATTAATGGGCTCCTACTTAAGAACTCATGTTATGCAAGGGAAGAAGGTAAAGGGTGCATTAGTAATTATGTTTGGAGGACAATTCAAAACAAATGTACAAATTTATTTCTCATTTCCTTATAAGTAGTTCCTATCTTCATTAATGCATCAGAATTTTATACACTTATAGGAAACCTAATGAAATCTAATACCACCCCCCACTTTACATCTAGTTACCCTAAACAGCTAACAGTCTTTTGGAACCTAAAATATTTATACAGTTGGGAAATGCCTCTACTATGGGCTAAATATAAGAAATAAAAAATTCTCAACTATTTGGTGGAGTTTCAACTTCATTATGCAACCTCTGCCGACTTTATTTCTTTGTCTCTAGGCAGTGTGAATGGAATAGAGTATGGATGGGAACAAATTGAAAACTATTTCTCTCAGAGTAAAAAAGGTTAAATTAGTATGATGAGAATAAATAGAAATGCTTCCCATTCTAATCCTTTCCCCTCCTTCCCTTTAACTTCACCTTGGCTATTAACTGACCTCTTGTATATGGGGGGCGGGGGTTTATGTAACTCATGAAATTTTTTTGAGTTTCAGTGTTCTCATTTAGAGAAGGATTTTACTGAAATGGTCTTTGAGTTTCATATCAACATTAAAAAATGAATCTATTTTAAATCATTAAAATTAATTAAAAATTAACATTTTAAATAGCTATGCTTTTCACTCTTTGCTTTCTTCCAAGGTGCTGGGGATTCAAACCCGGGCCCATGCACATGCTCGGCAAGTTCTCTACAGGCTGAGCTATTTGCCCACTTATAGCTATGCTTTTTAAATGCATAAAAATTGTAAAACTAATCAACTATAGAAGAAATACACATAGCTTTGTATGCTAACATAGACGATTATTCATAAATAAGAACATGTAACAAAGAATCACCAAGCTTTTAAGGAAGTTAGCATTATAATTGAAATAGTACAAATTCAAGAGGTGGATTTTTCACCTATTACCCAAATTCTCTTAGGTAAATTATGTAATCTCTCTGTGCCTTAGTCTCCTAATCTGTGAAATGGGGTTATTGGAATGTTGTTGTTTTGGTAATAGAAGGAATATTTTACATAGAGCAGTATCTCTAAAATAACAATTATTTTAAAACAATAGATCTTTTTACTTTGTCTAAGGTTAATTTTATTTATATAACAATACTGTGTTTTTAATTTATCAACTCAAGCCAAGAACACTTATATTTACAGAATAGATATAAATGTTAAAAATATCATTGATGCAAGAATAACAATATAATAACAAAATGAGAGGTGGAGGCAAAAAAGAAAGTAGTGTTATGATTTCCTCATCCTTAATATCAGATACTCAGTAGTTCTTTTCTAAACTTGATGACACATTTTTAAAAAGATGACTTTCATATCATTTAAAGTTAAAGGTAAAATTAATAGGAATGAAATGATTGTAAGTAATAAAATTAGGAAATAGATGGGTATGAGAGGAATATCTGTGGGCTTCCTATTAAAGAGAAAATACATATACTATCAGAAATCAATTTATCAAGAATAATATATACATAATACATATTATTATTAAAACCATCAGAATAAAAACTTGAACTAGCTGGCAGAAACTGCATCTAGCGACAGGAATATCACATGGTGTAGGTTTGGGATCATGAAGACAAATTTGATGTATTTTTTCCTTTTCCCCCAGCTCTAATACCTGTTTTTTTTTTTACTACTGTTATAATTAAATAAGGAATTAACAAGATAATTTAATTGCAATTTTAAAGTTATCGCAAATTTACCTATATATTTTTTACCTACTTCTAAGCATTTATCATTGGGTTCTCCTGTAAAAATAGAATCTGGCTTCCTTTCAACTGCACTGTAGTGGACTTTGTGCTTTTACACAAAACTTTTAATTTCCAAGGTCCTCTGTTAATCTTTATGTTCTATATTAAGCACATGCCTTTGTTCTATATTACTGAGTCACTCAATTACTGAAATCGAACACCTTATGATTTTCCTAAGTGTACCAATGACAATCACCTTGGAACACAAAGTTCCACAATTTTTTAAAAATAAACAATATGAACATCTGTCAAAAACAATGAGACAGATGATTCATGAAAGAGCATTAACAATTGTGAGGAACCTCTTGAAAAGTAACTAACTAATGTATAAAGTGATAGTTACTGATGATTCACTAGAACAAGGGATAAAATACAAAAAAGGATATTTTGAGAGAGAAAGAGTGGGTCAGGGACAAGGTCATCTAGATATATTTACTGTATTATCTAGAAATATATTCAGAAATCACAAAACAGAATATAAAGAAATGTAGTATGTGAACATGCTTGCAGAATTGAAGTCTTCCACTTGAAAAGAAAATGTTAAAGAGCCAACAAGGACTGCATAACCTGATCCTCGATATTTTTGTTCATCTGCAAATGTGTACATGAAGAGCAAGATCAATATTTTTTCAGGCCCTCCGTGTGAAGCATGTGGCTGCATAAATGAGCACTGGCTTATGATGCAGAATGAACATCTCTATCTGTTCTTACCTGACTATATTGAAGCTGTGGAAAATCTTTCTTCTGTCATACTTAGGAAAAACAATGTGTTAACAATGCTTAACATGCTGATTGGGTGCCAGACAGCCTTCTTTCTAAAATCAGTTTGTTGAGTCATTCACCTGGAAACCCAGTCTGGATGGGGTTAATTAAACCCAGTTGGAGCATGACACCTAACAAAAATGCTTATTTAGAGTGTGTTTGCCCTTGGGTTGAGCTTTACCATGAAGACAATTTATATTCTGAGCTTCTCTAGAAGTAAGATTGGCATAGGAAAATAGTAGACTCTTCAAAAAAGAAAAATCAAAGTGACAAAAACAACTTTACTGAAAATTAGGGAAGATGCAGTCCAATGGCATTTCAAACACAGTTAATTAGGCAATGCATTTGACTCTGGCTGGAGTAGAAGGGATAGGTAATAATACGATCGATGTAGATATCCCTCAGGGTAAATATAATGTGTAGATATATGGTATAGCATATATGACATAACACTATCTATAGTGTATATAAATGTATTATATGTTACAAGTTATATATAAATGTTAGTTCCCACATTGTTTTGCTTTTTCTTGAACTCTTATTAATTCATTTATTGAACTTCATTATACAAGATTGGCAAATAGCTTTTGTGAACTTAGGAAATACAATATTATATGGAATAGAATTAAAGATGTTTGATTCACTGTATTACACTGAGTTCTTTTTATGAGGATCCTCAGAACTCTGCATTGCTTTACAGCAATTTCTTTGCTACTCCAGAGAAATCGTTTTTGTTGTTGTAATATTCTGAGCATTGAGTCATAGAATTAACTGTGTTCTGCTCTGCCATGGATGCTAAAATGCTCAGAGCCTATTTTAACCCTGATGTAGAAGAAATTACACAGGGCATAATGGTATTTGCTATCAAACCTGTATCTCATAAGACAAATGTTTCTTTTTTGTATGTTATTTATCTGATGATGATAGTAATACATTTTACTACAACCACTAACATGAAATTTGGATTCATTTTTAGTTTTATAGTTTAGGCTCATACCAATATATTATTTGTATAAGAGAACAACTTCATTTTCAATAAAGTTAGAATACAACCTGGATGTTCTGGGAGTCCCAATTTCAAGTGTTTATCTTCTCCCCACACTATAACCAATTTCATGCTCCAGGAATTTGATATTTCAACAACAAAATGATATATGAGAAGTAGGAAAAATACATTCCATTGGTACATTACAATGAATGGTTAGATTAGTATGGTCAACATATGTTACATGTGGTATATAGTAGGGAATAATCTGGAACCAACCTGGAGTAAAATATATCATCAGCATTTAAATCAGTACTTACAAAATTATTGAACAACTCAGTAGTATCCTTACCTATGACTATGGATGAGAGCATTCAAAGCCAGGCCATCAGACCAGCTAGTGGTGAAGTTGATGACATTAACCTGTGGATAATTACGAGTTGATTGTCGGACCCAGCTCAGGAGAATCTTTTCACTGTTTGTTTGTTGCAATCCAGCCATGATATTTTTCATTACATTTTTTACCTACACATATAAAGAAATTTTTATAAGAAAATGCATTCCTTGAATAAAAACTCTACAAACTTTAATATGAATGACCTCTGTCTTATAAAAAATGATGGGAATTTTAGGGCCAAATGTTAATGATAAGAAATAGATTTTACCAGGACTGAATCCACTAAAATTGGTTAGAAGTCTGTTCTGAGTCGGTAGTACCTGTGCCTTATCATTTGTTTAATATATTGTTACTTAAGAATTCTGCCATATTTAACTATAAATATACTGTTTTCAGAATTGCTGATCTAACTTTCAATGGATAGAAAAGAGACTTGTTAAATTAGACTTAAAACATTAGACTTATTTTTAACAATAACTTAAGAGCAATAAGTGATTTTATTTTTTGGATGGGAGGGACTTTTTATAAAACCTAGATTCAAATCATGCCTTTGCTATTAATTAATAGTGTTAATTGTGAAAGAAACTTAACATTTTTAGGCTTCAGTTTTCTCATCTAAACAAACAAGACTGTTGCAAAAGAAAGAATCCAAAATATAGTAATTGATTTTTTTTAAAAAACCCTAGGTTCATACTATAACTTAAAATGATACAATGATGCAAGTTGTATTTATTGATTGAAATTTAAAAAAAAAGGAATACAGAAATGTTTGCCCATTAAAAATTTTAAAAATCAAAATTTAATGCAATAAAATAAAGGAATATTTATGCCTAAGACTGTAGCTATGTGACCTTGATTTTATTTTCATTAATTGGTTTCTGTACATTTGATTCTATCCTAGGCTTTGTGTATCTATGAATAATATTCAGCAGGATATTGTATTTCAAAATTTTATTCTTCTAAGTAATTCAATATAGAAATCCATCCTAAGCATTTTTTCCAAGTTTCATGAATTCAGTGACACTTCATTATAGAATGTAGGGTCAATGTACTCTATGAAAGCAATATTTACTAGGCTACTTTTAAAATATAATTTAGGCCCCTTGCAAGAGACTTATAGGAAGTATACAAGTAAACATGATTATTCTTTACCACCAAGGGCTTTCCTTTTGAGAAGTTTAAGGTACATATACTACCAAAATTTGATCATATGATGAATATTTATTATTCATTCTAAATATGACATTTCATTTTGTTTCTTCATCTATGTAAAAGTTAACAAATGTCTTTGGGGTAAATACATATTTTAACATCTTCAATTTTACACATCTTTTTAGGAAATAGGCAATGCAAATTTTTGGATATCCTATATTCTATACTTTTTATAAGTTTATTTTGTTTATTTTTATGTGGTGCTGAGGATCAAACCCAGTTCTTCACATGTTCTAGGCAAGCACTCTATCTCTGAGCTACAAACCCAGTCCCCCATACTTATTTTCAAATCTTCAAAAAACATTTAGATTTATGTTTCATTAATGTGGTAACAATTTAATGACATGAAATATTTGAATATATTTGTCAAGATCAATTGATAGCTGCATCTATTATTTAAGGATGTATTATTTAGGAACAGGTTATCCACTTTTTAAAATTCTTCCCTGGCCTGCTTATTTAGTCAGATACTCAGTGAATAAATAGGTCAAATTATATAAGATATATAATTTATATAAGATATATAATTATATAAGATATATAATTTTCATATATTCTAAAATTATAAAGTATATAACCTCCAAGTACAACAATTGTAGGACAGGTTCTTTGTGTCCTGTGTTGAACTAGGGTTGCAATCAACAAATACTAGCACAGTGGTAGTGATGGATTTTCACTGCTCAGGCCACTCTTTAATGATGAATAAAACTCATGGTGAAGTGGTTGGCCAAACTGCCTTCTATGTGCATAATATTAAAGGACAACAAATTCAAAACTCTTTTACCATCATTATGTCACTAATTTACTTTATCAGTCTCAGTCTCATTGGCATGACTTTTACTTGGGTAAAAGAAGTAGCTTTTGAGAAATAGCCACAGGACAATGTGTGATAATCATTTGTTCTTTTCCTACATAAAGAAGAGTTGTTAGGAGATCACTGAGCTGGTCATAAGGTGAGGCTGTAAGCAGAAAATTTTCCTACCCTAATGGATTACTGTCCCTAAAAAAAATAAATAAATTTATACTAATATGTGTATATGTGTGCTACAATTGCAATAATTTTTAATGGAAAAAAATTGAAAGGTAGTTGAGCAGTGATTTTTAAAAATAGAACTAGGAGTTAATTGGTCAAAGATGATGTGATGGATGTGGAGATGCATTGTCAGGATTCTCCTGAAAGGAAGATCTTATTGCTCAAGCTGTTATCAGGTAGCATCAAGGACTAACTGATTTGCAGTCCTGTCACACAAGATCACAATCTTCCCAGGTTAAACCACCTCTAATGACTGATAGAAGGGTGTGGTATAAACTCTCAGTCATTATGACCCACTTGGGACTACTCTTAAGGGTCATTTGGCTTCAAGTTTACTGTGGGGTTGAATAAGGTTGTTCTTGGGTCTGCGTCATAGCTGTTGCTCTTCCTTTTTCCACTTCTGCCACCTCTGGCATTCTCCATGTATTGGTCCCAAGAGAATATTTAATAAACAAGCTGTCTGCTAAACTCAACTTCAAAATCTACTGAAAATCAGTTTGTGATTAGCATTTATTGCAGTGGAAGGACAGGGTGAAAGAGGTAGGAATAATCTTCTATAAGAAAAAAATAGTTTATATGAAGCTCTGTAAAAGAGCAGAATAAGTTCACAGAAGTTAGGAAGGGTGCACAGAAGGTAGGAAAGAGTTGAAATGACTTTCATCAATGCAAAAAAAAACTTCATTTTCTCATAATTGTATGTTGTATAAATAATACAAATATTTCAGAGTGAATTTGCCTTGGAACTGAATACTTCCCTTGGCTTAGTCAGAAAAGATGGGAACTTAACTTCTGATAGAACACCACTGTTACCGAGATATGGTTTGATCTCCAGCTGGTTGCCAGAGTCTAGTTTACCACTCTAAAAAGTATTGTTTGCACTTAAAAAAAGAAGGAAGAAAAAGATGCCAAATACACGTTGTCTACATGTCAATTTTGTTCAAAGCCACTTACTCCTGAAAATATGCATTATTTTTCAGGCTAACAATTTTGTTTGAAGTGGAAACTAGAAAAACAGTGATAAGGAAATAAAGTTAACATTGCTGACTTCAAAGAGAAGTCCTCCAGAGTACTATTAATAACATAGCATGTGGCTTTGGAAGAAAGGATTCATATCTTTTTGTCTCTTAATAACACTCAATCTGATAGATCTGGAAAGTACTGGTCAGAATGCCCTTTAATCGTTGCTGAGGTTCAAGGGCTTCTTCTACTATTTATAAGAAAGACACACATATGATCTTAGTGAGAACACATTTTGAAATTCAATGAGTTATGATGAGGAACTTTGAGCAGGATAATTTTAAGTGTGTTTAGAATTTTTAGAGACTGAGGCAAAATATTAGAAGATGAACTAAGTAGGCCATGGCTGGGAAGAGTCTAGATCCTTGCAATCACAATGATGTAGTCATTCAGAACACAGGTGGAAAATAATGGGGGTATAAGAGAGGTCTCAGACAAAGAAAGATTGAAAAAATACTTTTTCTAGTAGTCCTGGGTGTAAAAGCTCTTCCTCTGCATGCTAATCCAATTCTCCAAAACAAAAAACAAAACAAAATGGAACACTCACAGGCAAATTAAGAAAACACCAGACATGACTCATGAAATTGTATCTTGGAGTGAATTGAGATAGAATAGGAAAGGACTATGAGGAGCTACAAAAGGATGAGATTTTATGAGAGAGTTTGGATGATAAATACATTTGAAAATGTCTTTTGGAACTCTGCCTGCCTGAGTTCTCCTCCTTGCTTTCTCACAACCAATATCTATGATACTCAGTGTGGTCTGCAAACTGGGGTCTCTCCATGAACAATTCATTACTAGGTGCTAAGATCAATACAACAACTGAAAATATGTCAAAACTTTTACAGCAATTTCATACAGTAGTATTTACATCTGTTGCATTTAATAATAAAAAGGAAACTTGTTTTTTTGTGTGTCTTACTTCATTTATGGAATGTTTTAACTTTGTTGTATTTTACATATTATATATTGGGGAAAAACTCTTCCTCTGTCAAGCTATTGTGAGAGGTACTGAGGAATAGGAGGAAAACTGGAGGAAGGTGGGTTATGTTTTCTTGCTAGTTTTATTTACATCAGTACATGGAAAAGGCTGGTAATTAGTCAACTTGGGCTCATGTGAGGCTTTCATGAGCTATTCTCTGTTGTCAGCAGTTATGATTTCTCTCTCTCTCTTACTCTCTTTCTCTGTCTCTATCCTTACATTTCTGTACAATGCAATTGAGTCTGATGGAACAATAAAAGACAAGGGGCCAATTGGGAAATCAGTATGGCTCCAGAATTAAGGAGGTAAACCTCTGGTCTATATACTATCTGATGCAGATACAAAACCAAAGAAAATGCAAGACCAATCTACATTTCAAGTTAAAAGTGCACTCTACACAATGAAGTAGTAATAAAATAACTACCACAATGAGGGACTTCAAATATGCACACTGAAAGAAGCTGGATACACACATATACATACACATACAAGTAGGTGTTACATGATTCCACTGATATGAAATGTCAAAAAGGCAAGTATATAGGTAGAAATAGATTAATGGTTATCTCAAGTTGCAGTGGGAGTGCAGAATGACTATAAATGGACAAGAAATTTCTTCTTAGGACAGTGGAAAAGTACTAAAATTAGATTGCTGTGATGGTTGTACAACCGTGAATAACCTAAAAATTTTGCTTGATTAGGGGGAAAAAATGTTCCTAGCTCAAGATAGCTGGAGAAGCCACTGAGCAACATAATGAAACCATATTCATACATGATGAATTTTACAATGAGTACAGGTACATTTATAGAATGAAATTACATTTCAATAGAGCAGTTTAAAAAAATTCCTACTAGTAATAAAGGCAGACATATCTGAAATATGTTCTGAATTCTTAAAATGTGAGTGGAAATGCTAAGCAATCAATGTCATTCATATCATACATCTCAAATGGACTTGGTGCACTTTATTGGGTATTTTACAGATATGCTCTCATTTAATCCTAATAAGGAATATATACATACACATTCAACCTTCTTTTCCTCTTTTGGCAGTGAGGGGGCTATGGTCCCCAAAAGGTATGACGTTATATTCAATGCCACCAAGAAGGTAAATAGAAAAGTTTAAATTTAAGCTCATAATGATCTGATAAAAAAAATGTATACACTCCATTCATTTAACCAAAAGATATTTCATCTGTATTACAAAGGTTGAATAAATATTGTATTCAGAATAACCTATCCTCAAGTGATTGATAAAAAATGCAATTTCCAAATTGGATTATGAAGAAGTGTATATAACAGGTATACCCATACAAATATTCATATCCGACTAATATTTTCTTTTCTCTTTCTTTCTTTCTTTCTTTCTTTTCTTTCTTTCTTTCTTTCTTTCTTTCTTTCTTTCTTTCTTCTTTCCTTCCTTCCTTCCTTCCTTCCTTCCTTCCTTCCTTCCTTCCTTCCTTCCTTCCTTCCTGCCTTCTTTCTCTCTTTCCCTCTCCCTCTCCCTCTCCCCCTCCCTCTCCCTCTCCCCCTCCCTCTCCCCCTCCCTCTCCCTCTCCCCCTCCCCCCTCCCCCTCCCCCCTCCCTCTCTCCCTCCCTCTCCCTCTCCCTCTCCCTCTCCCTCTCCCTCTCCCTCTCCCTCTCCCTCTCTCTCTCTCTCTTTCTTTCTTTCTTTCTTTCTTTCTTTCTTTCTTTCTTGGTACTGGGATTGAATGTAGCAATGTACTACCTACATCCACAGCTTTCTTTTCTTCTTTTTATTTTGAGACAGGGTCTCACTAAGTGGCCTAGGCTGGCCTCAAACTTGGAATCTTTCTGCCTCAGCCTCCTGAGTAGTTGGTATTTCAGATGTGCAGCATCATGCAGAGCCTATCCCACTAAACTTTTATTGGCATTACTTTACACTAACAATACACAAGATTGAAAAGCTTGTTCCTTTGATAGTGATTTTAAAAAGGATACCTTTATTTTTACAAAATTCTATGCATTTAATTATAGTTAAGTTATAGAAGATATATATGTGAAACATATATTTACTATTTTCAGACTTTGCCTTTGTTGTCTCATCTTTACTCAGTGAAATAAAAATTACAAAATATTCCTTCAAATGTGTAAGGTCCTGCTTTATGATCTCCAGATTCTTAATATCTCAGATGACATGAGTTGTGCCAGTTTAATAGGCAGCACTATAGAGATGGCTTGGTATTGTTAGAGGAATATGTGTTTATTTTACAGGTCAAAGGTAAAAATAAAAGAAAGGATTAGCAACATATAACATATTATCCTAAAAGAAAACAATCATCAGGTTTTACCTGCCAGTGGAGGATTATATTCCAAATCAAACCAAGAGTCAGTTTATGATTTCCATCTACTATGTCAGTGCTTCCAATATTCACTAAATCGACCTGTTAAAGAAAAGGGAAAATAACATTTGAAGGAAGGAAACCAAATGCTGAATTGTAAAGGAAACAAAATGTGAAGCTAATTGCATTTAGCTATTATCAGAACCTAGGTAGCATTACAGCTTTTAAAAAATGAAACTAAATGCATTTGTAAATTCACTCTTTTTTAACAAACAAGCACTCTCAAACACATTTGCAGAGATAGTAAGTGAAAATACTTTTAGCATATGAATAGATTACTGAAGATTAAAGAGACCATTTAGAATATCTCCAAATAGTCTCAAATAGTGATAATTCATATAGGACATTTAAGATATTCTTTCTGATATACAATTGAAACAAAAGAAGGAAGGAAGGCAGGCAGGAAGGAAGGGAAGAAGGAAGGTAGGGAAAAAGTAAAGAAAGAGAAGGTAAGTTTATTTACAGGTCCTTCTATCTAGGAGTGCTTTTAAAAATAAGGGTGACTACATTTGACTAAAATGGCCACACTTTTAATATTTTTAGAAAGATATTAGAGCTTTAATAAACAATGAAACTAGTGGCCACTTCTCTTTTCCCTACTAAGGACTGAGTTTGTGTACCAAAATTTATTAGGGTTTCAGTTTTCAAGGCAAGTATCTATGCTATGGTTTGAATATCATATGTCCCGAAAGGTTCATGTGCTAGAAGATTAGCCCTCAGTGTAATTGTATTGAGAGATGATGGAAATTTTAAGAGGTGGAACTTAGTGAGAGAAGCTTAGGTTCAGAAGGGACATCACCTTCAGAAAGGATTAACGTTCATTTCCAAGAAAAGGATTATGTATGAATGGAATGGATTAGTTACCACAAGAAGGGATTGTTTTAAAGGAGTTTTGGCTTTGCTCTCTTGCTTCCATTTTGCCATGTGATCACAAAGCAAAGACTATCACCTGTCCTTTATGCTGCTAACATTTTTAGAAGCAGTCAAGTCTAACATAAGAGTCAGAAAAATAAGCACATGCAAAGATGTTTGACATTACTAGACATTAGGGAAGTGCAAATTACGATCATAGTGAGATATAACTACACACTTATATGGACTAAAATAAAAATGACTACATCAAGTGGAGAAACCAATCACTCAAAATTTGCTAGTAGAAATGTAAATGGTACAGTCATTCTGTAAAAGAATTTGGCACTGCATTAAAAAAATGGATATGTATGTAACATATAATATATGAATTGTACACTTCAACATTCATCCTAAAGAAACACAAACTTATGTTTAGGCAAAAGCATGCACACGATTCTAGTTTTATTCACAATAGTCAAAAACTGGAAATAACCTCGATGCTCTTCCAGGATGAATAGCTAAAAAAAACTGAGGTAGAGCCATACCACTAAATAATACTCAGAAATAAAAAGGAACAAACTATTAATACATGCAGCAACTTGGTGACTCTCTTGGGAGTTATTCTAAGTGGGGAAAAAATCTTCAAAATATTGCATCCTGTATGATTATGTCATATAGCAGTCTTGAAAAGACAAAATTACAGAAATGGAGAAGAGAGTAGCAGTTTTCAGAGGTTGGGAACAGGGGTAGGAAATGTGGGTAGGTGAAGGTAGTAAGAAAATGGCAATAAAAGGAATCCTTGAAGGGACAGAAAAGTATCTTGACTCTGAACATGGATATATAAATTTACATGTGATAATACTGTGTAGAAGTGAGCAAACTCATTCATACACATATGCATGCACATCAGTTTAAGTAAAACAGCAGGAATTTGAATAATATTGGTAGGTTTGATTAATGTTGATATCTTGGTCATAATATTATACTTAATTTTATAAGATTCCAAAATATATTGATAATTCACCAAAATAAAGTTCCATCATTTACATTTCACATGGAGATTCTCACATGGCAGTAGATGAAAAGAGTTCCTCTGTATGGAATTCCACTACAAACTTTTCAATTCCTTCACTGATTCATTCATTCAACAAATATATTTTGCCTACATTCTAGGAACTAACATATTTAGAGCACAAAAGGAAAATCCTTTCTCTTTTCATAGAAATCAATTCTATTGACAGTGATAATCAGATCATCCATTGTTGATGAGTTAATCATTTAAGCAGAGAATATGTGATTTTTTTTTAGGAAATACACTTATACAAGTGGAATTATCACTGACAGTAATGTTCTGACTTGTCACATGGATAATCCTGAGGAAATCTGGAGCAAGGAATAGGCAGTTCCTATCTACTGTTTCAAACATCTCACTGTGAGCAGGGAGATGGATTCTCCATTTGCTTATCTTTACAAAATCCCTTGTGAGGTCCAATTTCTATTATGTTCAGGTACTGTGCTCAGTTATAATACAGGTGATTAAGGAAGAATCTCAAACACCAAAAAACTCAAAAGGTAATAAGAGGTCACATTATGAAAACTAATTATAATCTTATAGGTTCCAGCAATTTCACACTTAAGTATATACCCAGAATTAAAAAGAAGAAAGAATTGGATGCAGATACTTGAACAAATATTTATCAATCAATGTTCATTAGCATACTATTATCCATAGTAGTCAAAAGGTAGAAATACACACACAGGAATATTTTCAGTCTTACAAAAAATGAAATTCTAGCTGGGAGTGTTAGTACACTCTTGTAATACCAGGTACTTGGAAGACTGTGGCATAAAGATTACAAATTCAAGGCCAGCCTGGGCAATCTAATGAGATCCTATCTTGAAATAAAAAGGACTGTGAATGTAGCTCAGTGGTAGGGCACTCTTGGGTTCAATTCTCAATAATAAAAAAAGAGAAAAAAGAAGAAAGGAAGGAAGGAAGAGAGGAAGGAAAGAAAGAAACTAACTCTGATATAAGCCACATCCATGAACCGTGGAAAAATGCTAAGTCAGTGAATTAGACAAAGGATGATGAAGGGAAGGGAGGGGGGGATAGGAATAGAAAAGGCAGTGAAATGAATATGATGTAATTTTCCTATGTATACATATGAATACACCACTAGTGAAACTCTACATCATGTACAACCACAAAAATGGTATCCTAATTAGAATAAGTTATACTCCATGTAGTTATTATAATATGTCAAAATACACTATACTGTCATGTATATCTAAAAAGAACAAATAAAAATAAGTGTATTAAGAAAGAAACAAACAGGCCATCAGGCAGTGCTAGCCGGTCCACCAATCCCCACGCCAAGGTTGGACACCATCACTGAGCCTGGCTGCCTGCCCCCCTATGCTTAGGGACACTGCACTTCCCTCTGTGCTGACTCAGCGCACCCTCGCTGGAGCTCCCCAGCTTCTTTGTAGGCTGGTGCAGGCATTTTTAATTATTCCTGAGGGTGTGGCCATCATCATCAGAAGGGCAGCTCCCTTTCTGAGACACCTACAGGAGACTGGAGGCCCGTTGACATGACTCAGGATTCAAGAAGAAGAGGTATTGAAAGACTTGGGACCAACTCAGGGCAGCTGGGTGAGTCTCTCCCACTGGCGGGTCAGGAGTCCCAGAATACAGGGAACCTCGTGGAGTAGAGTTGCCCAGTGAGACTCCACTGCTGGAGCCGTGAACCCAGATAACCGGGAGCATTGTAGAGGAGGATGGCCCAGCAAGAGGCTTTGGCACAGAGTGAGGGTCCCAGGCCTGGGCAGTAGGTCCAGTCCCCAGGGAATGTCATAGAGAAGGGCCACTTCAAGAGAGAGTCCCTCACAGGGCCAGGCCCCCCAGACCAGGTGGTAGTTCTGGACCCAGGGAACGTTGAAGAGGAGGGCTGCCCAGCGAGAGTCTCAATCACAGGGCGAGGTTCCCTGACCCAGGAGGTAGGTCCAGATCCCTGGGAATGTCACAGAGGAGGGCTGCCCAGCCCAGGTGGTAGTCCTGGACCGAAGGGTATTTCTCGAAGGAAAGCTGCCCAGCGAGACGTCCCCACCGAGTGAGTCTTCCCCGCTGGGTGAGGTTTTCCCACCAGGGTGGTAGAACCAGAGACACAGGCCCAGATAAGCCATTCCCCAGCCCATAGTCTAGTCTCCCTTTTGACTGACCATTGGTCAACAATTGGAAGTGCCTCTTCGCACCAGCAGGAAATACATCCCACCTGAAGGCCACACCTAGAGAGGCAGCTTCCTTGTGTATCACTGCATTATCAAGTTCCTCCAAGTCTTCAGGCTACTGAAGGCTAGGAGGCAAGTTATTGGAAATCTATAGGGACAATATAAGCCAACAGAGGAAATCTGCAATATCTCAAGAGTTTCACTACTAGAGGTGTAGATACCTGAGCAATATGAGAAAACAAGGAAAGAAAATGTCCCAAACAAACCTAGATGTTACATCAATAAAATCCAATGACAGCATGGCAGAAGACATGTCAGAAAGGGAGTTCAGAATGTACATAATTAAAATGATCAGAGAAACAAATGATGAGATGAAAGAGCAAATGCAGGCTTTGAATGATCGCACCATTCAACAGTTAAAAGGGCAAATGCGGGAAGCAAAAGATCATTTCAATAAAGAGTTAGAGATATTGAAAAAAAAATGACAGAAATCCTTGAAATGAAGGAAACCATAAACCAAATTAAAAACTTTATAGAAAGCAAAACCAATAGGATAGAACACCTGAAAGACAGAAACTCAGACATTAAAAAAAATATTTAATCTTGAAAACAAAGTTGACCAAACAGAGAAGATGGTAAGAAATTATGAACAGAATCCATAAGAATTATGGGATATCATGAAAAGGCCAAATTTAAGAATTATTGGGATTGAGGAAGGCTTAGAGAAACAAACCAAAGGAATGAACAATCTATTCAATGAAATAATATCAGAAAATTTCCCACATCTGAAGAATGAAATGGAAAATCAAATACAAGAGGCTTATAGGACTCCAAATATACAAAATTACAACAGACCAATACCAAGGCACATTATAATGAAAATACCTAACATATAAAATAAAGACAGAAATTTAAAGGTTGTGAGAGAAGAGAATCAAATTACATTCAGAGGGAAAACAATACAGATATCAGCAGATTTTTCAACCCAGACCCTAAAGCTAGAAGGTCCTGGAACAACATTTTTCAAGCTCTGAAAGAAAATGGATGCCATCCAAGAATCTTATACCCAGCAAAACTTACTTTCAGATTTGCCAATGAAATAAAAACCTTCCATGATAAACAAAAGCTAAAAGAATTTACAAAAAGAAAGCCAGCATTACAGAACATTCTCAGCAAAATATTCCATGAGGAAGAGATGAAATACAACAATATAAATCAGCAAAGGGAGGAACTGGACTAAAGGAATAGCCAAATAAAAGAGAAACCAAATCATGTCAAAAAACAGAAATGAGTCAAATGACTGGGAATACAAATCATATCTCAATAATAACCCTGAATGTTAATGGCCTGAACTCATCAATCAAAAGACATAGACTGACAGATTAGATTAAAAAGAAAGATCCAACAATTTGCTGCCTGCAAAAGGCTCATCTCATAGAAAGAGATACCCACAGACTAAAGGTGAAAGGATGGGAAAAAACATACCATGCACACAGACACAGCAAAAAAGTTGGAGTATCCATCCTCATATCAGATAATGTGGACTTCAAGCCAAAGTTAGTAAGAAGGAATAAAGAAGGACATTCCATACTGCTTAAGGCAAGCATAAATCAGCAAGACATAAGAATCATAAATATCTATGCCCCAAACATTGGCTCATCCATGTATGTCAAACAAATCCTTCTCAATTTTAGAAACCAAATAGACCGTAACACAATAATACTAGGTGATTTTAACACACCTCTCTCCCCACTGGACAGATCTTCCACACACAAATTAAACAAAGAAACCATAGATCTCAATAACACAATCAATAATTTAGACTTAACAGACATATATAGAATATACCATCCAACGAAGAGTAAATACACTTTCTTCTCAGAAGCACATGGATCTTTCTCCAAAATAGACAATATTCTATACCACAAAGCCAATGTTACCTATTAAAAGAAGATAGAGATACTACCTTGAATTCTATCAGATCATAATGGATTGAAATTAGAAATAAATGACAGAACAAAAAACAGAAACTACTCCAACACCTGGAGATTAAATAATATGCTATTGTATGATGAATGGATAACAGAAGACATCAGGAGGGAAATAAAAAAAAAATTCCTAGAGGTAAACAAGAACAAAGATACATCATATCAAAATTTCTGGGACACTATGAAAGTAGTACTTAGAGGAGAATTTATTACATGGAGTGCATTCAATGAAAGAAGAAGAAATCAACAAATAAATGACTTAACACTACAGCTCAAAGCCCTAGAAATAGAAGAGCAGACCAACACCAAAAGTAGTAGAAGACATGAAATAGTTAAAATCAGAGCTGAAACAATGAAATTGAAACAAAAGAAACAATAGAAAAAATTAACAAAATAGAGTTGGTTCTTTGAAAAAATAAACAAAATTGATAAACACTTAGCCACATTAACAAAAAGAAGGAGAGAGAAAACTCAAATTACTAAAATTCAGAATGAACAAGAAAATATCAAAACAGACACGAGTGAAATACAAAACATAATTAGAAGCTATTTTGAAAATCTATACTTCAACAAAATAGAAAATCTCAAAGACATCAACAGGTTTCTAGAGACATATGAATTACCTATACTGAACCAGGAAGACATACACAATTTAAATAGATCAATTTCAAGTAATAAAATAGAAGAAGTCATCGAAAGCCTACCAACAAAGAAAAGTGCAGGACCAGATGGGTTCTCAGCCAAGTTCTACAAAACTTTTAAAGAAGAGCTCATTCCAATACTTCTCAAAGTACTCCATGAAATAGAAGAGGAGGGAACCCTCCCAAACTCATTCTATGAAGCCAATATCACCCTGATACCTAAACCAGACAGAGACACATCAAGGAAAGAAAATTTCAGACCAATATCCTTAATGAACATCAATGCAAAAATTCTCAAGAAAATTTTAGCAAATCACATACAACAATATATTAAAAAGATAGTGCACTACATTGCAGTGGGTTTTATCCCAGGGACGCAAGGTTGGTTCAACATCCAGAAATCATTAAATGTAATTCACCATATCAACAGACTTAAAGTCAAGAATCACATGATTATTTTGATAGATGCAGAAAAAGCATTTGATAAAATATAGAATCCCTTCATGCTCAAAACACAAGAAAAAATAGGGATAGTGGGAACATTCCTTAACATTGTAAAAGCCATCTATGCTAAGCCCATGACGAATATCATTTTAAATGGTGAAAAACTGAAAGCATTCCCCCTAAAACCTGGAACAAGGCAGGGATGCCCTCTTTCACCACTTCCATTCAACTTTGTCCTTGAAACTCTAGCCAGGGAATTAGACAGACCAAAGAAATTAAAGGATACGAATAGGAAAAGAAGAACTCAACCTATCCCTATTTGCTGATGACACGATTATATATTTAGAGGAACCAGGAAATTCCACCAGAAAACTTTTAAAACTCATAAGTGAATTCAGTAAAGTAGCAGGTTACAAGATCAATGCTCATAAGTCCAATGCATTTTTATACATAAGTGATGAATATTCAGAAAGAGAAGTTAGGAAAACTACCCCATTCATAATAGCCTGGAAAAAAATAAAATACTTGGGAATCAATCTAACAAAAAAAGGTGAAAGACCTCTACAATGAAAACTACAGAAAAATAAAGGAAGAAATTAAAGAAAATCTTAGAAGATGGAAGGATCTCCCATGTTCTTCGATAGGCAGTATTAATATTGTCAAAATAGCCATACTACCTAAAGTGCTATACAGATTCAATGCAATTCCAATTAAAATCCCAATGATGCACCTTACAGAAATAGAACAAGCAATTATGAAATTCATCTGGAAGAATAAAAAACCCAGAATAGCTAAAGCAATCCTTAGCAGGAATAGTGAAACAGGGGGTATCGCAATATCAGAACTTCAACTATACTACAAAGCAATAGTAACAAAAACGGCCTGGTATTGGTACCAAAATAGACAGGTAGATCAATGGTACAGAATAGAGGACATGGACACAAACCCAAATAAATACAATTTTCTCATACTAGACAAAGGGGCCAAAAATATGCAATGGAGAAAAGATAGCCTCTTCAACAAATGGTGCTGGGAAAACTGGAAATTCACATGCAGCAGAATGAAAATAAACCCCTATCTCTCACCCTGCACAAAACTCAACTCAAAGTAGATCAAGGACCTTGGAATCAGACCAGAGACCCTGCATCTTATAGAAGAAAAAGAAGGTCCAAATCTTCAACTTGTTGGCGTAGGATCAGACATCCTTAACAGGACTCCCATAGCACAAGAAATAAAAGCAAGAATCAATAACTGTGATAGATTCAAAGCAAAAAGCTTTCTCTTAGCAAAGGAAACTATCAGCAATGTGAAGAGAGAGCCTACAGAGTGGGAAAATATCTTTGCCACTCATACTTCAGATAGAGCGCTAATTTCCAGAATACCTAAAGAACTCAAAAAAACTCTACACCAAGAATACAAGTAACCCAATCAACAAATGGGCTAAGGAAATGAACAGACAGTTCACAGAAGAAGATCTACAAGCAATCAACAGATACATGAAAAAATGTTCAACATCTTTAGTAATAAGAGAAATGCAAATCAAAACTACCCTAAGATTTCATCTCACCCCAATTCGAATGGCGATTATGAAGAACACAAGCAACAATAGGTGCTGGCGAGGATGTGGGGAAAATTATACACTTATTCATTGCTGGTGGGGTTGCAAATTAGTGCAGCCACTCTGGAAAGCAGTGTGGAGATTCCTTAGAAAACTTGAAATGGAATCACCATTTGACCCAGCTATTCCGCTCCTTGGCCTATACCCAAAGGACTTAAAATCAGCATACTACAGTGATGTGGCCACATCAATGTTCATATCTGGTCAATTCACAATAGCCAGATTGTGGAACCAACCTAGATGCCCTTCAATTGATGAATGGATTAAGAATCTGTGATATATATATATATATATATATATACAATGGAATATTACTCAGCCATAAAGAATAATAAAATTATGGCGTTTACACGCAAATGGATGATACTGGAGAATATCATGCTAAGTGAGATAAGCCAATCTCAAAAAACTAAAAGATGAATGATCTCGCTGATAAGTGAATGATGACACATAATGGTGGTGGGAGTGTGGCAAGAATGGGGAAGGAAGGACTGTATAGAAGGATAAGAGGGGTGGGAAGGGTGGGGGAGAAGAAGAAAAATAACAGAATGAATCAAAAACTATTACCCTAATTAAATGTATGGTTACACAAATGGTATGCCTCTACTTCATGTACAGAGAAACAAGATGTATTCCATTTGTTTAAAATAAAAATAAATTTTAAAAAAGAAACAAACAAGGAAAAAATAATAAATACTGCATAATTCTATTCATATAAGAATCTGAGAACAGTCAGATTCATAAAGATGGAAAGAATGAAGGTTAACAGAGACTGGGGAGAGGGGGATGGTAACTTTTTGTTTAATGCAAGTAAATTAGTTTTGGGATGATTAAAAAAAACACTTTTGGAGATGAATAATGGTGATGAGTGTTCATAATGGGAATAAACTTAATGTCACTTAAGTGCACAGTTACAGTGTTGAAAATGATACCATTTAACATAATAAACATGATGTAAGACAAACCCACAGCTAACATAATCAAAAGTGAATATTTAAAACATCTTCTCTAAGATCAGGAAGAAGACAGTATGCCTGATCTTGCTACTTATATTCCACAAAGTACTAGAAGTCGTAGCCAGAGAAATTAAAAAAAAGAAATATACATTATCTATATAACAAAGGGAAAAGTAAAAATACCATCTCCTTTTCTCAAATAGCATATTGCACACCTGTAATCCCAGCAGCTTCGGAGGCTGAGGCAGGAGGATAGTAAGTTCAAAGTCAGCCTCAGCAAAAGAGAGGCACTAAGCAACTCAGTGAGACCCTGTCTCTAAAAAAATACAAAATAGGACTGGAGATGTAGTTCAGTGGTCAAGTGCCCCTGAGTTCAATCCCTGGTACCCACCTCCAAAAAAAAAAGAAAAAAATATGACATATTATAAATAGAAATCTCTACAGACTATACCAAAACACCATTAGAAGTAAAACCAAACTCAGTAAATTTGCAGGACACAAACTCAGTATTCAAAAACAATAGTGTTTATATATATTAAAAATGAAGGTATCTGAAAAAATAACAAAATAATGTATTCATAACAGCTATTAAAAAGTAAAACATTTAGGAATAAATATAAACAAGATGGTGAGACATGTACACTGAAATAATAAAAAACTATTAAAGAGAAAAACTGATGAAAGAAATCAAAGAATACTCAAACACAGACATCTCCTATTCATGAACTGGAAATTAATATTACTAAAATGTCTGTACTACCCAAAGAAACCAACAAATTAAATGTAGTTCATGTTAAAATTCCAATGAATTTTTTTCACAAAAGAAAAAATATAACAACCCTGATACTGGCATTAAAAAAATGACACATATACCAATGGAACAGAATAGAGAGCCTAGAAACTTGCCTATTTACCCTCAATAGGTTTTGCTCAAATAGACAAGAATATAAAACAGGGAAAGAACATTCTTCAATAAATGATGCTGGTAAAACTGTGTATCTGTATGCAGAAAAATAAATTAGACCCTTATCTGAAAATGAACTCAAAATGAGTAGAGAATTAAATATAAAACCTGAAGGTGTAAAACCAGTTGAAGTAAACTCCATGGTCTAAAAAGTAACATTTTGGGTGTGATCACAAATGCATAGATATCAAAAACCAAAAATAGGCAAGTGGTGTTGCATCAAACATAAAGCTTCTCCATAGTCAAGGGAATAATAGAGTGAAGAGACAACCCACAGAATGGTAGAAAATATTTGCACATCATATATTTGATTGGTGGTTTATATTATAAAACAGATATGGAACTTAACTCAAAAACATTGCTGGTGGGAATTCAAATTGGTACAACCACTATGAAAGGCGATATGGAGATTCCTCAGAAATCTTGGAATGGAACCACCTTTTGACCTAGTTATCCCACTCCTCAGTTTATACCCAGAGGACTTAAAATCAGCATACTACAGTGATGCAGCTACATCAATGTTTATAGCAGCTCAATTCACAATAGCTTAACTATGGAACTAACCTAGATACCCTTCAAAAGATGAATGGGTGATAAAGATAATGTGGTATACATACACAATGGAATGTTACTCAGTCTTAAAGAAAAATAAAATTATGGCATTTGCAGGTAAACAGATGGAGCTGGAGAATATCATGCTAATCAAAATAAGCCAAATCCAAAAAAACAGAGGCTGAATGTTTTCTCTGATAAGGGGATGCTGATCCATAATGGTGGGGGTTAGGAAAGAATGAAGGAACTTTAGATTGTGCAGCTGGGAGTGAGGGGAGAGCCTGCAGGAATGGGAAGGACAGTGGAAGGAGATGTACATTATTACCCTACAAACATGCATGATTACACTACAGGTGTGACTCTGCACCATATACAGTGAGAGGAAGAAGTTATGCTCCATTTATGTATGATGTGTCAAAATGCATTCTACTGTCATGTATAACTGATTAGAACAAATTTTGAAAACATCAAATCAATAAAAAGGGCAATAGTCATTTCTCAAAAGAAGATATGTGAATGACCAAGAAGTACATGAAAAACTGCTCAATGTCACTCATCAGGGAAATGCAAATCACAACTACAGTGAGAATATCTCACCATAGCAAGAATGGCTACTATCAAAAAGACAAGGGATAACAAGTCCTGGCAAGAATATAGAAAAAAGGAAACCCTTTCACACTGTTGGTAGGCGTATACCTTAGTGCAGACATTAGGAAAAAGAGAATAGATGTCCCTCCAAGTAGTAAAAACAGCATAATCCGAAGGTTTCAAGATGGCGGACTAGAGGGCGGCTGCATTTCATGTTGCTCCAGGACGCAGGATTCAAAAGTGGAGATAGCGAGAGATTTGGGACCAACTCAAAGCCGCTGGGTGAGTCTCTCCCGTTGGGGAGGAATCCCGGATGGGGAGGTAGCCCCGGAACACAGGGAACTTTGTGAAGTAGAGTTGCTTGGCGAGACGCCCCTCCCCCCACAGGAGTGGTAAACACAGACAACTGGGATCATCGTAGAGGAGGTGGCTCAGCACAGCGCTTGGACTCAGAACAACCACTGGGGCTCCGGGCGGCTGCCTGAGAAGGAGCTGCATGGCGAGCTGTTTGGACTCAGAGCAACCGCTTCTGAACACCGGGGGGTTGCCCGGAGGAAGAGGAGAAGCGCGGCGGGTCGCTTGGTCTAGGAGTGACTGCATCAGAGCTACAGGCGGCTGCCTGAGGAGGAGCTGCGTGGCGAGCTGTTTGGACTCAGAACGACCGCTTCTGAACACCGGGGGGTTGCCTGGAGGAGGAGGAGAAGCGCGGCGGGTTGCTTGGTCTAGGAGTGACGGCATCAGAGCCACAGGCAGTTGCCAGAGGAGGAGGCGAGTGGTGAGTTGTTTGGACTCAAAGCGACCACTCCTGAACACCCAGGGGGCTTCCCCGAGGAGGAGGAGGAACAGGGTGAGACACTTGGACTCGGAGTGACTGCCTAGGGCTACGGGCGGTTGGCGGGAGGAGGAGGTGTGTGGTGGGTCTCTGGGTCTCGGAGCTATTGTACGGGGCTCCAGGTGGTGGCTCAGAGGAGGGGCCGCATAGCCAGGTGATTAGGTGCAGAGTAGGGTCCTAGGACGGGCTTCTTGCTGGAAGAGTCGCACAGAGACACGCCTAGGGGCGGAGCGAAGTTTCCAGGACTGCGGGCAGATTCTCTGAGGAGGGGCAACCTAAGGAGACTCGTCTGCGAAGGGTGAGGCTCCCAGGCCCAGGAGGTAGGTCCGGGCCCCTGGGAACGTTGCAGAGGAAGACAGCCCAGCGCAGGCAGTAGTTGTAGATTGAGGGGAACCTCTAGGAGAGGAACTGACCAGCGAGACCTCCCCACTGGGTGAGTCTTCCCTGCCGGGTGAGGTTTTCCCACAAGGACAGTAAAACCAGAGACACAGGCACAAACAGGCCTTGCCTCAGCCTGCAGCCTAGTTCCCCTTTGGATGACCATCGGTCAACAAGTGGAGGCACCTCTGCCCACTATCAGGGAATATACCCCCCCTGAGGGTCACCACCCTTAGAGAGGCAGCTTCCTTGTGGAGCACCACATTATCAACTTCCTCCAAGACTGCAGGCTACTGAAGGATAAGAGGGGATATACTAGCAATCTTCAGGGACATTATAAGTCAATAGAGGAAATGTGTAATATCTTAAGGACCCACTGATTCCTGAACAATATGAGAAAACAAGGGAAGAAAATGCCCCAAACAAATCTAGATGTTACATCAATAAAATCCAACGACAGCATGGCAGAAGAAATGACAGAAAGGGAGTTCAGAATGTACATAATTAAAATGATCAGGGAAGCAAACGATGAGATGAAAGAGCAAATGCAGGCATTGAATGATGAGATGAAAGAGCAAATGCACGCATTGAATGATCGCACCAATCGACAGTTAACAGAGCAAATACAGGAAGCAAAAGATCATTTCAATAAAGAGTTAGAGATATTGAAAAAAAAACCAAAAAGAAATCCTTGAAATGAAGGAAACAATAAACCAAATTAAGAACTCCATAGAAAGCACAACCAATAGGATAGAACACCTGGAAGACAGAACCTCAGATATTGAAGACAAAATATTTAACCTTGAAAACAAAGTTGAACAAACAGAGAAGATGGTAAGATGGTAAGATGGTAAGAAATCATGAACAGAATCTCCAAGAACTATGGGATATCATGCAAAGGCCAAATTTGAGAATTATTGGGATTGAGGAAGGCTTAGAGAAACAAACCAAAGGAATGAACAATCTATTCAATGAAATAATATCAGAAAATTTCCCAAATCTGAAGACTGATATAGAAAATCAAGTTCAAGAGCCTTATAGGACTCCAAATACACAAAATTACAACACACCCACACCAAGGCACATTATAATGAAAATACTGAACATACATACTGAAATAAAGACAGAATATTAAAGGCTGTGAGAGAAAAGAACCAAATTACATTCAGGGGGAAACCAATACGGATATCAGCAGATTTTTTAATCCAGACCCTAAAAGCTAGAAGGGCCTGGAACAACATTTTTCAAGCTCTAAAGAAAATGGATGCCAATCAAGAATCTTATACCCAGTAAAACTTACCTTCAAATTTGATGATGAAATAAAACCATTCCATGATAAACAAAAGCTAAAAGAATTTACAAAAAGAAAGCCAGCATTACAGAACATTCTCAGCAATATATTCCATGAGGAAGAGATAAAACACAAAGAAGCAAATCAGCAAAGGGAGGAATTATCCTAAAGGAACTGTCAAATAAAGGAGGAACCAAGTTGTGTCAAATAAATAAATAAATAAATAAAATTTTAAAAATGAACCAAATGACCAGGAATACAAATCATATCTCAATAATAACCCTGAATGTTAATGGCCTGAATTCATCAATCAAAAGACATAGACTGGCAGATTGGATTAAAAAGAAAGATCCCACAATATGTTGCCTGCAAGAGACTCACCTCATAGAAAGAGATACCCATAGACTAAAGGTGAAAGGATGGGGAAAAACATACCATGCACATGGACTCAGCAAAAAAGCTGGAGTATCCATCCTCATATCAGATAATGTGGACTTCAAGTCAAAGTTAGTCAGAAGGGATAAAGAAGGACATTTCATACTGCTTAAGGGAAGCATAAATCAGCAAGATTTAACAATCATAAACATCTATGCCCCAAACAGTGGCTCATCCATGTATGTCAAACAAATCCTTCTCAATTTTAGAAACCAAATAGACCATAACACAATAATACTAGGTGATTTTAACACGCCTCTCTCACCACTGGACAGATCTTCCAAACAAAAATTGAACAAAGAAACCATAGATCTCAATAACACAATCAACAATTTAGACTTAACAGACATTTATAGAATATACCATCCAACCAAGAGCGAATACACTTTCTTCTCAGCAGCACATGGATCCTTCTCTAAAATAGACCATATATTATGCCACAAAGCTAATGTTAGCAAATACAAGAAGATAGAGACACTACCTTGTATTCTATCAGATCATAATGAATTGAAGTTAGAAATAAATGAAAGAGTAAAAAACAGAAACTACTCCAACACCTGGAGATTAAACAATATGCTATAATATGATGAATGGATAACAGAAGATATTAGGAAGGAAATTAAAAAATTCTTAGAGGTAAATGACAACAAAGAAACATCATATCAAAATCTCTGGGACACTATGAAAGCAGTACTTAGAGGAAAATTTATTTCATGGAGCGCATTTAATAAAAGAAGTAAAACTCAACAAATAAACAACCTAACACTACAGCTCCAAGCCCTAGAAAAAGAAGAACAGACCAAGACCAAAAGTAGTAGAAGACAGGAAATAGTTAAACTCAGAGCTGAAATCAATGAAATTGAAACAAAAGAAACAATACAAAAAATTGACAAAATAAATAGTTGGTTCTTCGAAAAAATAAACAAAATTGATAAACCTTTAGCCACACTAACAAAGAGAAGACGAGAGAAAACCCAAATCACTAAAATTCAGAATGAACAAGGAAATATCACAACAGACACGACTGAAATACAAAACATAATTAGAAGCTATTTTGAAAATCTATACTCCAACAAAATAGAAAATTTCGAAGACATCAACAGGTTTCTAGAGACATATGAATTGCCTAAACTGAACCAGGAGGACATACACAATTTAAATAGACCAATTTCAAGTAATGAAATAGATGAAGTCATCAAAAGCCTACCAACAAAGAAAAGTCCAGGACCAGATGGGTTTTCAGCCGAGTTCTACAAAACCTTTAAAGAAGAGCTCATTCCAATACTCCTCAAAGTATTCCATGAAATAGAAGAGGAGGGAACCCTCCCAAACTCGTTCTATGAAGCCAATATCACCCTGATACCTAAACCAGACAGAGACACATCGAGGAAAGAAAATTTCAGACCAATATCCTTAATGAATATCGACGCAAAAATTCTAAACAAAATTTTAGCAAATCGCATACAAAAATATATTAAAAAGATAGTGCACCACGATCAAGTGGGTTTTATCCCAGGGATGCAAGGTTGGTTCAACATCCAGAAATCAATAAATGTCATTCACCATATCAACAGACTTAAAGTTAAGAATCACATGATTATTTCAATAGATGCAGAAAAAGCATTCGATAAAATACAGCATCCCTTCATGCTAAAAAAACACTAGAAAAAATTGGGGTAGTGGGAACATTCTTTAACATTATAAAGGTCATCTATGCTAAGCCCATGGCCAATATCATTCTAAATGGTGAAAAACTGGAAGCATTCCCCCTAAAAACTGGAACAAGGCAGGGATGCCCTCTTTCACCACTTTTATTCAATATCATCCTTGAAACTCTAGCCAGAGCAATTAGACAGACCAAAGAAATTAAAGGGATACGAATAGGAAAAGAAGAACTCAAACTATCCCTGTTTGCTGATGATATGATTATATACTTAGAGGAACCAGGAAATTCCACCAGAAAACTTTTAGATCTCATAAGTGAATTCAGTAAAGTAGCGGGATATAAGATCAATGCACATAAATCTAAGACATTTTTATACATAAGCGATGAATCTTCAGAAAGAGAAATTAGGAAAACTACCCCATTCACAATAGCATCGAAAAAAATAAAATACTTGGGAATCAATCCCACAAAAGAGGTGAAAGACCTCTACCATGAGAACTACAGAACACTAAAGAAAGAAATTAAAGAAAACCTTAGAAGATGGAAAGATCTCCCATGTTCTTGGATAGGAAGAATTAATATTGTCAAAATAGCCATACTACCTAAAGTGCTATACAGATTCAATGCAATTCCAATTAAAATCCCAATGATGTACCTTACAGAAATAGAGCAAGAACTTATGAAATTCATCTGGAAGAATAAAAAACCCAGAATAGCTAAAGCAATCCTTGGCAGAAAGAGTGAAGCAGGGGGTATCGCAATACCAGATCTTCAACTCTACTACAAAGCAATATTAACAAAAACGGCCTGGTATTGGTAACAAAATAGAAAGGTGGATCAGTGGTACAGAATAGAGGACACGGACACAAACCCAAATAAATACAATTTTCTCATACTAGACAAAGGGGCCAAAAATATGCAATGGAGAAAAGATAGCCTCTTCAACAAATGGTGCTGGTAGAATTGGAAATCCATATGCAACAGAATGAAACTAAACCCATATCTCTCACCATGTACGAAACTAAGCTCAAAATGGATTAAGGAACTCAGAATCAGACCAGAGACCCTGCATCTTATAGAAGAAAAAGTAGGTCCAGAGCTTCAACATGTCAGCTTAGGACCAGACTTCCTCAACAGGACCCCCATAGCACAAGAAATAAAAGCAAGAATCAATAACTGGGATAGATTCAAACTAAAAAGCTTTCTCTCAGCAAAGGAAACTATCAGCAATGCAAAGAAAGAGCCTACAGAGTGGGAGAAAATCTTTGCCAATCATACTTCAGATAGAGCACTAATCTCCAGAATCTATAAAGAACTCAACAAACTCTACACCAAGAATGCAAATAATCCAATCGACAAATGGTCTAAGGAAATGAATAGACACTTCACAGAAGAAGATCTACAAGCAATCAACAAACATATGGAAAAATGTTCAACATCTCTAGTAATAAGAGAAATGCAAATCAAAACCACCCTAAGATTCCATCTCACCCCAATTAGAATGGCGATTATCAAGAATACAAGCAACAACAGGTGTTGGCGAGGATGTGGGGAGAAAGGTACACTCATACATTGCTGGTGGGGCTGCAAATTATTGCAGCCACTCTGGAAAGCATTATGGAGACTCCTTAGAAAACTTGGAATGGAACCACCATTTGACCCAGCTATCCCACTCCTTGGCCTATACCCAAAGGACTTAAAATCAGCATATTACAGAGATACAGCCACATCAATGTTCATAGCTGCTCAGTTCACAATAGCCAGATTGTGGAACCAACCTAGATGTCCTTCAATTGATGAATGGATAAAGAAACAGTGGTATATATATACAATGGAATATTACTCAGGCATAAAGAAAGATAAAATTATGGCATTTGCAGGCAAATGGATGAAATTGGAGAATATCATGCTAAGTGAGATAAGCCAATCTCAAGAAAACAAAGGACGAATGATATCGCTAATAAGTGGATGATGACACATAATGGGGGGTGGTAGGGGTTAGTGTTAGGGTTAGAGTTAGGGTTAGGGAGGGGGGCAAGAATGGAGGAAGGAAGGACTATATAGAGGGAAAAGAGGGCTGGGAGGGGTGGGGGGAAGGAGAAAAAAATAACAAAATGAATCAAACAGCATTACTCTGTAAATTTATGATTACACAAGTGGTATGCCTTTACATCATATACAAACAGAGAAACAACATGTATCCCATTTGTTTACAATAAAATAATAAAAAAAACAGCATAATCCCACTACTGCATATATATATGCAATATATATATATATATGCACACACACACACACACTCACACACACACACACAAAGGAAATGAAAAACAGTATGGCAAAGAAACATGTGCACTCTCCTACTCTTTGTGACACTATTCACAGTAACCAAGAAATGGAAACAACCTAGGTGTTCATCAACTTAAGAATGGATAAAGAAAATGTAGTGCATATATACAATGTAATACCAGTCAGTGATAAAAATGAATGAAATTATGTGATTTGCATGGATGGAATTGGGGATCTTTATATGATGTGAAATAAGTCAGGCACAGAAAGAAAAAATCCTGCATGATCTCTTTCATATCTGAAATTTAATAAAGTTAAATACATAGACGTGGAGAGTTGAACTGTCACCAGAGACTGTGAAAGTGAGGAGGAGGGCAGGTTGAGACAAGGTTGATCAATGGGTTCTAAAAAGTTACATTTACACAGGAGCAAAAAGTTCTGATTGTAATTTACACAGTATGATGACCATAGAACACAATAATGTAGTGTACTGTATATATCAAAAAGCTAAAGATTTTGATTTTTCATTTTCCACAAATGTCTGAGTGAGATTTCACATGCTGCTCTATTTTTCTTGAGATAATTTTTATTTTCAATTTTGTTTGCCACTCTTTCTTCACCCAATCCAATTCAGTAAATTCCTCTTTCATATTTTTTCTGTCTCTTTGTATGATCATTGAATATATGAGTTTTCATGTATGATTTAAGATAGGCACAAATCTATGGAACTTATAGTCTTTAAAAAGGGCCTATAATATAGTATTGAATTTTGTTTTTATCAAACAATAATCCAATTATTCATTCATTTTAATGGCAACTTTATATTTCATAGTTTGGATTATCAGGGAGTAGTTAGCCATTCTCCCGGTGGTGGACATTCACTTTGTTTCTAGAGTTTTGATATGTTTTGATTTGATTTGTTTTAAAACTTTTGTGTAATGCAGAACCAGACATCTTATACATAGATTCTCAGATATGATGGTTCTGCTGTTTAAATAGCAATTGTCAGGAAGGTATCTACTAGGTCAAAGGATGTAAATATGTGTGTGTGTGTGTGTGTGTGTGTGTGTGTGTGTGTAAATTTCAGTAGATATTTCCACAAGTTCTTCTAAAGTTATTTAGCATTTATTATTTTAACCAATGGTGTATGTTTCTATACCATGCATGTATAATTACATCAAAATGAACCCCACTACTATATATAACTATAATGCACTAGTGTGAACATTTTGAAAAGAAGGCTCTTGTCTCACCATGAACAGGTATTTCTGCCTTTTCTTTTGCCTTTCTAATGATTGTAAACATGTATCACTTTACTATTTTTTATTGCCATGATTCCTAATATATTTGGAATATAGTTTTGTATGATTGACCATTACATTCCACCTGTAAATTGTCTTAATATGATTTGTTCATTTTTTCTTTTATGGGGGGTGGGCACCAGGGATTGAACTCAGGGGTACTCAACCACTGAGCCATTTACCCAGTTCTATTTTGTATTTTATTTAGAGACAGGATCTCACTAACTTGCTTAGTGCCTCTCTTTTGCTGAGGCTGGCTTTGAACTTGCAATCCTCCTGCCTCAGCCTCCTGAGCTCCTAGGATTATAGGCGTGCACCACAGCATCCAGCCATTTTTTTTTAGACTGGTTTCCCTTTCCTTCTTAAATTTGAGAGCACTTTGTAACTAGAAGCTAACATTTATTGAATTCTTATCACTTCTTAGATGTGATTATAAGCAATTTTATATCATACAACATAATAGACTTTTATTCAAATTTGAGACTCTTATGAATTCGGATTTAATTTTATGTTTTCTGACTGTTGATACTAACATTAATTTGACTTCACAAAAGGAAATTTGGAGTTTTTATTTTTTCATATGCTATGGAACAGTTAAAATATAGGAATTACTTAAATTCATTTGAGAAGATTCTTAGTACATTTTTCAATAGTGGATCTCTAATAACATACAAATGCTTTCTGAAATAATTAGTCTAGGTTTAATTTTCCCTTATTATTTTCTTAATTTTGGTAATTTGCATTGTAGTAGGAAATCATCCATTTCCTAGAATTTTTATAAAATTATTGTTATAGAATTGCTTGTAGTATTCTCTTAATTTCTTCTGTAAATGTTTTATGCAGCCTTTCTCATTACTAATCTTGTCTGTTTTTATTCTCAACTTCCTTTGTTAGTATTAGAAGAGCTTTGTCTATTTTGCTGATCTTTTCAAAGAGCCAGCTTTGAATGGATTTGTCCTATTTTTTAGTCTTCTATTATGATTGCAATTTTAATTATTGTTTCTTTTCTTATAATATTTACAATATATACTAATTAGTTTATTTCTATCTTTTAAAAGATCTTTTAAAACTATACATTTATCTCTGAACACAGCTTTCATTGTGCCCATAACAACATCCCAGTATGCATCAGTTATGTAAATATTACAGTTTCTCCACATTTTATGCTTCTGTGCATTTAACCAAGAGGGAAGCAAGATCAAAGACAGACAAAGCTTCCACAAGATCAGAGTTCAAAACAGATTTGAAAATGAGGGATAAACCATTAATTGTACCTGGAATGTTCTTCACAAAATGCCTTACTACTGTCTTACCAAGTTAATATTACACACCATCATATAGACAAGGAATGTTACTTGTTTTTATTATGTTTTGTCTCTTGATGTACATCTCTTCTTCAATTATGAGAAATAAAAATAATTGCCATAAAAGGTCTTGAGGAGGAGGAATATTTTTGTCTTGCCCAAAGGGTATTTATTGTTGATGGTTTCTATCTTATTCTCAAAGACTCATTTTCACAAATCAGGTCCATTTTGAGCATGAATTCTCATGTGCTTATTGTTGTTATAATGGCGTATTTCTTAAATATGCCATTCATTATTAGATACTCTTATTTGTTTGGGATTTTTGTTCATTTGGTTTTGGTCTGTGGTTCGGGGGAAAAGACCTAGAACCTCATACATGCTAGGTAAGCACACTACCATGGGGTCGCATCCCTAGCTCTTTTTAATTTTAAGACAATTTCATGAAATTGCCCAAAATGACCTCAAAGAAACTTGTGATCCTTCTTCCTAAGCCATCCCAGCAGGTTTTAGGTATGAACCAACCCTTCCCCTGCCATTATTAGCAACTCTTAAACAATCATTGCCAAACTATAAAATTGTTTCTTTTCTTTTACAAATTTTTTTTTTCTAATGCATACTCTGCAATTATGTCTTCCAAGGATTCTCAACAATCTAATTGCTAAATAACTGTGTTAGGGGAAAATATTTTAACCTGTAAAAATCTATGTTAAATGAATATGTGTCTGTCTACTAAAGGAAACAAAAATATAGATATGACGTGTTAATACACGCACCTACTGTATACATGTATCAGTGTTGTGACAATAACTTGATAGTCAGAAATACAATAATGAGGTCATTAAGGATAACCAAATTTCTGGTTTCTTATTCTGCACACCAAAAACATCTCATAAGAAATTAATAGGTATGAAAATTGATATTATGTGTGAAACTTAATAGAATGCATTGAATATATTTAGAAATAGGTTTGCCTACATATAACTCTTGGTTTTTGGAGTTCCTGTCAATAAGCCTAAGACTTTATTCACAAAGAAATATTAGATTCTTAGTTTAGCATTATTATCTTTAGATATTCAAATGTAATTTTCAAGAACAGAATATTCCTACTATTTGCCTTCACATGATGGAACCTTATTGTGATTCCAGTAGAATATTTAAATGTGAACTCTCAGGCAACTATCCCTTGAGTCAGAATAAGCAAGCTTCTAAAAATGCATATGGAAGTCCTAATAAATGGGGTTTTAGAGTAGAGTAGTGTAGTGTTATCCATTCTTCATGTATGAGGACAAGAATTGGAGAGGGCTCCTTTTCTATCCCTGCACTAGTATTTAGAATAAAACTTCTGATTTTCCATGGGTATGTGTGTGTGTGTTTAGTGATTCTAAGATCAATACATAAGTATTGCAGAGAGAATTCAATTCCAGGTGGTCTAGCTTATAAATAAGCTTGAAGAAGAACATATTATTTCTTTGCTTACTTAAAATGGGCAAACCTCATTGTTCTATTTTATTTCAAGTGTCTTCAGAGCATAAATATAATTCCTAGCACTCTTATTAATAATTTCTATATACTAGATTTAGATATCCTATGCTGATTATAGTAAAAGCATTTATACAAGTACTTATAAATATTATGTAGATATATTGGATTTAAGACTATTTAAGAAAATCATAAGAGTAAACATGAAATGTGATAATTTTGTGAGAGATTATTATTGTGTACATATTTATATTACTTTAAAATTTGCTTTACAGAAAGGAGAACAGTGGAATATGATTCATTGAACAGAGAATAATAAATAGTATTTCTTTCTCATAAGGTGTATATAACCTGAGAAGTTCCTTCCAACATTCCAGAAGAACAGATTTGCTTTTTAAATATGTTAAGTATCTTTTATAAAATGTATGCCATTATGTAGTCAAGTTAAAGAGACTTCTCCAAATTCAAGAGAAGCTCAAGTATTTATATAATCTTTCTAAATATAATGCATTTAAAAGACCAAAAATGCAGGAAAGGCAAAATAGTTTCACTGTCTTGCAGCATGTGCTTTTTCAACCATATTTAAAATTTACACTATTTAAAATTTAAAGACATATGGGCATAAATCATACCTATATTCTCCACTGAGACATGCATTTTTAAATCTTTTATTATTAAATGATGGATAGCTCAAAACATACAATGTAAATGGTGGGACATATTGCCACTGTGGACCTGGTTCTCCAATAGCAGGATTTCTTTATTTCCTGTCATATCTCCACATTCCAAACATTATTTATATTTGATCCAAATTTACATGGGAAAATATCTTTGAAGCATATTTTGACATAGAATATATCATGAAACTTATCTGAAGGTACTCACAGTGAAGGTACCATCCTTACTTCCAGTGATTAAGTTTCGTGTATTCTGTCACTTATTAAATTTTGGATTATCTGCCATATTGCACACACAGAAGGTTGAAGACAGAAATAGACTTAAAAATGTATTATTCCATTAAGCTAACTAGAGATAGATTTAAAAGGTATTGTTTGATCACACTGTTTAGAGACTAATATTTAAATTATCTCTATATTTTGAATGAGTTTTTGATCACAATGATACATCACAAGGGAATTCTTTTTAATGGTACTGTTTTCAATTATTTATATACTGCCTATATTACCTTTGAAAATAAAGGTTTGAGGCAGTTGAAATAATCTTATGAATGTAAAAATATTTAAGGGGTGAAAGAAATTAAAACATAGATTAAAATAGAAGTTTCAATGAAGGTAGCCTACATGAAATGCAAACCAAACTTTATGGCAAAGTAGCTATTAAAACTAAATTTGACAAAATTTCCTCTATGGGGTATTATGTACTACAGGGCATTGCTTGAGAAAATGGACACTGTCCTCAACAATAATTTCACAATATGAAATGGTAAAACAATATACACTTTTAATATAATATTACTGAATTTGAAGTTTCATAAGTAGTATATATCTATCTTGGATCTGGGAATATAGATTGTCATTTTAGCAACAATCTTATGTAGTCACAGCTTTCTAAGCTTGAGCCATATATACTGATTTCAAATAATTGTAGGATGTAGTTAAAAATTAAAAGATTGGCATTTATTATAAGAAAAATTTAAAAATATAATTTGTAGCCATATATTATCCCAACACTCTACCACATGTATATGTTATAGACAAATGACTACATGCTTTTAAGTTTAATATGCAGAAAAAATTACTATTTTACCTTCATGCAAAAGATATATACTAAAAAGGGTTAAATAACATATGTTATCAAATTATTTAAATGCAAACATGCTCCTACTTAAAAGTAATATTAATAATATCACCTTGCATCTGAATTTGAATTTAAGAATACAAGACACATTTGTGTATATTTTTATGTTTGACAGAGGCATACTTTGGATGAAATACAGCAACTACTGCTAGAATATTTCTCAGATGATGGAGTGAATCTAAAAATCCTGAAAACTTTTGGCAAAGATCCTACAGTTGGTGAGTTACAGAGTTAACAGAATCTACTTCTCCTGGATCATTGGGAATGAATATATATAAAATGCAGATATTTTATAGTTCTACCATACAGAATGAAAATTTATTGAAAGAAATAATATTTGTCTAATATAAATTAACTTTAAAATTTAGATTTATATTTCAACACTGGATTTTTTAGTGATAAATGGAAGCAGTTTATATTCAGTGAAAGATATTATGTTCTGACACACTCCAAAATGTATATTATATGACTATTTAAGCTTCTGAATATTTAAAGGACACATAAAATACTAGTTTTAAAAACAGTTGAGAATTCTCTTTAAGTTCATATGACAGCAAGAGTGAACAATATCATATTTGAGATCAGTGACATAGGACAACCATTCAATCTAATTCAGTGACAAGTTTCAACGATGTGATTAAGTGAAGATTTGACCATAACTGACATCTGAATTTTCATCCTAAGTTTTTAAAGTACTGACTTTGTATGTGTGGTTTAAAAATATATAGCAATGATCTTAATTGCTTTGTGCAATCTCATGTTGTAGATTTGATGTTACTTAGTAAAAAAATAATTGGCACCTTGTGATAAGACTATTGATGGAGTGCCATATTAAACCTAATTATGAAATTTACAACCTTGTCAGTTAATATTAAATCTTATTAAAACAATAAACTCCTAGTTACATACCTAGGGTGTATATATATATATATATATATATATATATATATATATATATGTTTTTTTTTTTTGTTTTTTTTTTTGGCGGTACTGGGGATGAAACTCAGGGCCATGCGCTTGCGCAGCAAGCACTCTAACAGCTGAGCTAGCTCCCCGGCCCCATACTTAGGGTACTTTTTTTTTTATTGTAAACAAATGGGATACATGTTGTTTCTCTGTTTGTACATGGAGTCAAGGCATACCATTTGTATAATCATAAATTTACATAGGGCAATGTTGTTTGATTCATTCTGTTATTTTTTTTCCTTCCCCCCCACCCCTCCCACTCTTCTTTTCCCTCTATACAGTCCTTCCTTCCTCCATTCTTACCACCCTCCTTATCCCAAACCCTAAACCAAACCCTAACCCTAATGCTAACCCCTCCCACACTCCATTATATGTCCTCTTCCACTTATCAGTGAGATCATTTGTCCTTTAGATTTTTGAGATTGGCTTATCTCACTTAGCATGATATTCTCCAATTTCATCCATTTGCCTGTGAATGCCATCATTTTATCATTCTTCATGGTGGAGTAATATTCCATTGTATATATATGCCACAGTTTCTTTATCCATTCATCAACTGAAGGACATCTAGGTTGGTTCCACAATCTGGCTATGGTGAATTGAGCAGCAATGAATATTGATGTGGCTGTATCACTGTAGTATGCTGATATTAAGTCCTTTGGGTATAGGCCAAGGAGTGGGATAGCTGGGTCAAATGGTGGTTCCATTTCAAGCTTTTTGAGGAATCTCCATACTGCTTTCCAGAGTGGCTGCACTAATTTGCAACCCCACCAGCAATGTATGAGTGTACCTTTTTCCCCACATCCTCGCCAACACCTATTGTTGCTTGTGTTCTTCATAATCGCCATTCGAATTGGGGTGAGATGGAATCTTAGGGTAGTTTTGATTTGCATTTCTCTTATTACTAGAGAAGTTGAACATTTTTTCAAATATCTGTTGATTGCTTGTACATCTTCTTCTGTGAAGTGTCTGTTCATTTCCTTAGCCCATTTGTGGATTGGATTATTTGTATTCTTGGTGTAGAGTTTTTTGAGTTCTTTATAGATTCTGCAAATTAGCACTCTATCTGAAGTATGAGTGGCAAAGATATTTTCCCACTCTGTAGGCTCTCTCTTCACATTGCTGATAGTTTCCTTTGCTGAAAGAAAGCTTTTTAGTTTGAATCTAACCCAATTGTTGATTCTAGCTTTTATTTCTTGTGCTATGGGAGTCCTGTTAAGGATGTCTGATCCTAAGCCAACAAGTTGAAGATTTGGACCTACTTTTTCTTCTATAAGATGCAGGGTCTCTGGTCTGATTCGAAGGTCCTTAATCCATTCTGAGTTGAGTTTTGTCCACGGTGAGAGATAGGGATTTATTTTCATTCTGTTGCATATGGTTTTCCAGTTTTCCCAGCACCATTGTTGAAGAGGCTATCTTTTCTCCATTGCATATTTTTGGAACCTTTGTCTAGTATGAGAAAATTGTGTTTATTTGGGTTTGTTTCCATGTCCTCTACTCTGCACCATTGATCTACCTGTCTATTTTGGTACCAATACCATGCCGTTTTTGTTACTATTGCTTTGTAATAGAGTTGAAGATCTGGTACTGCGATAACCCCTGCTTCGCTCTTTCTACTGAGGATTGCTTTAGCTATTCTGGGTTTTTTATTCTTCCAGATGAATTTCATAATTGCTTGCTCTATTTCTGTAAGGTACATCATTGGGATTTTAATTGGAATTGCATTGAATCTGTATAGCACTTTAGGTAGTATGGCCATTTTGACAATATCAATTCTGCCTATCCAAGAACATGGGAGATCTTTCCATCTTCTAAGGTTTTCTTTAATTTCTTTCTTTAGTGTTCTGTAGTTCTCATTGTAGAGGTCTTTCACCTCTTTTGTGAGATTGATTCCCAAGTATTTTATTTTTTCGATGCTATTGTGAATGGGGTAGTTTTCCTAATTTCTCTTTCTGAAGATTCATCACTTATGTATAAAAATGCATTGGATTTATGAGCATTGATCTTGTAACCTGCTACTTTACTGAATTCACTTATGAGTTCTAAAAGTTTTCTGGTGGAATTTGCAGGTTCCTCTAAATATATAATCATGTCGCCAGCAAATAGGGATAGTTTGAGTTCTTCTTTTCCAATTCGTATCCCTTTAATTTCTTTGGTTTGTCTAATTGCTCTGGCTAGAGTTTCAAGGACGATATTGAATAGAAGTGGTGAAAGAGGGCATCCCTGCCTTGTTCCAGTTTTTAGGGGGAATGCTTTCAGTTTTTCACCATTTAGAATGATATTGGCCAAGGGCTTAGTGTAGACGACCTTTACAATGTTAAGGAATGTTCCCACTACTCCAATTTTTTCTAGTGTTTTGAGCATGAAGGGATGCTGTATTTTATCAAATGCTTTTTCTGCATCTATTGAAATAATCATGTGATTCTTGACTTTAAGTCTATTGATACGTTGAATTACATTTATTGATTTCCGGATATTGAACCAACCTTGCATCCCTGGGATAAAACCCACTTGATCGTGGTGCACTATCTTTTTAATATGTTTTTGTATGCGATTTGCTAAAATTTTGTTGAGAATTTTTGCGTTGATGTTCATTAAGAATATTGAAATTTTCTTTCCTTGATGTGTCTCTGTCTGGTTTAGGTATCAGGGTGATATTGGCTTCATAGAACGAGTTTGGGAGGGTTCCCTCCTCTTCTGATTCATGGAATACTTTGAGGAGTATTGGAATGAACTCTTCTTTAAAGGTTTTGTAGAACTCAGCTGAGAACCCATCTGGTCCCGGACTTTTCTTTGTTGGTAGGCTTTTGATGACCTCTTCTATTTCATTACTTGAAATTGATTTATTTTAGTTGTGTATGTCCTCCTTGTTCAGTTTAGGTAATTCCTATGTCTCTAGAAACTTGTTGATGTCTTCGAGGTTTTCTGTTTTGTTGGAGTATAGATTTTCAAAATAGCTTCTAATTATGTTTTGTATTTCACTGGTGTCTGTTGTGATATTTCCTTGTTCATTCTGAATTTTAGTAATTTGAGTTTTCTCCCTCTTTCTCTTGGTTAGTGTGGCTAAGGGTTTATCAATTTTGTTTATTTTTTCAAAGAACCAACTATTTATTTTGTTAATTTTTCCAATTGTTTCTTTTGTTTCAATTTCATTGATTTCGGCTCTGATTTTAACTATTTCCTGTCTTCTACTACTTTTGGTGTTGGTCTGCTCTTCTTTTCCTAGGGCTTTGAGCTGTAGTGTTAATTCATTTATTTGTTGATTTCTACTTCCTTTGTTGAATGCGCCCCATGAAATAAATCTTCCTCTAAGTACTGCTTTCATAGTGTCCCAGAGATTTTGATATGATGTGTCTTTGTTCTCATTTACTTCTAAGAATTTTTTTATTTCCCTCCTGATGTCTTCTGTTATCCATTCATCATATAATAGTGTATTGTTTAACCTCCAGGTATTGGAGAAGTTTCTGTTTTTTATTCTGTCATTTATTTGTAATTTCAATCCATTATGGTGTGATAGAGTACAAGGTAGTACCTCTATCTTCTTGTATTTGCTAACAGTAGCTTTGTGGCATAAAATATGTTCTATTTTAGAGAAGGATCCATGTGTTGCTGAGAAGAAAGTGTATTCATTCTTTGTTGGATGGTATATTCTATATATGTCGGTTAAGTCTAAATTGTTGATTGTGTTATTGAGATCTATGGTTTCTTTATTCAATTTGTGTTTGGACGATCTAGCCAGTGGTGAGAGAGGTGTGTTAAAATTGCCTAGTATTATTGTGTTGTGGTCTGTTTGATTTCTGGAATTGAGAAGGATTTGTTTGACTACATGGATGAGCCAATGTTCGGGGCATAGATATTTATGATTGTTATGTCTTGCCGATTTATGCTTCCCTTAAACAGTATGTAATGTCCTTCTTTATCCCTTCTGGCTAACTTTGGCTTGAAGTCCACATTATCTGAAATGAGGATGGATACTCCAGCTTTTTTGCTGTGTCCGTGTGCATGGTATGTTTTTCCCCATCCTTTCACCTTTAGTCTGTGGGTATCTCTTTCTATGAGATGAGTCTCTTGCAGGCAGCATATTGTTGGATTTTTCTTTTTAATCCAATCTGCCAGTCTATGTCTTTTGATTGATGAGTTCAGGCCATTAACATTCAGGGTTATTATTGTGATATGATTTGTATTCCCAGTCATTTGACTCATTTTTGTTTTTTGACATGATTTGGTTTCTCCTTTATTTGGCTATTCCTTTAGGCTAGTTCCTCCCGTTGCTGATTTGCATCGTTGTTTTTCATCTCTTCCTCATGGAATATTTTGCTGAGAATGTTCTGTAATGCTGGCTTTCTTTTTGTAAATTCCTTTAGCTTTTATTTATTGCGGAAGGATCTTATTTCGTCATCAAATCTGAAAGTAAGTTTTGCTGGGTATAAGATTCTCCTAGGGTATATTTTGATACTATTTGTTTTATAAGTATCTTTAATAGGCATTGGAATTGATATAGCTTATACATGGAAATATTTCTAGGAAAGAAGAGAACACAAACTGGGAAATTTTCCTGTGTGGAAAGGAAAACAACCATGGTAATACACTTGAAGGATGGCATTTAAGCCCCAGAAACAGTTCATTCTCCCCATTAGATTTGTAATTGCTAAAATACCTTTAGCAGTGAAAATAATATTCATTCCACTAGTTATGAAATGATTAGAAAGTCAAATATCTGGCATAGAAAACTTGGTGAAGAAAATACTTAGTAATATCTAAAGAAAAATACCTTAACTTAAACCAATTAAATATCCCTTTTTCATTTGAGAAAACAAGAGAGAAAGAAATGTAGAAGTGAATTCAGAGTGGTTAAGAAATGATAGTATGACTATATGAAAGATGTTTCCATCTAATCTGGGATCTGTTTTGTCCACCTTCAATAAATCACAAATAAATGGAAGCTGGGGATACATTTTTCTCTAGAACTAGTGTGGAGACAAGCATAAACGCTTGGTAGTGTCATTCTGTTTCATAGGATTTTGTACTTTTGTTTGCTTCCTTAAAACATGGTCTATTTTATTACACATGAGCCTTGCTCTCAGCAAATATTATAATAAAGGTATCACTGCACTTAGAAGTAATTTCTTCTCAATAAGTGGTTTTCCAAAATAAATTATTGATAGCAGGAATCACTTTATGCTAAAACAGCCATCACAGTGAATGCAAATTGGAACATAAATGTGGTATCTCAGTTCTACAGAGCTAAACTGTGAGCAGCATTCAAGTATGGATTACAGGTTAGAAGTCAGGATAGAAAAAGGGAAGGAACAGCAACAGGGTTAAATCAAGTAGTAAGCAGGGAATGTGGGAACATGCTACAACTAATGATTTATGGCAAAGGAATAGGTTAAAGTGGAGGAGACACTCTGTAGGAAAGACGAGAAAACAAAATGAACTTGACCCAAGAAGATTTTGAAACCGCTGAAAAAGAATCCTTTTGAAAAGAAGCTTCTTTTTTTTTCCTCCCAAGAAATACATCATTCCATTTTATGAATTCTGAAGCTATCCAAAGATTGTGAGAAAACAAGTGTGACAATCCATTGTAAAACCAGGATTTTACTGATTTAATATTAGCAGACATAGTTGTAGGTCTTGTAATTATATTCTGTATGCCACTCTAATCAATTCCATTTCACAAGGCAACAAATTTTTATGAATTGCTCACCCCTTTAAGAAGAAAGGGCTAATTTTTGAATTTTTTTTATTAATGTATATACGTATGTATGTGTGGTGCTGGGGATTGAACCCAACACCTCTTTCACATGCTAAGCACTTGCCCTATGATTAAGCTATACCCCCAAACCTTGAGTAATTTTAAAAACCAGATTTGTGGGCTGGGGAGATAGCTCAGCTGGTAGAGTGCTTGCCTTGCAAGCACAAGGCCCTGAGTTCGATCCCCAGTACCGCAAAAAAAAAAAAAAAAAAAAAAAAACCAGATTTGTGAATAAGTTTATAGAATTAGGAGAATGTTGATATGATGTCATTATTAGCAATGATCAGGGTCTTAAAAATGAAGGTGAGCATACATCTAGTATCACAGTTCATTGATTTTTATTTAATAATAGAGACTAAAGTTCCATGTACATTCCAATTTTGATTTCTATACCTCTTGTGCTTATCTTTAACATTTTCTATGTTTAAATTGCTTACATTTGTTTTTCCTTCTTTTTCCTGATCACATTTATAAGAGATTAGTCTGTTTTATTTTATTGCAAAGAACTAATTCTTAAATTTATCCAGTGTTTCTTCTTCCTAATTCTTTCATTTGTCTTTAGTTCCTACTTTCCTTAGAGCATTTTCCCTTTTTGAAACATTTTTGGTTGAGAGCTTGATTCAATTTATTTTATCTCTTTTTTTTAATGAAGATAAAAGCAAAGACAAAACTTGAATCTCTGGGTAGAACCTAAACTATTTCTCATGAATTTTCACATGGACTACTTTTTCCTCCACAAATGTAACTTTGTACTCTTAGTTTCTTCCTCAATGCATTATAAATTAATTAAACTAAATTTATAAATGTATTATTGATTTCTAATGTTATTATCATCAAAAATACGCATCTTAAAAATTCTTTTGTGTACTTAATGACATTTTTGCTGCATTCTAATATATTAAACATTTTTAATTTGTAAATGTGGTAGGAACTTCTTAAAATACATTAATGTTCTCCTGTGCCTTTTTTGTGTAATAGAAATCAGAAGTGACTCGGCTTGTCTTCCTTTTTCTGATCACATGTATAAGATATTAGTCTGTTTTATTTTATTGCAAAGAAGTAATTCTTAAATTTATCTAGTGTTCCTTCTTCCTAATTTCTTTGTCTTTAGTTCCTACTTTCTTTAGAGCATTTTCCTTTTCTATAAAACTTTTAGTTGAGAACCTGATTCTGGCGCTGATTTTTCCCAGAAGTGTAGGAAAGAATATGATGCCACCTGGTCCCAAAAGTAGCCAAAAGTGACCTCTTATCCATGTCAGAAGTAAATATATGATGTCAAAAGTGAATGGTTTCTTGGTTTTCCCAACAAGGTTGGGCCCTGGACAACATTAGAATTCTTGGAATTCAGATTCCCAAGTCCCCATTTTACGTAGGAAATAATTAGGAGAGACTATATTTATGTGGGTTTGTCTCTGTGTCCTCTATTCTGTACCATTGACCTACCTGTCTATTTGGTGCCAATACCATGGCATTTTTGATATTATTACTCTGTAGTATAGTTGAAGTTCTGGTATTGTGATACCACCTGCTTCACTCTTCCTGCTAAGGATTGCTTTTGTTATTCTGGTTACCATATTCTCCCAAATGAATTTCATGATTGCTTTGTCAATTTCTATGAGGTATGTCTTTGGTATTTAATTGGAATTGCATTGAATCTGTATAGAGCTTTTGGTAGTATGGCCATTTTGACAATATTAATTCTGCCTATCCAAGAACATGGGAGATCTTTCCATCTTCTAAGGTTTTCTTTAATTTCTTTCTTCAGTGTTCTGTAGTTCTCATTGTAGAGGTCTTTCACCTCTTTTGTGAGATTGATTCCCAAGTATTTTAATTTTTTTGAGGATATTGTGAATGGGGTAGTTTTCCTAATTTCTCTTTCAGAGGACTTATCACTTATGAATAAAAATGTATTATATTTAAAAGTGTTGATTTTATATCCTGCTACTTTACCAAATTCATTTATGAGTTCTAAAAGTTTTCTGGTGTAATTATTCGGCTCCTCTAAATATAGAATCATGTCATCAGCAAATAGGGATAGTTTGAGTTCTTCTTTTCCTGTTCGTATCCCTTTAATTTCTTTGGTCTAATTGCTCTGACTAGTTTCAAGGACAATGTTGAATAGAAGTGGTGAAAGACAGCAATCCTGCCTTGCTCCAGTTTTCAGGAGGAATGTGTTCAGTTTTTCTCCATTTAGAATAATGCTTAGCATAGATAGCCTTTACAATGTTGAGGTATGCTCCTATTATCCCTATTTTTTCTAGTGTTTTGAGCATGAAGGGGTGCTGTGCTTTATCAAATGTTTTCCTGCATATATTCAAATAATCATATGATTCTTAACTTTAATTCTTTTGATGTGGTGAATTACATTTATTGATTGATTTCTGGATGTTGAACCAACCTTACATCTCTGGGATGAAACCCCTTGATCATGGTGCACTCTTTTTAATATGTTTTTGTATGTGAACTTCTAAAATTTTGTTAAGCATTTTTGCACCTATGTTCATTAGAGATATTAGTCTGAAGTTTTCTTTCCTCGATGTGTCTTTGTCTGATTTTGGTATCAGGGTGATACTAGCTTCAGAGAATGAGTTTGGGAGGGTTCCCTCCTTTTCTATTTCATGGAATACTTTGAGGAGTATTGGAATGAGTTCTTCTTTGAAGGTCTTGTAGAACTCTGCTGAGAATCCATCTGGTCTGAATTTTTCTTCATTGGTAGGCTTTTGATGACTTCCATTTCATTGCTTGAAATTGATCTATTTAAATTGTGTATGTCCTCCAGATCCAGTTTGGGTGGATCATAAGTCTCTAGAAACCTATTTCTTTGATATTTTCTATTTTGTTGGAGTATAGATTTTCAAAATAGCTTCTAATTATGTTTTGTATTTCAGTAGTATCTGTCATGATAGTTCCCTTTTTATAGTGAATTTTAGTAATTTGAGTTTTCTCTCTCCTCTTTGTAGGTAAGGGTTTATCAATTTTGTTTATTTTTTCAAAGAACCAACTTTTGTCAATTTTTTCAATTGTTTCTTTAGTATCAATTTAATTGATTTCAGCTCTGATTTTAACTATTTCCTGTCTTCTACTACTTTTGGTGTTGATCTGTTCTTCTTTTTCTAGACTTTGAGCTGTAATGTTAGGTCATTTATTTGTTGACTTTTTCTTCTTTTATTGAATATGCTCCATGTAATGAATTTTCCTCTTAGTACTGCTTTTATAGACAAAGCTGCCAAAAACATACAAAGGAGAAAAGATAGCCTCTTGAATAAATGGTGCTGGCAAAACTGGAAATCCATTTGCAGCAAAATGAAACTAAACCCCTATTTCTCAACCTGCACAAAACTAAACTCAAAATGGATAAAGGACCTAGGAATTAGACCAGAGACACTGCACCAAACAGAAAAAAAAGTAGGCCCAAATCTTCATCATGTCAGCTTAGGATCAGACTTCCTTAACATGATTCCTAAAGCACAAGAAATAAAAGCAAGAATCAATAACTGTGATAGATTCAAAGCAAAAAGCTTTCTCTTAGCAAAGGAAACTATCAGCAATGTGAAGAGAGAGCCTACAGAGTGGGAGAATATCTTTGTCATGCATACTTTAGATAGAGCACTAATTTCCAGAATATCTAAAGAACTCAAAAAAACTCTACACCAAGAATACAAGTAACCCAATCAACAAATGGGCTAAGGATATGAACAGACAGTTCACAGAAGATCTACAAGCAATCAACAGATAAATGAAAAAATGTTCAACATCTTTAGTAATAAGAGAAATGCAAATCAAAACTACCCTAAGATTCCATCTCACCCCAATTCGAATGGCGATTATGAAGAACACAAGCCACAATAGGTGTTGGCGAGGATGTGGGGAAAATTGTACACTTATTCATTGCTGGTGGGGTTGCAAATTGATGCAGCCATACTCAGGAAAGCAGTATGGAGATTCCTTAGAAAACTTGGACTGGAACCACCATTTGACCCAGCTATCCCACTCCTTGGCCTATACATACCCAAAGGACTTAAAATCAGCATACTACAGTGACGCAACTACATTAATATTTATAGCAGCTCAATTCACAATAGCTGGATTGCAGAACATACCTAGATGTCCTTTGATAGATGAATGGGTAAAGAAACTGTGGTATATATACACAATGGAATGTTATTCAGCCATAAAGAAGAATAAAATTATGGCATTTGCAGATAAATGGAGTTGGAGAATATCATGCTAAGTGAAATATGCCTATCCCAAAAAACCAAAGGTCGAATGATTTCTCTGATAAGTGGATGATGATACATAACAGAGAATGGGGGGAGGCAAAAATGGAGGAAGGATGGATAGTATAGAAGAAAATGAGGGGTGGGGAGGGGCGGGGGGAAGAAAATATAATAGAATGAGACCAACATCATTACCCTATGTACATGTGTGATTATGCAAATGGTGTGACTCTACTTTGTGTACAACCAGAGAAAAGAAAGTTGTATCCCATTTATGTACAATGAATCTACATAAAAAAAAAATTAGGAGAAACAACTGGAATGTTTATCATACTGTTTGCTGCCCCACTGCCTGCTCACCCATCCAGCTTCTTTGCCCCTTCTTTATATGAGATGACTCTGTCACCTGTGATCTCTTATTCTCTAGCTTCTGGTTAGGTTCAACTAATGAGCAGTACTGGAAGGATAATGGAAGTTTGGATAAGCCAAGGTATTGATGTGATTTTCTCCCAACTCCAAACCCCTAGGTCTTCATATTTGAATAACTGCACTTTTTAATTTATGGTTGCAGTTGCTATCCAGTGGCCCTCTTCCAAGCTAGAGATTCCATTATGTTAACCCTTCTCTCCCTATATTTCTTTTGATTTAGAGGTAATAAAACTTATTAATTCAAGCTAGTTAGTCCATGGGTACTTCATCATTCATTGATAGTTCCTTTAATCCTGCTCACATTTTTGTAAATACTTGCTTCATTTTACTCTTTTCAAGTTTGTTTTTCTATACAATACATTTCACACCAAGATGGTTATAATATACTTGGCTTCACAAGATCACTTGAATTTATTCAGTAACTAAATTAGTACATACCTCAGTGGACTAAAGATGAAAGATATGTTTCTATCTCTGAAAAATAACAGATTTATAGAGTTCTATCCATTTCATAAGGATAGAGGAGAGCATTTATAATAATAAAATCATTAAACTATTGCTTTTCTTCCAAATCCAACTTTATGGGGGATTTATATGAATAAGTACATATTTTATAAAACTACCTACTATGCTTAAGAGTATCAAGAGATAGAAAATCTATTAGTGTAATTTTGTTATTCATACTCTCATATTTTTCTGCTATTATACATGTTGTAATCTTACAAAGGTGATTTAAAGGCTCTACATGAAAATATATTTCCATCAAATACTCTTTGTGACTCTATTGGTATTTCTATTATTTTCGCTTTAGCAATAAGCTTTATTATGTTTTCATTATTGATATGACTTTCTTCAAAAAAAAGGTATATTTTAAAATATTTTCCCATATATTTTCTCTGTTTTTAATTCTTCTATCACTGACTTTTTCAATAACTTGCTCCATTACCAATTAAATTAATTTATACCATTATTTTTAGTCATTGTCATTTAACACTAACCATGGCTCACCAAATTATTCCTTCCCACCATCACCCCACTACCCCTTTGTTGCCCTTGTCTATATTAATTTTTTTCCAGTCTTCTCCGTATACTGAGTCCTCATTCCAAATACTTTTTCAAAAACCTCAAGTTTCCCAGTTCCTCTAAATATATAATCATGTCATCAGCAAATAGGGATAGTTACATAATGGGGGGTGGGAGGGAGGCAAGAATGGAGGAAAGAGGGACTGTATAGAGGGAAAGGATGGGTAGGAGAGAGGAAAAAATAACAGAATGAATCAAACCCCATTACCCTATGTAAATGTGTGATTTCAAAAATAATATGCCTCTACTTCATGTACAAACAGAGAAACAAGTTGTACCCCATTTGTTTACAATTAAAAAAAAAAACCTCAAGGTTTTTTCTTAATCACTCTGCTTGGCCCATACCTCACCCCCTCACTTCCTTCAGATCTTGGTTTATATAAAAACTTAACCAAGAGGTCTTCCCAGATCTCCTGTTCATCTTTTCTTCATATACTTACCTATCACTATATATATTATATATGTTTAGTATACACTGGCATGTGACTATAAACTCCACAACAGAAAAGATTAGGTTTGATTATGTTTGCTCTGATGATTGACTACAGTATCCTTAAGCACCTAAAATACTTGATGCATAGGAGCCACTAGTAATTAATATGTGGAATGTAAATATATTACCCTATTTTTTAAAAGTATTCCAATTTAAAATTGCCAAACAGTATCTTCTATAATGTATTCTAAATTGAGAATTGTCATTTGTAAAAGGAGATTTGAACTAGTACTATTGACTTTTTCACATACCATACTCTTATTTTTATCCTGTCTCAGGCTCATTTATTCATCTGATAGAGAACACTCAAATTCATCATTAGTAAAGAATCCTGCTCTGAAACATTCTCTCATTTAATTGTGTGTTCATTCTTTATGATAACAATCAGAGACTAATAAGGTTGTACCTTGAAATATTTTCAGTTTATTTTGTACTTTTTTATTAATAATAATGGAGAAGTATCAAAGGATAGAGTACATGTTCCTTTGAACATTTGTGTCCTATGTCTTTCAGCCTGGGGTTAACTCAGGTCAAGGTTATTTGCTTTGGGTTTTAATTTCCACTTGAGAATGTTTTGCTTGAGATTCTGTCCTTTAATGCAGAAACTCCATGTTTTTATGCATTTCTCCATGAAAGCCCTGGCTTAAATTAAAGCATTGTAGAAATTTGTTTTTGAAGGACTTTTAAAATTTAAACCCTTAATTTGGGATATTTCTCCAATAAAATAGTAGAAGATCCTCTACATTCTGTAATAAATGTAGCTTTCAAAGAAAAGATCCTTATGTTGCATTAACCACATTCTAATTCTGTATATTCATTTATCACAGTCATTCGATAATTTCATTAGAAAGTATGTGGTCTATAATTAGATGGCTAAATGTGCCCATCATTTGGAGTTTTGGAAGTTATAACTTCAGTTCTATTTTTCCCTCTCACATTTTTCTCATTTTTATGTTCTTTTTTTAAAAAATTGAAATACGACATACATGCAGAAAACTACATTTAATTGTACCGCTTGGTTGTACATAAACTTTATTCTTGAAGTAAATGTAGCTGTGTAACAATCACCATGTCAAAACACATAACACTTTAAGATTTCCTTGTGTATTTTACTGCTTGATTCTTTCAAAAATCTAACCACTCTCCTAAATTTTATATCCATGGAAGCATTTTGCTCATTTTTGAAATTTAGTTAAAAGACATAATAGTAGGCATGTTTTTGCATCTCACCTCTTTTGCTCAAATTTATTTTAGGAGACTCAACCAATCTGTGTATTATATAGAGATATCATTACTTCATTTTCACTGATTTATAATAGACCATCAGGTGAATATACCATAATCATTTCCAGTTTTGGCTATCATGAATAAAACTACTACAAAAATTCTCATGTGTACATTTTTTGGTAAATATAGACATATATTTCTATTAGGTATGTATCTAGAAATAAAACTTCTATGTCATAAGAAACATTCATGTTCATCTGAATTATATTTCCAGTTAATTATGAGAGTTCCAGTTCCATGTCTCTATTAACACTTGGCGTTATCTTTCTTTCTAATTTTAGTCCTGTTGGTGAGTTTATATTGATGTCTTATTGTAGTTATAACTCAAATTTTCCCTAATTACTACCAAGACTCAATAATTTTTATATTTCTTTTGAGCCATTCAACACCTTCTTTTGAGAAGATTTTTGTATATGTACATGGACCATTTTTTCAGATTGGATTTTTTCTTATTTTGTAAAATCTAAATTTTTAAAAATATAGGAGAAAATCATAGGAGATAACTGGAATATTCAATATGGTAAATGTGTTCATTATCTCCAAACTAATCTGTAGATTGAACTCACTGTTGATCATATTTCACATGTATTTATAGTAGAGAAAGAAATATAATTATAAAATGAATACAGAACACAAAGGACCAAAATAGCCCAGGAAATCTAGCAGGATGATAATGAGAAATGTTTTAGTCCCTTTTCTGCTGCTCTAATAGAATACCAAACTGGGTGGCTTGTAAGCAACAGAATATTATAAAGTTCAAGGATCTAGAGACTGAGTAGTGCAAGAGTGTGACGTCTGCATTTGTTTAGGACTTTCTACTTGTGTTATAACCATAGAAGGACAGGCAACAAGTCAGAGAGGTATAAAGGGAGCTGAATTTATCTTTTTATCAGAAGTCTACTCCAAGGGTAATGGTATCAATTCATTCATGAGGATGAATGACCCAATCACCTCTTAAAGTCCCCTTCTCCTAATAATGTTACAATGGCAATTCAACTTTAATATAAGTTTTGGAGGGGATATTCTATTCATAGCATGGGAGAAGCTAGTTTGCCAGATACCAAACTTTATCATAAAACTACAATTATCTATGTGACATGATATCTTCACTTATATAGAAAAATAGAACAATGGAAGTATATTGATGTCTAGGAAAGAGCACAAATATGTATTAACAAATTTTTATGGTATTATCTAGTACTGAAAGAGTAACAGGAAAGCAATATACATTTTAATAAATGCTATTGTGTTGATTATATTCCAAATAAAAAACAACCAAATCTTAGCTTGTTCCTCATACCATATTCAATAATCAATTTTAGATGAAATATAGATGCAAATTCAAATAGAAAATAATAAAGCTTATATAGATAATGCCATACTATCAGAATAGTTTGGCTAAACAAATCATTCTTAAACAGGACGAAAACACAAAGTTAATGATTTGAAAAATAAACTATATCAAATGAAGAAATTCTATTTACCAAAAGTCACGGATTAAGTAAAAATATAACCCATGAAAAAGGAAAATATATTTGCAACTCATCAAACAAAGAGCTCATATCCAGAATATAGGGACAACTCATTTTTAATGAAGTTCCGGTTAATTTTTCTGTTTTCAAATAATGCCTTTGGTTTTGTATATAATAAATATCTGGCACAAAGTCACATAGAATTCTTCTATGGTTTGTTTTATTGGCAAGATTTTTTCTGGTCCTGTATTGATAACTGTGAATTTGATAATCATAATATGTATAGGAACCCCACATATTCATAATGTGTAAAAGGTTGACAAAAAACAAAACTCTTATCAAAGAAAATGTGTAACTATATTGATTGATCATTTGATTAAAAGCTTGATTGATTGATCAAAAGCTTATTTTGTAATGTTACATTATTTTGATAGGGGGAGTCCAACTATATCTAGTAAATGAAATCCAATTATTTTCTGAATTTTTGCTGTTTGCTTTGCTCTTATAGTTTGAAATGGAATATGGAGTTTTGATATTTTAGAGGATATTTTCTTTGTGTAACTTATCAATATCTTAATTTTTTATTATTTACATGATACAGATCTTTCAAAAGGGTGTATCAGATTAACAATGAGGAAAACAGTCCAATGACTACTTTTTTCTGGCAGCAGAAAAATTGAAAATATAAATTAATCGCTTTAGAAAATAATAAAATATATTTCTATAATGTAACTTTTAGCTGCTCAAAGTGACAGTGATCCAGAATTCATAAAATCAACCAATTGCTATGTAGTTTCCACTTCTATAGCTTGTGTAACGCCCTCTCTCTCCCAGGTGAGCTAAGCAACATTTGGGGGAGAATGTTATTATTAATCTATCACAGCTGATGTTTATTTTAAGAGAGTGTGAGCAATGTATTTGAATTTATCCTTGAAAGAGAGGTGTAATGTAATTAGGAAGTTGCTAAAAGTGCCTGGTAAATGTATTGGTCGATTAGAAAGGTTGCAGAAGTTAATAATAAAGGAGGACTATTTGCTTCTAAGGCCATGATAGAAGGAATAAGGAACATCAAAGTCACTCAGAGGTGACTAGAACTTCTCTAAACTGCCAACTCATTGAGCTATGATTCTTTCACCTTTTCTAAAACAAAACATATGTTTCCATCCAGATAAACTAAACCAAACATAAGGATAAAAAGTATATCTGAGCCATGCACAGTGGCATACACCTGTAATCCCAGGGACTTGGGAGGCTGAGGTAGGAGGATCATGAGAGTTCAATGCCAGCCTCAGTAACTTAGTGAGGCCCTAAGCAACTCAGAGAGACCCTATCTCTGATAAAATATAAAAAAGGACTGGAGATGTGGCTCAGTGGATAAGCATCCCTTGGGTCAATCCCTGGTACAAATATATATATATATGCAGTTCTTACCGTGAGATTTAAAAAGTTATTTTTTTCTGTATAATTTACATGTTTGATATGGTGCTTAATAATTTTTAGCTTAGTTCAAAATTCATTACCATGAGGTTTGAACACAGAGTACACAAAAAATTATGTACAGCAAAATCTATTTGTTGCACAGAATACAACTTTATGAAGAAATCAATTTGTCCACTAAATAGAGCTGCATTGAGTAAAATCCTAAAACAACACGGAGATCTAGGTCATGTATTTCCCTGTCCTCTGTGAATGCATGCATTTGCTTCCTGAACTACATTAGTCACAAGTACACACAAAGGAATCAGAATTTATGTTCTTAATAAAAACTAGTTTGATTTACAAGAGAACTTGGGATGCTTTCTCTACATTGGGGGCTGAAGCCTTCATTCAAACTTTAAACACACTGCCTCATAACATCCAAGCCCTAAGTCACCACTTACATTATTTTTCTGCAAGACCCGCAGTGCCTTGTTGACATTATTCAGGGCATGAACTCTTGTAGATCCTTTTTCCTTTGGCTGAAAAACAAAAAGAAACAGTGTTCAGTGTCCAGCACATAAACCAAAAATCTACTAAGAATAAAACAATTTATAATTTGAATTTTTAAGTTTCAATGTTGTACATTTAAATAAACATAGGTTATGAGGCATTCATATAATGAATTGAAGGACTTTGGACTAATTGTCCCTGGAATAGTAATCTTTTAGAATGAACCCACCACTCATTGAGAATGAAAGTCCCTCTTTTTTGGTTGTTCACAAAGCCTATTTGGGGTGATACAGAAGGACACTTACCAATAGGACAGATAATCCATTTAATTTCCACACTTTTTAAAAAGTTTATGGGAGATGTGAGTCATGTAATGTTATATAATGGCAAATAGGGTTAAACAAACATTTCTTTGAATATTGTCTTAATTATACTATTCACTGATGCTCAAAAGCTTATACCATCATTTTCAGTTCCAAAAGTCATATCTCATTCTGTAAATTTTCAACTGACATCTACATTTATTCATTTGTGGATCTTTAGAAATCCTACTGCTATAATCTTTGTTGTTATTTATTCCTTCCTTCTCTTTTTCATTTATCTTCATACAAGCCCTCATTTGCTACTGCCCAGAACATATCATAATCTCCTTTCCTTCTCACTGTTCCTCCTTTGATTCATACTTCTATCTTCAACAATAACATTGTTGAACTAAGTCCACTACCAGTGGGAATTCCTTGCATAGCTCTCATATCAATCTTTTTTTTTTTGACTATGCTGGGATTGAACCCAGGGGTGCTCTACCATTGAGTTACATCTCCAGCCCTTTTTACTTGTTTATTTTTATTTTTGAGACAGAATCTCACTGAATTTGTGGAGGTTAGCCTTCAACTTGTGATCCTCCTGCCTTAGCCGCCAAGGAAACTGGCATTACAGGTGTGTGCCACCATGCCTGGCTCATCTCAATATTTAGTTAAAGTTAAGGGCATGAACTACAAAGCTGAACTGCCTAGATTCAATGTTCAACTGTCACTTTTACACTAGGTGACCCTGGGCAAATTTCTCAGTATCCCTGTAGACCACTTTCCTCATCTGTTGAAACAGAGCTAATAAAAGCACATGTTCCATATGATTGCTGGGAGAATTCAATGTGTTAATATGAATAAAGCACTTAGATTGGTATTTATCACACAATAGGTAAAATAAGATGTTTACTGTTATTATTGTTTGTAATTTGTGCTAGGTACTTGTATGCATTATCACTAGTCCTCCTTGTAAGAAAAACAGTTATATGTTCCTTGTACATATAATGATTAAGAGTTCATACATAGTCATACAACTAATCATACAACTAACTCTTGGTGGAGCCTAAATAAAAACTTTGATCTGTGCCTATAGAACCAAAGTTTCCATCTTCATTTTCTTTTCTCCTTCTAACTTCCTTGTGTATGCACCAACCAAACAGAATATTTTTTCTATTACTTAAGTTTTGTCCCATACATTCCAGGAATGCTCATATTCTTCTTAGCAGTTCTCTACCCCAGAACAACTTACCCTTTGAATTACCTGCTGAACTTTTCCAATTAAACTAAAATATTTTACTGTTCAAGAAAACTTGCTTCACACTTTATCAAACAGTATTAACACCCATTCCTTCCAATTCTCACAATATTAACTAGTCTTATGAACAGGAATTTCCATTTTTTTATCTCCTACTAAATTTTCCTCTAATAATGTCATAGTGATAAAGGCTTACATTTTGGTGTGTTTCCTACTTCCTACCATGAAGAGGAAGAAAAGTTCATAGGAAGAGAAGAATTCAGATCAAAAGCAAAGCAGCAAAACAAAATTTTAGGAATTTATGCTCTGAAAATAATATGGCAATTTTAGGAATTTAAAGTTTTGAAAATAAATCCTCTGCCTAAGATTTAAATGAAAGACACTATCTTTTAAGAAATTGTATAAAAAGTGCAGTTATAAGACTGAGTAGCATTTTCTTTTGCTTTGAACTCAGACATATACATGTACACATTTACATACTTCAGTGCATATTTTTCAGAACCAATATGCTACTCTTAAAAAAGCTGCAGTTTCTGATCCTGATGTGGAAGCTGAAATCTGGCCCTTTTAAAGTCTTGTTGGGGAGTGATTTTCATCTTATTGTTGTAAAGCAAATACCTTCATTTTAAGCATGGGGATGACCTGAGCCAATAATCCACATGCAGATGCTTCAAAATAGGATACTGACTTCTAATCAATAGTATATACTACTCCCATTTGGGCTATATGATATATCTCTGCAGAAACTATTAGGATTCAAGACCAGGAGTTGGAGTCTTGAAATCAGACACATTCATGAGACAGGTGATGCTGCTCTGTGGGAAAAGTAAAAATCCCCAGATCAGGGCTGCCAGATCTGTGTCTATGATGAAGGATTGATTACAGATTCTGTTAGCAGCAATAACTGAAATTACATGGTTTATACTGGCTTGTGTGGGTGTTTGGTGATTTTTTTTATCTCACTATTTATTCCATAATGACCAATCTCGTGGATGGGATATTTTGTTTGCCTGTTTTCTTCAGTGCCTGTTACTCATTAGGTTCATTGTATCTCTGCATCTATGTATGTATGGTTGTATCTATCCATCCCAATGAATATGCAAGTCACTTTTATTTTTTCTCTTTTGTGGTAATTCATTATTTTAAACATTGTGCCAATGTGGCATTTGCTAACCCTGACAAAACTGCTTTGGATGATGGAAGTGTCACCTCTATCTAGGAAGTTATTTAAGAGAGTTGAAACACCACAGAGAAGTGGTAATGCACACTTCCAGAGATGAAAAATGTAAGTTGCAAGCACAGGGTCAGGACAGGTTGTAAAAGTACAACCTTAAACACAATCTTAAATAAGCAAATCTCACTAAGATTTATTTATTTCTATAATTGAAAGCAGAAATGACTCCAGAATATAACAGAAACTGGGGACATACCAAAACACTGATTTCTATATCTATGTATATACTTACATAATTATATATGCATATCATGAATATGCATATATAATGCATAAATTGATGCATGTATAATAAACAAATTATATGAATATATAAAAGTTCACAGTCATAGGATACAATGATTGCACAAAAATATATCTCTGACCAATGAAATTAAGATAAAGTGTACACAATGCTCTCTAATTGGCTAAGCAAAAATTTCAAATATAAGACATAATATGAACTTCTTTCGATTGATTAGTGATTATTTCTGTAAGTCGTCAAGTTCTTATATTAATTCACATTCAGATTTCATAAAAATGTCAGTTTTAATTTAATTTAATATTAATCCCATATAGCAATTGAAGAAGATTTAAAATGAAAGTATAAGGTGTGTACCTTCCCTATAGAACTTCAGCATTTAGTTGAGGAGTGATGTCATCATCATAAATACATACACCAGAAATAATAAAACAATGATTAAATAAAAAATAGGTGTTTTATAGGATTTAACGAGGGAGAATTTATCAAAGAGAAAGTGAGAAAGGCTTCACTGAGAGAGAGAAACCAAAGCTTCTCAAGGATAGTTAGCACAGAAGTACAGAAAGCAACACAGGTGAAAATAAGGTATATCTGACAAAATGGAAAGAATTATAGGAGGCAAGTTGGAGAGCATGACTTTTGCCAGCTTTGACTTTGAATGACGGCTTGGGTTTGTATAGTATCTATAAAATCTCTGTGTGTATGCATATGTGTGTGCATGCCTGTGCTGCAAATTTGTAATGAAGGTCAAAAAGAAGAGATTAAGACAGTAATTTAGTAGGATTCATTTGATATGCAGAATGGCTAACTGTAGTCAGGGGGTCTTAAACTCTACTTAAAAGAATAATAGCAATCTAAGAATAAGATTATTTAAATCAGGAGATTTGGATTTAAGAGATATTTTTCTCATTATGAGACTTTGATCAATTGAACCCAAATTCATGGATGAATTTACTGACCTATAACTGTGTATGATAATCATATCTATCTCACAAGAATGCTCTGAAGTTAGACAAGATAACAGTTCTTAAAAGGGAAGTAACATTCTCATCCCATATGTTTTTGTGTATGCCTATACACTTATATGCTGTGCCAAATTATTCCTTTATTTATAAGCTAATAAAGGTTCCTTGTAAAACAATTGCCAAATACACAAAAGCAGAAAGATAATTTTAAAAGTCATTATGCAAAAAGCCTTCATAAAGACATTCGAAAAGAATACTAAATAGGTAAAAGAAAGCAATGTCTATTAATTAACATAATCTACATTACTGAAAATTTCACTTTATTTTTTTGAATATTACAGACAATGCCAAAATAAAAATTATGAGACTGTTTTATACAAGAATAGGTCCCCTTTTACTAGTCAAATGTACTTAGTAAATTAGTGATTTACTAGTGCATAACATTACACTGTTTGATTCTGTTTTCAAATTCTACAAAGATTACTGCAAATTTTCTTTAAAACAAGTTTCCTACCAGTTTTTGCCCTGTGAGGCCTTCAAGAAGGTCTAGGAGGCGTCTCCCATCCTGCAGATCACTGAAGAGGTTCTCTATGTGCTGCTTCCCAAACTGAAATAAAAAATATATCCAGTTAAATCACACTTCCAATGATTCATTTCCATGATTATGCCTTTTGAAATTCAAAATTATATTTAAGGATATTTAATATATCTAATTAATAAACTGCCCAGGGTGCTGGATGAAAGAAAAGAGAAAATTGCAGGTAAAAAATAAAACAAAAGAAAATATATCACCATTAGTCAAATCTAGTAGAATTATTTCTGCCAGAGTCAGAGATCTGCAACCTAATTAATCTAATTAACACAATTTAATGAATGCTTATCATATAAAAGAGAAAAAAATAAATAATTAAATTTTCATGCAGTTCGGGGTAGGAGGAGCAATAAACATATAAAGAAACAAAGATCTCATATAACTTGCCCTGTGTACTTGGAAGTATAATATACAACCAGAGTGTTCAATATCCTTGTCACATGGGATATGTTTTCCATTCCTACACATTTTGCAATACAAGACCCATTCTCCTTATAGATAACTCAAATTAGAAATATCTGATTTAAATAGAGTTGAAATAATTCTGTGAAAGCTTTTCATCTATTTTTCTCAGTTCTTTGCTTAGGTATTATACTAAGAAAAAATGATAGTCACTAATAATGTTCAATCTTTTTTGGAATAATTACTCAAGAGAGACACCACATAAAAGAGTGGATCTTATGACTTTTGCAACATTTCTGTAAGGTTAGCATTAATATACTCATCTCACAATGACACATATGGGCTCAATATGTGCCCTGTGTCACAAAACTAAAAGGGGTAAAGCCAAGATTTGGGCTCTGATCTTTCTAATTCCTGGGGCCTTTGTTCTATCTTATCATACTGCTTCCTGGGCTTTTTTGTTCTTCTGTTTGATTATCTTTCAAATAGTTTATTTCTTCTCTCATATGCTCCACAAGTCTTTCTTTATCTGGTTAAAAGCCTAAAATCTCTTCATATGAGATCACCCCTAGCTCTTTCAATGCCCAGGTTATCTACAAAGCACTAATTTATCAGTCACAGATGTATATTGTGCAGCAAGAAACCTGAGTTAGGTAATGGAACATACACTGGCAAATCAGACAGATAATGCCTCAGCTACTACAGTACTGCTTGTCCAGCAGTGAAAACAAGTATCTCTGAAATGTAACATTACAGAGAGTTAGTAAATGGAACTAAGTAGCATATAATTATGGAAATTTCCAGAGTTGGGGTATCAGGAGACATTTCCCCAAAAATGTCAAGTAATAAAGCTAACATTAGTCTTTGGGTGACTGGACTCTTCTTATTTTCTCTTTGGATTACATACAAACTTTGAATCTCATATATCTTAGGGAAATCCTTGTTTTCCAGGCAAAAATCATCCCTGCTAGTTTGAAGACTTAGGAGTCAGATTCTCCCTACAGGGAAGTAGGCATGTCAATAACAAGTGTCCTTGATGTGTAGAGGCCTTCTATAAAGAAACACTGCCTCTTCAGTAAGCCTTCCAGCCCCTATACTCAACATTCAGAATACAGCCACACATATTCTGTGAAAAGAATTAACTACAAGTTATCATTTTAAAATTCTATGCAAATAATTCTTTTTAAAATTTCCAAGGCAAAAATGAAAATAACACAAAACACTACCATGCAGGAATTTCTAAAAAGCAGTTTTACTACACATAACATCCAAATAAATCTTAAAAACAGTGGCACCATTTTTATGAAACTTTAAGGAAGCTTTTCTTCTAATAAGCAAAGAAAATGAATGTACAGTTTCTAATAATGCTGTCAGGAATTTCATATCCAACACGTAAATACTTGATATTTTGGTGGTATTGGTAAGGTATTATTTTCACATTCAATGAAGGGATCCAATGCCTTGAAAACACTAAGGATTTTTTTGAGGAACAAAATTTTACAAAAGCAGTTGAGAAAAGTGTGACTTCTAAACTTCTCTAAAAAGAATCTTTCGCACTGCAATGTGTCAATCTTTGAAGAAAATATAGTTACATGACAGACATGTGTGTTCTTATGAGAAAGTATATATCTATGTTGATAGATAAAACCTATCAAACTGGAAAGAGGTTGAATGGCAAAATGTTGCTCATTCAAAAAAGAGAAGCAGAGATGGGAAATGTGACCTTAAGTCTTGAGGTACATACCATAAGGCTCATATAGCATCAAAGACATAAGAACTGTGCTTGGGTTTGGGAGCAAGTGATCTATACAAATATCAAAAATTCAGAGAGGATACTGCTTTCAGCCTCAGAGTCTCTTTATTTTTTTATTAGAGCATTACAGTTATACATAGTAGCTAGGTTTGAACCAGAATCTTTTAATTACTCTCCCTTTAAAACTGCCAGTCAAATTGGAGAAGGAGTCAAGTATGTAGGCCAATCAGGGCTTTCAGGCTGAGGAAGCCTGGGGTACATAGAATGAGGAAGCAATTAGGAGATAGAGAAAGAGACAACACTTCATATCACATCTAATTTTCAAAAGTCATATATGATATATTAAAATATCAATCACAACTGAAATTCAACTCCTATTGGTCTTATCTACCACATTCTGTAAAAGGGTGCTTCTCAGAATGCCTTCCAATGGAACATGCTTTCAGCAATGAGATTGAATGAATTTATCCTGGAATATGGCAGTACCAATTTCACAGCATTTGAAGGTTCAAAATTTCTATGAAATCATATGTTTAATAAGAATTCATGGAGTTTTTGCCATTCTTTCTTAATGTATACTTAAAAACAATTTCAAGTGCTTTTGAATAAAATTTCCCTCTTCTATGGTCTAATAATTCTCAATGAAATGTTCAATATTTAGCTCACAACTTAAGACTTTCAGATGTAGTCTTATTCCCCATGTACAGTGAATTCCCCAGGGACAACAAAACAACTCATTTCTCTTGGATGGTTCTCAGTTCAGGGCTTTACTCACTACTCCTACTATCAATTTACAATACTACATAGTTAAAGAGTGCATGCTTCAGGAGATAAAGAGCTAACTTCTTTTTCTGTGGTGCCGGGGGTGGAACCTGGAGCCTTGTGTATACTGGGCAAGTATTCTACCCCTGAGAAATACCCCAGTCCAGAAAGAGTTAACTTTTGAATTCAAGTTTCCTATTCATTAACTGTTATCTTGAGTTAGTGACTCAGACTTTCCTAGGTACAATTTACTCATTTAAGGAATTGGATGTTGAAATATCACTTCAGAGCACTTCTGTGAGGTTTAAATAAAATAATACAGGCATGTCCTTATAGACATGGTGTGTAATATGCACTTAATAAATATAGAGTGCTTTTAATGTTTTATTCCTCTATTATTCCTTGTTTATATCTTGATCTTGAGCTGAATTCTAGATATAGATAAAGTTATCATATGTTATTTAATCTACTAGAATGTGCAGAACTCACAAGTAATGTACTTTGTTGTCTCATAGTTTGGCACCTCTGTGAGAACAGAAGTAATTTTCTATACACAATTAACAAGATTGGTAAATGTGGATGGTGAAGGGAAAGCACTTAAAGACTTCAAACTCTTTGTCTCTTTTCTTGTTCTTTTAGCTATTGTAAATTACATATTCTTTTGTTTTCCTCCCTTTTCATCTTTGACATCTATGATGTCTTTTTGTTGCAGGTGATATTTGGTATCACAAAAAAAATACTGTATTCTTAAAATTTCATCTTTAATGGCTTTCTTTTCAAATACATGAAAATGATTTTGTAAAACATACAAAACATTAAATCCTCTTTGGGCCATATGACCCTCTTATCCTCTGTCTTCAATACCCTTCACAACTAATATTTTCTTTATTAAGTGAACTTAGTGAACTTTTGATATTACTCAGCAGTTTCATGTACTGACTTATATATTGTCTTTCTTGCTAACCTAAATAACAAGATGAAAGAACCATAAAATGAAAGAATAATCCTTCTTCAATATTGTCCATATGAAATTAAGAAATATGGTAGCACAGAAAATGCTCAAAAGATCAGTGGCATAAACAAAGCGGAAAAAATCAAAGTAAAAAAATTGAGAAAGGGACAGAAATGCATTTGTGAAAATGTTTAAATGGTTTCTAACTTTTCAGAGTTGTTTTGGTCTTTTAATCTGAAAATATAGAGGGATCAATACAAGGTTCCAATAGGAGGTAAAGAGCACAGAGATAATTTAACATGACCTTCTGGTTATAGAAAGGTCAAGCCATGGACATATCTGTTGCTCAGAAAGTCAAGTGACTTTTCAGTGATTACAAATCTCTAGATGGTAGAAACACCAAAAGTGGAGTGCAGACCTGGGGATTCAAAACTTGCTGGAGAGTGCTACTGAAGAGTTCACAAAAAAATAATACAACCCATTGTAGTGTGAATAGGCAGCTTTCATAGTCGATTGTTTTCTTAAGTGCAAGTTGTAAAAAGTATTTTATGTTGAAGCAAAAACGTTTTATGCAGTGTAATATATATACAGGCAAATGCATACATCTGAAGTATATAGCTCAATGAATCTTCACAAACTGAATACATTTATATTACCAATGATCAGATGGAGAAATAGGATATCATCAGTTCCTTGGGAACTTCCTCACACCCCGTTCTATGTACCAAACATCTCAAGAATGACCACTATATGATTTGTAGCACCATCAATCACTTTTGCCCTAACTGGGGTCTCTTAAAATAGAAAAATTATTCTAGTTCAGGACTTCATTTGGGGAATCTAACGATTGAAAGACATCAGGCATATGCAGAGAGACTATGCAAAGGAAAAGGGTCATGTTGATGAAATATATTTTACAAAGCACAAAGAATAAAACAAGTTTGTAAATAAAAATATTTACGCTATACCCAGAATTCTTTGGTTGAAATCCCAGCCCTGTCATATTGTATCCCAGCTATGTGATCTTGGGCAAGTCACCTAAATTCTCTGTGCCTTACCTTTTTAATCTATAAAAAGAAATATATTGTTGCCTGCATTTTGGTAATACTGTTCAGATCTAAATAGAATAATACTTTGTTTGTAAAATATGCTCTGTAGGTGCTATCACACATTTATTACATTTTAAAAATCAACCCTTATTTTCCACAATTCTGTAATTGAAGGACATAGCTTCAGAGTATTAACATAAAACTTAAATGGTTTAATAAATGTATTCATATCATAGTTCCTGACATAAAAAATATTCCATAAACCCAAATTATAACCTTCCTTTCCTCCTTTCTATGAAACATTATCACCTGGAGATAGAAAATACAATTCACTTTTAAATATCCTCGGGTCTGAGCTTGGGTAATTTTAGGAGAGTTTAATAGAGGAATGTTTACAAAGATGAGGACAAGATCTAATGAAACCACTGGAACTAGAAGTACAGACATTTGATTATTCTTAGACTGATAGTGTTGAAAAGGAAGATAGTGGTTACTGGTTCCTGGACAAAGATAGAACCAAGAGAATCACCTGTCTGAAGCTCCACTATGGTGATGAATATAGCCCAGAGTGCAGGGAATATTTGTTCTGCCCTCTTTCTTTCCTCCTTCTGATCTTCTCTCTAGGCTACCATGGCCTAAACCAACTAGAAGCCAGAGGACAAGGTTATCTACTGATATAGTCCATAGAGTTAGCCACACATGGAAGAGTAAGGCAAATAGTGAGCCTAGGGAGAGAACCCAAAGACATTCCACACTCCAGAAATGGAAACAAATTCCCCTGGAGCCAAGAGGTCACCACCATTAGGTGTGTACATGTCAGCAAATAAATGAAGACCTGCATGTTCCTGCAATCTCTTCTAATATTCTGTCTCTGGGAATGTCATTGCAAAGAACAAATGTATCACTGGGACATGTCTTCTTCTTTAATAGGGGTATCAAATACTGGAATGTTTAAAGAGCTTTAACAGATAAAAATTAACATGTATGTTTCATTATCCCTCAGCATCAAAACTTTTAGAGACTTCTATATACCAAGAACAGTGCTCAAATCCAGCTACAAAGATAATCAAGAAAAAGCCAACTTATTCCTTGGAGCTAAGAAGTACTCAAGTGCTAAGTTAAATAATATAATAGTTTAAACCTCTCCAGATATAAATGTTATTTGGCAGTAACTCTTTATAAAACATAATCACTAGGACCCAAAGTGTATGTTACACTATTAAGTATACAAGAAATGACTTAACCAGATTGCACATTAGAACTTTCAATAGGGACCACACAATAGTTAATGGAAATCAAGCCATTATCTGTAAAAGGTTTATTATAAACCTAAAAGTAAAGTATGCTTAACCGAAAGTTGCATGGTTCATTGTCTGATCAGGCAATGTTTTCTAATAAAACTAAACTCTTAATGTAGGCCTCAGTTTTCTCATCTGGAATTTAGATAGGTCAATACTAATTCATTATTCATTTTGCCAGGTGTACTGAAACAAAAATTAGTAAAATTGTGGTAAATATATTGCTCGATATACTTTAATTCAGTTATTTTAAATTTTACAAATGGTTTATAATGAATCTAATTATCTGTTACCAACATTAAATATCTCCTATAAATTGAAAATTTGGAAGTTAATTTCAATTGTTCTATTGAATCACATGGGTACATGATGTATATTTGAGATAGACAGTAATGAAAATGTTAGTTATAATCTATCCTAATAACTGCTTTTGCAACATAAACATCAGGGCATAAGTGTTGCAAGATGAAGCACTCCAATTCTTCAAAAAAAAAATATATATATATGTATATATATATATACAACAGTATATATGTATCTACTATAAAGTATATATATATATATATGCATATGTACAAACACACACACACACACACAGGCAGGCTTACTGAAGAAATGCCAACTATTAACACTCAAGTACTCATATCCAGGTAAAATCCAGAGAGGGAAAGTAATATTAACCTTGTTCAGATCTAGTAGGAGGAGATGTTATGACCTAAGAGGATCCCAAAGATGCCTTTACATAACAAATTTATTTATAAAATTTAACATTTTTATAATTTCTCAATTATAGTAGAGTACAATTATTTGTGGACAATGTATGTAACAAGACAGAGTCTCTTCCTAATCATTCTATTCTCCTACCTACTAGAAATCACCTTAGCCTATTTGTATGATCCTCCTCTAGGACTATGATAAAGTTTTGTTTATAGGTGGTACCTATGGGAAGTCATTCTTATCTAGCAGAATCAGACAGTTCCCTATCTAGTTTCCCTGATAAAATGGCTCCCCTAACTCCACCCTATCCCGTCTATCACAGAAGAAGCACCTCCCAGTCTTGCCCACCCTTTACCTGTGTATCTATAAATAAAAGAGAGTTGGGTTACTCCATGTTTTTAGAGGCGAGAGTTGGTATGACCAGACCCGTCATGCCCCCTCTCATTTAAAAGAAGTATTGGCTCTTATGTTCATTGAGTAGATAAATTTATGGGTAATTGATTGATTTACAGTCAACACCGAGGAGTTTCAAGATGGCGGCCTAGAGGGCGGCTGCATTTCACGTTGCTCCAGGACGCAGGATTCAAAAGAGGAGATAGTGAGAGACTTGGGACCAACTCAAAGCTGCCGTGTGTCTCTCCCGTTGGGGAGGCGTCCCAGATGGGGCGGTAGCCCCGAAACGCAGGGAACTTTGTGAAGTGGAGTTGCCCGGCGAGATGCCCCTCCCCCCACTGGAGCGGTAAACACGGACAACTGGGATCATCCTAGAGGAGGCGGCTCATCACAGCGCTTGGACTCGGAGCAACCACTGGGGCTCCGGGCGGCTGCCTGAGGAGCAGCTGCGTGGTGAGCTGTTTAGACTCAGAGTAATCGCTTCTGAACACTGGGGGGTTGCCCGGAGGAAGAGGAGAAGCGCGGCAGGTCGCTTGGTCTAGGAGTGACTGCATCAGAGCCACAGGTGGTTGCCAGAGGAGGAGCTGCATCGCGAGCTGTTTGGACCCAGAACAACCGCTTCTGAACACCGGGGGGTTGCCCAGAGGAAGAGGAGAAGCGCGGTGGGTCGCTTGGTCTAGGAGTGACTGCATCAGAGCCACAGGAGGTTGCCAGAGGAGGAGCTGCATCGAGAGCTGTTTGGACTCAGAACAACCGCTTCTGAACACCCGGGGGGTTGCCCGGAGGAAGAGGAGAAGCACAGTGGGTTGCTTGGTCTAGGAGTGACTGCATCAGAGCCACAGGCGGTTGCCAGAGGAGGAGGCGAGTTGATTGCACTCAAAGCGACCGCTCCTGAACACCGGTGGCCTGCCTGGAGGAGGAGCGCGGTGGGTCACTTTGTCTCGGAGCCACCGACCCTGAACACCCAGGGGGCTACCCCGAGGGGGAGGAGGAGGAACAGGGCGGGTCACTTGGGCTTGGAGTGACTGCCTAGGGCTACGGGAGGTTGGCGGGAGGAGGAGACGCGAAATGAGTTGCTTGGACTCCTAGTGACTGCGTCAGAAACCGGGCTGCTGTCCGGTGGAGGAGGTGTGTGGCGGGTCTCTGGGTCTCGGAGCTATTGTACAGGGCTCCAGGTGGCGGCTCAGAGGAGGGGCCGCATAGCCAGGCGATTAGGTGCAGAGTAGGGTCCCAGGAGCTAGGTGGCTTCTTGCTGGAAGAGCCGCACAGAGACACGCCTAGGGGCGGAGCGAAGTTTCCAGGACTGCGGGCAGATTATCTGAGGAGAGGCAGCCTAAGGAGACTTGCCTGGGAAGGGTGAGGCTCCCAGGCTCAGGAGGTAGGTCCAGGCCCCTGGGAACGTTGCAGAGGAAGACAGCCCAGCCCAGGCGGTAGTTGTAGATTTAGGGGAACCTCTAGGAGGGGAACTGACCAGCGAGACGTTCCCACCGAGTGAGTCTTCCCTACCGGGAGAGGTTTTCCCACAGGGACGGTTAAACCAGAGACACAGGCACAAATAGGCCTTGCCTCAGCCCGCAGCCTAGTTCCCCATTGGATGACCATTGGTCAACAAGTGGAGGCACCTCTGACCACTAGCAGGGAATATACGCCACCTGAGGGTCACCACCCTAGAGAGGCAGCTTCTTCGTGGAGCTCCGCATGATCAACTTCCTCCAAGACTTCAGGCTACTGAAGGATAAGAGGGGATATACTAGCAATCTTCAGGGACATTATAAGTCGATAGAGGAAATCTGCAATATCTTAATGACCCACTGATTCCTGAACAATATGAGAAAACAAGGGAAGAAAATGCCCCAAACAAATCTAGATGTTACATCAATAGAATCCAACGACAGCATGGCAGAAGAAATGACAGAAAGGGAGTTCAGAATGTACATAATTAAAATGATTAGGGAAGCAAACGATGAGATGAAAGAGCAAATGCAAGCATTGAATGATGAGATGAAAGAGCAAATGCACGCATTGAATGATCGCACCAATCGACAGTTAACAGAGCAAATACAGGAAGCAAAAGATCATTTCAATAAAGAGTTAGAGATATTGAAAAAAAACCAAACAGAAATCCTTGAAATGAAGGAAACAATAAACCAAATTAAGAACTCCATAGAAAGCATAACCAATAGGGTAGAACACCTGGAAGACAGAACTTCAGATATTGAAGACAAAATATTTAACCTCGAAAACAAAGTTGAACAAACAGAGAAGATGGTAAGAAATCATGAACAGAATCTCCAAGAACTATGGGATATCATGCAAAGGCCAAATTTGAGAATTATTGGGATTGAGGAAGGCTTAGAGAAACAAACCAAAGGAATGAACAATCTATTCAATGAAATAATATCAGAAAATTTCCCAAATCTGAAGAATGAAATGGAAAATCAAGTTCAAGAGGCTTATAGGACTCCAAATACACAAAATTACAACAGACCCACACCAAGGCACATTATAATGAAAATACCTAACATACAAAATAAAGACAGAATTTTAAAGGCTGTGAGAGAAAAGAACCAAATTACATTCAGGGGGAAACCAATACGGATATCAGCAGATTTTTCAATCCAGACCCTAAAAGCTAGAAGGGCCTGGAACAACATTTTTCAAGTACTGAAAGAAAATGGATGCCAACCAAGAATCTTATACCCAGCAAAGCTTACCTTCAAATTTGACGATGAAATAAAATCTTTCCATGATAAACAAAAGCTAAAAGAATTTACAAAAAGAAAGCCAGCATTACAGAACATTCTCGGCAAAATATTTCATGAGGAAGAAATAAAAAACAAAGAAGCAAATCAGCAAAGGGAGGAATTATCCTAAAGGAACTGTCAAATAAAGGAGGAACCAAGATGTGTCAAAAAAGAAATAAATAAATACAGTCAACACCATCCTCCAGCAGTTAAACCTTTTCTCATCCATGTAGGTCGTGGCTGAGAGACCCTAAAGGTACCAAATCAAAGCAACCAGAGACATATAAAAAGGACAAAAGTCACGTATGATGTAATATTTAAAGATGGGCTTCAATCTTCTCTATACCTCTATTTTCATCTAATACATCGAACCATATGAAATTCCAAGTTCTGTAGTCAAATATGATCAAATATTGGCAATTTCACATGAATCAACTTTATATGTTTCAGAATGACATAAATAATAAATATTGGGGGTTACTTTATGTCAGTGACAAGTATGTGTACCTTATCATGAGTTGTTTTAATTTTCACAATTATCCCCATTTTACATATGACAAATAAATCTGAGACACAGAAAATGTAATTAAAGTATTTAAAATTACACAGCAAATAAGTGCTAGATACAAATCTGAACCTAGGCAGTCTACCTACAGATGGCTTAACCAAGGTCTACTTTTGAAACCACTGTTTAAACTACATTTTTTTCACTATTACATCACTCAGGGTCAGTGTTAGATAAGTTTTACTTGTGCATTTTCATAATTTATTTCAATAAAATAAGGATAGTTAAACTAATTTTTTAAATTTTACCTTTGGTTTCTGCATGTCAAATACAGATATGTTATTTGCAAAAAACATTTTTCTTAGTTTTATGGTGAATTTTTACTGGACAGATAATAACAGTGATAATTCTACATATATACTTTAGAAAAATGCTTCAGAATCCTAAATTAACATTATTATAACACTCAACTTTGGGGGTTCCATTAACTCCAGTATGCCTGATACATTTAAGTAGTATAGCAAATACTGATTGTTTAAATGCAGAATTCACTCTAAATATGTTTGAAAAATATTGTTATTATATTAAATAAATTAAAATGCAAAAGCAATTACCCTCCACAAAAAAAAACCCAGAATATGCAAATTAAAATATAAGAAATATAACCCTGGACTGGGGTTGTAGCTCAGTGGTAGAGTGCTTGCGAACCATGAGTGAGGTACTGGGTTCAAGTCTCAATACCACATATAAATAAAATAAAATAAAGGTCCATTGATAACTAAACAAATACTTTTTCAAATAAATATAATCCTTAAGTTGCTGAGGATTAAATGAGATTGTAGGAAATGGATGAACAGGTTTTGTTTTGCACTTAGTGCAGCCATTTCTTGAGAGCCACTCAAATATGCAATTTATTACTGGAAAGTCTCCGATTCAGTGGAGTTACATGGTAAAGATGATACCTGGGACAAATGGGCCTTTATTTAAGTTGCAGCTCTAACTTTTCCCAGTTGTATGAACAATGTGGATAAATTACTTAGAACTTTGTTTATTTTCCTCATGTGTCAAAAGAGAGGGATAGTCAAATTACTCTACTAAATTTAATCAATATTTTTCTCAAGCTTCATATTGTCCCAGGCACCAAGAAAAATGGGAAGATAAAAGATACTGCCATTATTTTCACAGCTTTTATCACAGTCTAGGAAGGAGGTATGCCTTAAAGCAAATATTATTATGGCACTGTGTTATAATTCTGTTGATATTGGTGTCATAAGTATGGTGTTGGTACAAATAAAACAGATATCATCTCTACTGAAGGGAATAATCGAAACAGGAATCCCTCAAGTGAATTTACAAGGTTGAACAAAAAAATCAACTGGTAAATGTGGAAAAGGGAAGAAAATATAAATAGAAGGAGTTTCAGATGCAAAGAATCAGATAAATTTTATGAGCTATTCAAGGGACTGTTATAAGCCAGTTCTTGGAGAATAGGGAATGTGCAAGGATGGGCAATGATAACCTTTGATCATATTTTTTACATTAATATTTAGACCCATGTTTTAACATAGTAAATACTGTTTAGGAAAGGCCAAGGTTGGCATTGTTTAGGGACTATTCTTGTGTGGAAATATTACTTGGCAAGGGAGTCAGGTTTTCCATGAGCATCTGTTGTCAATAGTAGATGAACTTCAAAACTGGCCCCAATATTTCATCTTTTCCTGAATCCATGACCTTTGTAGTTGGCATTGCTGCTCTTCTGTGTCTATATCCTTGCCTCTTGAATCTGGGTTGGCCTTTGACTTGCTTTGACCAATATAATGCAATGAATGTGATTATATTCCACTTCCAATTATAGGCCTTAAAAGAGCTAAAACTGCTTTCGCTCTCTTGTTAATGCCTCTGCCTTCACATAGGAGCAAACATGAACCAGGTGGCTGGAGGATGAGACAGGCAGAGCAGAGTCATATTGCCCTAGTTATCTCCAATGCGGTTGTCCTGGACCAGCAGACAGTCAGACATGTAGAAAAACTCAGCAGACCTCTACAAAGCTGCCCAGTGGACACATAACTAACTAGAGACACATGAGTAATCTGAGCAGAGAAATGAAGAATGGCCTGGCCAACCTGTACACTTGAAATAATATGGTGGTTGTTTAAACCAAGTGACTTTCAAGGTGGCTTATTACATAGCAACAACTAATTAATATATGTCCATACATGAATGTTTGTTTCTACATAAAAGAAAGAGGTCTGAAAACTTAAAGTTGGTATACCTCTTTAGAAAACTGTTAATTAAAACTTCTGTTAAAATCAAACCTATCTTTACTCTAATTCTACTACTGAAATTAGCAGTCTTACTACTGGGTATATAACCAACATAAATGTAAATATATATATATATATGTCTTTAAGATGTCAGATATTGATACCAACAGTGTTCATTTCAAGAATGTTATAATAGTCACAAGCTGTAAACAACTCAATAACCTCAAGAGTATCGTGGATAAAGAAGTTCGAGTATATTCCTAAAATGTGTATTTTGCATCAATGAAAATAACAATTTACTGATACAGTCATCATGAAAAAAATCTCTCAAAATATTAGGCAAAGAAGCCAGAAATAAAAGGGGTAGTGGATGTGAGTTATTGATTACCAATTTGATTTCTTTAAACTATTGATTTATTTGGGTTCAATATTTTCTCTTACATAAATTTAGTTAATTTGTGTTTTCTCAAAAAAGCATTTCATCTTTTTTGGCATAACGTTAAATATACTGTGTCAATCTGCTTTGCATTACTCTAAGAAATATCTGAGATAATAAACTTAAAGAGAAGTTTAAAAAAAGATGAATAAATTATTTATGAAATATTGTTTTTAAAAGAGTCCTTGAAATTTTCTGTGAAAAAATCACTTCAAGGTAGAAACCTTTATTTTACTGCTGAAATTGATTATGGTTTAGAAGTTACAGTCTCTAGGGATTTGACTCAACGGTGCTCTGGAGAAAAGCAGTCAAAATACAAAGTCCTTCCAAAATCATCTTGCAAAACATAATTAACGAAACCCTAGTATTTTAAATTATCAGCTTCATGGAAAAGAGATTCAATAGTGTCAACATTAAAGTATTTCTCTCTTTTGATCTCTCTGTCTCTCTCTGTCTTTTTCTTGGTACTGGGGATTGAACCCAGGAACACTCAGCTGCACCCCAAGCCCTTTAAAAAAAATGAGACAGGGTCATGCTAACTCGCGGAGGCTGGCCTCAAACTTGCAATTCTCCTGCTTTAGTCTCCCAAGTAGTCAGGATTACAGGCATGTGCCATGATGCCTGGTGTAATCTTAAAATATTTCTAAAGCTACCATTAGTAAAATGTGCTTTTTAATTCTTTTGCTATAGTTACATATTATATATAAAATGAGGATTGTATTTCTTGCCCAACATGTTCATTTCAAGTTTACTTGGAAAAGTTTTTAAAAAGTTGTGGATATTTTTTTCTTCCAATTTGCTAGTTCTTTACTCTGTTGTCACTTTAGATAAAAATTCCTGTTTATTTAATTTTCTTCATTCTTCCAGTGGTTTATTATTCAGACATTTTTAAAAGAAAAATAGTGAATCAAAATAATTCTCTGTGAACTAAAACTGTCACCTTCAGTTAGTGTTTCCAGAAAAATGCATTTCTGAATACAGCCAAATGGAAGTAGTTAGGTTTGACATTTTTTCTTACAAAGCCCAAGAGAAAAATTTAAACTTGTCCTGTAAATTAATTAGAAAATCTTAATAGGCACCTGCCATTTCAAAAACAAGAAGAATTACTTTCATAACTCTTTGAAGAGTTTTTACCAGACATTTGCTGGCATTACATGACTTAACTGCAAAAAGTACCCATATCAGTAATTTATCTTTATCAACACCAAACATTTGCTAATTGTAAATATTTCTACACAAAATGTTTTTTCAAGAAAGCATCAACTTCCTAAAAATACCATGAGGCAAAAAGGAAATGGACATCACATTGGTTTAAAAATAGGGTAATTGCCAAGTTTAAAAAATGAAATTATATCAGTTATCAATTTTTAAAATGGTGTTTACTTACCTGACTGAATTATCTACTCTTTTGTCACTTAAATTTAAATATTACTAGGAATACATTAGTAATATTTTATCTTAGCAATCTTACCCTGCAATATCAAAGATGGAGACTTAAATCCCCTTAAATTGAAAATGGAAAATTATTCATTTTACTTGGTTTTAGAAATGGTTGGTTTCCTTTAAAAACCAGTCAAGATGGTAGCATTTTGGTATATCTGTGCACACCTTTTGTTTTCTTCCTAACTATGCATATTTATCTTATATCTTATATTTCTATTAACTTATTTTTTCCTATTTGATATTTCTATTCTTCATTGACCTCTTATTTTTATCATTCTCTTCTTTTTGATTACCATTCCTTTCCTTCATTACAAAGTCACCAATATTTTTTCTTTTTGGTACTGGAGATAGAACCAAGGACCTGGAGCATTCTAAGAATATAGCTTTCCCCTGAGCTTCACCTGTAGAACCACAGATGATTTTTGAGTGTTCATTAATTACTCCCATGATTTTCTGTGCATTTTATGAATAGCATAAACTTACCCTGTTTAATAGTAGGAGGAATTTCAGTAGAAGATACTGTTTTTCTGATTTTTAGAGGTGAGAAAATTAAGACTAAGTCTTACGTAAAAACACCACAGTCTTTAAACTCAGGCTCACATTCATTCTGATTCTATGAGCTGTAGTCTTCATTTCTATTGCACTCCATTTTTTTGTTTATTGATTTTATCAAACCTTATATGATGAATATTTCCTGCATAATTAAATGAAGGCTTTTTTATTTTGAAAAAAATATATCACAGTATAGCCTCTTGATTATTCTGTTAAAAAACTGACTCTCTTGTGTTGGCATCCTCCCAATCATGACCCTGTTAAGGGCCTACAGTCATACTTACCTTAGGCTAGACTATCTGGAATATATGCTAAAATGTACCCCTGTCTAAATCTAAGCAGATGGACTTGATGCTTACCCAAATCCAACCATTTTAAGAGTTTGCAAATCATAGTCAACCTTCTGGGCATTTAGCATCAAGTAATATTGGGAATTATTTTGAGTTCCTCATTTTGTGGAATATCTTCAATGTGGTATGATTGTTTTGAGGAAAAAAGTATTTAAAAGCTAATTTATCAAAAGCCTTTGATATTTACGTCTACCTACCTTGGATAATTCTGTCCATTTCCTATTTCATCCTTAACATAATTTTGTAGGCATTCCCATAATGAAATAGATAAATAAGACTTGATTCATTAATGCAAATGTGAAAAAATAATAAGACAATACTAAATATTGTTGGTAGTTCAAAAAGCAGGCATCATCCTCCTTTTAAAGCAATTCAATCACTATCAACAACTTTTTCATAACTCAATTGTAACAACTCCTCAGTGGCACTTAAAAAATACATGATCATTAAAACGGGTTTCATTTTTCATAACATGCTTTAGTAACTAAAACCAATTTGACCACAAATTCACCTTTGAAAAACAACTAGGCATATTTATGGAAAAAATTTCTGACAAAATGCTGCAATCATCTTGGATTTTTATACTTGATCTATCATGAACTAACTGAAGAAGAATAACAGTTCTAAAATTTCATTGATAAATACCTATTCAATTGATATGTACTAGGCAACACATATCAATAATAGAATAAAAAACAAAATAAAGTGATGAAAAGACATAATATTTACATTTTTACAAAACATTAATGGCAGTAACAAAGTCACGGCTTGCCAATAGTGCAATGTATAGTTGAGATAAAACTATTAGAACAGTATACACCACACTGCATGTAGGAGAACATAGGTTCAATCCCCAACACCACAAATTAAAAAAAAAAGGCAGCTGGAGCCAGAAACAAGACAAAAAACAAACACTGCTCCTGATGTTGTTTTTGTTTGCTTGCCTTGTCTAATATTTCATATATTCTTAATATCATATCACTGCCATTATTAAAAGGCATCTCCCTTAATTCTTTACTTTGACCTTAGCTCAAGAGCGAACTGTCTTCCTTCAACCCACCATTTTCCCCATACATGTATTCCTTTTCATCTTGCTCTATTTTTTTGTTCCAACATCAGTCTACCTCTTATCTCTTTTCTCAGTGTCTCCTGAAGCCCTAAACTATTTAACGGTTGCCTTTATGCCTCAGTCTTAGCTACTCCATCACAACCTCTCCCAACTTAGAATTTAATCTTTTTTTTTACTTACTTTACTCATACTTACTATCACATGGCAGGTTAATATTTAGACATACCTAATGATGCTTTATTTCCTCCATTCATGGAAGCTGTGTATCTGCACTTCTTCCCCAAGCATAAGTTTGTTAATATAAAAATGCAAAGAAAAAGACACCAAAGCTCAAATCTTGTTTCTAAGTAAGCACTGGAAATTTATGGATAGCTGCATTGCAAAATCCTTATTATACAGAGTACTAATGACAAATTAACAATCTCATAAATAAAAGAATTGGGGAGACTGCATAATGATATAGAAGCAGTTTGACTCATCTCAAAGGAGATTAAATTGAATGGCTGGAAAAAGAAGAGGATTGAAATGCATTATCATGATTAAGACAGATAGCCACTGCTGGGAGCTTCTGAGAAAGAATTGTATTAACTGCTCCTACTCTGACACCAATCCCAGAAACCTTAAATGTGTTTGGGAGAATTCTATACATGAGAAGATCTGTACCTTGCTTACTATTATAGTCTGGGAAGTCAAAATCAACCAGTCACCCCATTATAACATTATGGCAGTAGAACAGGCATGGATGAGTCGAGAGTCAAAGCAAGTGAGACCAGAAGGATGCTCCTGTGTACTCCCATGCACTCTAAATTGGTATGGAAAGTATACAGAGGAGAATATGACAGTCAAGGGCATGACTAGACATCAGTCATATCTATTGGTGATATGAGCATAGGGCCCAACAGACAAAAAAAGGATAAATTAACTGTATCACCAGAAGACTCCAAATTAAGATGACTGTACACCCATTACACCAGATTCCTAGATGTGAGATAAGTCCTTTTAAGTTCAAAGTTTGATATATCATAATGATCAACATGCTGTTGAACACTGAAATGATTAATGCTTTTACCTCATGGCTCTTTGACCTGCTAAGTTGAAATTTCTTTAATCATCATTTTCATCCATTTGCATTGCCAGCTAACAACTCCTCATCTGCCTTTAATCATTCTACCTCATAGATCACAAAAACTGAACTGCACTAACAATAGTCCTCTGTTCATTAATCATCTCCCTCCTTATAAAATTCAACCAGTATTTATTGAGCATCTACAATATGACAGACATCACATTGGTTAGATAATGATTGGTTAGATAATGATATCATTTCTTTATTTCTGGTGCTTACTGTCACTCCAAGAAGATGAATAATCGATCAATCAATCAAATGAAGACAATAGTATTTCAATGATAAGGCAGATACAAATTTATCTGAAAGAGAACTACAGGCCCAAGCTGCAAAAACAGGAAGTCCTTTCTAAGGAAGTGAAATTCAAGTAAGATCTGAAAAATTATATGTGATCATATTCTTTAAGAAGGGAAGTAAGAATAGAATTACAGATAGATCAATATGCACAAAAGGAAACAGAGGGAGTGATGCTAAATAAATTAACATGTCAAAGAGGAATAAGGGGTAAGCCATGGAAGGTGTTATTCTAAATGCCACGGAAAGGCATTGATGAGTTTTGAGTAGAGGAGGGATATTTATTATCAATTTTATAAAGATCTCTTTGGCTATTGTCAGAGATATGAATAAGAGTAAGAAAAAACAAGGAGATTTCAGTGTCTCGTCCATTCCTTTTAAACTCAGTTTAGTAGACTTACCATCAAGACTCTCACTCAACTGTTCATCAAAATTACCTTCTTAATTCTTGGTGTCAGTTTCACCCAACTTCCCATCCTTTTAGTTTCCTTGATAAATCTTGCATAATTGGTAAAGTTTTTATATAATCCTGCCCTTGTGAATCCTCAGGACACTTGAAATTCCATTTTAAACCATTTCCTGCTTCCTACAAATTTCAAGGGAGCCAGGTATGTGGTGCACACCGTAATCCCAGTGGCTGAGAAGGTTGAGGCAGGAGGATAGCAATTTTGAGGCCAGTCTCAGCAACCTAAAGAGGCTCTAAGCAACTTAGGAAGAAACTTATTTAAAATTAAAAAATTACAAAGAAGCTGGGGATGTGGTTCAGTGGTTAAACACCACTGGGTTCAATCCTTAGAACAAAAAAATATTTCAAGGGAATATGTACCCCCTCCTCCTTTTAGAAACTGATCAGTAAATGTATATATGTATTCTTGAGATAACTGGCTACCAACCTCTCTTTAATCTTGATTCTATTCCCTTCTCTCCTCATTTATATATATATGGACTTACATATGAAAATATCTATCTATCTATCTATCTATCTATCTATCTATCTATCTATCATCTATGGCAAGCAGCATGCCATGTGACTGAATCAACTTTCAAAGTAGGCATTCTTGACATAGGCCTCTCTTTCTTAGATTTTTGTATGTATCAGAAATTCCTGGATAAGTCTATTGCATGTTTCCCAGTGATTCTGATGCAGGTATGCCATGGACTATATTTTAAGAAATTTTATTCTAGACTTAGCTCTGCCACTGATTGTGCAAGCTTTAGTACATGAAGGCACATGTCTGAGCATTCACTCCTTATATGCAATTGAAGTAGGTTACACTGGTTAATCTCTAATGTCTCTCTTGCACTCGCATTCACGTATTCTATGTCTGAATTCTAAAGATGGCTAAGAGAAAAGATGCAAACATAATAAAAATGGAGAAGAACAGCTACAACAAATTAGCAAACACTAATCCTTGAGTTTCCAAAAATAGAGATAGAAATGAAATCATAATAGGTTATATGGTTGTTATCAAATAAAAGGAACTTCAACCTATTCTAAGTTATAAGAGAAAGTTTGTCAATCTGCAATCCACAGGGACAAGGGAAGGAAGTCCATGACCTGAATTAGGGAACCCATGAACTTGGATAAGAAAAAAAAAATCATCTTTATTTTTAATAATCTGTAATAGAAAATTATCATTCTTTTGTATGATTTTATGCAATTAGACTTTATTTGCAATACCTGAAACTTTGTCAAAAATAACAATCACAGGTATTTGTATATCATATGACACCTGTTATAACTGTCTGAATGTATTACACTCATCATATAGAAGTGGCAATGACTTTTAAACTGTATTACACATCTTGTTAATGCATTTAAGAAGAATCACATCTATTAGCATACTAAAATTTATTTATAATTTGATATTTGCATTTCAGTATAAATGGGTTTTGGTAACTTTACAAATTTTATATTGTACATTTGAAAACAGTATTCTAAGAAGTACACAGTATTCACCAGGTTGCTTATGTGATCCACAGAATAAGAAGGGTTTTAGAAATCAGTTCAGATTATCCCTTTCTTTGTGAGTTTTCCAGATTTTTAGTGATAGAAAACAGACTTTGTATTAAGGACGTTAATGTGATTTTATAACATAACACTGTTTTAATTTTTTCTTCAGCTTCTTGATATTGCTTGAGAAGTTTTATCAGACAATTGAAATACAGTCCTTAGAAAGAAAAGAGTCATTTACTGAATTTATAGATGCTATGAGAAATACTTAAAGTGGTATACTAGTTTGTAAATGGAGAACAAGTGTTATTCAAAACCCTTAGAAGTGATTGCTTTAAAATTTGCTAGATATATACACTGGCCAAGAGTTTTAATCCAAACTTGAAAGTGCAAGAAGAACTTTAATAAGTTAAGAAAATCTGTTGTGGAATCTTTTTTTGTGTGTGTGTTAAGTTTTTATGAGTTCTTTGTATATCCTGGAGATTAATGTGCTGAGTGCAGGTGGCAAAGATTTTCTCCCGTTTTTACCATTCTGTAGGCTCTCTTGCTCTCTCTGTCTTTGCCCTCTTGATTGTTTCTTTTGCAGTGAAGGAGCTTTTTAGTTTGAAATCATCTCACTTATCGATTCTTGATTTTACTTTTTGTGTTTCAGGAGTCTTGTTGAGGAAATTGATTCCTAAGCCAACATGATAGAGTATTGTGTCTATCTTTTATTCTAGTAGATATAGGGTCTCTGGTCTAATGCCTAGGTCCTTGATCCACTTTGAGTTGAGTTTTGTGCAGGATGACAGAAAGGGGTTTAATTTCATTTTGCTACATATAGAGTTCCAGTTTTCCCAGCACTATTTGCTGAAGAGGCTATATTTTCTCCAATGTATGTTTATGGCATCTTTGCCTAATATGAGATAACTGCACTTATGTGGGTTTGTCCCTGTGTCTTCTGTACCATTGGTCATCATGTCTGTTTTTTACCAATACCATGCTGTTTTTATTACTGTAGCTCTGTAGTATGATTTAAGGTCTGGTATTATGATGTCTTCTGCTTTACTTTTCTTTCTATGGACTGCTTTGGCTATTTTGGGTGTCTTATTTATCCAAATGAATTTCATGACTACTTTTTCTATATCTATGAAGAATGTCATTGGAATTTTAATAGGAATTGCATTAAATCTGTATAGTGCTTTTGGCAGTATGGCCATTTTGACAATATTAATTTTGCCTCCCCAAAATCATAGGAGGTCTTTCCATTTTCTAAGGTCTTCTTCAATTTCTTTCTTTAGTGTTCTATAGTTTTCATTGTAAAGGTATTTCACCACTTTTGTTACATTGATTCACAAGTATTTTATTTTTTAAGGCTATTGTGAATGGAATAATTTTCCCAATTTCTCTTTCAGTCGATTCATCATTGGTACAGGAATGCAATTGATTTATGGGTGCTGATTTTATATTCTGCTACTTTGTTGAATTCATTTATGAGTTGTAGAAGATTTCTGGTGGAGTTTTTTGGGTCTTCTAAATATACTATCATGTCATCAGCAAAGAGGGATAGTTTGAGCTCTTTTCTACTCATATCCCTTTAATTTATTTCTTTTGTCTAATTTCTCTGGTTAGGGTTTCCAGGACTATGTTGATTAGAAGTGGTAAAAGAGGGCATCTCTGTCTTTTTCCAGTTTTTAGAGGGAATGAGCCAGTCAGCCTACATTCAAATCTTAGACTATAAGGAAGAAGAACAGTGTGTGAGTTACATGTGTGAGTCTCTGTGATCTTGCAATAGTCCTCCAAATTTACTTAACCTTAGTTTTTCCATCTGATGAATGGGGGTAACAAAGGTAAATATCTCACAAAATTGTTATGTGAACTCAGTACTGTATATAAGGCACTTTGAACAGAGTCCAGTACACAGTTATGTGCATAGTAAATGTCAGTGATTATTGCTATTATTTTGTCTAGTTATGATCTGTGACTTCCCAAACTTCACAACAGATTTGAGATGATATGGTTTGTATTTGAGGTATCCCTAACAGCTCCTGTGTTAATGTAGGAAGTTAAATAATTAGATTATGAGAACTGTGACCTAATTAGTTCATACCAGTTGAATGGACTAGTTGGGTGGCCACTGTGGTCAGGTGGGGCTTAGTTGGAGGAGGTGAATACTGGGGTCATGACCTAGAAGAGTGCATCATTCCTGAAGCCCCTTCCCCACTGTTCTTTTCTGTTTCCTGTTCACTACAAACTGAGCAGCTTTCTTCTGTAGCTGCCCTTCTGCCATGTTAATCTGTTTTACTTCAGGCTCAAAGTGATTATTTCAGCTCATCATGTACTGAGACCTCTCAAACTGTAAGCCCAAAATAAACTCTTCCTCCTCTAAGTTGGTCTTCTCAGGTATTTTTGTCACAGTGATGAAAAACTGACTAATTTAAAGTCCTTACAATGAAAAGTATAAGGTACACATATAACACATGATGTTCATGAAATCAAAAAACAAAAAGCAAAGAAGAATAAGACTAAATAGCAAACATCTGACTAAAGAAAGCTATAGAAATTAAATTCAGATCCAAATTCTGTGTCCTCTGGTATGTGGAAATTCAAAGCACCACACTGTTTCATGGTACTGTTAGTCTTAGGATGCATTTTAAAGGCATACTCCATGGAGAAATATCCTGAGAAGTATTCTGTTTAAAAATATGCTCAGTACTCAAAGAATTTTCGAATATGGTGCAAAATCTAAGCCTTCTTTGAGAATTCCTAATGTAAAAGTACCCTTTTAACTAGTATAGCACAAATAATTCATATTTTGAAAAGATGTGATCATGAAACCCTTTTTCATATACTACCTATTAATATCTCACAGACTTAATCTTTTTAACATGATTTAGGCAATATTGTGTTGGAGGAAAATATAACTGTTTATCAATAGGACAAATTATCAAACCTATTTTTACTCACCTTACCTTTGAAATAGATGTATCATTGAAGTGCTTCCTGAATTAGTGTTAATAAAATAAATTATATGGTCTATGGTAGTTTTGTAATAAACACAAAATATTTAAGTGCTATAAACAAATAGATCCAGAGGAATATAACCTGAATCCATTATGATGATCAGAATAATTAAATATTCCTTAAGTATAATTTCCTCAATTTCATCCTCAGAGACATCTGAGGATGCTGTTATACCGCAGACTATGATTGATTCTATGTCTGGGGTAGGGTCTGAAAATCTGCATTTATAACAGAATCTTTGCTGCTGCTGCTGCTGCTGAACAATAGACCACAGTTTGAGTTGCAAGGCCTTAGTCATTCTTCATTTTCAGCAGCAGTCATAGCCAATTTTCACATTAATAACAATGAAAAACATCACAAAATGTGTCTTCTAACACTGTTTTGTAAAAAAGCAGGTACATGCTTCATTTGTCTTTCTCTTAAATCATCATCTACTCAGTGCTGAGAGTAGAAAATTACAACCAAGTACATTTTCACGGGAAGCAAGATAATCCCAAGTAAGTTGTTTTCTGGTGTTCTTTTTTTTTATATTTTATTGGTACATTAAAATTATACATAGTAGTGGGATTCATTATACCATATTCATACAAGAACATAATACACTTTGATCAGCCTCTTTCCCCAGTAACTTCTCTTTTCCTCCCTTCCTCCCTCCCCTGATCCACTTGTTCCACTTTACTGATCTTCCTTCTATTATTGTTGTCTAATCATTATTGTTATTTTAGTCAGTGCATTCTACTTTTTAATATATACACACACAAACACACACACATAGTAGTATGTTCAGACATGGACAAGGCATAATTTGGTAGATTTCATACCCCAGTACTTCCTGATGCCCTCCTCCTCACTCTCTACCCTCTTTCTCGATCTCCTACCTCTCCTCTATTGGGCTCCCTTCTATTTTCATGAGATCCCATTTTTAATTCCTTTCTTTTACTCTCTCTCTATATATACCTTCCACATATGGGAGAAAATATTTGACCTTTGACTTTCTGAATGTGGTTTATTCTTTTTTTTGGGGGGGGGTTACTAGGGATTGAACTCAGGGGCACTCGATCACTGAGTCACATCTACAGCCCTATTTTGTATTTTGTATGGTTGCCTCTTCCAGTTAATCTACTTCTAATCTCACTTTAATCCAGTGCTACACCTAAGTGCATGCACTAAATAATGGGTTAATGACGCTTGAATGAATGGCATAGTGAATGAATGAATGAATTAATTAATTAATAGGTTATGGTCTACCACTCCAATGATTATTTTTTTTCTTTTAAAGCTAATCAAAGCAACCAGAAATCCAAATGACCTTTTTCTTAATCCCTAATTGAATTCTGATTTATCACTTCCTTTGGTCAAAGTACTCACCTACTTCTTAAAAACTACTTCCTTTATGGGGTCACATTACATTTTATTGCTACTTGACTGTATACTTTGTTAACTTCTTTTTATTAGCACATATTTTAAATGTGAATTTTTCTCAAAGCTTGGAACTTGATTCTGGATCTTTTATTCCTTTTGCCTGTCTACAATATCCTTTCATTGACTTATTCACCCTTTCATGGCTTATATTCTATGTTAACTACTCAAAAATCATCTTTAATTTTGTATCTTGCCTATGTTACCCTCTCTACCCTCTCACTGTCATTCCCATCACTCACACATTGACCTCCCTCCTCAGATATAGTCAGACATTTACCAGAAATTGTTGGATATTCCAACAATCCATACACTTTGAAATCCCATCAAAACATCAAATTTAGCATATCCCAAATAGAACTCATAACCTCCTTTCCATGGTCTTGCTCCTCATCTGAATTTCCAAATTTATCCAATGACTCCATCTTCCTTTAGATTTTTCAGTCATGAAATATGTTACCTTCAACTTGTTCTCTTTTTATCACTAAATTACATCAGTGCTAAGTCTATTGATACTAGATCCAAATGTCAATTACAATAACCTCTAAAATGACCTTCCCACTCTATAATTCCCAAATCTTTATCACTGCCCAATTCAGTTCATATGGCACAACAGGACTATATTCCCAAATGATGGTAATAATTATTCCAAACACAATTGCCATTGGTTCTTCCTAATTCTTAACCTGAATTTTCCTCTCCATTAATACTTCTAGGCTCTGTTTCAATGAACTGTTTCTTGTTGCCCTCCTGCCTTATAATTCCTTCATCACCAACTCCAGAAAAAAATTAGTCTCCCCTGCCCTTGTGTTTCCTCAGTAATTTGTTCGTGTTTCTGATTTGGGAATTATCATCATTATTCTGCTTGAATTCAAATGTGTGTGTGTGTGTGCGTGTGTGTGTGTGTTTCTTCAGTGGATTATGAACTATTGGCTGGAAGATATTGGATATTATTCTATTTTTTATCCCCTACTACAACTAGGGAATGCACATAGGGAATGCTCAATAAATATTCGCTGAGTTTGTAGCTGTTGAACAATTCATTCACTTTCAGTTGCATTCATTTTTCTGACTGAGTAGTACCATAGGGGAAACTAATTTGTACCAAATTGGACACATTTCAACTACTTACACTATTACTTTAATGTTTTAATTGAACACAGGCATATCTTAGTAGCCTCTAGGTACATTTAAACTTTAAGATAAAAGGTAGTTTCTGTCAAAATGATTTATAATCAATAATGTTGCCAATTAAAATCAAATAAATAAGATACACACATATGCCACAATGCTTCAACTAAGACAAATACAAGGCGATATCAGTAGATAAATATGATATATGGTAGTCACAGCTTTCCATTCCCCTCTAGCAATGGTTCTGCTGCAGAGTCAGTCTTAAGAGGGCACTATAGTCAGTAGAAAGTGGAGAAATACCATCATAAACTTTTTCTACATTATGTCTGACATTCTTGATTCAGGAAAGTCGTTATGGACTTATATGTTTGGCTGAGAAACTGAAAATGTAAAAGATCCCTTACTGGAGAGTTTTGTTGACTATCATTTTGAATTCTTCTACATGTGTTTAAATACAGTCTTTAGAAAACTATTTGGTCACATAAAAGTCTAAAATTAAGAAGCAGGAACACTGGCACCATTTGAACAACTAGTATCTTTAACAATGCTGAAATGCAAATTTGTTTTGTTTATATTAAATGTTTTTCTTCCACCATTTTATCTGTAGTCTATTTAAAGATATTTTAAATTTAATTCTTCAGATAACTGCTAAAACTTTGGGTTAATATAAGTTTGTGAAAGTTAGCACTTTGGAGATTATAGTAAAAAATGCCAGACACTTCCACCCAGATCCACTCAATTCCAGTAATGTTCATGTATGCCTATCCCCCTGGCTTTTGTGAGCTTTACTTTATCAGATCTGCACCTGCATTGCCTTGGATGACTGTCTTCAGCAGGTTAAAGCTGCTTTGTTCAAAAGAGCAGCGATCTGGGAGTGCCTTGTTGTTTATGTCAATTCAGGATAGTCTTAAACTGATGACTGACTAATATGGGAATACCAAAGCCCAGCTCCCACGCTTCAAGTTGCAACAAATTCTGAAACATAGTTTGGACATAGCTTTTTCCTACAGAACCAGCCTAAGACTGGGATTTTACCTATAATTGCCCCTCGTGTGACTTCTTCCTCACTCCTACATTTTTGCTTGCTTAATTGCCATCCCTGGGAACATTTTGTTAATAAATTACTTGCATGCAAATTCTCTTTCCAGATGAGAATTAGGAAAGCCTAATCTGAAAATCAGGTATCCCCCTGTGATTCTAGTAGTGAGGGTATTGGATTTCTACTGAGGACACTGGATACATGGTAATGGAGTATAGCATCAGTACCAGTGAGTACTGATTGGAATTTATTAAGAGATCAACTTCCTCTCCCTGCTTCCACACTTAGTCTATTTCTGTCAGGAACCCATCATCCATTCCCCACTCTTTAGTTCTCTGTTGTACTGCACTTTTGTCCTTTAATCCAATTTTCCATAGTAATTTACTGTTCTTTTATCTTGGTTAATAGGTAATGTGTATTACCTGAATATAGAGAAATATCTACTAGAGACAGCAAAGACCTGAATTCTAAGTTGCATCCCACCTCTTTCTTTAAGTAGATTCAGTAAGTCTCCACTGATCACTTTTAGTATTTTAAATGGGACAATTTTTAATAGGACCATACTTCGAATTGCAAGATAATTATCTTAACTTGTACCACTCACTAGATATACATAAAAATTTCCAATTATTTTGACTTCCAAAAATTTAGAAGAAAGTATCTTGAATAATTTAACTATAAAGTAAAGATAAATGACTGAGGAAATAGATACATTTATCCTGATTTAAACATGATACAATATATACATGTATCAAAACATCATTTGATATCCCACAAGTACATTCAATGTTTCTGTTTTTATGTATCAGTTAAAAACCAGTTTATTATTTAAAAGATGCTTACAATATTTACAAATGTTCTCAGGAATTTTGTCTGTCTCCCACTATCTTTGAGGACCAATCAATAAGTAGTAGTGTTCTGTCTGTTATTTGTGACTTGAAATCTCTCTTCAACTTAATACTTCCTTCTCTGACCTTCTTTTCATCCATAACACTAAAATTGAAGCTAGTTTGAAACAGAAAGAATATCTGATCCGCACAGAAAAAAACTTCCAAAATGTCCTTTCCCTGTGTGATTGGTATAGAATTTACCTGATTGGTGAATGTACTTTAAGCAAAACTATCATTTTCTGTTCATGATTTAAATAAGATACTTAATGAATGTGAAATAATTAAAGTAAGTTTGGGTTTATTATAACTAGGCATTTGAAATTTGTAGCATATTTAGTAACAATACACTAAAATGATCAAGAAATAAATCATTCTAACAATAGGCTTATGTATTAGATTGATTGGATTATGTTTTTAATAATGCAATGCTAAACTGCTTAAATGAATCTTTGACTTCAGCTCAAAATATCAGGATCCACAACTGTCACTTTATGGAGATTTTGATTACTATTAGAATCCATTCAGACAATAAATTACCAAAATGCTATTACAGAACATATTATGGTTCTCTTGTAGCTGCTTAGCAGAACAAGCATGGTATCTCTATTCATTACTTTAGAAACTCTCTAATAAAATTGTAAGTTACTATACCACTTGTTTGATTATACGATTAACTTTTAAATGATATAATATCAAAGGCTACTTTTCATCTGTAATAGTGGAAGAAAAAACAATGAGGCAGGGCAGAATAAATCTGCGATATTTTCATTAATATAAACTTCTGAATCTATTGTTTATACCATATTATCCTTGTACATCAGGTCTCTTCATTCCTGAAAATTTTATGATTATTCTTTCTATATATTTTGCAGCCAGAGGAATAACTAAAAGTCCACTCTCTTCCTTTCAGTAAAAAATTTGAAAAGCAGAGGGCATACAGGTATAGATGGCATGCATTAATGTCAGTGACAGTGTCAGACACATTTGGTCCTCAGGGAAACCTGTGGTGATAAAAAGCATTAGGGAAGGCAGGGTCCTCATTTACATATAGACTTGACCCTCATCACAGCTTGTGTTCCTTATTCACTAGTTTGACTTTCAGCTTTGTAAAAGGTTAGATAACTCTGCTGCACCCCTCCCATCCACAAATTATTCTCCCTTTTTTTCTTTCCCATTTTATGAAAATCCCATGTAAACATTATCATGAATATCCACCTTCATTAATGTTGGTTCTTAACAATTGGAAGTGGTTCATTCAATACATAATGAATGAACTACACTTACTTTGGTCTCTAATATACCTTAATTTACTATAAATTGGTATGTATTCTACATTTAGAAAAACATGATATCATTTGGTAAAGTTCAGTATTTTCATTTTACTTTATTTCAGGTAGGTTAATTCCTTATATGTATGATCTTTCCCATTTTAACAGGTTGGACAAGAGGCATCACTCCATGCAAAGAATATTTACCTGAAAATCAAGAACTTTAGCCCTATTCCCATTTCTTGTATAAAAATGCCGTGTTAGTCATCTTGTCATTTAACTTTGAGATAATTTCATTTCCATACCTACTACTGAAGGACATAAAAATTTCCACAATGTTATGCATATATCCCAATAGCCACTGCCTTTATTTAAGCATTCATTCTTCTTCTCCCTTTTGAACACACATTGGCCTTAAAATTGACTTTTCCACTGGTAATCTCTCTATATACATTTCACTTCACAAAAATGCCTAAAGCGAAAAACACCAATCTAAAAATACCTTTCTATTTTTTAAAAGCATGTTCATCTCAGTAGACATATCTATCCACTTTCTATCCACAGTCTTCTTTTCTGCCTCCTCTTCAATTACCTGCCAATTGCCAATCCCTCCAAAATCTACACTTCAGTCATGGCAAACTACTCACTAGATCCTGAACACAATTGGTTTATGACTTCCCACTACCTAGCATTTTTTTCTAATTAGGCAATAGGCTAAAAGTTCCCCTAAAGCAAATACATGTCTTTTTCAGTTCAGTAATCTTAGCAACTAATACATTGCATATAGAAAGTATTTGATGACTGGAAAAAATGAATTTGAATGCCATGTTGTATCCATGTTGGAAGGAAAATTCTTTTTTATTTTCAAGGAAATAGTTAAAATCAGTTCCAACCCCAATCCATCCCAGACGAATAAAATATCTTTTCTTCCTCATACCCCCAAGCATATTGGATATAACCATGTGGTAATACATATTACATAGTCTTTTAATTTCTTTCTAAATGTCTATTTTTTCTATTCATATATCATCTTCTAACAAAAATATGCTGGGTCTGTGGTACAATTCTACTTAAACTCATTTAACTAAATAGAGTAAGATTTATTTCAATCTTGAAATCTGATAATTCTAAACAATTTTTTCTTTAAAACAGCTTAAGATATTAGAGTGAATTACTTATGAATACAAATGGGTATAAAGCACAAACCACGCAGGAAATTGGCAAAATATATCAGAGTAATTACAGCTAGGAATGGTGGATGCCAGTAGCTGTCTACCTCTTTGAACTGTATGTGAGAATAGAACCTTTTAGATACTCTGAACATTTGCTAAAATTCGTCTTCTTTGAAGCTACTTCTAAATAATGCAATTGAAGCAAAAGAAATTTTAGCCCACTTGCTTAATCTTGGCTTAGAATATTTTGAAGATAACATTGCAAATAGTTCTTAAAGCATTCTGAACCAGTTTAATTTTATAGAGAGAACAAAATTATTCTAAGTTCATTTATGAATAAGTTATATATTTAAACAATGTTAGGGCCATATCTTTAAAACAATTTAGGGTTCAATATTTATACTATTGTTCTTGAGAAAATAATAAAAATTCTTTATTGTCAGCAGAGGAGATCTTTAACACTCAGAAATAAGTATATTATATTGTCAGCTCCACAATGTCCAAATATTCAATAATAAGCAACAATTACTAGGTATTAGGTAAAAATTCACATCTTTTAAAAACACTTCAAGGGGGCAAAGTCATTTTGTAATCATGAAGGAAATATACAAAAATCACACTTTGTTGGAAATATTAAATTTAATGTAGTTATTATTAAATAACACTAAAATATTTTAATATAAAGCATTTACTTATTACCTTACCTTAAATGTTGTTCTTGTTCATTTTTAATCCTTATAATTCAGTGAAAACATTTAAGAATTAATATCTTTTCCAGATATCTTAGCAGAGAAATATGCATTTTTGCTGAGTGGAGACTTTTCCCCTCACAATCACACCCACCCGCCATTTGACACTGTAGTTGTGATGCTGAGGGTTATACACCTCAAACACTATTTCTGCTTTGCAAATCTACCTGTTAGGATCTGGCAGTAGGGAGCACTACAGGGAAACTATAAGGCAGGAGGAGAGAGAAAGGACTTATTCCCACTTGCTTCAAAGGACTTACTCATTCCCACTTATTTCCTGTGGACTTACTGTCCCTTTTAACATAACTCCAGACTTGTTCCTCCATGTCACAGTGGTCCTTCTTTTTAGTATCATCTATTGATTCAGTTTGAGTTTTTCAACAGTTACAGAATCAGTTTCATTGCACATCTGACACAGAAACACCAGCACCATCTGGCTGGCAGAATTCTGGAACTCAGTCTCATTGACCCCATCCTGCTATCTCAGAGACACCAGAACTAGCCAGGTAGCATTCCCTTTTGTTTAAGTTTGAGCTCCAGCTCTGTAAAATACCTCCCCAAGTTTCTAAGTTTTAGTAATCAAAGTCTTTTCTCATTTTACCCAGACCCAGGAGTGATAGCCACTTTGTGTAGTTGCTATCTCTCTTAAGTTCTTTAATTTAAAAAATTACCTAGATCTTAATTTCTCATGTCAATTTTTCTGTTAAAATAACTATAGCAGTGTCTACCTGTTAACTTGACCCTAACTGATATATGATACTAAACTCAAAACTTATCAGTCTCACAAGGGAAACAGAACAAATTTGGGTCGGCATTTAGTGGCTAAGTGGTTTCAGATTTCGCTGAATGCCACTGAATACATTCCAAAATTGTTTATTATTTTCTTGCTGTAAAATACATCAATGATTCTATTATTAGTATAGAGATATTTAAGTATCTGGACAGTCATATATATAAAACTACTCTCTCTGTAGATGGGGACTCACTTGTATTAGGATCAAATGCAAAATTTTGTATTCTAACCATAGACAGTTGAATGGAATCTTACACTGTAGTTATTTTTTCAAAATCAATATGAATAAGAAAATTAAAGGATGGTCAATATCAGTCTGGATAATCCTCATATTTATTGATATTATGTACACAGTTGAGTTTTAAATCCTGCACGTTATTTCACAGTTATCCTGCACAACAAAATGTAGGAAACACTGAACTAAGCTCAAAGAACAAAAAGCAAGTGTGCATGCAGTTTTCTGGAGTGCAAACCTTCCTGGCTCTAAGGTAAGACCTAAAGTGTTTTTGCTTATCCAGAGTTTTTTGCATTATGTCTCAAGAGTAAACATCTTCCAGCATAATACTTTTAGCATAAACATTCTGTTGTAAAGAATTAACAACATGATGTAGTGCTACTGTTACTATGTAAATTAACCGAGGGTACTGCAACATGAATCTATCAAAACTATCTCAATCACTCAGATTAAAGAACCAAGGGGAATCTGAGAAAACTGGAGGGTCATTATGCTTAGAAGGTTGCTATTATATTTCATATATCTTGCTTTAAGTTAAATCTCAAAAGTCATCTTTAACCAGTGAGCAGAAATTTTATAATTTATTTATTAAATTTTAAACACACTGAAATGTAAGTTTTCTACTTCTGCCATTTCTTATTTGGACACTGGTTAATTGTCTTTCTTATACATTTTTAAAACATAATTCCTGATTCTAGCTGCTACCTTTCCAGTATTTTTTTCCTTTACCTATGGAATCTCCTTTTTTAAATCATTCTAGAGTTAATATGCTACTAGCTTATTGCAAACCAAATATGTTGTTAGAAAATGGCTTGCACTGTATCTTAAATTGATGGTCTTAAAAATTTATTTATTTTCATAATATTTCTGATATTACTTTTCTGCAGGTACTTTACAGAGTCACTTGAAATAAACTCAGCATGTCTAATAAAAAAGAGAATAGGAATACATAAGTTTTTGGTTGTGTTAAAAGATAAATTCTGAGATGCCCATAATTTCATTAGAAGGGCCAGACAACAGGGCATGGATGAGTTAAATTATTCAATTAACAACTGCTAATCAAACCAACAAAGATCCTTTCACATTCTTGAATGTATGTTGAAGGTTTGACTTAAATTTTATAACCACCATGGCAAGCACCATTCTGAATTGTTAACCCTCATCAATCCAGAAGCAATAATCACTCCTTCATATGAACTTCCCTCCTATTCCAAAGCTTTCTCTTCTTCATATTATCCCACCCTTCTTACCTAATTCAGTATAGTTTCCTCAAAGTTTTATTATGAAAATACTCCCAGTACTAATTTTGATATACATTTTTCCAACTGATATCTATGCTTGATTCTAAGAACTTTTATTGATTGTGGAAACTCCCAGAATGTGTTTCTTTGTGTGCAGTATGTTTTATTTTAGAAATCCATCAGTCTCAAGAGTTTTGATTTTTCGATTGTGATCTACATACTCCTCGTCTATTTTTCCTTGACCATTATATACTGAGTTACTTCAAAATGTCATTCCCACTTTCCCCACTATCCCTTTCTTCAAGTCCAGCCTTGTCCCAAGACTGAAAAACCCTAAATTTCAGGATCCTCTATACACATAATAAATTGAGGACAAGGAAATATTGCTACTGGTCCAGCAGCCCATTGTTTAAAATATACCCTAGTCTTTGGCTTTATGATCCACCTTCATTCTTCTAAGATGGGGACCTTGACTGATGACTTTTTTTTCTTTTTTTTAATTAAAATATTTTTTTACAGACGCATTTTGATTCATTGTACACAAATGGGGTACAGCTTTTCATTTCTATTGTTGTACACAATGTATATTCATACCATTCATGTAATCATACATATATATAGGGTAATACTGTCTGTTTCATTCTGTTTTTCCAATCCCACCCCCTCCTACCTCTTTTTCCTCTACACCATCCAAAGTTCCTTCATTCTTCTCTTCCCCCCACCACCCCCCATTGTTATATATTGTCATGCACTTATCAGAGAAAACATTTGGCCCTTGGTTTTTTGGCCTTGGCCTAGTTCACTTAGCATGATGTTTTCCAACTTCATCCATTTACCAGCAAATGCCATGATTTTACTCTTCTTTATGGCTGAGTAATATTCCATTGTGTGTATATACCACAGTATCTTTATCCATTCATCAATTGAAGGACATCTAGGTTGGTTCCACAATCTGGCTATTGTGAATTGACCAGATATGAACATTGATGTGGCCACATCACTGTAGTATGCTGATTTTAAGTTCTTTGGGTATAAACTAAGAAGTGGGATAGCTTGGTCAAATGGTGGGTCCATTCCAAGCTTTCTGAGGAATTTCCACACTACTTTCCAGAGTGGCTGTACCAATTTGCAACTCCACCAGCAATGTATGAGTATGCCTTTTTCCCCACATCCATACCAACACTTATTATTGCTTGTGTTCTTGATAATAGCCATTCTAATTGGAGTTAGATGAAATCTTAGTGTGGTTTTATTTTGCATTTCTCTAATTACTAGGGATGATGAGGACTTTTCATATATTTGTTGATCACCTATATGTCTTCTTCTATGAAGTGTCTGCCCAGTTCCTTATCCCATTTATTGACTAGGTTCTTTGTACTTTGGGTGTAAAGTTTTTTAAGTTCTTTATAAACTTTGGAGATGAGTGCTCTGACTGAAGTATATGTGGAAAAGATTCTCTCCCACACTGTAGGCTCTCTTTTCACATTAATTGATAATATTATAATTGATAATATTAATTCTGCCTATCCAAGAACATGGGAGATCTTTCCATCTTCTAAGGTCTTCCTCAATTACTTTCTTCAATGTTTTGTAGTTTTCATTGTAGAGATCTTTTACCTCTTTGGTTAGATTGATTCCCAAGTATTTTTTTTTTTTGAGGCTATTGTGAATGGAGTTGTTTTCTTCATTTCCTTTTCAGATGTTTCATAGCTTATGTATAAAAATGCTTTAGATTTATGTGTGTTGTTTTTATAACCTACTATTTTGCTGAATTCATTGATGAGGTCTAGAAGTTTTCTGGAGGAGTTTTTTTGACCCTCTAAATAGAGAATCATGTCATCAGCAAATAGTGACAGCTTAAGTTCCTCTTTTCCTATTCATATCCCTTTAATTTCTTTAGTCTGTCTAATTGCTCTGGCTAGATTTTCGAGGACAATGTTGAATAGAAGTGGTGAAAGAGGACATCCCTGTCTTGTTCCCATTTTTAAAGGGAATGGTTTCAGTTTTTCTCCATTAAGAATGATGTTGGCCATGGGCTTAGCATAAATAGTTTTACAATGTTCAGGTATATTCCTACTATCCCTATTTTTTCTAGTGTTTTGAGCATGAAGGGGTGTTGTATTTTGTCGAACACTTTTTCTGCATCAATTGAAATAACCATATGATTCTTATCCTTAAGTCTATTGACATGATGGATTACGTTTATTGATTTACGGATGTTAAACCATCCTTGCTTTCCAGGGATGAACCTCACTTGATTGTGGTACACAATTTTCTCAATATGATTTTGGATACAGTTTGTCAGTATTTTGTTAAGGATCTTTGCATCTATATTCATCAAGGATATTGGTCTAAAATTTTCTTTCCTTGATCTGTCTTTGCCTGGTTTGGGTATGAGGGTGATATTAGCTTCATAGAAGGAGTTTGGTAGGGTTCCCTCCTTTTCTATTTCCTGGAATACTTTGAAAAGTATTGGAATGCATTCTTCTTTGAAGGTCTTGTAGAACTCAGCTGAGAATTCATCTGGTCCTGGGCTTTTCTTGGATGGTAGGCTTTTGATGGCTTCTTCTATTTCATTACTTGAAATTGATCTGTTTAAATTGTGTATGTCCTCCTGGTTCAGTTTGGGAGGAGCATGTCTCTAGAAATTTGTCAATATCTTTGTTATTTTCTATTTTGTTGAAATACAGATTTTTCAAAGTAGCTTCTCATTATGTTATGTATTTCAATGGTGTCTGTCATGATATTTCTGTTTTCATCACAGATTTTAGTAATTCGAGTTTTCTCTCTCCTCTTTGTTAGTGTGGCTAAGGGTTGTCTATTTTGTTTACTTTTTCAAAGAACCAACTTGTTGTTTTGTCAATTTTTTGAATTTTTTTTGTTTCAATTTCATTGATTTCAGCTCTGATTTTAATTATTTCCTGTCTTCTACTACCTTTGCTGTTATTCTGTTCTTCTTTTTTCTAGGGCTTTGAGCTGTAATGTTAGGTCATTTAGTTGTTGACTTTTTATTCTTTTCTTGAATGCGCTCCATGCAATAAATTTTCCTCTTAGTACTGCTTTCATAGTGTCCCAGAGATTTTGATATGTTGTATCATCGTTCTCATTGATCTCTAAGAATTTTTTTATCTCCTTCCTGATGTTTTCTGTTATCCATGCTTCTTTCATTAGCATATTATTTAGTCTCCAGGTGTTGGAGTAATTTCTGTTTTTTATTTTGTCATTGATTTCTAATTTCATTCCATTATGATCTGATAGAACACAAGGCAGTATCTCTATTGTTTTGCATTTCCTAAGGACTGCTTTGTGGCATAACATATGGTCTATTTTCAAGAAGGTTCCATGTGCTGCTGAGAAGAAAGTGTATTCGCTTATTGAAGGATGGAATATTCTATATATGTCTGTTAAGTCTAGATTATTGATTGTGTTATTGAGTTCTATGGTTTCTTTGTTTAGTTTTTGTTTGGAAGATCTATTCAGTGGTGACAGTTGTGTGTAAAAGTCACCCAGAATTATTGTGTTGTGGTCTATGTGATTCCTGGAATTGAGAAGGATTTGTTTGATGTACATGGATACACTGTTGTTTGGGGCATAATATTTACTATTGTTATGTCTTCCTGATTTATGGTTCCCTTAAGCAGTATGAAATGTCCTTCTTTATCCCTTCTGACTAACTTTGGCTTGAAGTCCACTTTATCTGAAATAAGGATGGAAACCCCCACTTTTTTACCAAGTCCATATGTGTGGTGGGTTTTTTCCCATCCTTTCACCTTTAGTCTGTGGATGTCTTTTTCTATGAGATGAGTCTCTTGAAGGCAGCATATTTTTGGGCCTTTCTTTTTAATCTATTCTACCAGTCCTATGTCTTTTGATTGATGAGTTTAGGACATTAACGTTCAGGGTTATTATTGAGATATGATTTGTATTCCTAGTCATTTGGGCTTATTTTTGGTTTTTAACTTGGCTTAGTTTCTCCTTTGAATGGATTTTTCTTTAAGGTAGTTCCTCCCTTTGCTGACCTACATTGTTATTTTTTATTTCCTCCTCATGGAATATTTTGTTGAGAATATTCTGTAGCACAGGCTTTCTATTTGTAAATTCTTTTAACTTTTGTTTATCATGGAAGGATTTTATTTCATCTTCAAATCTAAAGGTTAGTTTTACTGGGTATAGGATTCTTGGTTGGCAACCATGTTCTTTCAGAGCTTGAAATATATTGTTCCAGGCCCTTCTAGCTTTTAGAGTCTGGGCTGAGAAATCTGCTGATATCCATATTGGTCTCCCCCTATATGTAATCTGATGCTTTTCTCTCACAGCCTTCAAAATCCTATCTTTATTTTGGATGTTAGGCATTTTCATTATAATGTGCCTTGGTGTGGATCTGTTGTGATTTTGTGCATTTGGTGTTCTGTAAGCCTCTTGTATTTGATTTTCCATTTCATTCTTCAGGCTTGGGAAATTTTCTGATATTATTTCATTGAATAGGTTGTTCATTCCTTTGGTTTGTATCTCTGTGCTTTCCTCAATCCTGATAATTCTTAAATTTGGTCTTTTCATGATGTTCCATAGTTCTTGGTGATTCTGTTCATGATTTCTTACCATCTTCTCTGTTTGGGCAACTTTATTTTCAAGATTAAATATTTTGTCTTCATTGTCTGAGGTTTTGTCTTCCAGGTGGTCTAATCTGTTGGTGATGCTTTCCATTGAGTTTTTTATTTGGTTTATTGTTTCTTTCATTTCAATGATTTCTGGGGTATTTTGTTTTTTGTTTTGTTTTGTTTTGTTTTTTGAGAATCTCTATCTCTTTGTTGAAAGGATCTTTTGCATCCTGTGGTTGCTCTTTCAACTGCTTATTGGTATGATAATTCATTGCCTGCATGTGCTCTCTTAACTCATCCTTTGCTTCATGAATCATCCTAATCATGTATAATCTGAAGTCCTTTTCTGACATTTCTTCTATCATACTGTCACTGGATTCTATTAATATAGAATCTAGATTTGTTTGGATCATTTTCTTCCCTTGTTTTTTCATGTTGTTCATGTATCTTCCCCTCTAGCAGAGCAGATCTGGGGTATTGCAGTTTCCCCCCTATAGGCTTATAGTGGCCCTACAGGTTTCCAAAACCCTTTCTTTAAGGGGAGATCAATATTAGCAGTGCCCAGTTCAGACAGTATGCAACCCTAGACCAAATAGCCCCTATGAGGACATTAACAATATTGTCATAATAAACAAAATGAGTTCAATTATTATCTTCAGTATAACAAATAGATTTGCAATAAGGTCTACAGTTTCCAATGGAGGACAAAGAGGATGCGGAGGGGTGTAGGATGTAACTGTTAATTGGATAAGAAAAGAATATATAGAAGTTCTAGATAATAGAGTGAGTGTAATCAAAAGAAGTTGGTTGATAGCATGCAAAAAGGGAGAGAGAGACTCTGAGGGAACAGGGAAACAAAAGGAAAAGAGAGTGAGAAAAGTAAAGAAATAAAAACTTAAAATTTTTCAATAAGGAGAAAAAAAAATCTACATTATAACAGTCATATAGTATTCAAACCTCCCAGTCTTCAGTAGCCTGATGTATGGGAGGTACCTGAAAATGATCTTCCAGTCTCCAGGCAGGCGTCTCAGGATGGGATTTGCCCCACTTAAAGATGGAAGATACAGCTTCCAGGATTATCCAAGATGGCCACCATGGCTTCCAAATGTGTTGGCAAATGGGGAACTGCAACTTGGGGTGTGGGCGTGGTCAGCTAGAGGTTCTGGAGGCCGGGTGCGGTTGGTGGGTCAGGGGTCCTGGAATTGGAGTGTGGTCAGTCTGGTTGTGGGATCCTGGAGGCGGGGTGCAATCAGTCGGTCTGGGGGTCCTGGTGTTAGGGTGCAGTCAGTCAGTCTGGGGGTCCTGGTGGCAGGGAGCAATCAGTCGATGTGAGGGCCCCGGAGGCAGGGGGTGATCAGTCAGGTTTAGGGATCCTGGAGATGGGGCTTAGTCAGTTTGGCCAGGGGTCCTACAGGACCTGGCTGTTATCTCAAAATGGCAGCAACCAAACCTGCAGGTACTGTGACAATGAACTTCCAGGCAGTAGTAGGCAGCTGGCGCTCCACTGGCTATCTGCAGTCAGTTTGCTGACTGCTGTCAGATGATCGGGAGGTGGGCAGTGGGTGATGGATAGGTGAAAGGCAGGTGATGGACAAGCAAAAGGCAGGCAAATGGCAGATGATAGGCGCCTGACAGTGAACAATCTACACTCAAAAATGTGTCGATATGCTGGCAGACTGCAGGTGATTGCAGTAGACAAATGGGGTAAACAGCAAGGGATCAATAAGTAGCAAAAACTGCCTCACCAAGAAACAGATATCCTCTGCTTGAAACCCAAGTTACGGAGCAACAAGAAACACAGTCTCCCTCTAGTCCGCCATCTTGGATCCTCAACTGATGTCTTTAAAATGAAGTTTCACAAAGAAGGAGGTAAAGACCTTGACTGTCTTGTTAACTGCTTTAATTCCAGCATTTGCTGGTTCTTCAGTACTAACTGAACAGGTGATCAGCAGAGTTTGGTTTAATCACTGGATGGATGAATGTAACTCAGCTTGATGCCTTAATACTAACAATCATATTTCCATTCCAAAGTCTCTTGTAGTTTCATCAATGTTTTTAGAAGTCTAATCCTGAATCCAATGCTCATGCTTGGTTCTCTATTATCTGCTACTGGAATCCCCAATATAGAATATTTAATGATGAATAATCATTCCTCACTTTTAGCCCCGATTTTGTGTTCCCTCACCTGCTGAGGCTGTACTTAGCTCCTTCTGAGTTCCTTCCTCAATAACTGCTCATCTGCCTAGATATCTTTGTGTTCTTGGGATCTCCTCCAATCTGTATTTGTATCCTCTCAGTCCTGACCATCTTTTTGCCATTGCACACTGACTATACCAATCCTATATAAAATAGGCAGGAATAAAAGAAGGTATTGCATCCATGGCACTGCAGGAAGAGAGACAGGGCTAGAATAAGGTTTGAGATTCTTGGTCTAGGAGATGGCAGGGGGTACAGTAAAGTGATTCAGTTGAAGAAACTATCTTTAGTGGTTCAGCCTTTATGGATACTGTATCCAGGGAATATAGTGGGTTCAGTGACAATTCCAGACATATTTAATAAGATGATTTCCAATCAGGTGAGATAGAAAACAATAGAGAAATGTCTAGTGACACTGAGGTGGCAGAAAAATATATCATTAAGTGAGCAATTCAGAAACTTTTACGAAATTAAAGAAATAATTAAAGTAATATCAACAACTACCTATTATTGAGGCCTTACTATATTGCACATATTTTATATACATAACGTTTAAAATTTACCCAAATTTTTCATGAAAGCAAAGTTTATCAACATTCATTTTGCAGATGAAAAATCTAAAGGGATATTCAGGCAGCTGCATAAAGTCTTAAAGGTCACAGATGATGTTGCCATAATTTGAACCAGGTTGATGTAATACCAAGCTCTGGGTCAATTATCTCCTGAACTATATTCCCCTCTACATATATTGAACTTTGCCAACATACTTTGGAACCCTTATTTCATATACTTTTATCCTCAGTGCATTACCACAGAATACACTATCTCTATACAAGCAACCAGAACCATTCTTTCAAATGACTCACCATATCAGAATTACAAGTACAGAAAAGTGTGAAAATATTCACTGAACTGACCAAACAGGAGATAATATATCTATTACTACTGGTTCTGCATTTTTTCAGAATGTTGACTATCTTTATCTCCATCTGAGTATCAAGAACAAATTCTTTCAGTTTGCCCTATAGTTTCATGATATATATTTAACTATATCTGTATACATACCTGAAAGTCATATGCTGAAGGTCAAGAAATATGCTCTTGTGGTTTGATGTGTAGGGTATCCTAGACTAGTGCCACTCATATGCATTCATTTACTACATATTATTCCCTGATAATGATGCTAATCTGCTGAGAGTCATGAGGCTATAAAGAGAGAATACCTTCTATGGGTTAAGATGTGCTATTCTCATTAACTGAACAAACTAGAGTGAATTTAATCACAGCAGTCAAGGGAAGGTACTGCATCATTCCAAGACAAATTAGAGATATTGCACCCCTGTGGTGTAACCTTTGATTTCGATTAGAGGTTTCAGGCTGCTTCTTATGGCTGGATACGAAATATTCAGACTATTATAGAGGATGGAAGGTAACTTTATAACTTTTCATCTCAAAACTGCACCACTTCAAAATCTAAGGCTTTTAAAAGAAACTAGAAAAAATAAGTCAATCATTATTACTTTCCCAAATATTAAGCTTCCCAATTGTATAAAACTATGAAGAAAATTAAATTTAAGATGATTTGGGAGATAAACTATTGGTATAACTAATCGTGTTTTGACTAAAACTCATATAAACAAATTAAACTAAACTACTAGACTGCTTTTAAAAATGTATCTCAAAGTCAAAGTTATTAATTTAATACTAGAAAATATTATTAAATGACAGTATTGTACAATTTATTGAAATTCCCTTATTAAAGGAATTATAAAATAAAAACACTGTTTTCCTGATGTATAAAATAAAATGTGAAATAAAATTTGAGGGCTTGGAATAAATTATTCTAATATTTCTTAGGAAGTTCAAATATCTATGCAGCATCTTTCATTGTTCATGGTGAGGAAAACAACCATTTCAAGTAGTTTGCACACACACATATATATACACAATTTTATCTTCTCTCTTTGTCTTTCACACAGAATCTAGATACCAAGAATATATTATTCACAATATACTCATATTCTTATTGCATATGATTTAGGCTACAATCAAAAATGCAGTTTAGCACAAATGGAATATAAAATAAATATATAAAATAAAATGCAGAAATGACTGTATGCTTATAGATATATCTATAGTATATATAGAAATACAATATATTTTGTATGCATATATAAAATATGTATAAAATACTTATATGCAGAGACACAAAATAAGTATTCAATCCCAAATGACAGTTTTCTAGTATGTAAAATATTCTATTATTATGTGTAATTTTATGAAATCATTATCATTATCATTATTTGTGTGTGTGTATGTGTGTGTGTGCGTGTGGTTCTGGGATCAAATCCAGGACTTCCTGAGTGATAGGCTACATCCTTAGCCAAAGTATTACTTTGAAAACATGCCAAAATTGTTCTTATCTTTAAATTTTAATATCTAAAAAGCAGAATTTTGGTTGCACACAGTTTATAAAATAGAAATATTTATTCATACACAGTTTTATGTCCCAATTTAGATGACCTAATTTCTTCCTGCAGGGTAATGTAAATTGTAAAACAATTTTGTTAAGCATTTTTTTGATGTATATAAATATCATTTTCAAAAATGTTAATAACCTTTGACTTAATTATGTAGAATCCTGCAAATTGGCCAAAGGAAACATAAAAAATGGTCAAGTGGGTTATTTAGAATGAGAAAGAAATAAAAATAATCTAAATATCTAAATTCAGAAGCATATTTCAATAAATTCTAGCACATCTGTATAATAAGATGTTACAAAACCATGTAGAGATGTCTGTAATAACATGATAGGGCTTATATGACAGTAAAAATATTGTATAAAAATATAAATATAAAATGATTACAGCTTGTTATGGTTGGACATTAGGTTTCCCCTAAAAAGCTCATGTGTTAGGCAAAGAAAGAATGATTAGAGGTGAAATGATTAGATTATGAGAATCCATTTGATGAAATAATTGAAAGGATCACTGGGTGGTAACTATAGGTCAATGAAATGTGATTGGAGGAAATAGGTCACTGGGGTTGTGCCCTTTAGGATTATATTTTGTCCCTAGCTCCTTTTGCTCACACTCTCCCTCTCTTTGTCTCTCTCTTTCTCTTTCTCTCTCTGACTGCAATTAGCTGAACAGTTGTCATCTACCATGTCCTTCTGTCAGTATGTACTGCATCACCCTCAATGTCCAGAACAATGGACTGAACCTAGGAAAGCTTGAGCCTGAAATAAACTTTTCCTCTTCTAAGATAAAATTCTAAGAATATATTCCTGAAATTATCACCAAAAGTGAAATGTATATCTTATTTAAAAATCAATACTACTAAATCAATTGTAGCATCCTAGTGTTCAAGAAGAATAATGCCTTCAAAATATACTAAATTACAAAAGTACTAACAATTATAAAATTAATCCCTTTTGTTGCACTTTTAAAACACTTCAAGTATTTTAAGGTCTTAACTAAGTGCCAAATTTATATGCAAAACTCAAAATAAAAAACCAAAGGGAATAATTATCCCTTTTGAAAATACAGATATTTTGGTGTTGTATATATCTATTTACACTGATGTCATGTGAGAACTCATGTAGAACAATAACAAAACAAAACAAATTCTCTCTCAAGTCATCAAGGTCTGTAGTTATGAGTTACTTTCCAAGAATATTTTGAAATTTTACACTAAAAAGAACCCCCACTAATTTTCATAAACTTGATGGAGAATCTCAGGGCTTGTCAAATACTCCAGGAAAGAAGAGTAAGAAAAGTCTGCTGCATTTTTTGCTTACGTTGAATACATTTTTGGAATATCAGAAGTGTTTTTGTCTGATTTATTCCTTAATTCAGCACCAACATTTTTGCAATTATTATTTCTAAGAGATAACTACATTCCATACACTGCAATCAAATTACTATCCAGCTGAGTTGCAGTGGTACACACCTATAATCCCAGCAACTTGGGACACTGAGGAAGGAGGATCTCAATTTCTAGGCCAGCCTCAGAAACTTAGTGAGACTGTCTCAAAATAAAAAGGCTGGGGATGTAGCTCAATAGTTAAGCATCCCTGGATTAAATCATCACTACCAAAAAAAAAAGTCATCATTCAATTTTCAATGTATTGTTTATTTTAATCTTGTTCACCTCACTGTTGAATTTTTAAAGTTCATGTTTGACTACTGGTGCAAATAATGTTAAATGATGTAAAATAATATATAAATTTCTGACTGCTTGGGAAAATTTTTTGCTGAAAATAATGTTTTTCCTAAGGAACATTCTAAATTCTCTATCACTGTTATTCCTCTTTTGATGTTTCAGGTACTTTTATAGGGGAGTGAAATAAATAACAACATTTTTCTAAAGAAAAAAAAAGTTTAGCAATGTAATCAGGATAAATATTGACCTATCACTTTTTTTTATTCTGAGATGCAGTCTGTTTCCCAGGCTGTCCTGGAAATCCTGGGCTCAATTGATCCTCCTATCTTAGCCTCCAAACTACCTGGGACTACCAGTGCATGCCACCATGACAGACTCTAATCAGAGTTTTAATTTCAACCTGAATACAAACTTTTTATTTTGGTTGGATCTCTTTGTTTTTAAAAGTAAGTTGGCTCTTAATTTCTCCATGGTGACATAATTTTTTAGACAATTGCCAGTATTTTTCCCTAACACACTTTTTGTTAGACTTGAACTCTGCCCCACTCTCCCCAGAGAAGACAGTGACTGTCTCATTCTTACTACCATATGGAAGTAGTTAAAATATGGGTCTTGGAATTTTCAAAATCCCAAATCTGGCCATGTAAAATAATATCTGTAAGACAAAGTACACCATTTAAGCCATCTTTTTCATCTCTGAGTCTAGAAAATATTATTTTGTGGATCGATGGGGAAGGTATGGTAAAGAATAGCATATTAGGCAAGTGTGCATTCCTGAAAGAAGATGGTGAAAAAAAAAAAAAAAAACACCACAATCTCCATTACCACCACTGTCAAGGTAAGTTTGGATCAGGCCAAGTGTACAAGTAAATGGTTACTGTTCCCTAGTGTACCCAGAAAGACAGTAAGACTTCAAGTCACCCTAGACCTAGGTTAGAAGAATAGGAAGTGTATCTGAGTAGATAGGTATGAGTTAGCCACCCAACACCCACTGGACTTCAGCAGGACATAGGGTGCAGGAAAAAAAATAATTTTCCATATGCCCCTAAAATGAATACTATACTCAATGGATTCTCAAAGGACCCAGAATGACAAGGAAAAACAGCCATGATTCTTATCCAAACAGAAATGAAAGTCTAGGGTCTAAAAACAAGACACAAGTTCCCTATGTGATGAATTATGCATAGGAGCAGGTAACCCACATCCACCTTCAAATATTGGCACTATACCAGCCCCCTCAAAAATTTAAGATGAAACCCCAGAGAAAAGTGGGGCATATTAGACCTAAATTGACTGAGATGAAATGTGTGGGATCTGGCAGAAAGGAGGCTTAATATATAAATTAAGTTCAGATACAGGAAAATGCAATTACTGAGATTCATTGCCATTGCATGTAGAGGCTTATCTGGGGATTTCTAAGAATCCCTGTCCACTAAAATGCAATGCAAACCGCTAACAAATCACAGACAAGAATTAGAGCCAAGTCATCTTAGACAAAAGTCAGTGACCCTGAGAGAGAAAGAGCAAGCAGATGTGAAGCATACACTCAGAAGTCACAGTGTTTCTGAGACAGTGATGCACTGTGATGAGACTCTTTGGAAAGAGACCTGAGCACTGCTTTAAATGTCCTACCTTCTTCAGTAGGTACTGACAGAAGAAGAAAATAGTAAACCCACAATAGGATTTTGGTGACAAACATAACTTCAATCTATGTATCTTCAAGGACTGAAACTTTTCCTAGAGGAGGAAAGGCAAAACTATTGACACCAACTGCCACAATGAAGTCAAGGAACCAATTGTCTGGGGAAAACCACTTCCTTAATCTGTCATAAATGGGGTACCTAATTCTAGACTTTTCTAAGAAGGGAAAAACAATTTAAAGGTGATTACTAAAACAAAAATAGTACCCGCAGCAATCTTTTGCTTTGGTAATAAGAAGACTGACCATCCCCAAATTGTTTGAGTAATTAGAGAAGACAGATTTCTTTTTCATTTCTGGAGATGTGCTGTTCAGTAAGAAAGCCATAGATCTATGTGGCCATCAAACATTTGAAATTGACCAGCATGAATTAGGAAATGAAATTTTAACTTTGTTTAAATTTAAAACTGAAACAGTGTAAAAGCTTTTTCCATTACACACAATTGAATTGTTATAGTAAGTCAACAGTTCACTTTAGCTTAGGAAAATATGACATATGTAAAATATTAATGAGAATTTAAAGACAGTACAGTTTTATTAAGAATGTAAAGTGTCTTAATATTTCCATATTGATTACATGCTGAAATGTTTCAGATATATGGAGTAGAGTATAATATTCAATTAATTTAACTGGTTTTTTTACTTGAAGTGGCTATTAAAAAATTTTGAATTATATGTAACTCACATTATATTTCTGTTGGACAATGCTGATCTAGAGAGTATAGCTCTAAAACATGGCAAGAAGTCACACTTCTGTTTCTCCCAAAGCTGAGTTGGAGACCAACATTCATTTCTGCTACACCTACACCAATCTGAGTTTCTAGCATATTACTAATGAAACCAGACTTTTTCTCATTAATACTCTTTTCAACATATAAAACAGGAGGGAAGGGGGAGAGAGAAGGAGAAAAAGAGAGACAGAGAAATATAAATTAAGACAGAGTAACACTAGAAGCATTTGAATTTAAATCTACATTTTCTGACAACAGTAAAAAATTCAAAATAATTTTTTAAATTAATCTACTTTCCTTGTCCACTTATTTTTCTCTTAATCACTTAAATGATAATCAGCATTTACAAAGGGAAAAAATTAAGGCTGGTGGAGACCATCTGATAGTGTGACCTAGGAGTGAGAAAACCAGACTCTTACCTCTTTCTGCCCCTGTTTTCTTCCTTCCCTCCCTTCCTTCCCTCTTTCCTTCCTTTCTTCCTTCTTTTCTCTTCCCCACTAGTGGATTTTGCCTTTAAAACTTGTTGGAAATATTTAAGAAATTGGAAACACATAGTTAAGATCCTGGAAAATGTGTGTTTTTCTGAGTTGCAATTGTTTTTGGTAGCAGGGATTGAACCTAGGGGTACTTAACCACTAAGTCACATCCCTAGCCCTTTTCATTTTTTTTTTTATTTTGAGACAGAGTCTCACTGAATTGCTTACTGCCTAAGTTGCTAAGGCTGACTTTGAGCTTGTGACCCTCCTGCCTCAGCCTCTGGAGTCACTAGGTTTACTGACAAGTGCCACTATGCCCGGCCCCCTCAGTTTTCTTATCACTAAAATTGAAACAAAATCTGCTGGACTTCATAAATTATTGGAAATACAAGTTGAAAACATGACATTATAACCTACAAATCGCTATGGTATAACCATCAATATTTTTATTGTTAATGAAGACTTATGGAAAATAGAAAAACATGATCATTCAGAGTTGGTCAGCATGAAGGTACAGTAGTTGCTAGCATAGTCTGATTTGAGGTACCTTAAATATTTTTTCCCTTGACTAATAATTGAATTCCCTCCCTTCAAACCTAGAATTTTGTCATATTTTTAATTGGGTCATGGTTTTCAGTATGCTGCCAGTATATGTACATGTTTAGTTCAGTCATATAACATAGAAATGAACATCACAGAATTCTGATTTATCAGATATTAAATTTGTTAGTTGACAGTCAGGAAATCATTGAGCAGAAACTTTACCTACAATTTTCACATGATCTGGTCTATCACTTAAACTTCACAATTTTGATCCAATCTCACAGTTTTCTATCAGTCTCTAGAACTCAGCAGACTCTCACAACATTCAGACACTGCCCTTCGGGACTGGCAACATACTACATATTTGTCTTTTAGGTTAGATTTCAGCCTTGGATGCACATTGACATCACCTGGGAGACTTTTAAATATACACCAACATGAACTCCACATCATACGTCTTGATTCAATTGGTCTGGGGTATAACCTGGAAAAAGGTACCTGTTCAAAAGCCCCCTGGTGATGTTAATATGCAGCCAGGGTTAAAAAATGACTAGAATAATTCCTTGCTCATTGTGGACATTATTATATTATAGCAGTCCATTTTATATGCCTCCTTCCTCTGGTAACATTATACCAAGTATTATTTGGGAAACTTCATTCCCCCTAGGCACCACCTATTGTCACCACTTCCTGGCTTAGGCCTAGGCAAACATCACTTTCTACCACACTGGCCACAATGGTTGTTTAAGTATAAGAAACAACATCTGAAAACCAACTCAAAGGAATGGGAAAGAATTAAGAACTTTAGTCTCCCAAACATGATGCATGATGGTGACTGGCTGCCTTTATCAGACACTTTCTCTTTCTCTTTGAAAGTGTTATCATGAGGGAGCAGAAGTGATAGTAGAAGAAGGGAATGAAAAAAGTTAATTCACAAGAATGGTAAACACCTACAAAGCTGGAATGCTGAATCAACTGCCACTCCGTATTCCCCTCAATAGTCAATTGCTTATGAAATTACACTGTGATTGTGGTTTTCCAATATGACATTATATAGTAACTTTGGCTATTCAGTTGGTCAGCCTGTTTCCTGATCTTCTTTATTTTCCCACACACCCATAAAAAAGTTGAGTTTGTCTCCATTCCTTATAATATTAAAAGCACATACTTAGAACCATATTACACGATAGTTCCCAGCTATGTCCCCTTGAAGGTGTAGCCCATTTTCTCTTGGTCTTCTTTTATTTTCTTACAAAATTAGGGGAATAATATATCCTATGTGTGTGGCTACGAACATGTATTTTCTTGATTGTGTAAACTATCTTGCATGAAATATACTCCTTGGGACATAACAACAATCATCTTCCCTCAATAATCTTTATTATAGAGGTCCTTAAAAACCCTCAGACTGATTAAATTTGTTAGGGCAAAGAGTGGAGTTATTAAGCAAAGTAGTGAATTGTGGATATACCTACATTTTTTCCTGAGCCATTATCATGATTAATCTACAAAAATCAAATATTTTTTAGATAGTTCTTCCATACCCACAAAGAAAAGCAGCAAAGACACTTTAACTAAGCTCTTTGTGCTAGCAAATAATCCTCTACTTTTCCCACTGCAGTGGATTGATTTATTGGTCCTATTTTTTTTTTTTTACTCCTAGATAACAGAATTGTATATGTAGCCTATAGTGGAAAATGTGATTTCCTTTTGTCGATTGGATGTGAACAAACGAAAATGAGCTAGAGTGTTTGAGCTTGCTAATTTGTAATCCTATGGCATGCCCCCTCCCCGAGAACAACATGCACTAGGTAACTAGTGCCTCTTCAGTGTGGATCTCTGTACATGATGCATTGAAGATTTTCAAACTCAACCTACAGTTTGAAGCAAAACCTAGAAGACTGGTGGCCTGATACAGAACTGGCAAGTTCAGCTCATCTTAGGCTAGTCAAACTCATACTACCATGAAAATTAATACTTGTTGAAAGCAACTGAGTTAGGGAAAAGTGTCATATACACAGTATTATTCTGGTAAGACCTGACCAAAACATCTACAGAGATAAACCTAATATTGGTATGATTACCTGCCTCACTTGCTGTGTTGTTATTGTTGCTGTGTGTGTGTATTTCAACAAAGTCAGAGGTCAAGTCTAGGAATAATAAAAGTGTCTTACTCATCTCAGGTTTCTATAACAAAATACCATAGACTGGGTAAATGCAATAACAAAAATTGATTTTCTCACAGTTTTGGAGAAAGGCTCTATCTCCAAATATCATTACATTGGAATATGAATTTGGGGGGATACAAACATTTAGTCTATAGCAAACAGTAAAGGAAAATAATTTATTTTATCCAACAATATTTTGTTTTATGAGCTACATAAAAATGACAAAGCAAGTGTATTAGTTATATAATACCATGACAAAGATTAAGAACTGACATGAAGCAAATACTTTTATAGCTCTGTTTCAGTTCATTATAATGGAATTCTCTAGGAATATAAAAGGAGAACAGGAATTAATGTTTTTAAAAATCCCATTCTTTCCTCAAACAGTAATGGGTTGTGGGGTACTGTGCTAATTCACCTGGAGTTTTGGGGTTCCAGGTTGCTCAGTCATAGGTTTGACTTGTGGCTTTACTTTTTGGATGATATCGTTTTGAGATCATTATGGGACAATAGCTAACCAGATACACCCTTTCCAATGAGATAGTCTCCAACAGTCAGAGAGGTAGAATCAAGATGTGTATAATACAAAAAACCCTTGGGGGCTCCAGACCATGGCATTAAGAATTAAATTAGAAGTTTAAATTAACTGGAAATATTCCTAACTAAGGGTTGTAGAGGGAATTCTGATTCAATACTTTCATTGGACTATATAGTGTGTGTATGTGTGTCTATATACCTATAGATACACAGATAGAGTATAAATAGGCAATATTGCATGTCTTCTTTTCCATAATACTTATAATTGTCCCTGAAATAAAATACAGTGTAGAGGAAGAGATCATCTAGTTCAAAGGGAACTAGTAATGCAAATCTTGCCAAGATTTAAACGAACAATAATGAGTGTAATGACTTATAAGAAAATTAAATCTAAGAGCACAGCCTCTTAGCAGAAACTATGATATAAGGGGTTATGTACATAGTTGTGCTATCAAAAGAATTAGATGTGCTATATCCTGATGCTTTTTCAAGAGTTCAAAAATCTGTGGAGAACACCCTACTCCTTATCTAACCCAGAGCAGCTTGCTCTAGCTCATTTAATTGGTATGCTCTGATCGAACCCCTCTTGATTACACCTCCAGGGTATAATAGGAGGCGGGTTTTACTTTAGTGCCTTTCATCATCCAGGAAGTAAACTGCTTTATGGATAAAAATAGCTATACATAAACTCACTATTGACACCAGCCACCCCTGGTGACTTCAGGGCTCATCAGCAATGCACAACTGTTTTAAAATAAAGCAAAGAGTCACATATATAATTGAAACTACAGAGATAATGAGAAGTAAACAGCAAGAGGCCACATTGCCTTGAGGGCTAAGCTATAGATTAGAAAAAAATCAGGCTCCTAAAAGAAATCTTATTTAAGGGGTTTAGGGATAGAGCTATTTTTAAAAACCACTGGTAACAAAACAAGTGGTGTCACATAACACTCCAGTAATCAAGACAATTCACCCAAGTGCAAGACAAGCAAAACATAGGATGTTAAATGGACAACTAGTTTTCAGTTATCCAAGTTAAAATTTGGAGCAACTAAACATGTCACATTTTATAATAACAAAATGACAGTTTTCTCTGTGTTCAAAAATGTGTCTTTATCATCTTAAATATATTATTAGGGATAAATTTTTATCAGAGCTATCCTTGAAAAATTTTTTTAGATTCAAGAACATGGTGGAATAGAACTTGAATTGTTATGTGATGTAAAGCTAAATATGTAAGCAAATGAAACAGGAAATACTCAGGATAAAACATTATAGACTTTTCTTTTGAGAGCTTTAGAACTGATAAAGCAGGTTTTAAAATACATATATTTTTATTTTTTAAATGATCAATAACAATTATGCATTTTGGTGGGGTGCAATATGTTTTGACCGATGTAAATATTATAGAAAGATTCAACCAAGCAAATTAACATATATTTTACCTTACTGATTCATCATTTTTTTTTTGGTAAGAATGCTTTAGCAATTTTGAAATATAGATCCTTATTAAATGTTGTCACAATGCAGTGCAATACGTCAATAAAACTTACTCTTTCAATCTAAGTAAAACTCTGTACTCTTTGATCAATATTTTCTCTTCCCCCATACTTTTCCTCCTCCCACCCAGTATTAGGTAACCAAATTTCTGTTTCTGTGAGGCTGACTTTAAGTTCCACATAGAAGTGAGATCATACAGTATTTGTCTTTCTGTATGTAGCTTATATATCCAAAGGAATTGAAACTCGTATTTTGGAGAGATATTTGGACTGCCACATTTATTACAGCATGATTCCATAGTCAAGATATAAAACAACCTAATTATATATGTATAGATGAATGAAAGGAAAAAGAAAATAAGGTCTATAAACACAATGGAAATATATACTGTTTTTGTTGTCATTTGCAACAACATAGAACTAGAAAACATTATGCTAAGTGAGGAAGTACATTTTATCTTCTCCAGTGATATATTAAAATGAGCTTTCAAGCACATAAATGCTATAAATTATGAAACAGATTATTTTTAATTTAACTAAAAATGGTTCCTGTGCTTCAGTCCACTTCCTAGAAGTTCACATGAAAGCTTTTATTACATTATAGTTTCTGAGAAAAATTTCTTACATCAATGAAAAAATGTCAGTGGTAATTAAAAATTAATCATTTTAGAAAATATTAGATATAATTAGGCAATCAGGAATAAAAAAACAAAGAATAAAGGAATGAGCAGAATAAGGGAAGAAGTGAAGAAAGGAGTATAGAAGAGATGATGAGAAAAACTGATTTTTATTATCATCAGATAAATTAAAGTATAGGTACATAAAGTCAAAGATGAGAATCTTTCCTTAAGAAATAGTATTTTTTTTAGGTTGAAAGATTTTAATCTGTAGAATATTTAATATTTGGTCAATCAAAATTATCCATTGATTGTTTCAACTGATTTACCAGCCTTCATCTAATAGCTTCCATTTCCTATGCTTTAACTACTTTAAATCATTTGCCAGCTGGTGCTGTATAATTCAAACTGAAGATGATGATATAGCCAAAGGCTTATCCAGATTTTATCTTCATTTTTCCTATTGTAAAGTTCAAAACAAGTCATTTCTTTTTCTTTATTCTCTGCAATCAATATAAAATGTTTGTTCATAATATTAAGAAGAGCATGACTGTATTTAGCAGGCTTAGTTCAATGGATTAGTTGGCAACCATTTCGCTAATTAGGCTTCCCCTCTGAACTTTTCTCCACTTTCAGCAGTAAATTAAAATGTAATGAGATCCTTACGGTATTCTGCCAATATAAAGGGGGCTGTCAGGCAATAAAGCACATCCATTTTAAATATCATTACAAATCCCATATGTAGACTTATCATTTTATTTTTAAGGGTCCCCCTCCAGAATCTAAGAATCAAAATGCTTTGATAAAATATGGTTATGCTTTGGCTCTATCTATATTTAAGACTGCATACAGGCATTCTTAAAAAATAATTTATGATAAGGACTGTGTTTTGAAAGGTTTTTCTTTTCCTGAGGAGATATGCTCCCTTCCCTTGTTGCCACCTACAAGACTACATAAGCACAAGGCACTGAGGTTTGAGAAGTTAAGACTGGAATTTGGCCTACTTGAGCTTCAAAACACCCAACAGAAAGTAACTTCCTAAAAAAAAATGAAAGAATGAAAGACAGAGAGACACAGAGAGAGACAGAGAGAGAGAGAGAGAGAGAGAGAAAGGAAGTTCCTATCTCTCTAATATCTTAAAAAAATTAAACTGAAAGCCATTGATCTAATTCAGACTGAACATATATTGTCCTAAGCTTGCACAGAATTTTTTGATTAGAGAAATATTTTTTAATTACTTACCTAATATCATGCAACATATTTATACTATATTCTAAAATAGAAAGTTCTGGATTCTTGTATTGACTCTGGCATAAGCAAGGTAGATAAATTTGAATGAGTCTTTTCAATGCTATGTGACCAAATTAGATCAACAATAAGTGTTTTTACTTTTTAGTGGATTTAAAACTGAGTTCTAGGAACCCCCATGCTTTAGGAGAGCAGCTATAATATGACTTTCAGATTGATCCTTCCTTCTGTTAAATTTTGGTTAAAATGCTTTTATTGCTAAAGAAAAAAATTGAGTGACCCAGTGGACTGATGATTTCTCTGATCCCTTATTATCTTGAGCTTATATTCTCTTAAATTAATCAAAGACAAGGTGGTGTAACTTGTTAAAGGTGCTGGATGAGTGAGAAGGAAGGGTGAACTTTAACTTCTAGAATTCTATGTAATCTTTTTATATAAATGTGAGATATGTAAAGACACTTGTACAAGTCATAGGTGCATAGGTCAATGAGTTTTCACAAAGGTAATCACACCCACTTAACCAGTATCAGAACAAAATGAAACATTATCAGAACTTTATATTCCCTCTGAGTCATGATTTCTAGGACTTTTATTTGGCCTCCAAGTACTTAGAAATACCCTTGACCAAGAGAAAGATTATAAGAAGAGATATAGTAGAGGTGATAAATTTATTTACTTTTGGTTAAGTGAGTTCAGGGGCCTGTGGGATATTCAAATGGAATATTCCAAAAGATTTTGAGCAGAATAAATGGTAAATCTATAGACATTGAGTTGAAAGATTAGCATTGAAGCAGTCGTTGACATTAAAAGGGCTTCTTTCAATAATTTATTAAAGGGCTACAATTCAAATGACTAGGCACCACTTGTTGCTTATCACATTGTTCAAAAATTAAGAAGAGATTCCTCTCTCCTACTAGGTTTAAAATTTGTGTTATTTTATGTTGTTATATATGTTGTTATATATGTACTTATTTCTGAAGGCATTCCTATATTGGGACCATAGAACCTTCCAGAGAAAAATTTTTAAAAATTAGTTTTAAATAAATTTATAAAAGAACAATATTCTATGTTGTCTGGATATTTGATAGTGATTCTTTTTAATGATTAAACATACAGAAACACTTTATTTTCCAATTAACTTAGGAATGCTACATACATTTTTCACATAATTTACAGAAAAAAAGGAGGAAGAACATAAGATTTGGGTTTCGCCAACTCTGTATGGTTTAATTACTCACAGGAGACAAATGCTAGATTCATCCCCTCAGCAAAGACCCTGTGATAAAAGGTTCTGAAAAACAATCTAAAGCAGTCCCAGTTACAAGGGAAAAAGACATGGAGAAAAAAATGCAACACATTAAAATTGATGTCTAATAAATATTTACTATACATATAAGTTATATCTGAATCCTTCATTCCTAATTTTAGCATAAATATCAACTCCTCCAAACATCACCTTTTCTAAAGTAGGCTTCGCCAGTCATTCTTCGGTCACCTCCTCCTTGACAGCACTTAGCATTATTTAAAAATATATATTTAGTTGTTAACTAGCTTATTGACTACCTTCCCCCTGAAGGATAAGCTTATGAAAGTTTGAACCATATTTGTGAACATATTCCTGAGGCCTAGAAGAAGTGTTGAATTATTGCAGGGACTCAGTCCTGTCTAACTAACATCTTCTATAAGATAATTCTTTGTTATGATGGGCTGTTTTGTACATTGTAACATGTTTAGTAATATACCTAGTCTTTACCTACTAGATACCAATAGCAGTCACTTTTCCACTCAACTGTGACAGCTATGGATATCTCCAAATATTTCCAAATATTACCTAGGAAGCAAAATTGCCCTCAATTAAGAGGTACCAAATTACTGAATAAATGAATGAAAAAAATGAGTGAATAAACAAAAATATAACTGCTTGCTCAGAAAACAGAAACAAAAGAACAGCCTATGCAAAGAGAACAGTAAATAAGTAGATGCAGACACAGAGGGTGAGAGTTTATTACACTCAAGAATGAAGACAAACTAGCTTGCCTGAAGCCATAAAACAAAACTGAATTGAAATTGGAGAAAAAGGCACAGTCCAGATATGTAGGTCAAGGTAAAAGGTTTAGAATTTACTCTTGGTGGAATGAGGAGAGTTTTAATGAAGAGGTGAGATGATTTAATTGACCTTTTTAAAAGGTTGCTGCAAATGCTGCAATTAGGATTGATAGAAGGGGGTAAGAGCATAAAAGTGAGCCCAGCCTAGGGTGCCATTTCAGTACTCCAGGAAGGAGAATATAGTGGCACACAAAAGAAAATTGGTTGAGGAGGACCACACCAATTTATAGGTTAAGCCAAATCAATCTTCCAAGAAAGTGGAGCCTACATAAATAGTATGATCATGACTAATTTATTAAAATGACAGAGGCTTGGTTATTTTATATGTATTTAAGTGGAACTAATGCACTAATTTTCTTGAAGATTTAAAGAAAATTACATACTCCATTCATTTATTCATTGATGAAAATATTCTCTAAACTGCAGAATAAAAACATCCTAGTGTAATTTATGAGCAAATACCCATACTATATTGGGCTTTATAATGAAAGTTTCACTTAATATTATCGTTGTTGGAACAATTACTTCACTGTCACACTCATTTCACTTTGTGAAACATCTTGAGTAAATTCTTATTCGCAAAACCACTTTGAAACGGTTTGTTTCATATTTTAATTTAAAAAAATTGGTGTTCATATAACTGCTTTGCCAATGTAAGGTTTCCTATGAAATTTTTGCTTGATTTTATGAAATTCTTTTCATCTTGCTTTTGTGTCATATCTTAACTAACAAGGCTTTTTGTTATCAATCGTTCTCTTTTTATTATAATCTCCCTTCATCTCCTCCTATAGATTAACTAATGTGCCTATTCTTCATGTACATATTGCTCTATGATAAAATGAAAAATCCAAGTATTTGATTGAATTAATTACTGATAAGGGAGAACTAATCAATATTTGCTGGAACTTTCTTCCTTCAGAATCACAATTCTGACAAGCTTTTCTGTATTTAGACTATACATTGGTGACAATTCAGAAATTAACATCTGAACACAAAAGAATTTCAGGACTTTGTTAAAAAAATACACTGAGGATATGTTTAGCCTAGTAAAGAATGTTTTCATACATTCAAGAAGAATCCAATTACATAAAATTATCATAATATTTAAATGACAGAATACTTTTGAATACTTATTAATGCAGATCTCAGAGATCTGAAATTTTTAAAACCATGTAGTTTCATTTGAATTTTCTTACTGATGTTAGCAAAATAAACCAAAGATTCATAAAAACATTCAAACTAAAGAAACGGCCATTTTTCATTCATTCATCTTAGTCATAAATACTGTTAGGCATAAACTCAAACACCTACTTGGAGAAATTCACAGCTCACATATATATATATATATATATTACACTGCACTTCTCTTCAGATCCCTCCTGTTTTGCCTTTGTCTGAGGTCTTTTTACCTCACAGAATTTTATGTTAAGCTTCTATTAACTCTCAGAAAGGAGAAAAACAATTCTGTTGTTATGAATCTATGACCCTTTGAAAGACCAACACTCCAACAATTTAAACTGTAAATTTTTCTTAATCATAACACTATTAAGTTATATCACACTTTATTTCATTTAGTTTTATTAATATTGTCATGAAACATTACTATAATTTCTCATATTTCAATCCCTTAGTCTATAGTGCAGGAGAACACAGCTGCACATTCTCTTTCCCATGAGAAATATGAACAATCATATGGCTTGCAGCTTCTTTAATTCCTCCCTCATTTCAAAATAAAAAGTCAACAATTTTAATAAACAGCACTGAAATGACTTTTTAAAGTAACTTGTATAAAATGCCTAAACTTGACAGTAACCAAATTTCATTTTTGAAATATGAAATAAATACTTTAAAAGTCTGGGGGAAAAAATAACCTTTTAGCATTTAATGAGAGATCCTATATCTTCATATTGGTGAATTTAAAATCACTTCTTTCCTCTTGTGAGACTTCAGATCTAAGCAGTCTGTCTCCAGCAATAACCAGGATAACTTCAATGCAGCAACATTTTTATTGAACACAGTACTTGCTGTCAATCAACAAGATTATAATTACCAAATAATGATGCCTTACGGACCCATTCTAAAAATACTTTGACATCTGAATATCTGAAAGTAAGAGCTCAAACACCATAAAGAATCTTCCAGGTTCACATGAAAAAGTTCCTGTGGTAGATAATATTTTAAAAATTTTGTGTCATGCCAATTATGTGAATCTACGCTAGTTAGATCCCATCTGCAAACTTAGGATTATTGGAATGGTATGTGAATTGACTACAACAAGTACCAGGAGTCTGATATTTGCTACATGATAAAAGTAGTTAAAAATATTTGGTTAAAAACATCTTTGCATTTCATTAGGTGAACAGGTTAATTATATCTAAAGTCTTATTTGGGGAGTCTGATAGGTTAACTTAAGATGACTATTATCATCTAGGTGTTTTGTTTTTATTCCATTCAGGGTATTGACCCTTTTTTAAAAGAATTGTGTAGTCTTGCATAAGGAGTAACCCAAGTATAACTGATACCATAAAAAAAAAAGATTTCAGTATATGTACACTGAATTTACCTGCCATAAGTAATAGTTTATTATTATAGAAATGTTACTGGATAATCAACTGGTGAAACTCCATGTAATTCAAAGTAAATTAAAGAAATTTATATTTTATATTGAATAATTAATTGTCTACATTTAAAATTTTGGTCAAAGGAACTATAAAAAATGTTCAAACTCATTTTTAGTTGGTGAACATTAAATTAAAACCACAACTAGAAAAAAAATTTTATGACTGGTAGAGTAACCAAAACTTAAAAACTTGGTATTACCACGTGTTGGAGAGAATTTGGAGCAAGCAGAATTTATATTAAGTTGGTGGTATGACTAATATGGAAAATAATTTGGCATAATCTTATAAAATTAGAAAAGCATCCTGTCATTCAGTCAATCTAAACAAAAACTGGAAGCCACTTCATATTGAAAACAGGAAGGAGGAAAAGGAGAAGAAAGGAAGAGGAGAGAGAAGGAAGGGTGCCTTAATTCAGTGAATGCCAGCATGAGGTCATTCAGTGGAAGCCAGAAGTTGCAGGGCAGTTGTCTATCTGGTTGGATTTGGAAACTCAAAGCATAGGCAGGGCTGCCAAACACACTGCCCTGCCCGTGGAACAAAGGCAGAACAAGAAGTATCCTGGCCTCTTTGACTCTCCAGTTCTCCACCATTATCCAAAGATGACTGGAAATCAACACACATGGAAGCATGACACAGGGAGCCTCCAAATGTCCATTTTCCAATGGCACTCAGATAAAGAGTATATCTGAGGTCACATACACCAACCCTATGATCCAGCAATCTCACTCCTAAGTGTATATGAGGATCATTGTTTTTAATAGATAAACAAAACTGAAGAATGTATCAATAAGTTGTAGTTTATCCCTGTGATGGAATACGACATTGAAAATGAATAAACTACAGCTACATTCACTGTCATGGATGAATCGTAGCAACATAATGATAATTGGAAAAAATAGTCACAGAAGAATAGATGCAACATGATTCCAACTATATCAAGTGCAAAATCATGCAATAGAAAATAATTTATTATTTTGGGATACATCCGTATGTGCAAAATTATAACATAAAGCAAAATTCAGGGCTTTTGTTAATTCTGGTGGCAGTGGGGAAGCGATGGAATTGGGGAGAAGTACAAAAGTGGCTTCAGGTTACTAAGACAACTTTAAATAATAAACTAAGTTGCTTATTTTATTTTTTTAAACCATAAATCTTATAGTCTTACATAGTAATTCTTATAGTCATAGAGTAAGAAAAATATTTTACAAGATACATATATGTTTAAATGACTGGCAAGCTAATATAACAACTATCAACTAAAATTTAAAAAACTTTTTCTTGAATTTTTTTTTCCTGGAAATGTTTCCCTTTCAGCTTGCAGAGATTTTTGCACTGAAAGATGGGAGTTTAATAATCATAGCAGACCAGAGACTACAGTGGGGAAGGGGTGGGATAGTTTATTGTGAAAATTGATTGTTTCCCTAGTTTAAAAGTAACCTCTGATAACACTTTCCTTCGAGCTTCCAGTTATATATATCATTGTCAGTTACTTGACAACTTTGAAGAATCAGTTTTCCTGCTGAAGGGCTCTGTTATAGTCTCTATGCATCTACATAATATAGAAAGTCATTTAAAAGTCATTCCTTTAAGAAGTATGTATTTAGAGGTAAACGAGAACAAAGAAACATCATATCAAAATCTCTGGGACACTATGAAAGCAGTACTTAGAGGAAGATTTATTTCATGTAGCGCATTTAATAAAAGAAGTAAAACTCAAAAAATAAATGACCTAACACTACAGCTCAAAGCCCTAGAAAAAGAAGAACAGACCAACACCAAAAGTAGTAGAAGACAGGAAATAGTCAAACTCAGAGCTGATATCAACGAAATTGAAACAAAAGAAACAATACAAAAAAATGACAAAATAAATAGTTGGTTCTTCGAAAAAATAAACAAAATTGATAAACCTTTAGCCACACTAACAAAGAGAAGACGAGAGAAAACCCAAATTACTAAAATTCGGAATGAACAAGGAAATATCACAACAGACACGACTGAAATACAAAACATAATTAGAAGCTATTTTGAAAATCTATACTCCAACAAAATAGAAAATTTCGAGGATATGAACAAGTTTCTAGAGACATATGAATTGCTTAAACTAAACGAGGAGGACATACACAATTTAAATAGACCAATTTCAAGTAATGAAATAGAAGAGGTCATCAAAAGCCTACCAACAAAGAAAAGTCCAGGACCAGATGGGTTCTCAGCTGAGTTCTACAAAACTTTTAAAGAAGAGCTCATTCCAATACTCCTCAAAGTATTCCATGAAATAGAAGAGGAGGGAACCCTCCCAAACTCCTTCTATGAAGCCAATATCACCCTGATACCTAAACCAGACAGAGAAACATCAAGGAAAGAAAATTTCAGACCAATATCCTTAATGAACATCGACGCAAAAATTCTCAACAAAATTTTAGCAAATCGCATACAAAAACATATTAAAAAGATAGTGCACCATGATCAAGTGGGTTTCATCCCAGGGATGCAAGGTTGGTTCAACATCAGGAAATCAATAAATGTAATTCACCATATCAATAGACTTAAAGTTAAGAATCACATGATTATTTCAATAGATGCAGAAAAAGCATTTGATAAAATACAGCATCCCTTCATGCTCAAAACACTAGAAAAAATAGGGATAGTGGGAACATTCCTTAACATTGTAAAGGCCATCTATGCTAAGCCCATGGCTAATATTATTCTAAATGGTAAAAAACTGAAAGCATTCCCTCTAAAAACTGGAACAAGGCAGGGATGCCCTCTTTCACCACTTCTATTCAATATTGTCCTTGAAACTCTAGCCAGAGCAATTAGACAGACCAAAGAAATTAAAGGGATACGCATAGGAAAAGAAGAACTCAAACTATCCCTATTTGCTGATGATATGATTGTATACTTAGAGGAACCAGGAAATTCCACCAGAAAACTGTTAGATCTCATAAGTGAATTCAGTAAAGTAGCGGGATATAAGATCAATGCACATAAATCTAAGGCATTTCTATACATAAGCGATGAATCTTCAGAAAGAGAAATTAGGAAAACTACCCCATTCACAATAGCTTCAGAAAAAATAAAATACTTGGGAATCAATCTCACAAAAGAGGTGAAAGACCTCTACAATGAGAACTACAGAACACTAAAGAAAGAAATTAAAGAAAACCTCAGAAGATGGAAAGATCTCCTATGTTCTTGGATAGGAAGAATTAATATTGTCAAAATGGCCATACTACCAAAAGTGCTATACAGATTCAATGCAATTCCAATTAAAATCCCAATGATGTACCTTACAGAAATAGAGCAAGAACTTATGAAATTCATCTGGAAGAATAAAAAACCCAGAATAGCTAAAGCAATCCTTGGCAGAAAGAGTGAAGCAGGGGGTATCGCAATACCAGATCTTCAACTCTACTAGAAAGCAATACTAACAAAAACGGCATGGTATTAGTACCAAAATAGAAAGGTGGATCAATGGTACAGAATAGAGGACACGGACACAAACCCAAATAAATACAATTTTCTCATACTAGACAAAGGGGCCAAAAATATGCAATGGAGAAAAGATAGCCTCTTCAACAAATGGTGCTGGGAGAATTGGAAATCCATATGCAACAGAATGAAACTAAACCCATATCTCTCACCATGCACGAAACTAAACTCAAAATGGATTAAGGACCTCAGAATCAGACCAGAGACCTTGCATCTTATAGAAGAAAAAGTAGGTCCAGAGCTTCAACATATCGGCTTAGGACCAGACTTCCTCAATAGGACTCCAATAGCACAAGAAATAAAAGCAAGAATTAATAACTGGGATAGATTCAAACTAAAAAGCTTTCTCTCAGCAAAGGAAACTATCAGCAATGCGAAGAAAGAGCCTACAGAGTGGGAGAAAATCTTTGCCAATCATACTTCAGATAGAGCACTAATCTCCAGAATCTATAAAGAACTCAAAAAACTCTACACCAAGAATGCAAGTAATCCAATCGACAAATGGTCTAAGGAAATGAATAGACACTTCACAGAAGAAGATCTACAAGCAATCAACAAACATATGGAAAAATGTTCAACATCTCTAGTAATAAGAGAAATGCAAATCAAAACCACCCTAAGATTCCATCTCACCCCAATTAGAATGGCGATTATCAAGAATACAAGCAACAACAGGTGTTGGCGAGGATGTGGGGAGAAAGGTACACTCATACATTGCTGGTGGGGCTGCAAATTAGTGCAGCCACTCTGGAAAGCAGTGTGGAGACTCCTTAGAAAACTTGGAATGGAACCACCATTTGACCCAGCTATCCCACTCCTTGGCCTATACCCAAAGGATTTAAAATCAGCATATTACAGAGATACAGCCACATCAATGTTCATAGCTTCTCAGTTCACAATAGCCAGATTGTGGAACCAACCCAGATGTCCTTCAATTGATGAATGGATAAAGAAACTGTGGTATATATATACAATGGACTATTACTCTGCCATAAAGAATGATAAAATTATGGCATTTGCAGGCAAATGGATGAAACTGGAGAATATCATGCTAAGTGAGGTAAGCCAATCTCAAAAAACCAAAGGAAGAATGATATCGCTAATAAGTGGATGAGGACACATAATGGGGGGTGGGAAGTGTTAGTGTTAGGGTTAGAGTTAGGTTTAGGGAGGGGGGCAAGAACGGAGGAAGGAAGGACTGTATAGAGGGAAAAGAGGGGTGGGAGGGGTGGGGGGGAAGGGAAAAAAATAACAGAATGAATCAAACAACATTACCCTATGTAAATTTATGATTACACAAATGGTATGCCTTTACACCATGTACAAACAGAGAAACAACATGTATCCCATTTGTGTACAATAATAAAAAAAAAAGAAATGGAAAAAAAAAGAAGTATGTATTGAGTGTTTGCTATGTACATAACATCAAACTGAGTTTCAAATAATCTTGCCTGATTTAATCATAATTTATATGAAAAAGAGACTATAGGGCTTTCAGATATGAAAATACCTAAACAATGGAGTGAAACATCTGTAAGTAAGCCACATGGTATCAGGTGTGAAGGATTCAACAGCATTAAGCCAGAAGCTATACTTTTATCTTCTTGGGATGTGTTATCAAAAAAAAATTTACTGGGTAATTGAGAAATTCAATTTGTGTTATGTAGCAGGCATCCCACCCTATTGACCTACCTCTGACTTGATCTGCTCTGTGAAGAACAGTCCCCACACACCCAAAAGCCTTCTAAGTCAAGCACCTGCTGCATCTCGCAGTGTTTCTGCCTCAAGACTTTTCCCAAAGTCATGGGAACTCAGTCATCCTACCAAATGCAGGGGGTATGATATCCCTGGGCAACACTTAATCAATGATGCACAGGGACAGACTCCCCTGCCTCCTGTCCTTTGGAGTGACAATTCAAAGTATATTCCATAGCGCTCCTCAGAGGGTCTCCAGAGCTTTGAGCTCAGTTGTCTACCACAGTAGCTGGCTCAGTAACAAACTACCATTGTTTTTTTTTTTTTAATCTTTTCCTCAGTCTTCCTGCCTCCCACTCCCACTTGTGTTTTCTATGATCAACTACCAAATGAGCTACTTGCTCTCTAGTCCTTGCCTGAGGTTTGGCAAAACAAAACCAAAAATGAAACAAAAAAATGAAGACATACTAGGACGAAGTACAACGAAGAAGAAATTCCTTCTTTCAAAGGGAATACATAGTCTCCACCAAGCATCATTATAAAAATGAACACTGACAATAGAATAAGAGAATATTTGGTCTAAGTGAAATCATATTCTGGATCCTTAGGTTAGAGACACAGAGTAGTGCAACTAACTCTGGAAAGATTAGGTAAAGATCCAGACTATGAAGACCTTAACACGCAATAAAGTCTCAGAAAATAATAAAAGTAGTCAGCTCAATACAGACCAGACCCTGGGAGTGAGAGTACTGAGGGAAGTATAGAAAAGGACTCTGTAGGAACCAGCAGTGACTTAACTTCATAGTAACCACGAGTAGTTCATTTTGGCTTAAGTTTATCACTACCTCAATAAAGACAAACAAGAGACATCTATGAGAATCTAGGTCTACAGGCTTTGAATTTCATTGTATGGCATTGTGAAGTACTGAGATATCCATCTGTAGCATAAAAAGCAGAGATATTTGATCCAGGTAATATGTATGAGAATGTTCAGAGTAGCACTGTTCAAAATAATAAACAAATAGATCTTCAAGTATCCTCTTGCCCACTGACAAGAAAGTAGACAATTAAAATAATTATATAGTATTGGAAACAAAGGATTTTCTAATATACAAAACAAGATAAATTTTAGGTATGTGACCGTGTGAAAAACTTTGAGTAGCAAATATACATTTAATACAATTTAAATATAAGATCAAACATGAAGAATCTGTACCACACACTGAACTAAATATTTTCACTTGTTTATTTTCACAATAGCCCAATGGTATAAATACTATTATCTCCAGTTTTATGGATGAGAAAACTGAGGCTCAGAAAGCCTAATTGCTGAAGATCAGATATCTAGTAACTAGTACAGGCAACAACTCAATTTGAGGCTATAGGAACTCCAAAAGTCACACTATTTTTCTTTTCTATTTTTTGCACCAGGGATTGAATGGTGGGGTACTTAACCACTGAACTATGTCCCCAGCCCTTTTCTATATTTTATTTAAAGATAGGGTCTCACTGAGTTGCTTAGGGTCTGGCAAAGTTCCTGAGGCTGACTTTGAACTCGTGATCCTCTTGCCTCAGCCTCCAGAGTCTCTGAAATTACAGGCATGCACCATCATACCTAGCTCAAAAGTCACACTTTAAACTGCTACAATAAACTTGTTGAAGCATATATATATATGTGGTAAAAGATTTTAAAATTAGTGGATGAAGCTCACTACATTGGCACACACCTGTAACCCCAGCAACTCAGGAAGCTTGAAACAAGAAGGTCACAAGTTTGAGGCCATACTGGATAACCTAGCAAGACCCTGTCTCAAAATAATTTTTTTTCTTAAAACAAATGTTTAAATTTTTTATTAAGTACAATTTGCCACTTTATAATGGCTTGGATTTTTGGTGTCATCCCCACAAATTATTTGCTGAAACCTCAGATCATGAAGATTTTTTTCCCTGTTTTCTTCTTTTTTTTTAATTATTTTTATTTTTTACAGACTACATTTTGATTCATTGTACATAAATGGGGTACATCATTTCATTTCCATGGTTGTACATGATGTAGATTCATACCATTCGTGTAATCATACCTGTACATAGGGTATTGATGTCTGTCTCATTCCACCATTTTTCATACCCCCCCATTTCCTTCTATATAATCTAAGTTCCTCCATTCTTCTCTCACTACCCACCCCCACCCACATTATACATTATTCTTCACATCAAGGAAAATATTCGCCCTTTGGTTTTTTGGGATTGGCTTATTTCGCTTAACATGATATTCTCCAATTCCATTCATTTATTTGCAAATGCCATCATATTATTCTTATTTATGGCTGAATAATATTCCATTGTGTATATATGCCGCAGTTTCTTTATCCATTCATCTGTTGAAGGGCATCTAGGCTGGTTCCACAATAGCTAGATTATGGAAACAACCTAGATGTCCTTCAACAGATGAATGGATAAAATAATGTTTTTTAAAAGGGCTGGGGATGTGGCTCAGTGATAGAGCACCCCTGGGTTTCTCAGTACCACTAAAAAATAAAAATAAATTAAAAATTAGAAGATGATGAATTTAGGTGTTTATTCTCCCAGAATGCATGAGATAAGGAAGCAACACACAGGTAGAGTAATATACCAATATTTTAGTCTTTGAATTGGTGGTTGGGCACTGAGTAGGATGAGATCAGTGAATGTGAATGGCAAGATGCACAAGTGCAAGGTCAGGTCCTGTGATTATTTAAAAATTTTGTATTTTGCCCACCTTGAACTATTGTGCATGAATTTCTATATTTTAAATATTGAACTATTATATAATTTATCCTGATTACTAAATTGTTAGGTAACCCCTCACATTTTGTATTTCAGACATAACCATCTTGCTGAGAAAGAAAGGGTAGAGGGAAAAACACAGGATTTGCCTTAAATGCGGGTTTCTCTATTTTCAGAAATTGTATATCTGGTTGGAGTACCTTAGTGAGGAGACTAATCAAAGTGAAAGTGAAATCACTCTCTCTCTTTGTAGTACCACCACTGAATTCACTTCTCCATAGTTTTTAATTTTAAGGAAATGGAATAATAGGTGCTAAGCATCACACTGTGCCAGAGCTTTAGAAACAATTCCACACTTAATCCTTCTAATAGCTGGGTAAATCCAGGATTTATATTTCCATTTCATAGAAAAACAACTGAGACCTAAAGTTGGCAAGTATATGGTACAAGAGCACACATTTCAAGTACCATAAGTGATTAAACTCACCAGGTATGGTGGTGTACACTTCCGATCCTAGGATATGGTGCACACTTGTGATCCTAGCAGCTCAGGAGGCTGAGGAAGGAAGATCACTAGTTCGAAGCTAGCCTCAGCCACTTAGCAAGGCCCTAAGCAACTTAGGGAGACCCTGTCTCAAAATAAAAAATGAAAAGGGCTGGAGACTTAGTTCAGTGGTAGAGCACCCCTGGGTTTAATCTCTAGTATTAAAAATGAAAGGTGATCAACCTCTACATGTGACTTATATAATTTAATTTTCTCAACATCTTGCTTGGGCTGTTCTAGGAGGTGGTTATAGCTTTAGGGCAAATTAGTTAAAACAGATGAAAATGCTTCATAAACTGTAAATACAATATCAATATTAATATTGTCTTAATATGAACAATAATAAAATCATTTACTTCTATATCTAATATTCACTAGAAAGGTGAAGGTTTGCTTTGCCTTTTTTAGAATTCCAAATGGAATGAAATAAAGAGGAAAAGACACTTTTTACATTAGGAAATTAGTCATCGGAGTTAATAATCATCATACTCATTTTGTCCAATATGGAATGTGCTCAGCTTTATACCATAATTTTGAATAATTCCTATTAACCCAATTAAAATGCTGAAATGCATTTGAGGAGATGTTTATTCTCTGAGGAAAGGTAACTAGAAATATTATCTACTTTAAATTGAGTCAGGTGTGATATTGTAAGTAGGATGATAAATAAAAACATACACAGTTTCATAATTTACTATTTGATTTCAAAGTACAAAAATAATGAAAATATAAATCAAACAAAATTCTAGCCAATTTAGCCAACTGTATATCCCATTAGACCTCATTAAGATTATTTTTTCTTCAACAGTAGGTAATACCACGTGTGAATAAAAAAATGGAATTGTCAATATTTTGTATCTCTGGATAATATATTTTATTGCTTTCTATTCCTTATTAAAACCTATAAATAATTTTATTTTTATTGACTTTTTAGTTATATATAGCATTAGGATACATTTTGACATAATCACAAAAGCATGGAATATAATTTACCCTAATTCAGTCCCTTACACTTACCCCTTCCTTCTCCTTTCCCTCTACTGATCTTTCTGCAATTTATTTATCCTTATTTAAAATAATATCTGGTGGATACACTTGATATTGGGATTCACTGTGCTATGTTCATGTATGTACATATGAAAGTTTAATCAGATCTTCCCTTTTCTGTATTCAAGATATAACTGGCTAAAAGTTTGTAAAAAGGAATTTTTTTTTTATTTCTTCTCAAACAAAACCCATTAGTTCATTGTGAACTTTATTTCATTGTCATAAGCATTTAGAAGACAGATTAGCAAGTATTGTAATGGGGTTTAAAAGAAATTTTTGTTTGTTTGTTCACTATATATCTTAGATACTTCACTGTACATCACACACAAATTCATATCACAAAATATTTTCACACATAAAAGAAAATCAAATGAGAACATTTCTTAAAGTCCTGCTTTTTCAAGTGGTAATCAAGGAGAAAACTGTGAATTCCTAATTTCCCTAACCCTGCATTGTAAGCTCTGTGGAAAAAAAATAAGATGGAGGTAAATTGTATTTTCTGCTATAACCACCCTTTTTTTTCTGGTACTGGTGATTGAACCCAGGCTTCATGCATGCTATATGGGCAATCTACCCCTGAGCTACATCCCCAGCCTTGTATTCGTCTTATGTAGTATAAAAACTTGGTGGACAATCCTTGTTGTATGGATTTTATTTGTTGGACTTTCTGGTTTATATTGAGATTTGCTGAATAAATTCTTCACACTTCCAGAAAGGCAGCCTGGCTTTGTGAGAGTGCTGTAGGCATGTCCCTTTCTCATTTCTCACTCTAAGAGATTCTCAGTGCTTCCTGTCAGTCTGGAATTCACTTTTCTTGCTAAGAAGCAAGAAGTTTATGATAGCTTTCTGAGTGACTCTGAAAAATGAAGCTGCTCTATAGATACCATCACTAGACCCCAAATGATGACTCAATAAAATTCCTCTGACAGAGTAGGACATTCACGTCCCTATCAGCCATTGGTAGAGATTAAAGGTTTTAAGAAGGAAGACTAAATGCGGTCCAGATCCAAATTCCAGGCAGTCACTAATCGCATTAAAATCAAAGTTCAACATGTGTTGAAATCTAACTAGGACAAAGGTGCTTATTTAGATTCTGAATTCATAAGTAAAATATATGTGATGTAAGACTTCTGTGGGATATACACACATAAAGAAGGATCTTATTATCTATTGTAGGGGTCTATATGTTAGTATGATTGTACATTAAAGAATTTTATTACATAGAAATATTCAGAGTCCATTAGAGATGGAAGTTACTCTTGAAATTCAAGTACTATTTAATCAAAACTTGCTTCAAAACATCCCAAAAGTTTCAACATGAATTCTTAAAGAGAATAAAGATGCTCTCTTCACAGCAGTAAGAATGTACCACAATAATTAATTTGAAAACTCTTATGGAAGTTTAATACATTTTTAGCATAAGATACACACAATAATACAATGTCCTGGCCTTGAGGTATTCATAATTGAATTCAAGAGAAGGGTATTTGGAAATACAATTACCATGCAATATAATATCTTCTACAGTACAGGTTAGTACAAAGTGCTATAGGAGTATCAAAGGACAGGGAGATTTCACTCTATAGAATTGAGGAAAAGTGTCACACAGAATATTATATTTTGTCTGGGTCCCAAAGGATGATCAAAAGCTTGGCAAGTTGAGAAATTGGGAAATAACATTCAAGGTCTAAGGAGACTGCCTTAATGTGTATATAGGACAGTCAAAGATTTGAGGAGATAAAGAGGTAAAAGTAGGAAAAAGCCAAAATACAGAGAACCTCATAAGTTGACCTAAGTCATTCAAACGTGGTACAACAGGAATCATGAGAAAACTTTTACTTGAGTAATTATGAGAGCAATATAACAGAATGATCAGCTTGGAAAAATCACAATCAAGGAGTCCAGATAAAATTAAGAAGTCTATGAAAATTAGTCTTAGTTGAAGAAAAGGATTGTTGGTGTTAATGGGAAGATTTTTACATGGACGGAATCTGTCATATGGTACATTTTTTGGTGAGGTTACATGTGCAAGGACATCTCTAGAGAATAGTCTTTTTCACTGCATAATTAATTTTTATCACTCAACCATAAAATAGATTCTTGTAAGTGCTGATCCCTTCCCTTGCACTCACAATGTATATGTATGAAAAAGCTACAACTTAAAGTTACTTTGTAACTTTTACATTTCTTATATTTTCTCAGTTTTCATTTCTTTCTACCAAATCATAGGTGCTAATATTTGGTGTTTTATTCACTTAAAAATCATTCTACAAAGGAAATAAGACAAAATAGCCATTATTCTCTAGGTTATCTACATTCCAATCCTGACATTTTAGGTTCCCCATTTACATAATCTACCTTTCTATGTTTTCTTCATCACCAAATACAGGTAGTTACACTAGTCACAAGTCAATATTTGATATATTACATTCTACATAGATTTTAATATTCTGTGTATTTGTAGACATCTAACTCAGTTACATCCTTCAGTTTCTCAGAGGCTATAAGGAACACCTCAGCTCAGTCATGGTTCAAAGGGGAAGTTCAATCCTGTTTGTAAGGACACTTGTATTTGTTCCTTACAAACAAGTCTGGTAATCAATAACTATAATATTAAGATAGAAAAAAGGAATACAAAGAGAGAATCTCACAATAATAAAAGGTAGATCAGTAGAGGAGAAGAAGAGGACCAAGGGGAATGGAAAAAAGAAGGGAAAGGGAAAGAATTGGGGTATTAAATCAACCAAATTATCCTATATGCATGTATGAATATACCAGAATTAATCCCACTTATATATATAATTATAGATATTAATAAAAAATGTGCATGCAAATAAATAAAAGGAAGACCACAAAGAATAGAGGAAGGGAACATGGGGAAGAAAGTGTGGAGGGAAAGGGGACCTACAGGGAAATGAATTGGGGTAAATGTTTATGTGCATGTATATGTCACAATGAATCTCACTCTTTTAATTATAAGGCACTAATAAAAAACATAAAAAGTTGGGCACAGTGGCACACACCTGTAATCCCAGCAGCTCAGGAAGCTGAGACAGGAGGATCACGAGTTCAAAGCCAACCTCAGCAAAAGCAAGGAACTTAGAGAGACTGTATCTCTAAATAAAATACAAAATAAGGCTGGGGATGTGGCTCATAGTTCAAGTGCCCCTGAGTTCAATCCCCAGTACTCTCCCCCAATAAAAAAAGATTAAAAGAAAATAAAATAGTATAAACAAAAAATACAGGTTTAAATTTAATATTTTGTTTATTAATTCATTCTTAGATCTCAATTAAGTTAGTTTAATTTATCAACCTGTGTCCCCATTCAAACACTAGGTGGATAAGAGCCCAGTTAAGATGATTACTATTTCATATTAGTCAATACAATCAGGTGGCTCCTGGTATACATGATGTATTGAAAAATATATTCTATGATTTTTAACGAAGAGGATGTAAAGTCAAGGCATTACTACAATTTAAATATATTTTCTCCTGAGAACTATTTTTAAAAATTAGGTTTCAAAATAATTTTTAATAATTTCTCTGTTTTCCATTTATTTAACAATTATGTTTGAGCCTCAAAGCATTCTGGCTCCATTTTTCTCAAAGCAATGATGGTGTCTAATCTTGCTGTTTCTACACTTATAAAATCCATTTGCAATAAACAGTTTAATAAGTGCCGGAGTAATATCCCTAGACTCCTTGAAGGATCCACATAATACTCTCTCATTTTTTTCCATCTCTGCCCCACTCCCTCCCTCCTCTGTCTATGTCCTTTTCCCTCTCTTTCCTTCCCTCCTTCCCTCTCTATATCCCCTTATCTTTTTTCTTACACACAGTAAGAACTCAACCCAATTAAATTCAGTCTCCTGGAACTACATACATATTTGAAATAGTTCTAAAGTAATAACTGAGTTTTTGACAAACCTGAACTTAGATGATTTTATTCGCTTATTCATTCCACAAATATTTGTTGAATGTTTATTTTATGCCACATATGGATCAGTCAGTGAAGATAAAAAGTGAACCAGACATACATGAAAACTGCTGTCCTGGAACTTCCAGTTTATTATAAAGAATGGCAAGTAAATGACAAAATAACTACACAATATGGTAAGTGTTGTGGAAGGAATAAAAACAGATATGAAGACAGAGAATACCTAAAACAGAGTCTAGGGAAGGAGGGAGAACTAATCTAGATTTCATAATCCAAGAAGTATAATTAAACCAAGAGCTAAAGGATGAAAAGAATCCTACCACGCTAATAGTAGCAAAGGTTTATCCAGGCAACAGTTGGTTCAAAATTTCTGAGGTGGGTATAAGGCCTCCATTATTGTTTTTGGAACTCCTCTACAGATTTGCTTTCATATCCTAAAGGGGATACTTTATTATGGTCAAGAATCTTGAACCAATTCCTCCTTCACAGTACAGTTTGAAATACTCATGCAATTAGCAATAGTGCTAAGTCAAATAAATTAGTAGGTTTCAACATGCTGGATAATAGTGTTTATGATAAAAAAATAGAAGCTAGTTCTCCTTTGTCAATTGGCTCCAAAACAGTTGTAGAAGGGCTCTGTAATGTGCAAAGGAAGTGAACAGAGTGCAGAACAAAAGTAACAAAAATGGTTCTAAAACACTTGAAAATATGTCCATCCTCTTCATGAATAGATAAATACAAACTAAAACAATAAGACACGATTTTCTTTACCAACCAGATAGGCAAAGAACAAGAAGCTTGATAATATACTGTACGGCTTATGGTACACAATAGTTGGTATTCTCATATCTTACTGATAGCTATGAGTTTTTATATATATATATATATATATATAATATATATTGTGTTTATGCTTGTGTGTATGTGTACATGCATATAGAGCATATTTCTGAAAGTACACATAAGACAGCACTAATATCAATTCCCTCTGGTAAGAGGGAAGAAGGATAACTAGGTGCCTGAGAGATAAAATAGGAGATAAGATTCTCATTGTGTACCCTTTTTGGTGTAATTCTTTGAATTTTGTACCATGTATAATTAATTAGAATTCAAAGGGTACTTTAGAAGGCATTTAGTCTTGAAAAAAAAACTTTTACACAGAAATGATTATATATGTATTCACTCAACCAATTACATTTACCTATGTATCCTTCCATTCATCCCTTCATCCATCTATCCATTCTATTTATAATTTATAGGAAAATGTGTTTTAACTTCTAGACTCCATGTATGGTACAGAGAGGACATGTAAGAGATGCAATGAGAAATGAGTCAGTTTTCACTAACTTTTCAATTAAGGAGAAAACTACTGCATGATTACAGATATAAAGGGTCTGGTAGATGCATTATAAGACCATATGCAAAAGCAGAGGGGGAAAGTAGAGAAAGCAGAGCAAGCTAAAAGACTCCTCAAAGGGATTGAAACATCAAAGACAAGTTCAAAATCCTTGCCATGAATTTCTCTTTAACTGTTTCTAATTACATTTGTTTGGCACATTATTCGTACTTTACAGTTGTATATAAGGGTAGAATCTGTTGCTACATATTAGTTCATGCACATAATATAATATAATTTGGCCATTATCACTTACTACATATATTTTCAAATAGTTTTTTCATAGGTTTTGTAGGGTTTTTCTATCTTTACTTGTTTTATTAAAAATAAAGCTACATCTCATTGTAAAATATTTTAAATTTTAATTGGGAAAATAAGTTCAAAGCAAAAGTATATTAAAAATAAGATTGGTTATCAGATTTAAGTATAGAAAACAAAGCTTTCAAAAATTATTTGCAAATTTATAGACACATTAAAAACTACCAATTTTAAATATTCCTGTACCTTAGTAATCTTAAGTAAATATCAACACTGGAATTTTCTGGCATGAGGAGATAAAAGAAATGTCAAAAGAGACATATAGAAATGATCAAAAAAGTACTTACAGAAGATTTTATTGATATTGAAAAAACAAAAACAATCCCTCAGTCATCAGGACTCAAAGTGTTCCTGTAAGTCCATGATTGTAAATTGAGCCTCAACTTTATAAATTAAAAATTAGAATATCAAAATGTTAACTATCCTACTACTTTTACCTAAATTCATTCAATGGGTAAAAGCATACTTCAAATGATTGCCCATATAACAGGTATAGTTCCTACATGATGGAATTGATTACCTTTCTGTTTTTATTATTATTTATTATTTTTATTATTATTATTATTATTTATTATTATTAAAATTATTATTATTATTATTATTATTATTATGGTACTGGGGATAGAACCCAGGAGCATTTTACCCCTGAACCACATTCCCAGTCATTTTTATATTTTATTTACAGACAAGGTCTAAGTTGCTTAGGGCCTTGCTAAATTGCTGAGGCTAGCTTTGAATGCGCAATCCTCCTACCTCAAATTCCCAAGCTGCTAGGATTAAAGGCATGTACCACCATGCCCAGTTTAGCTTTCTATTTTAAAATAAACTGATTTCTCCCTCTGGGATTGTATGAAAATTATTTTTCAGAGACACCTGATGAGTGGATATGAACATTTTGTCAATGGAATGTGTGTGTGTAGTTGGAGATTGGCTATTACAAGATTTGTAATACAAATCTATTACTATATACACAAAAATACTGAAAAATATAGATCATCAGAATTCTCAAATTCCAAAAGAAAGCACATTATCACACATGTGAATATTTTTACCATCAAAATGTGTTTATAAAATGAACTATTAAGATGTTATTTTAGGCATAACCTGAATATTAAAAACAGATGAGCTTGGAATTAATTTGGAGGATGTGAGTAAAGCAGGAAGTAGCGCTGATGTCAGTGGATTTGATGATATTTAGGGCTTCTAAGAACACAATTTTTAATCATTCAAATTCTTACAAATGACTAAGTAAATAGGTTTTTGAAAACTTTAACAAGATGAGTAATTGATCACATTTTGGCATACTATGTATATAGTCTATTCCATTCTCAGAATGTCAGAATGTGACTTATTGGAATTAGGGTGACCACATCAGCAGTTAGTAATGTTATATTGGGAATACTTTTTTCATTCTTTATTACTTAATGATATGCATTGTAGGAGACCACTCTGAAAACACATATATAAAATATATATGCTGTTAGAATAATGGGTACCAAAAACAGTTAGAAGCAGTAAGTTCTAGTATTCCACTGCACCAAAGGTTAATTCAAGTTTACATAAATCCACCATATTTTATGAATAACTAGAAGAGAGGAACTAGAAACTGTATGCATAAAAAAAATATGAGGAGGGCTGGGGTTGTAGCTGAGTGGTAGGACACTTGCCTTGCACATGTGAGGCACTGAGTTTCATCCTCAGCACCATATGAAATAAATGAATAAATAAAGATATTTTGTCCATCTACAACTAAAAAAATTTTTTTTTTAAATGTGAGGAGGTAGAAATGCTAATTATTGTAATTTGATCAGTATACACACACTTCATGTTTTGAAATATCACCAATTTATGATATATCACAAATATGTGCATGTTAATTGATTTTTACATGTTAATTGATTTTTAAAAAATATAATCTTCAGCTAAAACCACAATATTGAAAATTGCAAACATTGGGGGTTTTTTGTTTGTTTTTGTTTGTTTGTTTGTTTGTTCTCTGATGTAGTGGGGTAGAACCCATGGCCTCATGCATGCTAAGCAGTCACTCTACCACAGAGATGTATACCCCCAGCCCTTGACAATGTTGTATTCTGGAAGACTTCTACCATTATTTTGAATCTTTTCATTCTCACAGTATCCTCCAAGAAACTGTAAGGGATAAAACACTTGATATAGCAAATAAAATCTGAATATTTTTGAGCACACCACTGGGAAAAGTTATTCATGCACTTTCAGAGGTTGTTAACTATCCTAGATTAGCTAACCCATATCTTGAATCCAGCAAATGAACGTCATGAAATTGTCACTAATTTAATGTAATTGATAAAAAAAAAAAGTAACTAGGATAATAGGTATTTCTAGGAAGACTTTAAGAATAGCACTTAAACATTTTTAGGATAGTATGTAAAAGTATAGTGTATAGTAATAACAAAAAGAGATAAATCAATTGTTGGGACTATTTCAATCACCATATAGCTATATTACAATCTAATTTATAAATAATTTAATTTTCAAGGATGACTACAACTATAGAAAAAGCATTAGAGAAATATATTAAGTTTGATGAAAGATTAGCACATCAATAACAAAGCACAGGAGTTAGATAGCTTAGGGTAATTTGGCCACTGCCTAATTGTTGTATCTTGGTTGATAGTAACATTCAAACCTTCATTTTTTATCATTATCATGGGTATGAATATACCACTAGAGTGTGTATATGTACAGTAAATTAAAGCGATATTTTGAAGAAACATCTGCACACCCATATTTATTCCAACAATATCCCCAATAGCTAAGAAATGGAAACAACCTAAGTGTGCATCAACTGATGAATGGGTAAAGAAAATGTGGCACACATTTGGTGTTGGTCAAAGGATACAAATTTTTTATTATATAGGGGAGTAAATTCAAGAGATTTATTGTGTAATATGGTGACTATAATAATGTGTTGTATTCTTGAAAATAGTTGAGTAGTTTTAAGTGTTCTCACCACAAAAACTATGTGAGGAAAACACATTAATTAGCTTGATTAAACAACTCTATAATGTAAACATATCAAATCATAACATACTTGATAAATATATACAAAACATTTGGTCCATTAAAATACATAAAATTTATATTTATTAAAAATAAAATAGGCATGATCACCATGTCAAATGCACTAGGTTGGTATAAGATTTAAAAACAAGGGGGCTAGGGTTGTGGCTTAGTTTTAGAGTGCACATCTAGCACATGTGAAGCACTGGGTTTGATCCTTAGCACCACATAAAAATAAATAAAATAAAGGTATTGTGTCCACCTACAAATGAAAAATGCTTTTTAAAATTTAAATATGACATTATATGTAAAGATCTTGGCTTAGTGTCTAGCAAATTAATTTCTCAGTAAGACCTAGCTATAATTATTGCCAAATGAATTTACTGACTTATTTATGCCTCTACATGTATCAGTAAAATATTTGGGTCTGTATTTCTACTTAGAAGGCCCACTTACATGAATAAAGTCTCCAGCTTATTTAGCCTTTATCAAATCCCTGTTTTCCAAATCATTCCAGTCTACTCTGAAATTCATCTGTTTTGAAAGGGTACTTGTTTCCTTTAAAACTAGGCCCATGATAGGTGCTCAATAAATGTTTGTTTACTGAATACATGAAGAAACATATGAAGCAAATGCTACTTGTTTACTGAAGGGTGGCAAGTCTTAATTTTATGAACTATATACAAATTATAAAAAAAATCTATTGACCAAATGAACACAATATTGGGATAAGTTTTGAGGTATTTAGGTTGATTTCTCAATTGGGTTATAAATTCCTTGAAGTAGATTTGAGGTTTAATCACCACTTCCCTTCAATCCTTAGCTTCCATATTAATCTTACTAAAATTTTGTTCTAATATCCTTCTAGAACTTCATCTCCCTAATTAGGACACTGAATCTGATATTCCAGGCAGCATATATGTAGAGACAAGATTATCTGGCTTAGAAAGAAGAAACGCATGTTTCCCTGACCCCTCATATAATGCATTCTAAGTGCAAAAATGTAAAACCATCCCAACATTAGGTAGTCTCCATTTTCCAAAGAGAAAATGTGTCCCCCTACCCCCTAAAATGGTTCTAGGCCAACATGTATATATAAACTTTTAGAACTTTAAATGGAATAATCATCAATACTTTTATAATAATAAAAAGAAATGTACATATTAATAATTACATATAAAAATATTAGAAATTATTTTTTACTCTAATGTTTCATGGGGCAACAGCAACTTCATTTGATCTTTTTTCAAGTAGCCTTAATGTCATTTTTGGTCCTAAGAATCATTTTTTTATGTCATTTAACAGTTTTCTTCAGAGAACAAACCATCTCCATTTCCAGATACTCAGAGATAAAGTACCATTCATCATTAAAGCTTTATTCCATGCCACACTAATTTGCTTGCTACTAAGAAAACTGATGTCATTCTCCCCTGTCTTTTAAGTGTGTACTTCTCAAATCAATATTGTGACTACTTATTGGTTTGTATGTGGAAGTGTGTGTATGTGTGATCTATACAATTCTTATTAACGATGGCATCTAGCAAGTAAAAATTTAAGGTCATATACCAAGGAATTATTTAAAAATTAATCAGTGTTGGCCCTCACTTTTTTCATCAATTTCCTCTGGCAATCTCATTAGAGATCTAAAACCTGCAATCATGTCTTCTAAATGGCATTATCATATGCAAAATAAAGTAACTGAGACTGCTTTGTAAAGTAAGAGATGCTTTAATATAATTTAAGAGACTTTGAAAGAATTCACATGTAAGAAGCCATGCCTCTTATTATTATAGCAGTAACTTAAGCAGCTATTTATATTCAGATTCTTTCACACATTGCAAACTTTAGGTTATAGTACTACACATAAGTGTTGAGAACAGTGAATGAATATTCATTTGTTTATGCATTCCAAACATTTATCCATAACATAAAGGAAGTTATGTATAGAAATAATTTTTTTTTTTTTTTTTTTTTTTTTAGAAATAATTTCTAAGACTAGTCAACAACATTCAGTGACTGGATTTGGGGATGAAGAAAGGAATAGAAGAAGAAATTACTCCAGGGATTTCAGATTTAGGAGCCTGAAAGCAGTGGTGCCTATAATAGATAAGGGAAATAGTCATGAGGAACATGTTTATGTGGGAGTAGATAATGAGTTCCATTTGGGATATTTAATTTTGAGAATGATGGGGGGACACTTAATTGGAGATGTTCTGTAGGTGTAATGATATTAAGAAGGGGGAAAATTCAATTATAGCTCCACCAAATTATATCAGCTGTGTCCAAACCATACTGATTGCCTGTGTGTATATCTGGTGTGCAGTGTAGTGGAGCTGAATGCTACTAAACTCCCCTTTTGCTCTGCATTCTTTGATTTAATGAAGAATATGGAGGGTGACACAGCATAGAGGATGTGACTGCTGCTCTCTCTTAACACTTCCTCTAGCTACTCTTCTGTTTCTCCTGCTGAAAATTGATAATACTGTGCCATGTATAACATGGTTACTGTGCATATCAAAATCTACCATATACTTGAAAATAGTTAGAAAACCAAAAAGTGTTATAGAAATATATGATGCTGTACTGTTATGTCTATTCTACTTATAAAAGAATTTTCCCTAAATTCTTACTAAATGAATGTTTGTTACTTGTACAAATAAAACATTATAGAAATTTTTTCTTGGCTTATGAAGATATTTTTAAATGTGTTCATTGTCCAATCATAACTTGCTTTTCCAGCCTCAATTTTGGAACTTCCCCTAAGCACTGAACATTTCTTAGATATAAAATACTTACTATTCTTTTGAGACACCATGAAATTCATTCCTCTAAACTTTTGCACATGCTAGTCCCTCTCTTCTGGAATGCAACCACTACTCTTCCATACTCCCATTTTTCCAACTGGTAAATCCTTACATTCTTCAAGATTCATTTCCAATATTAACCTCCCCCAACTCTATGGAGAATCTTTAATTTTCTTTTGCAATATATGTCTTTGTCTTTACTATTGTATGTGCAATATCTAATATACTAATTTATCTACCAAACACTGAACTAGATGATGAACTAAGTGCAATGTCTGTTTCTTTGGTTTTCTATCTTCAGCTAACCCAATCTTATACATATAATAGGTAACTAATATGCATTTGTTAAATAAATGGTGAAAGCCTCAATTTTGGAAAGAAGTATATTTGTTGCCTTCCTTAACAGTCAGCTTTATAATAACCTGCTTTTATATAAACATAATTTGTTAACAGTACAAATGAAATCCTAAAAAGGAAATAATCCTAAATTTTCTTAAGTCAGGCATGTCACCCAACAACAAAACTGTGTTCTTTAGTTTCTATGGGGAGAGCACTTGCTTACAGTAATTTATTGTATTACTTTGATTATTGCATTGTGTAGGTGCTATATGTTTATACTTACATGCAGATTATGCAGATAATACATACTTATTACAAATAAATTGGAAAATACAGAAACTATTATTCTGATCTGCTGAATCTTTTGCTTAGGCATAGGATGAGATATAAAGACAAAGAATAAATAGGACTTCTCCAGGCGGCTCTGCCCACTCCGGCTGCAGGCTCTTTCCACAGGGTGATCCAAGATGGCGGACTAGAGGGGGACTGCATCTCCAGTCGCTCCAGATCCCAGGAGTTAAGAAGGGGAGGCATTGAGAGACTTGGACTAAAATAGAGCCACGGGTGAGTCTGCCCACTGGGTAAAGCTCGGCCTGGGTGGCAGGACCACATAGAGGTGGCTTATCGGAGCAGGACAGGGCAGTTAGAGTCTTCCACAGGCAGCCCTGGGCACTCCGGCGGTGGGCCCCTCCCACACAGCCAGCTTCTCCAGGTTCTCAGAGTGGGCCCCCTAGTGAGAGCCTTTCTGATCAGAACAAGTTAAAAGTCCGGGAGCCAGCGCGGCGTGCTCCGGCCCGCAAGCAGCTTCAGGGACCAGGACAGGGCAGCCAGAGACTTCCCCAAGCAGCCCGGCCCCCCGTGGAGGGAGGTGCCTTTCAAGGCTAGCTTCTCAGAGCAGACTGCCCAGTGAGAGCCTTTCTACATAGAGCCAGCCACAAGTTCCCAAGCCAACAGAGAGCTTCGATCCGCAAACAGCCTCTGGGATCAGGGCAGGGCAGGCAGAGACTTCTCCAGGTGGCTCGGCCCACTCTGGCCGCAGGCTCTTTCCATGGGGCGAACCAAGATGGCGGACTAGAGGGTGACTACATCTCCAGTCGCTCCAGAACCCAGGACTCAAGAAGGGGAGGCATTGAGAGACTTGGACAAAAATAGAGTCACAGGGTGAGTCTCCCCCACTGGGCGAAACTTGGCCTGGGAGGCAGGCACAGATAGGGGTGGCTTATCAGAGCAGGGCAGGGCAGCTAGAGTCTTCCCCAGGTAGCCTTCCACACTCCGGTGGTGGGCTCCTCCCACACGGCCAGCTGCACGGTGCAGGCCCACAGTGAGAGCATTTCCGCACAGAGCCAGCTCCAAGCCCTGGAACCAGTAGGGGGCTAGGGGCAGCTTTCTTTGGAAGCACTGCATTATCAAGTTCCTCCGAGACTTCAGGCTACTGAAGGCTAGGAGGTGATACACTGGAAATCTACAGGGACACTATAAGCCAATAGAGGAAATTTGCAATATCTCAGAGTCCCACTGAGAGCTGACCAATAGGAGAAAACAAGGGAAGAAAATGTCCCAAACAAACCTAGATACTACATCAATAAAACCCAATGACAGCACAGCAGAAGAAATGTCAGAAAGGGAGTTCAGAATGTACATAATTAAAACAATCAGGGAAGCAAATGAGGAGATGAAAGAGCAAATGCAGGCATTAAAGGAAGAGATGAAAGTGCAAATGCAGGCATTAAATGATCGCACCAATCAACAGTTAAAAGACCAAATACAGGAAGCAAGAGATCATTTCAATAAAGAGTTAGAGATACTGAAAATAAAACCAAACTGAAATCCTTGAAATGAAGGAAACAATAAACCAAGTTAAAAACTCCATAGAAAGCATAACCAATAGGATAGAACACCTGGAAGTCAAAACCTCAGACATTGAAGACAAAATATTTAATCTTGCAAACAAAGTTGGCCAAACAGAGAAGATGGTAAGAAATCATGAACAGAATCTACAAGAATTATGGGATATCATGAAAAGGCCAAATGTAAGAATTAATGGGATTGAGGAAGGCTTAGAGAAACAAACCAAAGGAATGAACAATCTATTCAATGAAATAATATCAGAAAATTTCCCACATCTGAAGAATGAAATGGAAAACCAAGTACAAGAGGCTTATAGGATTCCAAATATACAAAATTACAACAGACCCACACCAAGGCACATTATTATGAAAATACCTAACATACAAAACAAAGACAGAATTTTAAAGGCCGCGAGAGAAAAGAATCAAATTACATTCAGAGGGAAACCAATAAGAATATCAGCAGATTTTTCAATCCAGACCCTAAAAGCTAGAAGGGTCTGGAACAACATTTACCAAGTCCTGAAAGAAAACGGATGCCAACCAAGAATCTTATACCCAGCAAAACTTACCTTCAAATTTGACGATGAAATAAGATCCTTCCATGATAAACAAAAGCTAAAGTAATTTACAAAAAGAAAGCCAGCATTACAGAACATTCTCAGCAAAATATTCCATGAGGAAGAGATGAAAAACAATGATGCAAATCAGCAACAGGAGGCGCTAGCCTAAAGGAATAGCCAAATAAAGGAGAAACCAAATCATGTCAAAAACAAATATGAGTCAAATGACTGGGAATACAAATCATATCACAATAATAACCCTGAATGTTAATGGCCTGAACTCATCAATCAAAAGACATAGACTGGCAGATTGGATTAAAAAGAAAAATCCAACAATATGCTGCCTGCAAGAGACTCATCTCATAGAAAGAGATACCCATAGACTAAAGGTGAAAAGATGGGGAAAAACATATCATGCACATGGACACAGCAAAAAAGCTGGAGTATCCATCCTCATTTCAGATAATGTGGACTTCAAGCCAAAACTAGTCAGAAGGGATAAAGAAGGACATTACATGCTGCTTAAGGGAAGCATAAATCAGCAAGACATAACAATCATAAATATCTATGCCCCGAATATTGGCTCATCCATGTATGTCAAACAAATCCTTCTCAATTTTAGAAACCAAATAGACCATAACACAATAATACTAGGCAATTTTAACACACCTCTCTCACCACTGCATAGATCTTCCAAACAAAAATTGAATAAAGAAACCATAGATTTCAATAACACAATCAACAATTTAGACTTAACCGACATATATAGAATATACCATCCAACAAAGAACGAATACACTTTCTTCTCAGCAGCACATGGATCCTTCTCTAAAATAGACCATATTTTATGCCACAAAGCTACTGTTAGCAAAAACAAGAAGATAGAGATACTACCTTGTACTCTACCACACCATAATGGATTGAAATTACAAATAAATGACAGAATAAAAAACAGAAACTTCTCCAATACCTGGAGGTTAAACAATACACTATTATATGATGAATGGATAACAGAAGACATCAGGAGGGAAATAAAAAAATTCTTAGAAGTAAACAAGAACAAAGACACATCATATCAAAATCTCTGGGATACTATGAAAGCAGTAATTAGAGGAAGATTTATTTCATGGGGCGCATTCAACAAAAGAAGTAGAAATCAACAAATAAACGTCTTAACACTACAGCTCAAAGCCCTAGGAAAAGAAGAGCAGACCAATACCAAAAGTAGTAGAAGACAGGAAATAGTTAAAATCAGAGCCGAAATCAACGAAATAGAAACAAAAGAAACAATTGGAAAAATTAACAAAATAAATAGTTGGTTCTTTGAAAAAATAAACAAAATTCATAAACCCTTAGCCACACTAACAAAGAGAAAGACGGAGAAAACTCAAATTACTAAAATTTGGAAAGAACAAGGAAACATCACAACAGACACGAGTGAAATGCAAAACATAATTAGAAGCTGTTTTGAAAATCGTATATACTCCAAAAAAACAGAAAACCTTGAAGACATCAACAAATTTCTAGAGACATATGAATTACCTAAACTGAACGAGGAGGACATACACAACTTAAATAAATCAATTTCAAGCAATGAAATAGAAGAGGTCATCAAAGCCTACCAACAAAGAAAAGTCCAGGACCAGATGGGTTCTCAGTCGAGTTCTACAAAACCTTTAAAGAAGAGCTCATTCCAATACTCCTCAAAGTATTCCATGAAATAGAAGAGGAGGGAACCCTCCCAAACTCATTCTATGAAGCCAATATCACCCTGATACCTAAACCAGACAGAGACACATCAAGGAAAGAAAATTTCAGACCAATATCCTTAATAAACATCGACGCAAAAATTCTCAACAAAATTTTAGCAAATCGCATACAAATATATATTAAAAAGATAGTGCACCACGATCAAGTGGGTTTTATCCCAGGGATGCAAGGTTGGTTCAATATTCGGAAATCAATAAATGTCATTCAACATTCAACAGACTTAAAGTTAAGAATCACATGATTATTTCAATAGATGCAGAAAAAGCATTTGATAAAATACAGCATCCCTTCATGCTCAAAACACTAGAAAAAATTGGGGTAGTGGGAACATTCCTAAACATTATAAAAGCCATCTACGCTAAGCCCATGGCCAATATCATTCTAAATGGTGAAAAACTGAAAGCGTTCCCCCTAAAAACTGGAACAAGGCAGGGATGCCCTCTTTCACCACTTCTATTCAACATCGTCCTTGAGACTCTAGTCAGAGCAATTAGATAAACCAAAGAAATTAAAGGGATACTAATTGGAAAAGAAGAACTCAAACTATCCCTGTTCACTGATGACATGATTATATATTTAGAGGAACCTGGAAATTCCACCAGAAAACTTTTAGAACTCATAAGTGAATTCAGTAAAGTAGCAGGTTACAAGATCAATGCTCATAAATCCAATGCATTTTTATACATAAGTGATGAATCTACAGAAAGAGAAATTAGGAAAACTACCCCATTCACAATAGCATCGAAAAAAATAAAATACTTGGGAATCAATCTCACAAAAGAGGTGAAAGACCTCTACAATGAGAAGTACAGAACACTAAAGAAAGAAATTAAAGAAAACCTTAGAAGATGGAAAGATCTCCCATGTTCCTGTATAGACAGAATTAATATTGTCAAAATGGCCATACTACCTAAAGTGCTATACAGATTCAATGCAATTCCAATTAAAATCCCAAATACCTTGCAGAAATAGAGCAAGTAATTATGAAATTCATCTGGAAGAATAAAAAACCTAGAATAGCTAAAGCAATCCTCAGTAGCAAGAGCGAAGCAGGGGGTATTGCAATACCAGATCTTCAACTCTACTACAAAGCAATAGTAACAAAAACGGCATGGTATTGGTACCAAAATAGACAGGTAGATCAATGGTACAGAATAGAGGACATGGACACAAACCCAAATAAATAAAATTTTCTCATACTAGACAAAGGGTCCAAAAATATGCAATGGAGAAAAGATAGCATCTTCAACAAATGGTGCTGGGAAAACTGGAAAACCATATGCAACAGAATGAAATTAAACCCCTATCTCTCACCCTACACAAAACTCAACTCAAAATGGATCAAGGACCTCAGAATCAGACCAGAGACCCTGCATCTTATAGAAGAAATAGTAGGTCCAAATCTTTAACTTGTTGGCTTAGGATCAGACTTCCTCAACAGGACTCCCATAGCACAAGAAATAAAAGCAAGAATCAACAACTCGGATAGATTCAAACTAAAAAGCTTTCTCTCAGCAAAGGAAACTATCAGTAATGTGAAGAGAGAGCCTACAGAGGGGAAGAATATCTTTGCCAACCATACTTCAGATAGAGCGCTAATTTCCAGAATCTATAAAGAACTCAAAAATCTCTACACCAAGAATACAAATAATCCAATCAACAAATGGGCTAAGGAAATGAACAGACACTTCACAGAAGAAGATGCACAAGCAATCAACAGATACATGAAAAAATGTTCAACATCTCTAGTAATAAGGGAAAGGCAAATCAAAACCACCCTAAGATTCCATCTCACCCCAATTAGAATGGCGATTATCAAGAACACAAGCAACAACAGGTGTTGGCGAGGATGTGGGGAAAAAGGAACACTCATACATTGCTGGTGGGGTTGCAAATTAGTGCAGCCACTCTGGAAAACAGTATGGAGATTCCTCAGAAAGCTTGGAATGGAACCACCATTTGACCCAGTTATCCCACTCCTTGGCCTATACCCAAAGCACTTAAAATCAGCATACTACAGAGATACAGCCACATCAATGTTCATTGCTGCTCAATTCACCATAGCCAGATTTTGGAACCAACCTAGATGCCCTTCAGTTGATGAATGGGTAAAGAAACTGTGGCATATTATATACAATGGAATATTACTCCGCCATGAAGAATGATAAAATTATGGCATTTGCAGGCAAATGGATGAAATTGGAGAATATCATGCTAAGTGAGATAAGCCAATCTCAAAAAACTAAAGGACAAATGATCTCGCTGATAAGCGGATGAGGACATATAATGGGGGGTGGGAGGGGTTAGCATTAAGGTTAGGGTTAGGTTTAGGGTTAGGGATAAGGAGTGTGGTAAGAATGAAGGAAAGAAGAACTGTATGGAGGGAAAAGAGGGGTTGGAGGGGTGGGGGGGAAGGGAAAAAAATAGTGAATCAAACATCATAGCCCTATGTAAACGTATGATTACACAAATGGTATGCCTTGACTCCTTGTACAAATAGAGAAACAACCTGTATCCGATTTGTATACAATAATAATAAAAATAAATTAAAAAAAGAATAAATAAACTTTCACTGCCACTGTGAGTGAGCAAATCAAACAAGGGTATGTGTATAAATGCATATATACATAGGCATACACATATACTCTCATGCTAACATACCAACCAATTTAATGTTAATTTTATAGGAAACATATTTATGTTATAATCAAATACTAATGAATATATGAGTATTAATGTGCATGAATGAAGAACAAATGCCAGGTAGCTGAATGTAATACAGAAGAATTAACCAATTGAGAAGTTACATATTTATTCATATAAGTATGTGGAAATTATCTATATCAACTTATATTCCATCTTGAAGGTATATTTCATATTAAGATTTGAAACTTGCCAGATATGGTGGTGCACACCTGTTGTCCCAGCAACTTGGGAGGCTGAGGCAGAAGAATCACAAGTTGGAGACCAGTCTCAGAAATTTAGATAGATCCTGTCTCAAAATGAAAAATAAAAAGGGGACTGGGGCTGTAGTTCAGTGGTTAAAGCACCCTTGGGTTCAATCCCAATTCCCATTGCCAAGAAAAGTAAAGGAAAAAGACTCAAATACCTATAGTATCAAGGCAAATAGATTATAAATGGAAATGAGTCCAGTGGTAGGGGTGACAGATTGTATCATCCTTACTCATCTAAAGTGGAAAGTCCCCATGCAGTCCTAGCCAATTGTTGTTAGAACTAAAATGAGTTTCTAGATCTCCTAGTTTTTCAGGAAGGAAAGAAGGAATTTTGACTTTTCTATCTTGTCTGATAGTTTCCTTATTGATATGGTTACAAAAGAAGGTTTAAATGAGATTGTTAGACTAAGGAATTTTTTGCAAGTTGTGATCTTGAATACATGGCTATCTAATACTGATTTATTATTACTGATGATGCTCCTTTGTGAAAGGTAGAGTGTATAGGACTGTATTTGAAAACTTGTACAATTCATAAAATATATATAATAACAGTAATGATGGTGTATGCCATATTATAAATAATTTCCTGTAGTTCCTATTACAGTGCATAGATTTCATCTTCAGAAGAAGTTCCAAACTTGTTTTTTATACTGGGAATTGAACCCAGGGGTGCTCTACCAATGTGCTACATCCCTAAGCCTTTTTTTTTTTTTTTAATTTTGAGAGATAATCTTGCTCATCCCATGCTGGTCTTGAACTTGTGATCCTCCTGTCTTAGACTAGGATTACAGGTTCAATGCCACCATGTCTGGCTAGAAAGTTCCAAACTCATATATAATTCATCAATATATTTGCCACCTATGTGGTAAAAGTACAATAGGGTATGGCAATATAGTATATAACAGATCTCCAAGGCATTTGAAATATAGGTAGAAATAAGGGGATGAATTAAATATTTGAAAAAGCAGTGTGTGGTGGCTTATTCAAGAGGTTGAGGCAGGAGAATTACAAGTTAAGGCCAGCTTCAGAAACTTTTGGATACTCTAAGCAACTTAGTAAGTCCCTGTTTCAAAATATAAAGGGCTAGGGATGTGGCTCAGTGGTTAAGCATCTCTGGGTTCAATTCCTGGTACCAAATACATAAATAAGTGTTTTAACAAATATCCTAGGGTTAAAGAAAGGAGAGCTGTGGGTACATGTTGAGAAAAATGAAATTATAAATTGCTGTGCCTATGAGAGAAGAGCAATGAGCCTTAGCGAGTTTGAATGATGGATGCAGAATTCCAAGAACACTCAGATCTTTGGTCAGAGGTTTGTCTGGCTCCCAGTTTCAGGGCTACAGCTGAAGAAAATCAGTGATTCCAGAAAGGAAGTATCCTTTTACATGTAAAACTTCTGAGTAAAGTGATCTCCTGGCAGCTGGAACTTGGGATTCACACCCTCTAATTTTTCATCAAGAGAATCAAACTGATGCCAGGGAGAGACAACAACTATGATCCCTTCTGATGGAGCTTCCTGAGCACTCTAAAACCCTCTCCAGGATATGGAAAATGCACTTTATCCCAACTTAAGAGGATTAAAATTCTCCTGAAGGGCAACATATGTATTTCTTGTAATTCAGTTAGAGGTGACTAAGTTGAAGAATGAAAATGTATTTTAATGAGAGAAGAAATGATCATAGATCTTTCCCTGTTTTCACAAAAATGTATATTTTAAAGAAATATGTATAAAACAAGTGGAAACATGAGGGCACTGAAAAGTTAAAAGGTGTAAAGGGCTAGTACTGAGGAAAGGTAGCCAGAAGTAGAGAGTAGAACTATTAAGAAAAGCTTTATTGAGTTTATATTTTGGCTCAGATCTTATCCATTATGGGAGCAGAGGTTTATAATCCATACACCTACCACTGGGAGGGGTAGGAGATAAGATGTTTGAAAATGGTGCCTTCCTATTTGGGACATATTAAAGTGAACTGGAGAATTTAAATGAACTGTAGGAAATTCAATGCAACAGCTAAAATGAATGACTAAGGAGCTAGATGATCTTAATCTGTGTGAAGCTGAAAGAACAAAATATGCACAGTTTAGCTCTGTGCTAATGAAAGGAAAGAGATAACACTAAAAATAACTGAATGGTGCAAGCTTCAAGGCGGCAGAGGAGTTCTGGCACAAATGGATCCATCCACAAAGAAATGAGACTTAATTACACAAAAGAAAAACTGTTGACTATGAGGAAAAGTGTCCTGAGATTAAATGAATGGTGTTGAATGGGGAACCATCAGAGAGGCAGTGACAAGGATGTTATCTTGATGTCTGAAGCAGCTAAAATGAGACACATTGCCAGAAAACCCATTACAGGATAAATACCCTCTGGTCCCAAGGAGATAGATGCACATCCAGTTAGGGAGAAGCATTAGAGCATGGGCACAGGGCCAGAATGTGGGGCGATGAAGCAGGATTTGGGTCTTCATCCCAGTGGCAATAGGTTTAATCTTTCTCCATGTATTTTAATTCTCTGTACTTTAATTCTCTGTTACTTGGCTTCCTTTTTAACAGTTCTAATCTAGTGGAATAATGTTGTGACTGATTTTCCTGCTATCTGAAGACTCTGATAATTACCAAAATCCACTCACAATAAAGATTTAATGTAAGGGGATCCCTATAGAATTAAGGACATCACAGAAATTGTGACTGAATCGATGAATATTGGTAGCCATCAACAAACCACTGCATGGGTAGTTTAGTCAAATTAATAAGAAGCATTTACAAGTACATTGTAAATATGATTGTAATAGATGCATTCCTTTTAGAAATAAAGTTCTAAACACTGGGCTTTCAAGACGTATTTCAGAATGTTAAAGAAAACATGGTGTACTTCACTTCAAATCCTGTGGTTGCATCCAATTATTTTCCACAATTAGTCATTCTTTCTTTCCTTGAAACATTATATTTAATTCATAAGAGGATGTATACATATATATGATTATGCTCTGTAACTTACAAATATAACAAATACATATGTGAACCAAAAACTGAAATGTTAATAATCACTTGCACTTGAACTTATGTGCTTATGCTAGTCCTTCACTCTGCTGTACTCTTACCCCTACCTAGGGTTAAATGTCATACAGTAGCTGGGACTGTCATATTCTTGCCTTTGTTTTTTTGTATGTATGTTTTATATAGACTTTTATTTATCACCTGTGTATGTATGTATGCCAAGATGATATTTTGATTAGATCTTCCTATGATTGAGCTTTCTGGAGTGGTATCTAATACAGGGTCAGCACTCTGCACCCTTGGAGGCAGACAAGTTTTTCATAAATAACATTTCCTTTTTAGATTCATCCCCATCTATTCATTCATATGGTCTATGGCTGCTTTGGTGCTGCAACAATATAAAGTATCTGAAATAAATACCATTATGACCTTTGAGTCTAATTTAATATCTGACCCTATAAGAAAAAAAAGTTTCAGTCCTCTGACAAAGTGTTTTTTCAAATTCTGCATCATGATTTTATGACTATTTCATGTTCTTCCATGTATGTATAGTTCAATATATTTACTGCTATGTAATACTCCATAGTATGACCATGATACAATTATTTGCTATTATGAACATTGCAGCTATTAATGTCCTGTAACTTCCCTGGCATTGGAGATTGAGTATAGATCAATTTTCTAATTTAGTTTTTTAACTTCTTTTTTTTGTCTGAACATACAAGGTCAATTGATTGCAAGAAATAAACGCAATTGCATCCTCCCTAAGACAATCGCTGTTTCTAATGATCTGCCTTTTTTTCTTCTTTTTGGTATGAAATTCCTCACACATTAACAGCTATGAGTGGATCACTAGCTCCTCAGCTTCCAAGTACTTCCTGCCTATTATGAGTGATTCATAAAACTCATTTTAATGATTTTACTAGAAGGCCTTGCATGTAAACACTCAACTGGGATGGAGGTAGGAAGTAATAATAGAGAAGCAAAAAAAAAAACAAGACTTAAGAAATCTTATTAAGTTTCTGAAACGTTTAAAAAGTTTTAACACTTGTGTTTTATTCTTGGTATTTGTGAAAAGAACTTTCCAGGAACCACAGATGATTTCACACCTTTATTTGAATCTCTTAATCATATCACCAAAGAGCATAGCTCATTTCTTTAAAACCTACCTTTTCCCTCTCACTTTCATTCACTATAAACGACTTCTGCTCTTGAAACCTCTTTTTAAAGTTTCTCAGAAATACTACACTGCTTCTAGTCCATGGGCCTTCTTACCCTTTTCCTCCTTCCCCTATTTTTTTCCTAAATTACAATTTTCCAAAAAGGGAGTCTGCCACTACATGAATCTCCTCAGATAACTGTACATGGAAAGAATGTGTGGCCCAAAGTGTAGTCAGGGAAAAGTCTGGGGATACTTCTAGCCAAATAGTTTTTGTGCCATCATAATCATTGATATGTTACCTAGACTTCTTGAACCTAGTCCCAGTTTCTGGTGGAAGAATACTGTATATAAAAGAACCATTGCAGGCGTCTGTGTCATAGACACTTTTTTCTATGATGATTTGAGTCTCTACTTCCACATAATACAGCTATGCAAGGGTATGCAAAAACGAGATGTAAAACCACAGGTATTTAGGCATTCCATAACAGAGATTTACATTGCCAAATATGTGAAATGTTGTAACACTAAAGAGAAATGGGAAGTCTCAGAAAAAAGTTAATATGGTAATGTACATAATTACTGTATATGACGATAGAGAGTATATGTCAATTCTCCCAAACCAATTTATTCAGGTTCTTGTCCAGAGATGGTTGTTTCCCAGTCACTGAGTGTGCATGGAGAGTTTACTAGAGTTATCAACAGATATGTAATTAGAGTTAGGAAAACCAAGAAGGGATTGTGAGAACCCCAGAACTATCTGTAGAATCAAAGGATAAAGGGGAAGATTTTCCTTCTAGAGAGCCAGGACCAATAGAAACGCAAGAGAGCTAAGAGAATTTGGTCTTTGATAGAGGATCAAAGCTAATCTATGGAGATCCTATAGGAGCCAGGAACACTCCCTACCCACCAAGCTCTTGTCTCAGCCTCTTTTTACTGGACCATAGGGCAAGGGGACTTCCTAAAAGACAGGCTTCAGGACACAAAGCACAATGGAAAAGAATTGAGAGTGAATCTGAAGGAAAAGAAAGAAATAATTTACACATTAAGCAGAACATCTCTCCCCTACCACACCCTGTGTTAACCTAGTATCTTGAGCTGTTTGTTCCTTTAATTAAATCCATTATGTTTCCAAAGTCTGGAAGCAACTGATAATAGCAAGGAGTTGGTAAAATAAACATCCTTCAAGCACTAGTCCTGATGGCTAGACAGAGCCAATAGATAGGTGGATGGGTGGATGGATGGATGAATGGGTGGTTAAATGAACTGATGAAGTCAACCAATTTACTGTATTGAAACATTATACTGATTTCTTGTAGCAAAACCGCTATATACCACTTCTTTATCAATAATTTGAATTGGGTGTTATGCTAATTATTGAAAGAAGTTGGGAGAAGTAGATTTGCTTTTCTGTGGCCCTAGAATTTCCTTCATTTTACTGTAGTACTCAACCTTGCTTGCACATTAGAAGCACCTGGGGAAATTTTTGTGCTCCTGAGACCATGGATTACTTAAGTTGGAATCTCTGGAAATAGAACCCAGGTGTCACTGTTTGTAAAAGTTCCAACATGCAAATTTGAAAAGTACTGATTTTGCTACTCTCTTAAGACCTACACACCTACAAACCTCTCAACAATTCTGGTCCTTTCAATGATTCATATTTTCAAAGGGAACTAAATACTACTGTTTTAGTCAGTTTTTTTGCTTCTGTGACTTAAAAACCTGTCCAGAACAACTGTAAAGGAGGAAAAATTTATTTGAGGGCTCACGGTTTCAGAGGTCTTAGACCACAAAAGGCCCACTCCGTTCCTCAGAGCTAGAGGTGAGACAGAAATCATGGCAGAAGAGTGTGGCAGAGGGAAGCAGGTCACATGATGATCAGAAAGCAGAGAGAGAGCAAAGCTCCACTCCCCAGATACAAAATATATACCCCATAGCCACACCCCCAATGAACCACTTCCTCTAGCCACACCCCACCTGCCTTAAATTATCACTCAGTTAATCCCATCATGGATTAAGCCACTGATCAGGTTAAGTGTATAACCAATCGTCTCTCTTCCAGACCTTCTTGCATTGTTTCACACGTGAGTTTTTGGGGGACACCTCATATCCAAACCATAATAACTACTTTGCTGGTAATGTTAGATATAATAAAGATTAGAAAATGTATTAGGTATGAGGTCTGGGAAAACTGTACTTACAAAAGGAATAAAAATTACAGCAGTCAGTAAAATAACTGATAGTCCAGATTACTTGTATACTTTGCTTTTAATTTCTCTATCCTTATCAGTATTCAAAGGAGCATAGAAATTTTAGAAATGCACTAGTGAGAAACACTTTATACTCTGTCCCTGATAAATGAAAGTGTTCATTTCCTCTCAGACATGTCAGTAACAAACAACTATTTTCTAACAACTGGACTGTATCCACCTATTCATTTCCCATGGCTCATTGAGCTTCATTAGGAATGTAATAGGTTTTAGTTACTACCAATCCCAGTTACTGTGGAATTAGTGAATTACATGAGAATCTAAAAAATCAGTAAGGGTATTTTAATTTTAAACCATACTTAGATTATTCAAAAGTGCATAGCCATCCTTTATTTTTTTTCTTCATTCTGTCTGTCAAATCATTCTATGATATTTAAAACTAGAAAATCTTCCCTTATGTAGAGTATAGCTTCTGAGCAGTTCATATATCAATTAGTAAGACACTTCCTCAGATGTTTAAATCTTTTGTTACTTAGAGTAACAAATTAATTTTTACACTTAAAATAATTGGTTAATAAATGAATTACAATGAAGAGAAGAGGACACAACACCTGGAAAAATCTGACAATACTAAACATTAAAAATACCTCAAGAAAAAGTAAATGGCTGTTACAGACCAGAGAAAGGGGTTTTATCATTTTGGCCAGCACAAACTGAGGGGGATTACACGTGATTTTTATATTTTCATAATGTCACAATAAACATATACTATAAGTGTCCATTAGCAGCTATCCCACATATCTGAGTTGAGAAATACTGTCACTTTATCAATATTTTTCTCCCTTTGTTCTGAGGGTGTATTCACCAAATAATCCTCCAATTATAATTTAGTTTCCCATTTAGGTGGCTCAATGCATGTTCATGTGGGAGAGAAAGAGGTAATTTGCTTGATCTGCCGTGTAAAAATTCAAACCATTAGAGAGTTATAACTTTCATTGTTCATTACCCCATTGGCACTTATCCGATACACCCATGAATCTTTGGGAAGCTTAATTAATATGAAGTAGTCTGTGCTCAACTCTATGGTGCATATCTGCAAAATCAGTAAGTTCACTAGGAAATAAGATGCCCCACCTGACTGATGTTGGTTCCAGAAGTTCTGCCCATCATTCTTCTGCAGGTTATGAGAGTTAAATTTATAATAATTCTAGAGATTCTAAAGCACATAGGTATAATAAGGGGTCAGAGGTCTGAAAAATGTTATTTTCTTTTAGTGATCACATTTCACATAAAATTTTGACATGTCAAGAAGGCCAGCTTCATGGGTCTGAGACCAGTCCTATTGCACAGGAACCTGTCTCTGAAAGACTTTGCCCTTGGTTAAATACTCTGCACTATAATCTTGCACTTTTTGATAATTTTATATTTGAATTTGGGCTTAATATATGGAGTCATATGAAACAATAGAGCATGCACATGAGCAGAGGAGAGTACAATATAAATGTCAACCATTCCTTAATACTCCATTCATATTTGGAATTTTTTAATGCCACATGAGCACAAAATTCTAATGGAATTACATTTGACTCCTATCAAGTAAAGATAAGAGAGCAACATCTATGAAAGGGTAAGCAGGGGCATAGATAACTGTGAAAGGTCATGTTTTACAGGAGAAACAAAGCTTTGAATACAGAAAGAAGGCAATGGTACAATAATAACCAAAAACCACTATATACTTTCTTCTGTTTCTTTCTTTTAACCAACCATTTAAACTGACAATGATAGCACAGAAGAAAAGGGAAAGACAGGCTACTTTTCCTTCTCTTTTAGTACTTTCTTACTCATCAGTAAGCCAAATATTACATGTATGAAGAAATGAAATAAAAATGATTAGTTAGTTTTATGTAGTGTTCCACCATTCTGATAAGAAACGATGCATATGTATTAATGAGGTATGAAATATGAATTGTGCAATTTTAGAGATTCTGGGTATGAGTTAAACTTTCTTATGCTTTCATTTAAAAATGGAACTGACCAATGCAAATATTAATAGTAACACATATGCCAAACAAACTGAGAATGACATTAAATAGCAATATATATATATATGTGTGTGTATATATATATATATATATATACATATATATATATAAAATATCAAAAATTGAGGAAAAAAGTTTCATATTAAAGAATGACATTGTATTCAGCAAGAAAAGGTGACTGGATGTAGATTCTATTGTGAATTTACAAGTGAGAAATAACCTGGAGCCAATTTTTGGTTTACCTCTCAAATTAAAAGATAAAAATTTTAGGTAGTCTTACACACCATGTACTTCTCTTGAGTGTTTTTTTGTGATGGAGCTCTTAAATTACACTGATTAGATATGATAGTTCCTTGAGCTACAGAGGAGGCAAGACAGCAACCATGACAGAGAAAACCAGGCAGTAAAAATATCTGATTTCTTCAAGGCTCCATTCATATTGATTTTTCCCTTCTTCAAATAAAACTCCTTTGAAATTAACTTCTTTGCATTTCTTAATCCAACTTCTACAATATTGTTTATAAATGGATCATATTTTGTGGAACCTACAGACATATGTGACTTTCCCATGGTCATGTAACTAGTAACCTAAAGCCACAAAGCTAGAACAGTATCTCCAAAGTTTCCCTTTTACTTGAAAAGAGAGTTACACTAAATTTTTAATGACTATTAAATCATTTATGTAAATGTCATGGGGCAACATGTGTGTACTTCATTGTACTTTTTTTTACATTACTGAGATATAAACACACTTCTGGGCAAAATTTTCATTTGCACAAAAAACTATCACATAGCTTTTCAGGTATTAACATTGCTAAAGGTCAATACCAACAAGGACAGAAAGAACCCAAGTTTCTGTGGGCAGGGAGAGAAGCAAAGATCCAACCTAACTCCCATCCTCAGAGCTTGGGACACAGGAAGAGAAGTCTATAGGGTGATGCCGGAAACACCACCTCATTTTCTCATAGGTCTGTACATTTTTGGATAGTTTTATTTAGCAACAAAATATACATAATATGAGGAAAAGTTATGATGCTTGGATCTTTCTGTGAAAGTGTTTAGATTTCTTATAGAAGGTCTAAGGAGAAAGGTTCATCGAGGGGAAATGATGCAAATCATGTAAGGTCTAAAGTTTATCATTTTGTCAATGTGAGACAACCTCCAAAGGACTCAATCCTGTTAAGGTAGTTGTCATGCAAGTCATTGAAAATTCCCAGGGGCAAAATACTAGAGACTTTTCATTTATCCATTCCCCCCACTATACTTATGAAATGTGTGACATCTGGCCAGGCAGGGGACATCAATAGGTACCACATAACTATTTTGGCAAATCCATACTCCTGGAAGGGCAAAGGGATTAATGTAATGGTTTACAGTCCACTCTTGGCCATGGGGAGTGAATCAGTTGATAAAAGACCCCTGCTTTTGGATCTCTGATGGTTCATTTTGAGGTGGATCTTCTATAGACTCTCAGGTGGGCTCCTATGCAGTTGAGCCATCATTGCTAAAAGGGATAATGTACCAGAGTGAACCACCTGTTTATAAGTTGTTACCTCCACATGTGTCTTTAGAAGAAACTGCATCTAAGATCCAGTATATGCCTCTGTCACAAAAAAATGGATAGGGGAAAAGGCAAAACTGAAACACAAGTACTATCAAAGGACACTAGCAGATACAAAGGAGAAAAAAACTGTCCCAAACACATCTGAGTAAGCATCCAGGATCTCCTGACCCATACATACATGAAGAAACAAAATCATTCCATTGATGAGTTATACAAGGGCAGAATCTCCTGATTTGTATGAACCCAAAGCCCTCAGTTCAATGTTCTTTCAAATAAACTTGTCTGCCCTTAGGCAAAAGGAGGGTGTTAAAAGCAGAAAACAGCCCAGATGGCAGCTAGACCATGATGTTCCCAACTAATGATAAATAGTACTGAAGAAATAAATGATTTCCAAAAAAGACCACTCCATCACCATGTTTGAAATTAGAGGCAAGGCCACTGTTCAGCTAGAAAATAATCAAACTGTCTACCCCACCCACGTTTGCCATGTTTGAAGGCTCTTGGTCTGGCTTAACATAACCTGACTCACCATTGCTCCTTGACCAATGACATCTCTAGCTTTTTCTTAATCTTCCAAACTCTCAAATAAAATTAAAATACCCAATTATCATATTACTTTTGTCTGTTGCCAATGTACAATTCAGAATTTGCTCCTGTTTCCAAAAACCCTCCTTAGAATCCCTCAATACTGGTCAAAATTCTGTAATAAGTCGCTTACCCCATTCTCTCTTAGTGAAATATACCTCTGGTTCCCCTGGAATGAGTTCTGATTTGCTTCAGCAAGGTAAATAAAACTATGAGGTTTCTTTGGTATATGTACATCATTGTTTGTGGAGGAGACTTTTATTGAAGATGTGACAGTAAGGACAAGGGGTCTACTTTGTGATTCCATAAACCTGCTACTTTAAATTCTATATTAAATTTCTCTTTTGTAAAACATCCTTCCAAAATTTGTTCCAATTTGAACTGGAACTTTCCAACCAATTGACTGACACTTGAAGTTCTTCCCTACTCTGCAGGGCACTAGAAAACAAAACAAACAAAACCAATAACTAAAACCATCAAAACAACAACAACAAATACCTCCAAAAGTAATATGTTCAGTTAAGATGTTATTAAAGTATAGGTATGCCTAGAGAAATTATCCCTTTTCCTGCCTATCAAACAGAATTCTAGTCTTCTACCTTCCCAGAGGGGTGTGTGTGTGTGTGGCACAAGAGGAAGGGAGAGGGAGAGAGGGAGGAAGGGATGGAGACTAAAAACTCAGGTCACTCAAGAATTTCTATATTGTTATTTGATTTAGAGAGATTATTGGAGCATAAGAAAAGAGAATGCACTTGAACTTAAATCCAGAAATACTCTCTTTAAAGTAGTAGCAGAGGTAACTTGTCATTGAAACTGTAGGAAAAGAAATGTAAGCCCAACATCATAGTTGGTTCGACAATAAAATGAATTTATAAGGCCATAATAATGTACATGCTGTTTATATGTTTTCAATTTTTAGAATGTATCTTGACAAAACACAAGAGACCTAATTATAGTTAGAGGACAAAGAAGAAATTCAACTCAACATGAAATTCAAAGTAGAGCTTACAGAATTTGGGGGAAGTTAGTAGGTAGAAGTGAAGAAACATGGAAAGCCATTAAAATCTCTATTTCTTCATTTGAAAGGTTAGGAGATACCACTGACAATTTATAGAAAAAGAAAATAAAGATCTGTGGTACTTTTATGAATGTTCTCCATTAATCTTATGGTGGTCTTCAGGGTTTCACTTATGTCTTTATTATTACTCCCCTATTATAATTAGTAAATTTTTATATGGAACTTAAAAAAGACACAGGGGTTGCATCTAATGAAAATGTAGTCAATAGAAGAATTAGTGTAATGGGGTGTATGTAAATCAGCCAATTTTTCATCTCTCATAAGAGAAAGACTATACACAATGACAAAAATAAGAAAATTAAGAATTAGAGATACACACGTTATTACAGCTTTGAAAAGGTAAATATAAAGTGACTCAAAGTATCTGTCTCTGAGGAGTGATAAATAAGTGATGAACATAGTATGTTTAAATAAGAGAATATATGAAATAAAGATAGTTTGTCCATGTATAGGTAATAATTTGAATAGAAACTACAAATGCTTATTCAAATAATTTCATTTTCATTAATATGCACCAAATACATTTTTGAAAATCCCAATAAGAAAATGAGAATTAAAATAATGTATAACTCTAATCCCCTGCACCTTGGGGGAAAATAAAATAAAATTTAAAAATAAAATAATGTATAACTCTATTCCTTAGAGATAATAAAAATGTATATTTTGATAAATACATATATGTAAATGGGATCATACTATGCCATTATATACATGCTTTTTATGTATTAGTCTATTTTATTTTTTCATTTATATATTTGGAATACCTTTAATATGAATGCAAATACTTTTAAATTTTTATTTTAACTTTCTATTCTTTAGAGTATATCAATATTTTTTGACAGTCCCCTACTGGCAGATATTTGTGTTGTTTTCATTTTGTACTTCAATAACAATAAATATGTGTGCAACTCAATCATTGAACTTAAATATTTATTTGGATAGGTCATTGAAATTGAAATTGCTTGGTCAAGCGTATGTATACTAGTTTTGATTAATGTTACAAAACTGCTCACCTGAAATGTACTGATTCAAAAATCACCTGTCATAAGTATAAAAGAATAAGTTATTTTTATTTTCATTTATTTGATTACAAGTTGAGTATGCTTTTATATTTCTTTGAATTTTATATATTTACCTGCTGTATATGTTTAAAATTAGGCAATAGATTTTATTCTCTTAATTGATTTTTTGTTAGATTCAAGTTTGTTTTATTGTTTTTTTAATAAACATAATTTTTAAATATCTATGAGTGTCTTCCCTTTTACATTTTGATTTCTTATAAGTTTTAAAAAGATTTTTACTGTCACCTCACTCTAGAAATATCCCTTATTGTTCTCCCTGTTCTTCAGACTTCATAGACATATTTGTCATTATTTTATATTTTTTAAATTGGTGCTTTATAGATGCACATAAAGGTGGAATTCACTGTGGGGTGTTAATATAGGTAAATAGCATAATTTTGTCATTTTTCATTGAACTGAAATTTAATTTGGTGCATTATGTGAAGTAGGATTTTGACATCTTTATGCGATTACCAAAAACACTTCTTTCACAGTCCGTTTGCCCACTAATTTGAAAAATGCCATTTTTTTAATATACTGGTTATATTTGTAGAATTTCCCACTTGTTTCACTGATTTATCTATATATATTATTTTAATAGTTTTATTACACATTTAATATTCACATAGGAAGTTAACCTTTCATTTCAGTTTTTCAGCATTTTTAATTAATCATTATGTATGTTGCCGTCAGACAAAATTTATACTAATTTTCTCATAGCCAATGTCTCCTTGTTCCCTGAATTTAATTTTGATGTGTCTTTTATATTTATGTATTTCTTTTATATTTTGAATTGAGGGAGATATATCCAAAATGTTAATCTTTCACTAAGAAATATTGTGTTTATCTGTACATGTATTAAAATATCTTTTTATGTTTTTTAAAGTTTTGTTTATCACCAAATTTCATGCTAAATAAATTCCTAGTCATTTCACATTTTGAACTTCTGTGGCAAATTAGAGTTTTGATCTTTAATGGTTGTGTAAAGGGTTACCAGCACGTTGTAAAGCTTGCCTTTTTTTTTTTAATAAACCTTGTATTACTTTTAATAATTGGCATTGTCATTGATTTCACTTAGTACCAAGTAGACAATAGTACCACCTTCTAATATGTATATGATTTCCTTTTCCATTATACTTTTCATTTCTTTCACTTGGCTTATATCATTGATGAGAATATACAGAATAGCATTTTAAAAAGAATAGTTTGGATGGCCATTCTAGTTGGTTCTTATATTAAATTTCCATATTTTAACATTGATTATGAAGTTGACTATTTTGAGATAGACATTATTTGTCATGTTTATGGACTATTATCTATTCTTACATTGCTAAAAATTGTTTTTGTCTGTTTAGGACCAGATTCTATTCATTCCATCAATACTTTTTTTTCATAGCATAGAAAGTAATATATATTTTTCTTATGATATTTTCCTATAATGAAGGATAGATTCTCATATCTGTTTTCCTGAAATAAATCCTATCTGAGCAGGATACTTTAGTATCTTGTTGGTTTAAATTGTTGTATGTTATAGAATCTTAACATTTTAATTCTTGTGATTTGTTGACAGTTTTCAATGTTTATGCTCTTTTTTAAGTTTGATAATAGAGAATATAAACGTGAAAGAATTGGAGCTATTTTTGTACTTTGAATTTTATAAACAGATAATTCATAATTAGATATTTGAAAGTATTTGTCTGTTTTCAAAGATATTTCTGTTTTTTTATTTTTTGCAGTGCTGGGGATCAAACCCAGGGCCTTGTGCTTGCAAGGCAAGCACTCTACTGACTGAGCTATCTCCCCAGCCTGATATTTCTGTTAATTTCTTATGAAGTCAAATGTTAACTAAACATTTGACTAGTTCCCCTAAATGTTAACTAAACTAACTAGTTCCCCTATTTTCCCTCTTATCTCAAATAGGAAAAAAAAAAAAAAACTATAAGGCTATGAATTTTCTTTGATTACAGCTTTGTTTTTATTCCAGAAGTTTTATTGTATGTTTTCTTTATGCACTGATCTCTAAGAAACATACTTCTTTAGTTTAAGAAAATAAATTTTACTCCTTTTACAAAAGCAATACACATGTATATAGAAAAATAGAAACCATTAACAGAAGTAGAAATAGCTCTTTTTCCATTAGAAACACTGCTGCTAACATCCTGTTGTCTTTTTCTTTCTATGTATCTATATAAATCTAATGTAAATTGAAAGTCAGTTTTCTATATTATCTAATAATTATACTACATTATCTACTAATTGAGTTTTCCTATTTATTTTTAATGGCTTGCTGGTTTTATTATTATATAATTATTTTTTTCCCCTAGGGTAGGCATTTTGTAACAAAAACAGTATACCAAGTTCTTCAATCATATTCAATGATGTGTTATTGCAAACATATTTATGAAGTACCTGCTTCATAGACATTTTTTTCCATTTATTCTTATGTCTGACTTTAATTTGAATTTACTGACTTTTGTATAGGAGCTGGTATGTTGTTTACAAGTTCAATGGTTTGCAACCTTCCCTGCATGTTATAATCACCTGGGGAGCTTTTAAACATCCCAATGACCAAGTTACCTCCCAAACCAATTAAATCAAAATCTTCCCAGGCAGGACCCAGGCAACTGTAAATTTTAAAGGCTCTCATGAAGTTCCAAATAGCAGTAAAGGTAGAGAAGCACTGGACTCATTAGAATATGCATAAAAGGAAGTTTCTAAGATTAAAACTTAAGGTTTATGTATTTTGCAAATGCAGCTGCTTTAACCAATTAGTAAACAAGCTAATCCCAGTATCTTTGAAAAACAGAAGTTTAATTTTGCCTGGAGCTTCACCTCTCAATATACTGTCCAGAATATCACCCATGCAGGGAAACCACTATACTCACCAATATTTATGAAGGAGGATAATTTTTCAATGAAAACCTTTAATTGCCTTTTGGAAAATTCATCCAGATTTCCTTAGCAAGTTTTAGAAAGCATATACATGAGCAATTATAAATCTGGCCTGCAGCCTAACTCAAGAATTAAAAAAAAAAAAAAAAACTCTCAAAGTGAAGTTATATTTATTCGTTTTTTTCTCCTTTTCTTCTATAAAAGTAGACATCTCTATTTTAAAATTGGCTTCATGACATCATTTGAAGGCAGTTTCCTTCTTAAGAACAGTATTTCAAATTGCATTTACTTTTTCATGGATTCATAAAATTTTAAAAAGTGAAAATAGTTTCTACTTAGGTTGCCAAAGAATGGTCTAATTTAGCACTAGAACAAAGATGGTCTAATTCAGCATTATTTAGCCATCTAATTAACAAAAACCTAGCAATAATTCAGCCATGAAGCTGTTCATCAAAGAATAAAAGGAATTGTTAATTAACTTTTCATAAAGAATAGTCATACATTTTTCACATTACCATAACATTGCAAAACGCCTTGGGAAATAAGAAAATTAATATAATGTAAACTATTGATATATTATAATTTCAACAATGAAACATTTTCCCCAGACCTCTAATGAGGGATCTCAGTTAAGGGGAGGAGTAGACAAATACATTAAAGAAGTGGGGGAAGGGGAAGAAGAACTCAGCTTCCTAGGAAGAAAAACTGGTATTTTAAAAACTGTTTCCAGTGTAACAGACCCAAAACAATGCAAAATGCAACTTGTCTCTCCAAGGTTACCATTTATGAATAAGAGTCCTAAACTGGCTGCACAAAAGTCACATAACTAGTTATTATTCTACAAATAATGCTATTTGAGATTTTTTTACTATAGTTGTCACTGTAAGTAAACCATGAAACTCCATCCAAAGTTAACAGAGACTGAGAGACAGAGAATAAGAGAGATGAATAATGATAATTAAAACCTTCTTGGTCTTGGGAATAGCCAATGGGAATGAATTCCTCTATCCTCATTTAGTAGAGGAGGAGGGAGTTTCCTCATCAAATAAATCAAGTTACCTGGGCAATGTTAATTAGGGTTACAGTTTTCTCTCGGTTCTCCGGATGACAGGCCAGTCAGACTTCAGTGAAACTCTTGGTGTTGGCTGCCACCATTATTCTGCTCCCCCACACCACTTTACAACCCAGATTGTTAGCCTGTGAACTTCCTAACCAGTAATTGGTACAGACTGTTAGCCCTCGAACCTCCTCGCCAACCATTGGTCTGTTGTTATTAGCTCTCTCTCTCTCTTTATTATATCTGTTTTATTCCTATCATATGCATCAGATGTGAGCTTTTCACTTGATAAAGAGTGTTTTGAAATTCCATATGTCTAGATCTGAAGTACACTGACTAGAAGCAAGTGAGGCCAAGATATTTAAATAACTTAACAACAGTTAAGTTAGAATATGTGATGAGACCATGCTATCTTTGATCTTTGATATTCTTACAAAAGTGTATTTGAAATAATGTTAAGCAGAACAATAATATTTATGCAGCATTATACCTTTTCCACAAATGCTTTCACATGACATTGTACATCAAAACACTCTTGTTACTTAGATACAATTATCTTAGAGGTGACAAAGTTAGAACTCAGGAAGATTCTCAATACTTCATAAGTTTATAATAATGATCAAAAGTTTTGTCTTGGGGCTGGGGAGATAGCTCAGTTGGTAGAGTGCTTGCCTTGCAAGCACAAGGCCCTGGGTTCGATCCCCAGCACCCAAAAAAAAAAAAAAAAAAAAAAGTTTTGTCTTGACATTTAATAAATAAAAGCATGTCCTTTTTTATTAAATCATGACTTTCTGTGTATTTATCAAATAAACTATTTGCATGTATTTTTGTTCAAATAGTTCAAATCTATCTAGTTTCTTAAAGCTTAACAAACCGAATCAAAATGAAAGGAACTGTGATAACTTGAGATAAACTGTATATAAAGTAAAATAGTATTTTTGAAGTTTTAATGCCCCATCATTGTTCCAATTAAATTCCTACAGAGAGAAAGAGAGAGAAACATTTATAATTATCAATGAAAAAATGGAAATACCTAAGCTCATCTAAAAGTGAGGAGAATTACTAGGAAACAGTGAATTACCCAGATGCTTTTTTAAAAAAATAATACACACAAAAAATTGAGCCAAGGTTCCCCTCTTTTAAGTTTGTAACAGTTTAATCCCCTGTCATGCCACTATTATATTACTGTCTCTAATATTTCATTTGCATTAAAAATTTGCCTGTTCCATTGCATATTTTGATATGAAAAAATTCTTGAGATGGGAAACATGATGGTAAAGTGTAAAGGAGCATGTTCTGAAATGCTAGTGGTTACAATGTATTCTTTTTTTTTAATAGTCTCAGGTGAATTCATATGTCTCCCAAACAGGTCTACACAGATTCAGCAAAACAGCAAATTCAACCACAATAAAAATAAAAAAAAAACTATTTTTAATAACTGTTCTAATAAAGGCTAAGCATTATAACCAACAAGAAGGTCAATTTGTCATGTGGTGCCAAGAGCATCTCAGTCCATGTTACTGAAGTCAGACACTGTGGTGCTGTGGTATGACTCTCCAATCTGCCCTGCTAGGGACATCATGGAGAAATCACTCCTAGCACTTAAAAAGCTAGTGTTCTTGCTTTAAATAAATAGCAGAAGGTTAAGACTATCTCATTTGTTAATCTTAGTGGATAGAAAGTTTGTTGGGGGAAAGGGGGTACATTAAAGGCAGAACAAACACTGCAAAGTTGTAGGGTCATAAAATAGGATATTCCATAGGAAGAATTACAGATGGGATGGTATTGCTGAGTCCAGTAAGGTATGCAGTCAAGAGCTGTGGTGAATGAATCATAAACGATAGCCATGAGCTAGATTTGAAGAAACCACCATTCCATGCTTAGCAGTTAGTTTTCCTTTGGTAGGCAGTGGTGGTAATCTATGGGCTTAAGTAGGGTGCAATATTATATATAATAATAATGAGGAGGAGGATGATAATGATAATGATAGCAATGACAGCAGCAATGATTCATCAAGCACAAGTCAGACATTGAATATGCATGCATTAACTATTTAATTCTCATATAAAGAGGCATCATATTCTCATCATTGCTTAGATGAGTGATGAAATAACTTGCTAGACATTATGGAATGACTAACAGTAGTGAAGCGGGAATTCAAACAAAAATCCAAATACATGCCCAGTGCACTGCCCTATATGTTTGGAGAGATGACTCTGTTGGCACCGGGCAAATGGGACAAGACACTAGAGACCATACTACTCAGTATATCATGTAATGACGTATTTCTTGGAGAGCACGATTTGGGAACATCATAGCAGAGAAAGTAAGTATTAGCAATCTCCTTCACAGGTGAGAACATTGGCTCAGAGTATACAAATTGGCTTCAGTCTTCTGAATCCTCATTCACTGTACTTTCTTTTCATTAGAATTATTTATTCCAGTTTTGAAAGATCAGACATTCCAGAAAATAAATAAAACGTTTTCTTTATTTATGAATTTATAAGGACACAGCTGTGCAAGATGCATGAACACAAAAGTATCTTGAAATCCCAGAGACATATTCATTTGTGCACTCTTTCATTTGTTCAGTCATTCAATAATCATTTATCGAGTCTTTTATGACCCATGCACTATAAGTCCTGGAAAAATAAGGGTGATAAGCAGACAATTGGGTTTTCTTGTGTCCACTGAATTCTGCCCAATTTGCACATGATCCTTGGTTGGTTGAACTTCCTAGTATTACATTCTAGGAGTATCAACCTCCCACCCCCAAATATTTTCCACTTTTGAAAACATCACACACACACCATGAACTGAGAAAATTACCATTCCAGGGAGGCTCATTCTTTCTGCCATAAAGAATTCCTCTATTGTCAGCAACATTCAGCCAACAGTTCATGAGATAGAACTATTGTAAGCATTTCAATATCTACAGCTTCTCATCATAGCCCACCTTCTTTCTGACAGAATACAGAGAGTGGACAAACCAGCAGCCTTCCTTCAGATCATGTTTCCCCCAGTTCAGAGATCCTAAGATAGGGGAAGACAGTTCAACTAGTTTTAACAGATACTTATTTTTCTGACCCTTTCAGGCTGCTTCTAAGGACAAGTTTTTCTACATATATAATTTTAAGGAGAAAATATCAATATTTGAAGTAAACAAGTATGCTTGAATGTCACTCTACCTATGATTCACTTGTTATTCCTAGGGTGTTTTCCAGCTGGTTACGTGAGCTATTGAATGCACACACACACACACACACACACAAAACACCCTGCAATTCTGACATCTTCTATTACCCTACACTGATTGAAAATCAACTTTTCTTCTGTTGAGATGAATTACTTGACAGTCAGTAGAAAAATTCTCCCCATGGGTTTTTCTTTTCTGAAACCTTTCCTACCTCCATTCTTCAGCAATATGCTTTGGCGAGTTTCATTCTATCCCAAGGCATTATTCTTATAATCCAAGAAAAACTAAGAGAGACTTGATGACTCATTTGCAATGATCTGAGGTATCAGAAATATTCTATTCATTTTATTTTTATATTTCTTTGATATAGATGCACTATTATCCTTAGGGTAACTCTAATATTAAAAAGGGTCACATTTATTACGTATATACTAGAGCCTATATCCCAAAATAGAATTATTTATGAAAAACCTTAATGTAAATAAAGACACTAAGCCCTCAGGGCCTCTCACGCATTTATATTTGACATATTCTCTTTTCAAATATTCATGTAGAATAGCCTTAAGTAGAAACTTCAAGTTGTGCTAGGATAAAAGATTTTCCCAAGCCACTTTACTGTGGACAGGGTGTTTTCTCAGTTTGTATTCTTGATAATACCCATTCCCCTAAATGAAGAAGGGGAATCTCTCCAGTTACTTGGGAATGTCAACATTTGTTCTGCTTCTTCAGGTAACTTCAGAGTGGCCATGGGTTGCCACATGTTTCCATTATCAGAGATAGAGTTGAGATTAATTTTATCACATGCTAATTCTAAAAGTCTCAGTATCATAGAAGGTTGGAATATCTTTCACAACCCATGATATATTTTCTCACTATTACATGTTTGATATATCAGAAAAGCATTTGCCACCTGTTTTCAAAAATTTAGACACCTAAATTTTAAAACAAAATTTTACAAGTGAATTTACCTACTTTTTAGGCCATAGATTCTAGCTCCCACTGAGGTCTTAGTACTTCTATTTATTTAACCTTACGTTAAATTTCAGATAGATAACCTTTCTTTTCTTCAATATTTTTTAGTTGTCAATGGACCTTTATTTTATTTATTGATTGATTTATACGTGGTACTGAGGATCGAACCCAGGGCCTCGCACATGCCAGGCAAGTGCTCTACCACTGAGTCACAACCCCAGCCTTAGATAACCTTTCTAATAATTTTGAAAGTACACATTACTACATTAGTAGGGCTTCCCAATCTAAATTCATGTTTAACTTTAAGATATGAGAAACTGTTTGGAACCAAACAGTCATTTCTACATTTTAAAAATGAAATTAGGCGCAGGCACAGTGGCACATGCCTCTAATCCCAGTGGCTTGGGAGACTGAGACAGGAGGATCAAGAGTTCAAAGCAAGCCTCAGCAACTTAGTGAGGTCCTAAGCAACTCAGTGAGACCCTGTCTCTAAATAAAATACAAACGACTGGGGATGTGACTCAGTGGTTAAGCATCCCTGAGTTTGATCCCAGTACCAACAAAAAAAACAAAAAAAAAGAAAAGAATATGAAATTAAGTTTTCTACTACTAAAAAGGGTACAAATAAATTTCAAAGTAAACACATCAATAAATATATAAGATGGGGAAGAAGCAAAACTATCCACTTCTGTTTTCCATTTATTCAGCAAACAATTACCAAGTAAGACACACACATCACCATGGTGCTTAGGTTTATTTCTATCCCTATGAAACATGATGAAAGTCCAAGACTTTGAAATATTAACATTGATATTAAATATCTGTTAGATATAAGTTATCATTGGTATATAAAACTTAAATTTAACTTGAGTTGTTGAAATTGATTACTTAATATAGTGTACAAAATTAAGATATTGCTAGTCACCATTCACAAGGAACTTGAGGAGAAAAAACAAAAATAAAAACATAAATCAAAATAGTAATATTCACATAGATCATTAAACCTAATGACCTGGGACAAAAATTTAATAAAAATATTGTATGCTTCCTTGCTGGAATCATCCAAATTATCAAATTAGATGGAATTTTCATATGTGAAAACTAGAAAGAAGCTATAATCTGAATTTATCACCAGGAAGAAGTTACAATGAATGTAACTAAGCACTTTTTTGGGGGGGAGATAAGAAATATAAGAACACATACAGGAAGACAGTAGCTGTTTCCTTCCATTGATCTCCTTCCTGGTTAATAGTGAAGTATCAGTTGGCTACAGAAACTCTTGTCAATGCACCATGAACTGTTCAAAATATCCCATCTATATGTTGCATACAAAAGCAGATTAATATAGCCAAACATGTATCATCTTTTCTTTTTTTCTTTCCTATTTTTTCTTTTTCTTTTTTGCTTCTGGCTACCTCAACTCTGCACTAACATGCTAGAAAACATTTAAATATAAAATAATGCCAATATATGAAGACATCTATTAATAAAATGCTTAAGATCAGCACAACAGATTCCTTTTACCCTAATGCATTCAACCACCCAAATACCAGTGAAACTTCTACAAGAACTATTGAGAAGTACATCAGAAACAACGATTGTTAAATGGACTGTTTGTTTCTTCAAATGAAACATGACACAAAAGTCCAATACAGAATATGTGAAGAGCGAGCAATTCAACTAAAAGCCTGCTGATGGTGGTGGAAGTGGAGGTGATGGTAAGCTTGCAGTCTCTTTCCGCAGCCTGGAGATGGTCCCTGAAACACTCCTAGCCATTACTGAGACCCTGATGAAAATAATATAAAATTCTCTAATATTCCCCAGTTCCTAGTTTGTGCCCGAATCTCTCTACAGCATTCCCAAACAGATTTTGAGTCTGCCTTATACCCCAAAGTAAGAGAACTCACTATTACTATTAAACCTTTTTCTATTTTTGTCCATCTCTAACTGTGAGCAAGTTAGTTATTTAGTTAAATCTTGGATGGACACCTTGGCTCCCTTTCCTTTCTTCTCACCCTAATGAAAACATACCTCGTCACTTTTCCCCTGAACAGCCTTTTGAATGTTTGAAGATAGCTTATCCGTTCCTAACATTATCAGTTGCTTGCTAGACGGGTTTCAGTTTTTCAATGTCTCATTTAAATCACATTTCCTAGAGCTGAACAGCACAGATTTGGTATGATGAACATACTTTCAGTGTCAACAAAAAGGGTATTCTGGGTACTATTTCAATCATCATACTATACTTATTTTCTGTTTCATTTATTTATCTGTACCATAATGTTAAAGGCTTTTCAATTTTAAAATCAATGTATTGCTTCTGCTCCAGCATATATTTATTATTTTGGGAGGAACGAAGGAAATGCAAACTTAAAAAATTAAATTTTCCCTTTTCAATTTTATCTTAATTCATTAAGAAATATTTCAGTGCCTAATATGTTCAGGCACTTGATAAATGGTGTAAATAATATGCAGTTGTCCCTCCTTACCCTTGGGGGATATATTCCAAGAATCCCAGTGAATACTGAACTCTATCTACTAAGCTTTTTCACATGCATACATAACTATGGTAAAGTTTAATTTATAAATTAGGCACAATAAGAGATAAAAAATAACCAATAAAATAGAACAATTATTAAAACTTTCCATAACAAGTGCTATAAGTAGTCTCTCTCTCAAAATACCTTATTGTACTGTATTTACCCTTGTTCTTGTGATGATGTGAAGTGAAACAATGATGACATTATGAGATGGAGTGAGATGAATGATGTAGGCATTGTGACATAGTATAAGACTATTACATAAAGTTTATTTAAACACAAGCATAACAATAACTGTTATAGTCAACTTGATAACCAAGATAGCTACTAAGTGGGTGGGCAGTGGATTTAGCACAAATACAAAGGCATGATTCATATCCAAGGTTAGACAGAATCAGACAGCAAGAGATTTCATCACATTACATATAATGATAATGTAATTTAAACCTTATAAATTATTTCTGAAAATTTTAATTTAATATCTTTGGACCACAATTGACCCCAGATAAGTGAAACCACACAAAATGAAACTGTAGATAGTGAGTACTGCTGTATACATAGTCTACACTTTCCTGGCACATTTATATTATAGAAGATATACTAGCTAACATATTAAAAAACTAGTGACAGATGTATGTAAAGAAACTGTGGTTGGGTTTAAGGTCAAGCTGACATATATAAGCCTTTGTTTGTTTGATTCCAGGGATAGTTCTACTAGGTCAAGGTGAATGAATACTATCACCTATGGTGATAGCCTAATGACTTTTTTTTAATTTGTTCTAATAGTTGAACATGACAGTAGAATGGATTTATACATTTTGATAAATCATACATAAATGGAGTGTAATATCACATTTTTCTGATTGTATATATTGTAGGTTCACATAGGTCATGCAGTCAAATATGTACATGAGGTAATAATACTAATGACTGTTTTGAATCTTGGCTTTTTCATCTGGAAATTGGAAAGATATTGTTATTTATGACCAAGAGCAGAGGAGAAAAATTTGAAAGCAGAAAGGAAGTGAGAAAAATATTTAGAGCTAGGGAACAGCCTAAAATGAAGAACAAATGAAAGATTCACATCAGCAACCAAAATGAGGTACAAGCAATTCAGAAGGAAAACTGATTTGCCAGAGAGGAAAAACTTTGGCAGGTATAATGTCTGATGGCTCTGAATGGATAGAATGAGAAATACACAGCTGCAGAATAAGACTGTCTTCAGACAGGTGAGCTAGAGAAGTAAAATAATCAGAAACATCAGTTGATATCTATAAATATGTATACTTATAAATATATATATATACATTCATATATAAATTATATATAAGATATATTTATAGAAAGATATAGATATATGTTTATAGATTAGCTAATAATACATATATCATATATAATGATACATATATGATTAGCCAATGATAGTTAATATATAAATCTATAAACAGAAATCACTATTAATTTCTAAGTATTAATTATGTTTTATAAAAATAACTTCAGAACTATTATTTTGGAAACATTATATAAAGTAGGATAAATCAGATAAATAATTATATTAATGTCATTAGGAACCCTGATTTTCAGTGTAAGAGGAAAGAGACTGCAGTAAAAATCAAATATATTAATTCCTATTTCTTGATCCAAGGGGCAAATAAAGTGAAGGTTATTCATATTTATGGCTCGTGCATTTTCCACTTTATAATATGCTTCAAAACAAAATTTATTAATGAAAAATTAAAATACAATATATGGCAAGAGTTCAAGAAAATCAAAGGGCAAATATAAAGGGAATTTTTTTTCTTCAGTAAACAGTGTTTATCAATCACTATTGCAAATTTCATTTCCTTTAAGTTCTCAAAAATAACCTTATCTGTATTGAAAATCCCTGAGTCTTCAAGAAATCCCAGTTGATTACAAAATTCATCTAATGTTTATTAATGTCAGGGCTACAAATGGTGTTTGTTATTTTTCTTCTTTTATTCATATGTGTGTAAAATACAAATTCAACCTAGAGGTGGTTTTTATCCAAACAGAGACATAGTGTTATTAGTTAATTTATTACTTCATTAACTTAACTTCTGTATGCTACTTAGAAAAATTCCTTTTTAATCAGAATTTCCATTACTACAATGTAATCTATATGACTATAAACCTGCTATTTAAGAGAATTAAACATTTTTAGCTATTTTAAATGCATCTTTAAACCAGTTTAAAGATGTTTTAAAGCAGTTATGCAAAAGATTTGGGGAGATGGGGATCTGTTTGTTTTTAATATGTCAAAAGGCAGCCTATTGAATGAAATATACACAGTGCTTTTAATAACATATTCTGAATACATACATTTAATGATTTTTAAGTTTTTTTTCTTAATAATAAAACAAGAAAGTTTATTAGTTAAAAAAGTATATAAGTAAGGTACCAGTTTAGAGCAATTGCCAAACACAAAGTAATTTACTCATTTAATTTTAAAAACAATCCCATTAGGTATATACTCTTAATTTCCCTTTTTCAGAGGAGTAAACTGAGGTATTGAGGTCAATGACTCATCTGAGAGCATGGAATGCATAAAGTAGAAGGAATCTTATTTGAACTGAAAGCAATCTACTCCCAGAGCTCAAATCTTAATAACTATATTCTGGTGCCCCTAGATATAGGGAATAGTCTCATTCAATCAGTTCTATTTTGTGTTATTAAAAGTAAAACCCGCCATTTTGGGTTATCAGATTCCAGTCCCATTCTTTGAATTTGAGCTCAAGTTTTAAATTAAACAGGATCCTACATCCTGTTTATCCTAATCTCATACATTTTGTCAGTTCTTGCCAAATATGTAATTCTTCTAGTGTCTATAAATACCAGGCTATGACTCTCCAAATGGACATTTCCAGTTTGTCTCCCTGCTTCTAGATTTGGCATCACTGAGAACTGAAATTTGACTGTCCATAGATTCCTATTGGGACTCAAGTTTTCTTGTTAGCTGCCCTTTCTCCCTGGATATAAAAACAAAAACAAAACAAACAAACAAACCCTGCACACTGAAGCCAGAGGACTTAATATAAACTTCAAAGGACACAGCAATACAAGCATTCATGTAATAGGCAACCTTTGTGCCTGGGGCTGCTGCTTCAGGGGTCATTCACAAAGTTTGGCAGAACCCCTGCATCTTCCAAGCTCTGCTGTGGGATACAACCATGACTGGGAAATTGATGTCAATGCCATCAGCACAAACATTCAAACTATAAACCAGAAAAATCAATCATACTGTCACTTCTGTCCTTACTCTACCACCTGAAAATGCTTAGAACTCTAATGTTTAAAAATCTTCCCAACATACTGCCCTCTGGACTCAAACTAGATTTAGATTCTTCTCTAATCATTTTATCTTTTTCTTTTTATTTCCATAGCAATACTCCTGATTAAATGCCTGATCTCTTACCCAATCCAGCAAATGTCCTCCACAACCAAGTCTCAACCACTGGTTCAGGAAGTGCTTAATAAACAAAAGGCAACTGAATGACAAATGGACTAATATTTTTCAGAAGAAAGAAGAATGTGTCTTCTTTCCTTGACAAGAGAGGGGACCTTCCAAGACTTTAACAAAACTTGAGTCAGTCTCCTGTGAGCTTCTTGTTAACTCGGCCTCAACATTGATCTATAAAGACAAACAAAGTACTAACATGGGTTTAAACAGCTCAAGACCACATTCTTAGGAAGACCCAAACCCTCATGAAAGTGGAACATTGAGCAAATATAAGGCTGCCAAAAGAATTTACTATTTGTTCTACCCCAAATCTGAAGGTGGGGCTTATTTTGCAGTCCCTGTTGAAGGGCAGGAACTCCCCCCACCAAGCACCTATTAGTATACCTGGATGGGTTTCACATAAACCAAACCCTACTTTTCACTTCCTTAACACTAATGAGCTCTTACTCATCCCCATTCTCCTTTTAAAATGCCTAGTCACCTCTGTTCAGTTCATATTGGACTCTTTTTTATTATTTTGGAAGTATATTACTGATTAAAATCTGCCCTTAGCACTTAAACCAATGTTATGCCTTGTTTTCTTTGAAAGTTGTAGGGTTAATTGGTTTGGTTTGATTTTCTCAAGATCATATGATTTTTAGATATAGAATTCTCCAGGACAGAAGCTGTAACTAATTCATCTGTCTGTCTTTTCTGGAACATAATATTTTAATAATTATCTTTTCTTTGAATATCATAACCAGTTTTGTCCTCTTGTATTAGCTAAGGGCTGGAAATAATGCTACAAGTTACAAGAGAATTGGCAACCGAGAATAATAGGTCACTTGCCTGTTACAAGCAAGCAACAAAGGTAGTTTTCTTTTTTATTATACTATTATCTCCTAAAGATACTTTTCTCAAATCCATATCTCATTCAGTTAGTGACTACTCTTAAATATTAACATTTTAGACAATTTAGAGAATGGTAATAAGAATGAAAAACAGAACAATCTTTATATATGTCCTGATTAGAAATATAGAATATGTTGTTTATGAAACACATTCAGAACCTCCAGACTGTTTTGATCTTGCTTTCATTCTAGGTGCTGTTCCCACAGAACAAGTCAGAGAGGCTTGAATATACAAATTGCTTTTGAAATAATGGGATTAAGACTCAATTACCCTTTCTCCATTTTGACTGTCTTCTTCATAAATCTTTTAACCTAACCTTTGGCCTCGTACCTCCATGCAAATCTTTTTCATTTATTTTACCGAATAGGCAGTTTTTCACAGGTTCCCCTTAGGTTAGACTAATGCACTTATAGACTCTTATTCTGAGTTCATTAAAGATCTCAGTCAGGGACCAGATGATGTCCATTAGAATACAACTGAATCTTTCTTTTTGATCTATATCTGTCTATTGCTTGACCTCAAAATGTCATAATGTATCGATGAAATACTGGATACAAACATCAATGAACATACCAAGAAGGAAAATATGATACATTTTACAATGTGTGTTTGTGTGTAGGTATATGTGCATGCATGTGTGTGTGTATTTGTGTGTATGTATATGTGTGTGTAAACATCAGTGGTACTGCATGATTGGACTCAATGCATTTGTCAAATAGTATCTATTTTTCTCATAAAATTACATGTTTTAATCATAGGAATTTTGGAAACTATATAACACAGGAAAATAAAATACATATTACCTGCCATTTTGAGAAAATCCAAAGGATTAGGTATTTCATCTCATTTGTTTTTTTGGGTTGGTTTGGCATGGTTTCTGACTTTTGTTGTTATTGTTTTATTTTTCTATATAGGAAGATAGTCATTCACTCTTTTTCTTTGTATTTTTCCTCCTTTAAAGAAAGATTTAAGCTGCACATGGTAGTGCATGTCTGTAATCCCAGCAGATCAGGAGACTGAGACAGGAGAATCACAAGTTCAAGGCCAACCTCAGCAACTTAGCAAGCCCTAAGCAACTTAGTGAGATTCTGTCTCAAAAAATAAAAAGAACCCGGGATATGTGGCTCAGTAGTTCAGCACCCCTGGGTTCAATCCCTAGTACCAAAAAAAAAAAAAAAAAAAAAAAAAGATTTGATTTTATAATGCTTGAAGTATGAAAGAATGGCTTGAATAGAACTACTTAATAAATGATTTTTGTGGTATGGTTTATTCACCCATTCTATTCAACTTCAGTGTACTATTATGCCTAGTGCCATTTTATAAGTATGCATAATATATTTTGTTTTAGAATTAATATACAGTCATTGTAAACACATTAGAAAATTCTGATAAGACAAAGTTATTAGGATAATGTTTGTCTCAGAGAAACTCTATAAATCTTCATTAAATATTGAATGAAATATTAATGAAATAATTAATATCCATAATCCAACTAGTCAAAATAACTGCATTTTATTAATGTTTTGTTTCATAGTTCTCCATGTATTTTAATGAGCACATTGTAAAGAAAGTAATATTTTGTTTTCTTTTCTAATAAAAAGGAAACATTATGTTATATTAAATTAATCACTGAGATAATCTCAAGCATTTATTATGAGCTGCTTTTGAACTAGTTGGTAAGTTTTGGATATGGTGACCAAAGGTTCACATGCCAAAAGGTTGTGCGATCTTTAAGAGGTGGACACTAGGGTGAAGTGATTGGATTATGACTGCCCCTAAGAAGGGATTAATGCTGTTCTCTCAGATCTCACAGGAATTAATTATATTTTTGAGAAAGTGGGTTATTATAAAAGAGTAAGCGTGGCCCCTTCCATGTCTCATCATGTAACACTTCCCTCCAACCCTTCACCTCTTGTACCTCTCTCTCTTTCCCACCATGTAATGCCATCTACCATGTTGTGACATAGCCAGGGGGTCCTTACCAGATGCAGGTGTGATGTTGTTTGGATTTCCCAGGCATTTAAATTATAAGCCAATAAGTTTATTTTCTTTATATATTACCCAGTATCAGGTATTTTTTAATAGCAACACTAAACAGCCTGAAACATGCACCATCACTGCTGTATAATTTCCACGCACATGGATACCTTTGTCTAAAATTTCCTCAGCTGTAAAATCATGCCTGATTGCCATGTGGCCTCTTGTAATGTGACAAGAACAGTCATTCTTGTTGCATGCATATTGTATTTGTGTTAAATTCTTTTCCCAGTTATAAGAGGAGAACTTTTTTCCTTAGGGATAATTTTATATGAACATTTTTTAGTCTGAAACTTCAGTTTCCTAATTTAATAGTTTTTGCGTTTGGTTGTGAGATAATGAAAATAACATACTACAATAGAATACTATACTTTTGTAATGGGAAGAGGCTGGTAACACAAAAGTGCAGGATGACATGGCAAAAATGTTTATAATATACAAATGAGTGTTCAGCAAAGGTTTTAGTGGAGAAAATAGCAAAATAATTGAGTCTTCACAACATATATAGAGAAAAAGGCATACTGAAAATTTAAAAAAAAAAACTTGTACCATTGCACCTAGTACTATATTCACATCACAAAATACCATTTAATTTATCCAAAGCAACTTTATCAGACAACTTTAAGGTTATTTATGCATTTAAATTTTTTTACCTGTGTTTTATTTAATTGGAAAATATTTTTGGTGTTATACGTCTAAATGGCCTTTATCCATAAGATTTTGCCCTTTGTTTTATATTTGTGCTCATATAAATAATTTTTAATTAATATAACTTTAATCAACACTGATTGACAATAATTTTTATAAATTTCTTTTAAATTAGCCAGTCTATTGCTCAAGTTTGAGTAACATTATGCTATAACAAATATCAAGTCAAATGATTTAATACTAGGGGAGGTTGAAGTTGGTTCTTTGTAGGAAAACACTATTTAGGAGAAGTAGGATATATTAATATATACATTCATATACATCTCCACTAGTACAGGAAAGTTGAAGAATTTGTAATGTCATCACATCATTAAAACAAAATATGTCTTCAGGTGTTGTTGGGCAGATGCTACTGATCTGGCTTAATAATAAATAGGAATTAACTTTCTCTGTTTGATAAGCTTGAAGGCAACATTAGTGCAATACAAGCCAGGGCATCAGTTCTACTATGGTTGAGTTAGCATGAAAAGTAGCACCAGAGGACAAAATGAATTAGAACCAATGAAACTTTTATCCAATACCCGAAGGGTACTAGTGTAAGATAGGAGCAAGAAGGAAACAGTAATAAAGTGGTATGTGACTTGATAGCTGTCCTTCATAGGTCTATAGCATTGCTGCAAATGCCTTCTGCCTGCAATAAGAATCAGAAGCCCGAGAACATGTGTTCATATATCACCATTTAGGAGGTCAAAGACAATTATAACACTCTACCATACCAACTTTATAAACACACACACACATATACACAGTGTACATACACACAAACATACATGAATATATGTGTATTATAACATAAGCCTAATAATAAAACTTAATAGTGAAGAAAGTACACATATAAAAATCAATGCAGTCTTATAAAATAAAGAAATGGGAAGGAGTAAAAATAAGAATAGCAATGAATTATGATAATATATTGCAATGGATATGATTCTTCTTCATTCTGAAATTAATAGATTAGTACAACCTAAATTACAAGAGACCAGGTTAAGTTTGCATATCATGTTCTTTTTTATATTTGATCATTCAATAGTTGTAAAAGTGTGGATAATGCCAACCCTGACCATCCAAATTTGCAGAATCAAAATCTCTGCTCAGATTGGAAATTTGTTTAGATTTAGAATGGGATTAATCTCTCATGTTTTTCTCTGCACACCACTTTAAGTGTGCTAACCACAGAATAAATCATCAATAACTTTTGTTTTGATTGATTGCACAAGCCCAAATACAGAAATGAGGAAAGTTTGCAGCTTCACTACTTCCGTGTTAACTCCTAGCAAATGTCAGTCACTAAGTAAATGTCCTGAGTGAGTAAATAATCCAGAGAAAAAAGTTACATTCATACCTCAGGAATGCCTGTTAGTGAACTATATTCAAAAGCTCTATGTGGAGTACCAAAGTTTTTAGTGTCATATCAGAAAACTCCAGAGTCATGGTTAAGAGACTTCTTTTGGATAAAGACAGAAAAATGTTAGGCTCAGTAAAATAACAGCAAAATAATGTATTGCTGTCAGAGAAGGGGGTGCATGCCCATAATCACAGTGACCCAGGAAGCTAAGGCAGGAGGATTGCAAGTTTGAGAGGCGCCTCAACAACTTAGCAAGACCCTAAGCAACTTAGTGAGGCCCTGACTCAAAATAAAAAATAAATGGTTTGAGAATGTAGCTCAGTGGTAAAACACCTCTAGGTTCAATTCCAAGTACTAAAAAAAAAACCAAAAAACAAAAAAAAAAAAACAAAAGAAAGGAAAGAAAAAGAAAAAGAAAATACTGTAACGCATTAGTTGATTTTGATTTAAACCCAGGCATTTGTATTGATGCCAAAACAAACAAGCAAGTAATAAAAAATAAATAAAAATCATCACTGGTAACTTTTGGACAAGTCCAGGGAATCAATGATTATCTTGAAATTGTTGTCTTTGGAAAGAAATTGAAGCTTTTTTTTTTTTTTTGCTTTTCCCCTATAAACTGTACAACAAAATAGGTGATACAGAGAAGTTCTCTTTTTAGAACTACTCCAGCTAATAAATGAAGAAGAAATAATAGCATATCACTATTATACAACTCATAAAGAAATAATCAAAATGATGTTCATGAATGCCTTCTAATATAAGATGTTAGGTATCATTTGATGAAAGTATATAACACTATCTATAAAGTCATCTTGCAAAAAAAGAAAAAAAGGAAGAAAGAAATTGAGAGAAAGAAAGAAAACTATGAGCAGCCCTCTAGTTCTATCTGCTGATTTATTAGAACCACAGGGGACAGAGAAACAGGTTAAACAATACCATAGCATGTAATCAATACAATCCAGAAAAAAAAATTCTCTTTCTTCAACAACATTGAAACAGGGGGAGAAGAGAAACAGGAAGAAGAGATGGAGGTGAAGAAGGAAGAGAAAAAGGAATAAAGAGGGAAGAGAAGAAATGGGTCATCTTCAATAATCTGGGAAACATGAACACATTTTTATAACAAAAAATATTATTTTTCTGGGTATATTAGCAGCCTTGTAGGTATGTTCATAATAGTTACTTTAGGGATGCAAGCATAAATTTTTAGAAGAAAAGTGACATACTTTCTGGAATTTGCTTCATAACAATTTGAGTATGAGAACTGGATAAATTTAGAGAGGAAACAAGTTGATAATGATAATTGTTGCAGCTGAGTGAGCAGCTATAGATTTTGTCACATGATTTTTCTACTGTTAAATGTTGGAAATTGTCCACAATGAAAAAGTTATTGGATCATGTGCATTTGTAATACATTAATGACTAGATATGTTACCCTAAGAATAAATGTCTTAAGCTCTTCCATTTTCTTCATCTAGCCTAAGTAATCATAACCTGTGGTCATTATAGTTTGCCTAGGCCTAAAAGACAGTATTAAATTTTTGAAGTTTATCATCTTCAGTGAAGTATTCAGGAAGTTAATGTAATAAAATAGTCTATTTAACTTTCTGGAAAGCATGAAAGCATAAATAATAATAATTTATACTTCTGCAACAAAACAGATTTTGAATCATTCTTAAAGTATTTCAGATTCAGAGTAAATTGTATTCCAGTTTGGCCAAAGCAACAATTCAGCTATATTTGGTAAAAGAAGTTAAATGCTAGCCTTAAGATTCAGTATCTATTTATATCTAATATATATAGGGGTCTAAAGATCTCCTGATAAAAACAAAATTAAGAACTTAATTAGAACTCAGTAATGAGATGACCTATGTGCATCCATGCCCATTGAACTTGAGAAGCTCCAAAAAGAATAATTTCAAGGGGCAGGTCTAGTCTTCTAGGGCAAAAATTTGTCTTTTAGATGTGGACACAATAAATTACATAATAATTGGGCCGAAGTGTTTTAGTAGAGGAGGAATTAAAGTTCACTTTGATGGATTACCTGAACCATAACTGACTCAGTACCTTTGCTGTCAAATGTGTGCACTGGAATACAAGATGTATATGCAGACTTGAAGGAACTTTTTTATTAAAACTGTCACTCTTGGGCTGGGATTGTGGTTCACTGGTAGAGCACTTGTGAGGTACTGGGTTTGAGTCTCAGCACCACAAAACAAATAAATAAAATAAAGATATTGTGTCCATCTATAGCTAAAAATATTTAAAAAAAAAAAAAACTGTCACTCTTCGGGGTCCAGCAACTCTACTGTACCATGCCTTCCTTTTCACAGTATAACACCAACCATGGGGAGTTTCTCCTTGCCACTTCATGTATATGAGTTGCAGCTATGGTATCACACACAATGGAAGCACCAAGCTGCAACACTGAGATTAGCAGTGACCCAGGACACAGGGTTGAACTGCAGTATCTGTGGAGGCAAACATGTGTCTTGAGTGCAATATTAATAATGTAGCTGATAGAGATATAAAAGGCCCTGGGAGAACTAGCCAACAGCAGAGGTAAGGGAGTCAAGTATGAGTTCAAACTTGAAATTGCCTGAGTGAAAGACATTCTAGAGGGACAATGATGCAAATTGAAGTGGGAAATACTGAAGAGTGGTCAAGGTCCTATAGATGTACATGGAGATTCTAACAAACCATCAAAATTAGGATACTAAAGCCAACACAACCTATTATACAGTCTCCTAACCTCACAAGCAATTGAGATTATAATATTCATGATCATTTTCATGGTCATGGGTCAGGCTGGGAGCCAAAAAACGTGAACTGTAAATGGATTGAGGAGGGGTCTGTGGAGTGGAGGGAGGGAACAGAGTTCCAGGGGTGGGGAAGTACTGGGGACTGAATTGGAGTGGGTTCTGTTCTATGCTTTTGTGATTATATTAGAATGTATCCTTGTATTGCATATAGCTAAAAAGAATTTAAAAATATTCTTGAACTTTTCAGGACTTGGCAGGGAGGATCTTTACTAAGCAAAACATCCCCTAGGCACTGAAAGGCAGTGCATGTTCACTAACTGGTGCTACTATCCATCTGTTTCCCAAACCAGCAATATGGAAGCCTCTTAGTCTTCTCTCTCATAGCCAGTCCATTGCTTAATGTCTTATATTGGGTTTGCCAGGATCAGATCTAAAATAGAATTTGAGTCCATGGAATTTTGTTGAGATGGTGTTCACAGGAAGAATCAATAGGGAAATAAAAGGCAAGATAGAGGACAGAGGAATGTCAACACAGGGTATATTAACAAACCAAGTTATGACTATAAGCATAACTTATAGGGGAATCAATGACACTGGGACCTCTGGAAATGGTCACACATCCTATTTGAGGGTAAAACTTTGGGACTTTTGACATTTATCTCATCTGTCATTAACTGAAGGATGCCATATAAGGATTCAATATTGTAGTTTCTACCCCTCCCAACATTGGAAAACCTACCAAAGAAATTTCTCAGGTATGTTTAAGTAGAAAACCATGCAGCAAAGTGGGAGTGCCAAAAGGACATGGACAGTCTGCCAGATTCAACAAGTACCCTACAGTTATATTATCTACTATAGTGGTCTTGTTTATTTTCTTTACTCAATGCCTCTTTGTTAAGAAACAATGTTGAAAACATGTTTCTAGGTTGGGCAGGAAATATGAGATAGCTCAGCAGACTTTGAAGTTTCCAGTTGGAAGGTACTATGCATTCTTCAAGACAGTGCCAAATAAAGCATGTCTTGACTTACCAAGTTAGCTTTGATTTTTCCCTCTTTTGTGTCTGCTCAGTATCCTGTACAACTTACTATTGTTTCATTCCTCATGCTTCTCAGTACAATAATTATTTACTTTTCAAATCCATTTTTCTTGACATCATCACTTCCTTAAGAGCAAGAATTAGGTCTTTCTCATCTTTGTATTCTAGGTATTGATTATAATCTCTCAGACTCAGTAAGTGTTCATCAAATGTTTGTTGAATGAATAAATGAATGTGTGTATTACTGCTAATGATCTTGTTCACCATCTCCTTCAGAATTTGCTTCTACTAGTCAGTTTAAATATCTTTATTTGAGATATTTGCAATTGTTAAACAGATTTTATTTCCTGACAGTGATTTAGCAACCACTGAAAGTTTTCAGTTACTCTTTAACTGTTTTTAAAAGGAAATAATTATGTCTAATGAAAGAAAATAAGGGAGAAAATAAATTTCTCACTACAACTTTGAGTTTTGAGGGGCTCAAATGGCTTTAGCCTGAGGAGTCAATACTGATGGGACACCCCTTGCAAGTGGAGTCCCCCACAATATTACTACAAAAGATATTGTTAACCTTCAACTATTACAAGGATACATATACCCATACATAGTGAGTAAATGCTTTGAAAATTTAAACTAGGCTAATGTAACCACTGCTATGGAATAAATGTATCCCTCCAAAATTCATATGTTGAAATCCCAACCACTCAAGTGATGGCATCAGGAAGTAGGGACTTTGAGAGATGATTAATTTATGAGGACAGATGGAACACTCAAGAAAAGAATTAGTACCCTTATAAAAAAGATCCCAGGAAGTTCTCTTTCCCCTTTGGCCATGTGAGAACTCTGTGACAAGAACGATGTCAGGGGAAAAAATAGGCACATTATACACAGAATCTGCTACTGGCTTCCCAGTTTTCAGAACTGTGAGAAATAAATTTCTGTTGTCCATAAGCCACCTAGTAACACATAGAGTGAAATATGTGTGTGTGTATGTGTGTGTGTGTCTGTGTTTTAAAATCAATTCTTAAGAAGAAACTGTAAATACAAGTTATGAAAGAAAAAAATAGCTCTCATGTTCCACTCTTCCACCTGCCCAAGGCATACATGAAATTTCTACCACCAAATTGTACTCCCTATATGTATAACTATTAAATGGTTGGTATGAGATCAAACAGGCATAATCAGCTTTTTTGGCACAAATATGTTTGCTTGTTTGTTTATTCATGTATATATGTATTTGTTTATAGTGCTTTAATATAAATAGACTATTTTACAGATAAACTAAAATGTGTATGTACATATGTGTTCTACTTTTTAAGCAATTAATCCTACACATTGACCACATTTCAACATTTTCTCATAAATTCATCTCATTTTCTTAAATTGTAGTAAAAAGTTTCCTTGAATGGACTACCACCAACCTGGGCTCATTTAGATTACCTATCTCTCCAACTATTTATTTATCCTTTACCTAGCTAATCCAGGTACATCTATATTTTTACCCTTGTGCAAACATAACTGAAGGGCAAACTTAACTGGAATTGCTAAGTAAAAATATTACTATACTTTTAATTTTAAATGATAATGTCAAATTGATCTCAAAAGCCTGGGCCTATTTGTGCTACTCCACAGTCGATGATGGCTTTGTTCCTCACACACTTGCCTTCAGTCTGCATTTGAAAGCATTTTATCTTTGTCAATCTGATAGGACAAAAATATATGAAATTCAAATTACTGAATGCTAACTTTCTTAGTCAATTCTATTTCACTTAATTGTTTATTCTCTCTTTTGCTTATGTCCCCATAAAGCATACTTCTTCATATCAATTTGTAAATTATGAAGAATTTATAAATAATTTTTATTCTAAAATGTTGTTTCTATTATTTCACAAATTTTGTAAGCAAAATGGAACTTTCTTTTTGCTTAAACTATAGACTTAAGAAAAAACTTGGTTCTTTTTTTGCTTTATTACAGTGAATAATGTGTACTAATACTACCATTTTATATAAGATTATAAATGTCTATAAATAACAATGCAATACACTGAGAAACCATATCTATAGATAGTGATTTTTTTCTATAGACCAAAAAATATACTTTTGAAAAGTTTGAGGCTATGTGGCTATTATTCATTTTTATCAATTTATTTTATTCATGGACTCAGATTTTCTGGGACATTATGTGAAAACCACTGTCACTACACAATACAAGTTAATAGTAACCAATTTAGCATCCTACTTTACTAGATCATTTGCTTCAGTATATCATTGATTCAGTATATTTAATTCCCAAAGAAACCCAGCAATTCCCTTAGAGGTAAAATGACATTCATCCATGAATAATTTTGACCAGAGGAGATGCTTATGATTTGATTTCAATGTTCATTCTCATACTATTTTTAAATGGCATTATTTGAGATCTTTTACAAGTTGTAAAAAAATAAAAAATAAAAAATAAAAAAACTTTAGTGGAATGCTTTGTTCAAAGCACCATTAATATTAAAATTAATTTTTTTAACAAAGTGAATGATGGTTCATGACAAATGGAGGCCAAATATTCATTGTGATGAAACAAATTTTTACTTTAAAAAATTGACTAATATTTTTATTTAAAAACAAAAAGGTTATTTCATTCAGTAATCATTACTATCTCCTTAATCCATGGAAAAGTCTATTCTAATAATTCAGTATAGAGTTAGCAGTATCAGTGAAGCCATAATTGAGGACTGGCAATTAGTGTAGAAATTGGGGATCAGGTCAAATCGAGGAAATGGAAGCCATGAAAGCCATGACAGCCATCTGCATGTGGAAGTTGGAGATGGCCCCTGGGAGATTGGAATGTCAGTGTCTCCAGAGCCCTTTTGGTCACCAAGGTTACCTGCCTAACGACCCCTCCCAAAGAGCTGCAGGAAGGGAATTGCTAATTAATGTCCCCTGGGCCCCTACCTGCCTGAATCCTCCCTGTGGCCCTTCCCCCTGCCATCTGCTGCTCACCTGTTTTGCTATGTCACTGGCATCTCCTGGGCTTATATAGGCAGGAAGGAGAGATAAGGGTAAGGGAACAAGAGACCCTAATCTATAAAAGATGTAGGGTGTGCTGAATTCTTGGGATTCTAGAACCTCAGCCTTCCCTTCCCCCTCCCTGGAGAAGTCTGTATTATTACCTTTAAATAAAACCTGCTTAATATGCTTGCCTTGGCGTGCTTCTCTGATGTTGTACTTCAATACCTAAGGAAGCAGAACTCTTCACTGGTAAACTGCGGTATCATCAACATTCAACTGTATAGTATTTAGGTTGTTAGCACAAAATGACTGAGCCAGGTGCAAACTTCATGGCTCAGCACAACCTTTATTCAGCAATGGAGTCGTGCCTCTGGTGGACCCACTTTCCTGGTAGAAAATGAGCCACTGGCCAAAGGGGGAGTCTATGCTTATTTAGGTTATACTGAGAGGTGACTTAATTATTGACAATGTGTCAGTTTGGACACTCAGGAAACAGGCTTATGGAAATTCAAGATTTGTTTTTACTGGGCAATATTGCAAGGATTTTTTATTCGTTTTTACTAGGCAATATTTTTACTTGGAGAAGAATGGAGGGTCTGGGGTCAGCATTCAGTATTTATCTCTTTCCTTTCAATGTCCCATTGTACTATCACTGGGAAGTCTCCTTTCAGAGACTGTCAATCGAGGCTTGATGGATATTTCCTCCCCAGTGATTATCTTGCCACTGGATGATGTTTGCTTCCTTTCTAGGAATTGTCTGGTCACTGGGAAAGAATTTATTGGGAAAAGATCAATGTTATCAATGTGTTGCCTTCTTCCTCACTTCCTCTTCCCAGGCCACAGTATTTTGGGGTTTGTCATTTTCCATATCTTACATGGGTGACTACAGTAGTTAGATAAATATAAATTGATCTTCACTGCGAACCTTCAAAATATATATTATTTGCATCATCAATAAAATTTTCCTTTGAGGTACACATTCTAATTTCTTAGGTGAGCATTAAAAATATTAAAAGCCTTATATAATGTAATGTTAAAATATAAATAACGGGAAGTTCATGAGCTCTGGATACCACTTTACAGCATCCTAAATAATGAAACTCAATGGACTCTGAATAAGTCAGGAGTAAGAGGGAGTTTCCTATTCTTTTTTTAGTCTTAAAATCTGAAAATATTAATGCATCTCAACTATGTGCAAGCATACAGAATTTGAAACATTAAAAATATTAATGGCATTATTTTTCATTTAATCTATTTGTTCTAAAATATTGCTGAAATAATTTGGTCATTTCTAAAACTCACAAAAATCATCATTTTTCTCTTTCTTGTCTGTATTCACTTTCTTTCCTATATTTGACTACATTAAAGATCATTTATTAGGTTTTTATTAGGTGTGAGACTGTGTTACACTTTAAGATGAGTAGAAACATATCAGACTACAAAATATATGATTGGACTAAATACATGGTAGGATAGGATTTTTAAAAAATAAATACTTGTTCACATGACAAAAGAGGCATGTAAGGGAAAGTTATTTTGTGCCAGGAAATTGAAGGAAAAAGTGCTAATGGAATAAAAAGTATCTTTAATATTAATTTTTAATGAGTTGAATTTCTATTTACTAAGTGAACTGGTAATATATTCAGTAGATATATGTTCTTAATCAATTTTAATGCCTATTTACCCATGCCACATTCTTCATGAAGTTATTCATGATTCTTCTCCCCATCTCCAAAAGCTGTATTTCCACATTCTCACATAGCATGTTTTTGGTACCCTTTTTTAATTACAATATATTTTTTATTTACATTATAATCTTCTGTGTCATATGTCCAATAGTATTTCAAAATTCTCTTTCTATATATACATATATATATTCTGTAAATAGCTAATATATATGAAATGTAATATCAATTTGAATAGAAAGGGGTAGCTAAGAACATTAAATCAAAAATCAATAAAGGCATGGGATTCATTAAAGATCATTCAATTTGGCTAGTAGGGGAGGAAAGAAAATTTCATGGAATAAAGCATAAATATTTGTTAGATAAAGTGATATATATATATTATCTGTAGAGAATTTGATAGCAAAAGGAATGAGAGATAGGATATTCCCTTCAGGGGACAAATTATTATAGTTTGCTACAGATACATTCTCACCTAGTGAAATTACATTTATAACCTTGGCTTTTCATCAAGGGTTACCATAATCAAAAGCTTTGAAGAACTTTTAAGTCTTGCTTATAAACATTGTTACTGATGCCATTAAAAGCTTCTCAGAAGCAATATAGTATAAGAGTTAAGAGCATGTGCTTTGAGCTGGGGTTGTGACTCAGGGGTAGAGCAGATGCCTAGCACATGTGAAACACTGGGTTTGATCCTCAACACCACATATAAATAAATGAAAGGTATTGTGTTCATATACAACTAAATTTTTTTTAAAAAAACAGAGCATGTGCTTTGGAACCTGACTATCAAGGTTCTGGTCCCAATATCAACACATACTACTTGTGGGAACATGCGAAAGTTCTTTAGCATCACTGTACCTTAGTATCTCTGTATATAAATAAGGATTATAATGGAAGCTAATTAATAGGATTCTAGTGAAAATTAAATGCCTAAATATACAAGGAGCTAAGGATTGGTACCTTGACATAGTAACTGTTTTACAATCATTGCTGATTATTCTATTTATTATCTATGCCTCTTTTATAAATAACCATACATAAGATCAAGTTCATATAGAATTCTATGGAAGACTACAATTTACCTTGAGTGGAGATTTAATAGGTTTTTATCTTTAGCTAAGTGTGTGCAATGTACATTTACTCTTGTTTGTGCTCCTGTAAACCTTAATGTCAAAAGTTTTGGCTCAAATTCAGTAACTCTAATCGAGTCAATTTTTTTTCAAAATTCTTCCCCACTGCTAGTTTTATTTAGCTTCTGGGCTTTTTCTTTCTTTCTTTTTGTTTTTAACCTTGTTTTACCAATAGTAATGTGGATGTATCTTCTGAGGCAAGTGGGCAAAATAATACAATGGTTTATGTTCCTAATTTCAAATTCAGTCATTTCAAAATATTTTCAAGATGCAAAACATACCCTTTTTGGTATGATGATTTTAAAACAGTTTACCAGTGGTCCACCTCATGCTTTGAATACATATAGCCTTTGTGGCTCTACCACTGAGGCTTATTTTAAAATGGATGTTTTCTTTTCCTCTTTTCCCTTTCCTCCTACCATCCCTTAGGGGAAACATGATTACCTTTTCCCATCCTTGGCCCAGTTATCTGTCTTTGAGGGCACACCCACTACAGGAACCAAGTAATTCAGACTTCAGGGATGGCTATCTACCAAATTAACAAGTGAATCACACACACACACACACACCACCACCACCACCACCACCACCACCACCACCACCACCACCACCACCCCCTCTCCCAACATCTGGAATGAATCACTTATTTTAAAATCCTCTGTTCTCTCTAATGGGCAGAATCACTGCCTCTGGGACAGGAGTCCCTGTGTTTCTCCTTTGCTAGCAAAGCAGTAAGCCTTCCTTTTCCTTTTCCCTAAAACTATTCTTGTTCTTAGATTGGCATTGGGGAAAAGGACCCAGATATCTGTAATGACAGGGCCCCCAAACACTTTGACACATTGAAAAGTGGGATATCTGTTCTCTCCTCTTCAATCTGGGTGGAGTTGTAGTCATTTCAACAAATAACACGATGGCTGAAGAGATGTTCTCTGCTACTATCTTATTTGCTATTAACTGGTTACTTATAACTTATAAACTACTGCATAGAAGTGTGGCTATGCTGAGGCCCCAAGCAAGGATGAAGCCAAATGACATATCAAGGTCAAGTGTAGTCCTATGTCATTCTAGTCCCCAGTCATAGAACTTCAAGGTCTTCGTATGAAGTTCTAGGCATTATAGAGCACAGTAGAGAAGACCTATGTTTTATTTGAATTTAGGACTCACAGCATCTATGAACATAAAATTTTTTGTTTTAAGCTGCTAAATATTAATGATTTGTTATAGAGCAAGGATAAGTGGACCACCCTGCCAACTTGTCTACGCAATTTCAAACAACTGAAAGTATATATATGCAAATATATTTTCTCATTGAGAAAACATCAGCCATTCAACCACAGCTGGAGGCTAACTAGTAGACATATTAATGAGCACCATCAAGGCCTATTTCAAATGTAAAAGACCTGAAGGCTCACCTGTGGGAACACCTCCACCCAACTCCTTTGTCCCAGAGGTGGAAAAACAAGGTGGGGGTGAATCCAGATGGAAGATACAGGAATAAGGAGGGGTAACAGCAAGGAGGATGGAAGTGAATGTGAATGGTAGCCAGGATGCCTTAGAATGCCTTTTCAATACCTATTTTACATAGATTTTGCTCCATGCTCTGCCCTAAACCATATGTAAACTTCTAAGCTAACACACAAAAGGGTTTTTTTCTATCAGGCTCCCTCCCACATGGTGGGAGTTCTATCTCTTCTCACTTAAATAAATTCTGTTCTCTTCTATGAATGTCCCTGGATTTTATTCTACAAAATTTTGAGACAAGAACCCAGAGGAAATTGGTAAAGAGGGGAATCTAGTCTCATCTCAAAACTTCAATACTTTTTATTCTAACTACGGGGAAAACACATAAAAGGTTATCTGCAACATACAAAAGTATTCAGGAAGCAAATATTTGTGTGGTAGGGAGTCCTCATGAGCTGATGAATGGATTAGCAAAATTATGTATATTCATTGAATGGAATTTTATTCAGTAAATGAAAGGAATGAAGGTTGATGCTGTCTGCAGTATGAATGGACCTTGAAAACATTTAGCACAATGAAAGAAGACAGATACTAAATGCCATGTATGGTATGATTCCATTTATAGGATATGTCCAAAATAGGTAAGTCCATAGGGAGAAAACATAGATTAGTGGTTGTCAGAGGATGGAAGGAGAACAGTGAGTGTGTGCTAATGTGAAGAGAATTTTTGGGGGGAAATGATGAAAATGTCCTACAATTAGATAGTGGTGATAATTGCACAGCTCTGTGAATATGCTAAAAAACACCGAACTGTATACTTTTAAAGGGTGAATTTTATGGTACGTGAATTACATCTCCATAAAACTGTTATAAAAAGTCCCCAGGAAATCCCATTTCTGAATAAACACATATTTTTCCCTTGAAGTCTTCTGAAGAAGTTTACAGCTCTTTTTGTTGTGCTGTGGCTTTTTGGACTCAGCTTGCTATGAGTTTATTTGCTTTTGTTTCATTTTACCGTTAGAATCAACCCAGCTTACATATCCTGAGTCTCTTATTTTTTAATTTGAAGCTTAAAAACAAACAAACAAAGGCAGCAATTCCAATTCCCCAGAGATTCAACAGGTTTTAATGTGCAGATGGTAAACATTTGTTTCCCTCATTGTTTGCTACCATGAGAAAGGGTGTGAAATAAGCTCTTCTGGGTCAAAACATATGGTTCACAAAAGAATGACTTCCTTTCATCTTAGCCCATTCTGGCCTTCTAGGATAGCGATTCCTCCTAATTTAATGTCAACTGCTGGCAAAATGCTGTCATGTACTAATGACTTTGGTTGGTAAATAAGATAATATGCTTACCTGAATGGGAGAGGATAGATAGAAGAAAGAATAGATGAGTATTGTGAATATTAGGTCAATATGTCATCATTTTCAAGAGCTTTCTTTAATGTTTGTGAAATGTACAGTAAATTGACTAAAAGTTCCATACAGAATAATCAGGAATGGATGGCAAATCTGTTTATCTAGATCTTGAAACATCAACTTTTTCTGGCAACTTCTTCCTGATTATAAGGAGTGATGGATACTGCTAGCTGCTTCCCCCAAACCCAATAAAATCAGCAAAGAAATGGTTATCTTGATGAAATATCAACAGTTGACCCAAAGTGAAAACAGACATCTTCAGTCTGGGGTTGTAGCTCAGTGGTAGAACACTTGCCTAGCATTTAGGATGCCCTGAGTTCAATGCCTCCCCATCCCCTGCAGCAACACAAAAACAAAAAACAGACAAAGCCTAAGGATTAGAAAGTATGATCATCCCCCAAAATGTCACTCTATATTTTGTTTTACATTTCCTATTTACATTTTGACTTTTTTTTTTTAATCCTGAAAAGCAGACAGTAAACCAGCTGTAGGAAGAATTTATAACCAAATGCATGAGGGTCTACAAAGTTGATGATTTAGAGGAAGGTTGGATGGAACATGTGGATAGGAAGGGGGTGCTTTTTTTCTTATCCAAAAAAAAAAAAAAAAAAACCCAAAAAACCCTGCCTTTGTTTAGAAGTAGTAGTGTGTCCAGCTGAAACAAACAACCCCCATTCTTAGCCTTCCTGGTAGGTAGCAGTGGCTTTGTGACAAGTGAGAGAACTGCTGGGAATTTCTGGGATGATTTTGTTTTCCTGATATAGATGCTGCTCCTTCCTTGTTCTTGCTTCTTTTTAAGTTTCCTGTCCTAGAATGTGGATGTGTGGCTAGAGGTGCTGAAACAATTATCTTGCAAGCATATTGGACAATTATCAAACAATTATCTTGATAAGCATATTGAAAGAGCAAAAAGATCAGGGGCTTAGTAGGCTGGTGGTATCATAAGGTTACTTTCTCACTTTAGATTGCCTTCCTTCAGATTTCATCATACAAGAAAATTAAAATCCTCTATTTGGTTCTGTTACTTGTGGCCAAAATTATAATCACCATCTGCAGTTCATCTCAGTGGTGAATAATGCCCTTTAGGAAAATGTGGGAAATATGTGGAAGCTCTTTCATTGTCTCCATAATGAATGGGAAGGTATACATAGGATGCTAGACATCCAACAACATGCAGGATAGTCCAGTAAAACAAATAATTGGTTCATGTTCTCTACAGTTTTGGAAAAGTAGTTGACAACCTGTTTATAATTATGTGAATATAGAATCTAGTTCCATTTTACATATAAATGCAAAGCATTTTGTCACCTTTAAATATACACTGAATAGCTAAGACTGCAACTATCATGCAATTAAATCAAAGGGAAAATTTGTAATTTTTTTATTCATAGCTTAGCAAAAGTTGTGAGTCATAGAGGAAATTCCCATTACTATTAGCTGTGCTGTTCGTGTTATTTGAATCATGAATACCACAAACCTGCATTAGTCAGCAATTATAACTATCTCTTTCTGGTAATTCTAGGTACAGGTATGGCAGTAAGTAGCCTTCTTACTTATATATTGAATAATAGACCATTGATGTGATCATTTTCTATATTATTTTATAATTAATTATTGTCCTTTAACTTATTCACTATTAGGGAATTTTTCTGAAATTATATATGTTACATTTTTCATTAATTTCCTTTGAGGATAGTAATAGGAGTATTTCAAATTGTTTTACACAACTGGGGCATTTGGTTTAAAACCTATACAATTCATAGGGAAAAAAGGTTTCAAAAATGAACAATGTATGTATATTTAGAGAGTAAGATGGTATGCCCAATTACTGAAAGATGTTTTATATATTTAAATGTTCTTATACTTTCAAGTTTCTATTTTAGAACCATGATCAATATGGTTCCAAAGAAAATGGATCACTAGACCACAAAAAGGATTTTCTTTGCAATCAGAAACCAAATTCAGGACCAATTCTTACCTAGAGGAATTGTTTAAAAGACCCAATATAATGTATATGTATATCAGTGTGTAAAGAGAATGGGAGAAGAAAATATCAATTGGGACAAATAATAGCTGATATTTCTTTCTTCTATCCAACCAAAATGGACACATATCTAGCTGCTTTCTTAAATATTATTTTGTAAGTTAAGTATTCAAATACCAAAGGAAGGATGTATTACTATAGTTAGGAAAGACAGAAACATTTTATTTAAAAACATTCCCCCAAATGTGAAGTAAAACTAGAAAGAAAAATACTGAGTCAAGAATGAACTTTGTCTCAAGGTATGGAGACATTGACAAAACCATAACCAGTTATAGCTGACCTTTACTGGGTAAAATCTGAACGAACCAGGCAAACTCCTTTAAAAGAGAAGTCTTCAAAGGGTCAAATCCCATGGTGTTCACAGACAGGCCAGGCTACTACAGGGCAGGAAGAGTCTATTATACAGAGCAAAGCTGCAGGAGCACAATTATCTTTGAAAACTTTTGGGCCAGTGTAGGCTCTGCAGTAGCAGTTGTCAGTGTGAAGGGGCAGGCAGGGATCCATTCCCCATTTGCTCTATAACTGCCTGTGTAGAAACTACTTCCAAGACAAATGCCTTATCTTTTAAGATTCATATTAAAGATTTTCAAATTTCATTTCTGCTCTTATCTCAGGAAATTCCAAGTGAATAAGAATCTCATGCTGTCTCCCTAAAATGGCAAGCTCTTTATGCAATTTTTTTACAAGATGTTAGAGACAAATTTTATTTCCTTTACTAAAGTAAATGTTCAGCTGTTGCCACCCAAGTGATTTCTACTGATAGTTCACAAATACACAACCTATTTGAAGAACTTTTGTAACTCTATCCAAAAAGAGTTCTTGTTTTAAACAGTCTTATAGAAAGAAGTCTTACAAAGAATTACTGGTAAAAGGCATTTAGAAATTTTTTTCTCATACAAATTTAGAGTGAACATATGTGACTGAGCTAAACCAAATCTTAATAATTTCTGTCTCCTTAGGAATTGGTTATTAATTTTCTACAAAACCAAAATTACCAGTAGGTAAGTTCCCACTCCTATATTAGGGGCTTATTTTTCCTCTCCACTAAAAATTGTCAACAGAAATCACATTTCATTTTGGTGGAGTTGGCTTTAAGTGAAAAAAAAATATCCCTGAAACTGAAATGAGGATGGATGTACAAACTATTTATGTGGGGGGCTTAGACTTAGCCTAGAGAACAGTTAAGGCTTACTTTATCCATGTTCCAGAAAACTAATCTGTTTAACATACCTACTGATGCTACCAAAGCATTTTTCATTCTAGGTAATAAAAATTAATCTGATTATCTACTAAATTGCATTAACTTTTTTTGGGAGGGGTTCTTAGTAACCAGTTAGGCACTTACACTATTTTTCCTGTTTGTTCAAAATTTATTGAAATGACAGAGGTGTTCATTTGTTTAAAACATAAAATTATAAGATTATAATCAGCTGGGAATACAAGAAAAGAACAAGCAGAAACTAAGGTATTTGAGGAAATACTGAAAGGTGTAGATGGGACCTGACTGGTAAAGAAAACAGGAAAGAACACAACCACAAACAAAAGGAGTAAGAAAATGCTTCATAGAAATGTCATATCTTTGGCCAACAAACAGTGTACTTCAATTGTGCTGGTTTCAGTGAGGGGGAGGATAAAGTACTTGAAGGATATATGATGGTAGGATTGATCACATAAAGAGGGTGAGTGTGGCTTGATGTTCTTAAGAAAGTTCACTGAGGAAGAAATATTAAGCTGCAACATGAAGGATGAAACAGAATCTGATAGGAGTCTACTGTTTTCTAGAAGATCAGAATCACTAGAATTCAGAGAGAGAGAAAGAATGGAGAGGGGTAGAGAATCAAAGATACAGCCCTGTAGGTCATGTTACATAGGTAAGCATAAACTTTATAGTAATGGATGACTATTGAAGAATTGCAAATAACAGTCAATTAAATGTTGTAAAAATATTTATTCTATGTGTAATATTGAAAATGAAATGTGGACCACTAGGAGGATGTAAACAATATAACAGGGTAAGTTTTATACACAAAAGAACATCATTAGAACTCACTTTTCTGCTTCTACTCTCGCCTTGTAGTCTAGTCTCTACCAACAGAATTATTGAAGTAGCCTTTACAGTGAGTTGCTTAATTCTCATCCCCAGCCCATTTCAAAGTATAGTGGTAGAAAAGGTGGGTGACTGAACCCATTTCATCATAGTTCTAAAGGGTCGGGCCTTTACCCCTATAACTAAAGACAGTTAACAAGAGAAAATAATAACAATTTATTTGTAAATTTATTATAGAGTTTTATAAGACATGGGAAACTTCAGATTGAAGATCTAAAGATCCAAGGAGTACTATCTCTTTTTATGCTCAGGCTAGATAAAACATGGATAGTCCTGTAGAAATATTTGTGAAACTGGAGATCATAAAGGGAAATAAATCAGACACAGAAAGACAAGTATAACGTTGTCCCTGAAATGTAAAATCTGGGGAAGGGGTGAGACTTATAAGTAGCAGGAAAACTATTAAAAAAGAGGAAGGGAATCAGGGGGAGGGAGACGGGAGATTAAGGGGGGGGCATGATATGATCAAAGTAGGTTATTTGCATGTGTGAAAATATCACAATGAAACCCATTATTATGTATCATTAAAATGGTCTAATATAATCACATGAAATATAATGATGCATATTAGAATACACCTATTATTATATCATAGTTTAATTTCTCTTTTGTCAACAACGAAAGAATAATTTAAAGGAACAAAAAAACAAAAATGTTTGAGCAAAGATGGTATGATCTAATAGTAATAGACTGAAGGGAGGGAACCCAGCAAAGACTGCCTATTCAGATTCTTCTTAGCCTTTCTAAGTAGGATTCCTTCTTTTCTGGAATGGGGTGGTCTTACTACTTAAAATCAAATAAGGTAACTCTTTATGGTCAGCTTTCACACAGAAAGGTGGGGTAAAGTATTAGTCAGCTATTTTGCTGCTATGACAAAAAGATCTGACCAGAACAATTTTAAATACTCCACAGGCCAGATACAAATATATGCCTCAATTCCCACCTCCTCCAGTCATACTCTATCACTTCAGTTACCACTCAATCCCTATCATGGGATTAATTCACTGATTGTATTAAGACTCTTATAAAACAATCATTTCTCCTCTGAACCTTCTTGCATTGTCTCAAACATGAGCTTTTGGGGGATGCCTCACCTCCAAACCATAACAGTAATATTTTAGGTTTTATGAATGGCTTTGGGGAAGTGGGGTTTTATTTCCTATTCCCTTGGGGAAGAGTCATTTTAGTTTCTATGGCTTGCCTTAGGGGATGATGAGAGTAAGAGATAGGAGAGCCAGAGAAGTTCAGAGAGAAACTTTGTGTCTGTGGCAACTTTGAGATTCTAAAATTCAGGGTGTTATATTCTGGGCCCTAACAAAAATATCCTTCATAGTGCAAGGAAACGAATTTTCCTATCATTCTTTCCATCTCATTTTCCTCCTTAAAAATTGACCATGTCTTTGTATTACTTATTGATGAGGTTTGAAAAAGTTACTAATAACTCTACCCCACTCAGGTTCTTTGAGAACAGAGTCAGACAGACATAAAAATGTTCATTGTGCTAATGATAAAGCTGGTATCAGTGAGTATAACCTAAGTGTTCCTGCTAGGTGTATTTGGTAATAATTCACCTAGTGAAATCCACTCACTAGCAGCATGAAATAGTAGCAGACCTATGCCCTGTGCAGCTTAACATTACAGAGTCAAAGACCTGCAGTGAAGGGTGATGAGCCACACGTATGTCCTCGAGTCCTCTTCCAAAAATCAGAATGGGATAATTCATTCCTGCTTTCTTAACAGGAACTCAAGGGCAATAGGATAACAGTCTACTGCACAATTGGATATTTGAAATAAGATGTAAGGAGCATTCTTACATCTAATTGCATATATATTAGTCTGAATTTTAATATTCTCTATAGTTTGCTAATCCAAACTTGGTACTTTTTACCACAAGCCCATTTCTATCATTTTTCATGTACTTTCCATATTACTTGCTTCCTGTCTTTAACTGTGATATTTAAATTGACTAATGGTTGCCTAAATCAAGGTTAGCATGATGACCTGAATGAGTTTGGAAAAGTTTTTAAATTTATGTGCTTCATAGTCATAACCTTATTAATTAGTATGCTTTCTTATCTCTAAATAGGGTTTAAGTTTTCTGAAATACTATCTCTGATATGGAATTTCTAACTAATGAGCATTGCACTAGAAATTTAAATTGACATCAACCTTATTAATATTAATTCTCTCAGTATTTACAACAAAGGCAGGACAAAATTTCAGATCTTTATGTACCATTTTAGGAGATAATTTTATAAGTACAATAAATATTATAACTAAATGATGTATTATTTTTATTATAACTAAATATTTCAAAACATGATTTTATTCACTAAGAGATAGTAAACATTACAGTAACAAAATTAATCTAATGACTATAAAATTTATCAGTTGAAAATAATGTATTTGTGTGTGTAAGTATATGTGTATGTAGAAAGAAAATTACTTTAATACATTCTTTCCCCTAAAACACACACACACACACACACACACACACAAAACAAAGCAGACAAGAATTTATTTAATAATTTCTGAGATGTTCTTTCTGAGAGTTCTTGGGTACCAATCCAACAAAATGTGTTGAATTCAGCATATGATTAGAAAACCCAGAACTGGCTGGGCATGCCTATAATCTCAGTGCCTCAGTAGGCTGAGGTAGGAAGATATCGAGTTCAAAGCCAGTCTTAGCAACTTAGTGAGGCTCTAAGCAACTCAGAAAGACCCTGTCTCTAAATAAAAGATAAAAAGGGCTGGGGATGTGGTTAAGTGGTTAAGTGCTCCTAAGTTCCATTACTGGTTAAAAAAAAAAATTATATGTATACATATATGTGTGTGTGTGTGTGTGTGTGTGTGTGTGTGCATGTATGTATGGAGAGAGAGAGAGAGAGAGAGAGAGAGAGAGAGAGAGAAAGAGAGAGAGAGAGAAAAGAGAAGAGAAAACAATATTCTGTCGATTAAAATATTTGTGGTACGTTGAAATTGTATCCTTTCTGCCCAAAAAATAAACTATTTTGATAACATGTCACCCTGGCACCTAAGTACTAAATATTAACTGCTATTAATAACAATTGATTTCATAAATCGGTAGCTAATGAGAAATTGTCACTTTTTATAGATACTTGAATATGAAAGATGATCCCTCTACCCCATTATAATACCAAATGGAAATTATGATGAGCCTTCACTCAACCATTCCAGGCGAAGTAGAAGCAGAGACAGATCAACCAAGCTAGTATCTGCCTGACATTTTGTACAAATTCAGTAAGTGCTAATTTAAATTCTAATTTTATTATACCTGTACTAGTACTACTAAACTTTAAAAAATATATGGAGATAGGAAAATTGCTAAGAATTTTTATAACATAAATAGAAAACATTTTTTCTCATGAAAAGTCAAGGTGAGGATTTATGATTGGGATAATATGACTTAGACACTTTTCTCCTATCTCAACCCCACTAACAAAACAACAAACACTGGTGATAAGCAAGAAGCAACCAAAGATAACTCTGAAAGGTGTTAAGAAATTATGACAAAGGTTTGTTACACTGAGACTGCAGCAACTCGGTCACTTATTTCTCTTTGCCCTATAGAAGAAAGCCAGTCAGACCCATCATTCCATGAACCACAACTAGCATTAGAAGACAGTCTAGATAGGCTCATTCCTCCACCAGATCCAACAGGAATCACTATGGATACCATCTAGGACATAATGATAGACACAATATAGAAACCAGCTAATAATCAGTAAAAAGGGAAGCAATCTCTGTCCCTGCTTGCCCTGAGTTACATCTCATATCCAGCAATACCTACAAATGGGATAAAATTGTACAGAACTAAATGCATACACACAAACAAACATACACGCAAGTGAACATGAGGAAAATCTGAATAAAACTGATGGATTGTATCACTGTCCATATCTCAGTTTTGATATTATACTATAATTTTCGAAATGTTATCATTAGGAAAAACAGGATAAGTGTACACAAAGAATCTTTATATGTTGTTTCTTTTAACTGTTGTGTACTATAGTCAATCATCTTAATAAATATGTCAGGTTTTAAAACATCAATTTTGATTTTTCCTTTTTCTTTGAATTTCACTAGATGATTTTATTTATTCTACTCACTAGACAATAAAGAATCTTCCCATTCTGTGTTTTTTCAGAGCAAGTTAAACTTTCATCAATCTTCTTTTAAAAGAATACTACATGATATGACCTTATCTGTTATTTGAAGGGACATTATAGACATGAGCTGATATTCAGAGCATCTTTTCTGTCCAAACCTCTTTTTTTTTCTTTTTGAGTAGAATGTATTCTTTTCCTGCCAGCTAAAGAAAATTTCAAGTTATTAAAGAAGATGGTTTTGAGACATAATTAGTACAAATAGTTCATTACAAAACTCACCTAAAATTGGTAATGCATTCTCTTAAGGGAGGTGGGATAAGCAAGAAAAGAAGTAATGCCACTTCATCACAAGAGACACACAGGAATGTGATTGTGGGCAAGCTATTTAACATCTGTGCTTCAGTTTCCCTATCTATAAAAAGAGAAGTAATAATAGTCACTTCTTAGGGTGGTTATGTGCTATAATACGTGAAGTCCTTAGTTCAGAGCTAGGCATATGGTAAGCACTTCAATAAATATTAATTACTATTATCACTCACAGAACATAAATTATTTTTCATTAGAATTTGTAGGAGTAAAGGAGGCAGCATTTTAAATCTACTTTAACATTAAGGGCTGCTTATCACTAGAAACCTCTTAAGTAGTGTTTGTATCACCCTTTCTGCTACCATTTGCTTGGTACACTGCTTGTATAATTAACAGCATGGATAAAGAAATATCCTTCCCCTTCCCTTTACTAGCTTTTTAATAGCATAGCTTCAGGTCTTCCATTGAAAACATTAAAATTGTCACTTAATTTTCAACCTCCCAATATTTAATTGAAAGATGTGCAGTATAATTAAAAAGGTACCCATAGGGCAACTAATTCTGAAAACTGGTGATAAATGAATGAAAGAAGTATGCTTAATTTCATTTTCATGATTTAGCAGTTCCTATTTTATATTGGTAAAGAAATTCTAAGCTCTACATCTATATAAGAAGATATCCTTTCCATAAACATGGGTCTATATAAAATACACAGTTATATATATCTGTGTCCATATGCCCACGTGTACTTACACAAAATAATGAATATTTTAATTTCAGTAAGTTTATGACTACATAAACTGGATTGCATATGCACTATTATAGTATTTTTCCCCTGGTACAAGATAGTATTTCCTAAAGTTTTATATATAAGATGTATTTTACTATGTACAATGCACTCTAAAACTTAACCAAGTTTCCATTTAAAAACACAAATGATTAAAATTACAATTAACTGCTACAATTAAGAGTTCAAGATAATGTTATTGCTATAAATAATGGCACTCATTTCTGAATATCTACCATAACACATGGATTCATTTGTAAGAAAAATACATATTTAGAACTCAATGTTTACTCCTGGGGAGCCTTAACCAATTTCTAATACTTCTGGAAAAATGTCAGGAAAATTCACAATTTCTATTATACTCTTCTGATTCAAATGGAGGAAAATAATTTTCAAAATAATAGAACAACACAAGGAGATGAACTCCAGCCAGTTACTGTGGAAAAACCAGAGGTAGTCACAGTTGTGAAGCTGCTAACACCACAGTTGGGGGATTTGCCAAGTAGGCAGATGCCAAAGCAGGGAAAATAGCTCCTTCTGATTGATTGCTGAATCCCATAAAGGTTAAACGCTTCAAGCGTGGGCCTGACTACAGAAATGCCTTGTCCCCAAAAGGCATCATTCACTTGTTTTTTATTGTTGAGGTTGTTGAAAACAAAGAATTAATATTGCTATATATAAGGATAAAAAGATTTTCAAGGAAAATCTAGCTTTCCTCCAGCAAATAATTATTTTTAAAACCCTATGTAATAAGTATTGCATTTTATAAATTATGATTTTTTCCCCCTCTCTGTGCCTCAGTTTCCCTATCTGTAAGATGGACATAATTGTACCATGAGAGTTTATTTTAAGGATAATGTAAAATAATGCATGTGATATATTTAATGGTATCAAATACTTAACACTCATCAAACATGAGCAATTATATTATTCCTATTATACCAAATTAAACTTGCATTATAATATTAATATTTTTATTATTATATCAAGATAGACAAATCAAAACTATTTTAAAGTTTATTCAGAGGCAACTTATTAGACATTTCTGTCTAGCAAACCAGTTATTTGGAAATTTATTTAATGCAAATATGTTTTAGAAAGAATACTACCCTTTTATATTTTTTGGTGACTTTAGAAATTTCAGGGGTGAGAAATAATTTTCGAAGGAAAACAATCATACCATCATTTTAAAGAACTCTCTAGATGAGCCTTAATTATACTCATAACTAGGTAAAGTTATATGTTCATGGCACATTATAGGCAATTCAAGTTTTAAAACACTGAGAATATAGGGGCATTTCTTCCTAGTCTTTTGGCATCAAAACATCCAAAGATCTAAGAAGAATAAAAATAGCCAATCCTCTAGGTGCTTTCATAGTCTCTAGTTAATTTCTCTCATCATCACCATTGACTTCTCTCATCATCACCATTGAAACAAACAACCTAAAACTTGCAATAGTTATATCTGTGAACAATTTTCAAAAAGAAAAATAGGATGTGGGGGTGCAGCTCAGTAGTATAGGACATGCTTAATATGTAGGAGGACCTAGGTTCTCTTCCCAGCACTGTATATACTATTGTAGTTAAACAACTGTATGATAGGGCTTCCAATTAGAAATATACATCTTATGTTCTCATTTCAGAGCACTAAAAGTTCCTTTCTATTTCTTACAAAGTGTGCTTGCCCCTTTAAGTTTCACTGAACTGGTTGAAAAGACACAGGGAATAGTAATGCATTTTATTGCAAGCCTCCCTTTATTTAGAAAGATTATTGGGTACATGTATCTAAAATATCCAGTATTCCTGTGAAAAACTAGTACCGTAGTACAGATCTGGAAACAGGTTAGGCAAAGCTGCTTCTGATATTCCGTGTCTACTAGTCAGGAATGCAAAACAATTTCAAGTCAATGATCCTCCTACATTCAAAAGGCATGGGACCTAAGGCTCAAGATCATTTGCATTTTTTGCTTGATTTGAATTACACAGGCAAAATCAATGATATAAATAAGGTCTTATATGACCTGACATCCACATGCCTACTCTAGCAGAACTACAACATCAATGGTACAGCCAGATGAATCGAAAGGTCCCCCCAATGCCCATGTCAATGTCAGATCCAGAAAAAACTCCCTGCCTGGCCTTCTTGCTTGAGTGCTTTGCAGTCATGACATGTCACCTAACTGGCTGGTGCTTTCTAATAGACCCTGGATCAGTTCTGATTGATGTGTGAGTGTGCAAACATTACTAGCATCCAGGAGCCAGATGGCCCACATACCAAGCATAGCAGCCAGACAAAACAGAGGCAGATTCAGCTCACTGTTGGAGAGTTACATTATTTGGTGATTCTTCCCATACCTTAGTATATATAGTCCTATTCACTTGATTTCATTCCATGTTAACCCACAGCAATGTCCGCTCTGTTATTTCACAGTCACATTCTAATACAGAAGAAATTTCTTGCATTTCTCCTTTCCATTTTGCATGAAACAAAGGCCTTTACAGTCAACCTGATTCTATCCTGCTATTTGTAAAGGCTATCCTGTCGTCTTTGGAGGTTTGAGATGAAAAAAAAAAAAAAAAAACTCTTCAGTACTTCTCTGTGATAAAGCACTAATTTATTTCTTTCACAAAACTTAGATGAATTATTTCAATAAAAATACATAAGCTGGGCTGGGTTTGTGGTGCAGTGGTAGAGCACTTGTCTTGCATATATTGGGGGGCACTGGGTTCCATCCTCAGCACCACATAAATAAATAAACGAAGGTATTGTGCCCATCTACAACTAAAAGTAAAAAAATGATTTTAAAAGTGTTAAAAAATAAAAGACATAAGCTATGGGAAGGAGTGCCCACATATGGTATATACTCCATGTATGAATAATTTCTGTCATATCATCATATACACATTAGAAATGATAAAAATGGTAAAAAGTTTTAAATGATTTTTAAAATTGCCTATTATCAAAATACCAGAAAATCATATATGTGTGTATGAATATTCATATTTATTCATATATAATTCCTCCTACATAAATATAAGTGTTAAGTTGGTTAACCCTGGTTTTCTCTCCTCAAACATGTAAAATATAATGCATAGCATGGCTGGGTTTGTGCATGTGTGTGTGTGCATGTAATCCCACCAAAGGAAGAATATTTCAATTGGAATTACTGTGGTAGAAAAAAATCTAATCCATAAATAGAAAAACCAGTACGTCTCAGTACTCATTATTTATGCCTTAAAAGTTATGATAGCAACCAAAACTCTTTCTTGAATCTGAGTCAGCCCTGCACATATGTTCCTGCCTTTATTCACTAAGATGCACAGCCTTCCAGAAATCATTAAAATAGAAATTTCAAAAGCTCCAGTTCAAGGTCTGGAGACATGATGAAAGTTTGGAAATCTTTTACAAGAAATCTGGGGAAATTCTTCCACCTTTATGTCCTAAATGGAAAAAATGACTTAGTATATTTGACAATATTGTAAGCTTGCTTCCTGAGTTTAAAATGAATAGCTGCCTATCAGATTCACTCTGAGCACATCACTTCAAGTTGTCAGGTCAGCTACATTACTCATAGGTTCCCTCTGGGATAAGCTAATTCTAGAATCACTTTATAGTTTGGATACTTTCAGAATGAGTTACTGATGTCCTCATAGGAGCTAGATTGCCTAACATATAAAAGGAAGGTTCATATTCTACTGAAGTATACATGCTATGCAAATTGTGTAAAATTATTGTGTAGGTGTTAAGAATTTTAATTACTTCTACAAGAGGAAGCAAATGTTCATCTTTCATATCTCATTTCCAACAATAGTTTTGGTCCACTCAGAAATAAAATATCACCTTTTTACAATAAAATCAGTGTTTCAACAGCAATATATATCCAATGAACTATATTTAAAATGATCATCTAAAAATTTTAAAAGACAGTCATTAAAGGTCAAAGACAATCTCTATGAAAAAATGCATAAAGTTACCATAAAATTCAGCTTAAATCAAACCATTACATATTGGAAATATTTAATACAAATTCTGCTATAATTCAAGAAGAAAGTAATGAAGGGGAATAAAGAAAACAGTAAAGTGGAATAAAATGTGCCGCATAAAACAACATATACCAGGGTAGGGTACTATAAAGTTTTATTTCTACAGCTTTGAAAGAAGCTAAAAACTCACTTGTGACTCTCTAGCTCATGAGTAATGTGGTCATTTCAAACTTACGGCGATAAAAACTTTATAGCATTCCACTTGAGAACATATGTCAAAAAGAGAAATAAGTAAAAATCAAAGTGAAATGTGTCAAAACACTGTAAAATACCTCTCATCTGACACCACTCTTGTGTTTTTGTCTGGGAATCAGTGGCCAATTTCATTTTGAAACTTCTGTCTGAGAATCAAGTAGCAATTTGAATGACCACTCTGATTAACATCAAAGTAAATGTAGGAAAAATGATTTACTTTCATCATGATGTCACAAGTACAATATATAATAAATTCCAGTATGTAAACTGTCACAATCATTGTTGCAAAAGAACAGAAGCTTGATTCCTGCAGTGAATTACTAACCTTTTTGATTTTCATACAAAAAAATAAGACAGGACTGGGGATATAGCTCAGTTGGTAGAGTACTTGCCTCATATGCACAAAGTTCTGGGTTCAATCCCCAGCACACACACACACACACACACACACACACACACACAAAAGATAAAACCATTTTTTTTCTATAAATTCTTTTATTGAAAATATTAATTTTAGAGAAAATGTGCCTCTGAAAGGAGGGTCAATATTTTAAAATTATGCAATGATAAAGTATATTTTAAATAATATATTATGTATATTGCTATCAAATTTTTGCTGTGAAGTCATAGGTTTTCCACTTGAATTTTTGCTTGTATTTAAAAAGTGTTTTAAATGATGCTGGATAAGACTTAAGTTTATTAGTATTAATTGGTTGCATTTTGAGCAACGGCAAATCTTTGGTTCTATTCTAATTCTTACTCCATTTTATTAGCTGTAGGGCTAAAATCTAATTAATTCCATTACTAAGAGTTGCCTAATTTTTAGCTATTCTGTTTCATAGCCTAAAGGTGTCAAACCACTGTATGAAAATAAGAAAAGCTGTCATCGATTAGTGTATATTTGTTTTTTATTAACTGGGTAACTGCAATGTTACCATGCACAGTAATATAACACTGCTTGATAAACACATCGCCACATATGGAATCATCAAAATGCTGAACCCAAAGCATTGATGTTAGAGTTTTATTCTGAGTATTATCTAAATTGTTTGGGTATTTATTCTTTGACTACAGCACAGAGTTAAGAGATTGTTGGTGTAGTTGTATTCCTTTCAATAAAACATTTAGGGAATTATAAATGTCCACTTATATACCATGATTAGGTAGAGTGGATCAACTCTGAAAAACAAAGAATTTTTCATCTGGAATAATAGTAGAGGGGAAAAATTCAAAATTTCTAAGAAGATAGATACCCTTATCAATAGAGTACAGTAAAATTCATTGATCATTGATAAAATCATATTCCAGATTAATCCAGGATTCACTCCATTGTTTTTACTGAATCTCTTGTCCTTCAAAAAGTAGGGAACTTGGTGATCAACTGAAAATGCCAATCCAAAATAATAAGAGTAACTTGGGAAAAGTTATTGTTTGTTTTCAATTTTTAGAAAATATAATATGCCATCATTATAAACAGTATTACTTTTAGGAAAGTAAACCCTACAACATTTATTTCACAAGAGGTGATTTATAATTAAAACCACCTGAACTGTGATCAAATCATAGCACATAGATTTGTACTCTGCAGTACTTAGTATACTCCTCTTACCCAGAGTGTTTAGCAGTAGGCCCATCTTGGGAAAAGGCATTCAGTTAGTGCTGCTCTTAGTTTGAAACTGTCTAAAAATGTTCATATATGGTTTGTATCTAACAAGAAGAAACCTCTGTCCCTATATTTGAAACCCACAGCAGTAACAGTAACAAAAATAATGCACATCTTGAACCAGTATGCCAAGATTCATTATAGAAAAATTTAGAATAATTATACTTAAAGAACATGGAATCCTGCATTTTTCTCAAAAACCTCAGTGTGGGACCATTTTGAAGACTGCCTACCACATTAATGTTATTCTCAATTTGTTAAAATCCTTTCCATCTGATTATAATTGTAACTAGAAAATTGCAAAAATGTACAGATATAGTATGTTTCTTATTTTTCTTCTCTTTTCAAAAGTTGTATCTTATATAAATGTTTTCTTTAAAACTGTTTATATGACACTTTGATTTTCTTCAACTCAGTGTGAATACCATGCTTTCTAATTTATAAAAAAAAAATCAAAAGACCTCCACTATATTCAAATTTGGACTTTTTTTGTGTGTGTACTGAGGTAAGGGTTAGTATCCTGGAACATAGTCGAATATAAGCTAAAAATTGCTAATATTTATAAAGGACAATATTTATTTGAAAAGAACCAAACCAGGACCCCATCAAAAACTTTTTTGAAAATAAAAATGTATTATTGCTACATTATATAGCACAATGACCACCGGAAGCACAGCTACTGAATACATATGGGTAATAACACATTTTATTTCACTTTCACTAATTTCAATTTCAATTTATTTTGTCATTCCAGTAGCTACCAAGTTAGACAGCACAATTCTAGAAATTAGTTACTAATAAATATGTTTTATCTGGAAATATACCATAAATTGTTATATGTACAGTAACATACATTAAATGGATACAATCTTATTGGTTTCTAAACACCAAAATCCAACTCTCTGTATTATAAAAAATACCACAGATTCTTGCTTCATTTCAGAGAATACAAGGAATATGGACATTTATGAATATAATTTACCAAAACCTATTAGCCATTTCTGGAAAACTAGAGATTTCCGCCACCCCCCCCAAATTAACTAGATAAACGACTTAATCCTCTGCTTTAATATGCCATTTCACAGCTTGCACTTGCTTATTGTTGTTGCTCTTAGTTGTTTCCTTGGATTTTTTGCAAAACTGTTATGCCAGAATATGGTCCATTTTGTTATTCTTTTGAAATACAGAATATTTTTGCTGTTGACTATATTAAAGACAAATATATACTTAATAATTCAAGGGAAATAATCAAAAGCTTTAGAATGATTTAAAAAGTTATATCTGTTTGATGTAGATCTGTGATCTGATAGAAACCTAATTGTTTTAAGCATTTGTAATTCAAGCAGCAGTAATGCCAATGAATTTAATTATCAGTTTAAAAATCCAAACAATGGGAAGCAAGATAACATGCTGCCTTCAAAGCTATGTAATAAAAGGAGTGCTGGTACATCTTCCCCACGTACCTGGAAATGACAGATGACCCAGATTTGCTTGCTGCACAATTCTACATGCCTGATTGTGTAACAGACTTTACCCTGGTCATTTCTGAAGTTAAATTCAGATGCATATTCTCATTAAGAACAAAATATCCTACTATATGATATTTTGAATTAATGTCTTTTTAAAGTTTTCTGATTTGAGAATTCCTAAGTGGTAATTTAAGGAAGTAAAACATACACTGAACCTATAATGTCTTTTGTTTTTTATGTCCTGAAAAGCAGGATGCATATATTTTATATTGCATTCTAGCAAAAAATTTTGTGGTGGATTTTACTGAAATCCATTTGTTTTTCCAAATATTGGATCCATGCATCATAGTCTGGGATTACCCCTTTGGCATTGCTCCTGCTTCATCCCTAAATATTCTTATAACAAAAAGTAAGAAAAATTAGGAAACAAAATATTCTTGGACAGATACAGTTATAAAACCGGAAGGCAAGAGCAAAGGTTTTCAAGCCAAAAAACCCCTAAATTAGAACCTGACTTTGTTATTAAATAGTTTGGGTGAATCATTATGTGTTTTGCAAGCTACATGCCAAGACATTTATGAATTGTGAATGATTCCTTTCATTCATGTATCATGACTGCCATTAATTTAAAAAATCAAATAGAAAAGAATGGAATGAAAAGTATAAAAGCACGGCTACATATAGGAACAATGTCATTTTCATGAAACTTTTGGTTTTCCATGCACTTGTGTGTATGTGTGTTTTCTATGTACTTGTGTGTATGTGTGTTTGCATGTGTATGTTAGAGTGAGAAAGAGAGAGAGACAGAAAGAAACTGGATCATCGAGGCTCTTCTAAATTGGGCTATGGAAAATGTAGAGGAGAAAGGACTTATTTTCTTCCACATCACAAGTTTCATGGCTAATACCTCCAATTTAAAAGGACCAATTAACAAGAAAAAACATAAATTTACTTAATATAAGTTTTATGTGACCAAGAGCCTTTAGAAAAGAAGACTCCCCTCCCCTCCCCACACCCCCCCCCCAAAAAAAAACAAAACAGGAGAGTTCTATGTATATTTAGGCTAAGTTTGATGGAGAGTGGGCAGTCAAACAGAAGTATGTTTGGGGGCCAAATGGGTAAGATTTCATTGCAATAAACTGGGTGGAAACTTGATAAGGTCTGTTCATTCAGATTCTTCTCTGTGTCCCTATGTAACATTCCTTTCTTCAGGGTATAGCACATGTGAAGGTCTTGTGACCTACTTCAGGAAGAAAAGCCAGAAAATTGTTTTATGAACTGCTTCAGGGCAGAAGTATAAGAAAATGTCAGAGACATATTTGTTGCTTCTGTGGCTTCCTCAAATGGTCAGATGCCACATTTTTAGTAGCATATCAGGAACCTCATCAACAACAAATAGAAAAAAGGTGAAAAGCCCTAAATTTGAACACTGTAGAACTGAAAGTCTTAGAAAGTGTTTTGACTTTGCCATGTATAATCTTGATCAGTTTATTTAACCATTCTATGTTTTATCTCATACTAAAATGTAAGATGTCTATCTCAAAATGTTGCTGTAAGAATTAAATGGTTCTACATACCATTAAATTGGTTCTACATACCAGTCCCAATTTCTTTGGATATATACCCAGTAGTGGGATTGCTGAAATACATGCTAATTCTATTTTTAACTTTTTGGGGAGCCTCCATGCTACTTTCCAAAATGGCTATACTAATTTACATTCCTACCACAGCACAAAACAATGATAAGTTGTTGAGGTGAAAGATAAGGTAGTTAACTTTATTTAATCTTTCTACAATGTATACATAGATCAAACACCACATTATACTCCATAAATTTACAAAATTATTTGCCAAATAAAAATAAATGAAAAGAATTAAATGAAATGCCACTGCAAACCCATTATAATAATGCCTGGCACTTAATAAATGCTGTTAGTATTGCATCTCTATCCTATGATCCTTGATTTACTTTAATTTTCAGATTTAATGACTCATTATGATGTACATATTTTCCTCTTCATTTTTAACTTAAATTCTATGTAAAATGTTGTGGTTTTAAAAATGTACATATGAACATTATCTAAAATTCCTAGTTATGTGATTTTTCTAACATGTACATTTTTCATACAAAAAGCAGTTTTGGGGAGTAAGCCCTCATTGTTCATTTTTCTAACATGAATTATTCTGTTCTTAAAATGTCACCAACTTCCAGGTTTCAACCTCACCCTGCTAATAGCTGGTCCATTGCCTATTTTAAAAGAAAGAATGTTGTGTTGGGCACTAAGATGCAAGAAGTTCATTTCATATGAATATTTCATATAATATATGAAATTTTTGCTGGGGACCTGCCTTCATACTGCCACTGAAGAAAACTGTGAGTCTATATCCCAAGGCAGACCAAGTAAAGATACATCTATTCATAAGGACTTGAATTGTAATTACAATGACAGCATTGTTGGTTTAGGTAATAACTTATACTTCGTAAGTCATCCTACCCTTGGAAAATGTTAGGTACCATTTGCAGTTGAAATAGCTTCAGCATCCCCAGTATAATGTTTTAAAATTTAAGACTAATTACTCCGAAATCAACATAGTTTGTGTATAACTTTACTCTGGCTTTTGATTTGATAAATTGTCAATTATGGCTATCTTTGTTGGATTTAAATTGAAATAAATTAAACTATGACCCAGTGATTTTCCAGCTTCTTATGTGGTCAATGCAAACAGTTATATTTAATGGTGATAAAGTTGAGATAAAAATGTTAAATGTAAGAGTCAATTGCAAGGTCATTATTTTTTTCAAGAAATGAAAACATAGTACTTGATCCACTATAAAATTACAGGCTAATGACTCAGTCCTACAGAGTGGCTCTCAAACCTTATTCAATGTACCCACACTGATTTAAGCAATGATAAAGTATCATTTCAAAGATTAAATAATGACAAGTACTATAAATCACATTTTAGATGGTGACATAAAATATGAGTTTTTAAAAGCTCTGGGTAGAAATTTTTGGATAAAATAAGAAAAATGGTTCGAAGGTTAAGATAAATATTTATAATTTTCTAAAAGAAACAAATATTTGTGAATACTAATATTTTAAAAAATTTAACACAATAAACATTTCAATATTTTATGAAAGTTTTAATATTATTTTCTTAGGCACCAAATGCAATTTTTGAAATTACCACCAATAAAAATACCAGAATACATTAGATTGCCCAGTCAACTGTAGAAAAATGGAATATGTCATCCCAAAATAGCCACTTTGACATAAGGACTACTTTCAGCAGAAGGCAATTCAGAAGAAGCAGATACAAGGAAAGCACTCTGCCCTCTCCTTATCTGTCTAGAAGCAGGACATAAATTTACAAAGTGTCCTTCCTTTCTCTACCAGAAAGGACAAAGTTTTATAACCAGAGAGAGTTTTAAGTTCTTATCAGTTCCTGATACCAAAGAAATCCAAATAATTAACTATACTAACAAACTCTCACCTACTATTAGTTTCCAACTCACTTTTCCACACTTGCCATCCTTAGAGACTCAAGATCCATAAATTTTGTGTCTTCTCTAAAAATGCATTGTTCTCTCTTTAAGATATTATATAAATTAGAGTTCTAAGATACCTCTTCAAGATTTACTCATTTTCCCTGGAGGTCTCCCATGACATGAAGTAGACATGTTAATAAACTTGAGTTTGTTTTTCTCTTGTTAATCTGCCCTTGGTTAGAGTGGTCCCATTTAAGAATTAAGGATAGAGGGAAAATTATTTTTCCCCTACACATCCTATTTGTTAAATGTTTATTCCACAGAGACGTGAACAATTAACTTACGAGCCTGAATAATGTGAACAAATAGCTTTTGTAATTTTTTTTCTCAAATTTACCCAATTTGGGCCAACAATATTTAGATTTTACCTATTTTAAGTAAGTTATCCCTAAAATATCTACTTTACATCAACACTGTTGATTTTTCTTAACAAAATAGTTACATATGTGAACATGGTATTAAAATTGAGGGAAAACCTGAAAAATGTTGCATAACCCTTTCAAAATAAATAATACAAAGATTTTCCCCTTAAATATTTAATTATCATATAAATTATTTTCAGTGAAAGATTTTGGTATTTTAAGATAGCAAATTCAGATTACCTTCTTTTTCTCTTTTTAAACAAATATATATATATATATATATATATATATATATATATATAGACAGAGAGAGAGAGAGAGAGACAGAGAGAGAAAGCACCAATTTCAAAAGAATTCAAATTTAAGGAGCAAATGAAAAATTTTCAATTAGCATTTTTGAAGAATTATCACAGGGTCTTATCCTAAAATTATAACTGTTACTAATTTTAGTTATAAATTACAGAAACATGAAGTATTTAAGAACTAAAATAAAACACAAATATTTCTAGTTACTTAGTGATTTCCTTTGTATTGTCCACAGATTGATGAATAATTAAATAAAATTATTCATCCATTTTATAAACAATAGAAATCTTTATTTATTTAGAACTTTCAAGAGACTAAGGTTACTACATATGGCTCTGTGCTCATTTTTTATTTCCTGTCATTTTCAGGAAAATGGATATAACTGAAAGATAAGATGATAAGCAAAATAAGTCAGACACAGAAACACAAATATAATGTGTTTTCTCTCATATTTTGAAAAGAAAAAAGAAAAAGACTAAAAGCAGAAAAGGACTATTAGCACAAGAATTCCAGTCAGGAAAGAGGAGAGGAAAGTAGGGAAAAGAAGGGTGATTGAATATAATCAATCTTTGATATATCCATGTATACAAATATCACAGTGAATAGCATCAATTGGTACAATTAAAATGTATTAATTATTATAAGAAAATTCATTTTCTAGCTGGAAATATTTACTTTTCACTTTCACAATTAAATTATATATAATATATATCTGTATTTTATTAATTTATTGTGGTGCTTGATAAAATGTAAGTATATTTTATAACACTTCAAAAATAATCACTGTTTTTTCAAATATTGAGCCTTAAACTTTCTTTACTTGCAAGAAACTATATCTAGCACATTCTTCGTTAAGTGGTAGTCAAAATATTTTCTTATCTGCATTACTTTATTCTAACCTCAATATATCTTGGGTACCTAATATGTGTGAGGTACCCAAAGCTAAAGATATAAGAGAGTGAGCAAAGTACCTGTCAAAACTATAGTTTATGGCTAAAAAGGGAAGTTTTAGACACTTTTTCAATAAATATTCTATGTGTTTTCCTAGTCTGAAGTATAAAAGTTGAAAACATAAATAGCTAGAAATTCAGTATTTTTACACCATTCTAAGGATTTATAGAGGCAAGCCCCCAAACAACAGTCATTTAAAAAAAAAAATATGGAACTCTATTCAGCCCATAAATAAAAAGGATAAAATTCTATTAGCTATAACAACATAAATGGAGCTGGAGGAAAGTATGTCAACTAATTCCAGGTACAGAAAGGCAAATATTGCATGATCTCACTCATATGCAGAATTTGAAACAGTTGATTTCATAGCAAGTGAGGCTATAAGGGTGGTTACTAGAAGCAAGGGACATTTGTAGTTGCCATGGGGACAGATTAGTCAATTGGTACAATGTTATCTTTAGATAGGAGCAACATGTTCTGGCATTCCATGGCATAGTAAGGTGAATATAATTAACCCTATATAATATGCTGATATATCAATACGCACACACATGTGTGTGTGTGTATAATGAATTGTTTTATCTCAAAATCAACAAAAGAGAAGAGCTTGAATATACTAGTCACAAAGGAATGGTAAAAGTTTAAGGTGATGGGTATACTAAGTACCTGATTTGATCACTGTATTATGTACACATTATTTGAAGCATTACAATGTTCCTCATACATATGTACAAATACATCAATTAAAAATAAAATTAATGAAAAAAGCCACAGTCACTTTAGAGGAAACATTGATGGTGATAGTGGTGAGCAGAAATTTTGGGGAAACATATTTTCAAAAGCTTCCTATTGATTGTGTTAGCAATGAATGTTCCTATATGATTAAGAGTGTTTCCACATTTATCCACTGATGACCACTGCAGAAAAATAAAACAGTAAGTCACTTGAACAAATATCTTCTGACCAAATCCTGCTTCTCGTCTGAGCAGTTACTCTGAGAACAGATTCATTGCTATGTGCTTGAAGTATCATGTGTACAGTATTTAGTAAAGAGAAAAAAAATGACATTTGTGATCATTCCCTATTGCAAATTTCTTGCAAGGTAACTTTCATTCCTTTTTCCATATCGTATTCTGGGCTAGTCCTACATAACATTAAATAATCCGGGAAATAGGAATCATATAAGAAATTCAATATTAGCTTATAATTCAAACTGCTAAGATTGGTAAATATATATATTTCATGGTTTTTATCTTACTTTTATCTAAATACTTAGGGAATATTGCTGACATTCCAAAATTTTATTCATTTCTAAAGTCAGTTATGATAGTAAAATCAGTAACATAAAACATTCTTTGAGTTTATTCTTAAAACATAAGTACAAAATTTGTTTTCCTTTAAAATAGACATACTGAAATCAAACTTTTCTATCTTTTCTGGTTACAGGCAATGCTTCCAGATTTCTGAAAGAACCAGTAGAGGAAAATTAAGTCAATATTCACTGTTACTAAATACACATGTGTGTTTGTCCACCCTTCCTTCTGTCCCTCCTTCCTTCCTTCCTTCCTCCTTCCCTCCCTCCCTCCCTCCTCTTTCCCCCCTTTCTTTTTCCTTTTCCTTTTCCTTTTCCCTTTCTTTTTCCTTTTCCTTTCTTTTTCTTTTTCCTTTTCCCTTTCCTTTTTCCTTTTCCCCTTTTCCCTTTTCCTTTTTCCTTTTTCCTTTCCTTTCCTTTCTCTCTCCTTCTTTCTTTCTTTTTTTTTTTTTGGTACTGGGCATTAGATCCAGGGGCACTATATCTCCTATATCCCCAGTCTTTTTTACTTTGAGACAGGGTATCCCTAAGTTGCCAAGTCTGACCTTGACCTTGTGATCCTCCTGCCTCAACCTCCTGAGCTTCTGGGAGTACAGGCAAACCTCACTGCACCTGTTAATACATGTACTTCTATTAAAATATAAGAAAAATAAATTAGCTTCAATATCTAAAAGTTTTTAAATGAGAAAGACATAAGTCTATAAACATAAAGTGAATAGGAGAGGGAAAGGAGAGAACTCAAGACCTTAGCAAATTTGGGGAAGTATTTCTTTGCCTTATGGCACAGAGTTCTCAGACTTACCCACTATGTTCCCTGACCAGAATCAGGACTCAAATGGTATTCTAATGAGCTATGGTTCATATTAATGTCAAATGAAATTCAGCAATAAATACCTAAGTACTAGATGTACTCAATGCTATCAGACTTTTCCAATTGATGGGAATAAATTGCTATTAAATGTACAATTTAATATCACAGTTTTCCCCAAATTTTAATTTATAACATTGTATGTTTTTTTCTGACCTAGCTCCTCATTGGCACTTTTTTTTATGTTTGTTTGGTTATTTTATTATTTATTTTTGTGTAGAAACTTTAAAGTCAACTTGCCTAACTCTAGAAAAAATATTGGTTATTATATTGTAATGGCATTTAATTTATATATGACCTTAAAAAATGGTGTTAAATTATGCTTTTCATGAATTATGTATGTCTTTACTTTGATTTTCTCTTAGGTCTTACAGATAAGGTTTAAAGATAGGTATTGAAAATTTCCCATTAATTTCTTGTTTCTATTGTTATAAATAGTTATGTCTCATCCCGAATATCTTCTATCTCATCATCATTTAAATGCATGAAGTCTATTCATTTTACATGTGAAATTTACTCTCTACTAACTTACTAAACTATTTTAATGGTATTCATTTCTACTGGTATAGATGTTTAATAATGCTATTGTTTCTCCCCCACACCTTTTGTTTTGTTTGAGTGGGAACTGCCTGTGTTGCCTAAGATGTTAACAAACTCACTACTCCCTTGCCTTAGCTTCCCAAGTAACTGAGATTACAAACTTGCACCACCATGCCCAACATCATTATTGTTTCTTTTGTTTCTTTTAGGTAAACAATCATATCTGCAGATTGGTATATTGTTATTGCTTCTTACACTTCTTTTGCCAGAATTAGTTTAAGGTGTCTGGTTGTGATGACTAATACTTCCAATACAATGTTAACTAATAGTGGAAAAAGCTGGAGTACTTTTAAACTTTTCCCATTTTTAACCACAATGTATTATATACATCATCATTTAGTAAAAGGCCAACTTTGGGATTAAACTGTATACACGTAGAGTAATATGTTAGTAAAAGTATCCAATAATTTCCCATTATATTAAGAATAGTTATAAGGAAAGGTTATTTAATTTTATCAAATATCAATGTCTCACTTAAATGAAAACAAAAGCTAGTATCAGTAGACTATTTGAAGAATTAATTAAAAAATGAGACACAAACAAAAGAGGGAAAGAAAACACTTTTAGAAAATACAAAGAATGCAAGAAGCAAAGGAGAATTGTGGGAGAATTATAATTAAAATCCATAGAAAGTTAAAAGATAAGTTATTGAATGTCCCGAAATAAGATCCAAAATATGTAAAAACTGAACAGAAGACCTATAGTTAACATCATATTTAATGGTGAGGAAGCAAGCATCTCTACTAATATTGGCAATAAGGAAAGGATATCCTTTTTTACTACTCCTTTTCCACATTATATTTAAGTAATAAACTATATATATATGTATATATATGTATATGTTTATATACATACACACAATATTCTGATGGGGAAAGATTCAGACTCTCAAGGAACTCAGTTAACAGAGGTAAAAGATGTATAAATAACAATTAAAATATAATTGGCCTAAATTCTAAATAGTATATGCTATGAAGAAGAAAACTGCAGGTAAATTATTCTTGTCTCCACCGATTTATGGCCAACCATCCATACAATATCATAAGAGAGGCAAAGATCAATTTAAGTTCAATGTCCCTTCACTGGATTCATGCCCCCCCACACTCAATAATAAAGGTACATGTATCTTTTATTATTTTCTAAATGAAGATAAATTTATTTTTTTGAACTGAGGCTAAATTTCATAAGTTGAGAAAAAATGCTATTTCCATAAAAACATACTATTTTTTAATGATTTCTCATGGGAAATTCAGGTGTAGTTCACAATTAATATATCTATGCTGATAGTCCTCCTTTTCCAGTAAATAACTATCCTCATCTCTTGTTCAAGCTAAATGAATTTTCTCACTTTTACAATCTGCATATCAAATACACTAACAAATACTGTTATCTCTACTTTACTACTTTTCTCTAACATAGTATGAAAATTCATCCTCAGGGGGCTGGGGAGGTAGCTCAGCTGGTGGAGTGCTTGCCTCACAAGTACAAGGTCCTGAGTTCGATCCCCAGTACCGCAAAAAAAAAAAAAAATTTATCCTCAGGTTCATGGATGCCAACCTAGTCCTTAGTCACACATATCCCCAGCCTCGATTTCTATACTGTCCCCTAACTTGACTCTCCACTTCTATTCTTACATCCATTTTCTAATTTACATTGTTTCTGGCTAATGCTCAAAACTTTCACAATGTCCTAATCTCCTGTAATGTACAAGGACCCATCTGATATGTCCTCCAAATACTACTCTACCTTATAGGAGCTAATGCTGTCACCTAGTCATTCTGTTCTAGTCACCCTGACCTCTTTGATGTCCCCTGAACATATACTCCCTCCTCAGGGTTTTTGTACATATTCTTCCCTTTGCCTGGAACTCTCTAAAACATGAGCAAGATTCACTCTTTTCCTTCCTTTAGGGTTTTTTTTTTTAAATGTCTCTTCATACCTTGCAACATTCTGATCTATCCTTCCTCTTCTTTCCTCTTAGCACTCATCACTATCTGACATTCTGTATTCTAATGGCAAAGGAACAGAAAACAAAAAAGTTGGCAAACAAATACAGAAAAAAATCAATAGTTTGATAATATTTCTTTCTTTAGTTTACCTAGCTCACAGAGTCCTATGATTAATGAAACTGTGACTCTTAATTGCCCTATTTGAAAATCTAGAGTACCTAACAGAAAAAAGATGCTCACTAAGTACTGTTAGTGAATGTAGACTTTATGTATATTTCTGTCAAAGCATGTTTCCTAAAATATAAATAATTATAGGTGAAGGATAACAAATTCAGGCATAGATAAAATATTCAAAATGCTTATTCTCTGATACAATAGCTATAGGTAATTTTAATAATAGGGCCAATTCTTATAAAAGTACCATGCATGAACCCTGCACACTGAAAAATACTGTTTTCATAGGCAAAGTGAGCTAAGTCAAAGAAGGAAATATTCATGAATCTCGCCTACAACTCTGATTTGTTCTCATTAAAAAACAGCTAATGTTAAACCAAGGTATGACTTCACTCACATTTCTAATTAAAGGGTCTGTTAGTCTCTATTTATCATTTGGCCACAATTCTGGACAAGACTAGAAGTGATTGCTTATTTGTTGATCCTCCTTTGTATACTTTTACCACTACTTCTCTCTGCACACAGAATTGGCATAGTGATATTATCCTAACTCAAGTTAGGATAAAAATAAGTAAAGACATTTTTAAAACCATACTCTGCCTGTTTTTTTCCAAAGACTTTACAACTCTGCCTTATATCTGCTTTACAAGTGAGATTTCTACAGGTGAGTTTATATCAACAGATATAGTCAGACTTGATCTTAACTCTTTGTGTTCTGGCTAATGTATCATAATTTGTTTGAGAATTATAGAACGCTAAAGGAAACTTGTTAAGGTAAAAATATAACCCAATAAGAAGAATACAGAGAACAACCCTCAGACTGTCACTAAAAAGAAATCTACTGAAGCAAAGAGCAAAAGAGACATGTTATCATATATGAAAGAAATGCAGATAAAGAAAACATGAATATGCAATCAATATTAACGCCCAGATGGGCTATTTTCTAAACATTGAGAACAATCATATTAACTTCTCTTCTCATTACCTATCTGCTTATAGAACACGAAATAACTAGAAATTTGTACACATAGGCACACACCCCAGATACCCATATCAATCAGATAAGATACAATTTAAAGCCTGGTAACATAACAAGAGTTTTATAGGACTTAAAATATATTATGAACATATATTTGGTTGCTTGGTTTTGAGTCTTTTAACACCAGCCCAGTTAGATTATTGAGTATAGTCACCGCAAAATATACCCTAACTTAAATAAAATATAGTGATTCTCAGCTGAAAAAAGGGGAAAGGTTATTACCCTTTGAGGGTTCACTGATTTCCTTAGTGGATTTTCTTCAAACATTTTCTTTTACAGATCTGATTAAATAAATGACATCCTATAGCAGTGGTTCTTGGACCTACAGCATCAGCATCACCAGGGATTTGTTAGAAATGCAAATTCCTGGGTCCCACTCTAGACTTCTTGAATGATACACTCTAACTGTGGGCCCCTGGAATACATGTTGCTACAGTAATCTCTGTGTGGTTCTGTTGTATGGTGTTATATCACGATTTGGAGTGTGTGTGATATCAAGTATCTCTGCAAAATTAAAACAACTTGCTTTTTCATATCAGATTGATATGTCTAATGTAAAGTGCAGGCTTCAGACTCAATTTTGCGTGAAAGATTGGTGGTTGTAGGCAGTTTCATTACTCTATCATTGTCTATTGTTTTATAACTTCACAGTTTTCAACCCAAAGTTCAATAATAACATGATTAAATCAATATCTCATTGTTGGCCCAAACAGCTCGACAACAATATAATTACTGAAGAATGGCATTTTATTCCTTCTTGCTGCTTCTTTTCTTTACTCCTACAGATCTCTTTGGCCACTATCCCCCTGACAAGTCAAATATTTACATTTGTAAATTAAGTATTCTTTCCACCGAGAACACTTCATACTACAGAGGTACAACAATCAATAACTCCAATTTTCTCATGAGATATTTCAGAACACAGTAATATACAGAGCAAAACATGTTCACCTTTTAAAATTAGCTAGAATTATCAAGCTCTTAATAGCAGCAGGTTGATGAAGAACAACATATTTCTAAGAAAAATTTTCCCTATAAACAAATTATTTTCACTTTCATTGAAAACAGTGAGACCTATCATGATTCAATTTTCTTTTCACTAACTGAATGATATCCTTGTTACTTGGGTACTTTGCAAAGATTAGATTCAGGAAAACATTCCAGGGAATGGTTCTCAGTGGATTAAACCATTTAACATAGTTATCTTCATTCCAAATACAGACATATCATTCTATAAGTCATCTTAATAACTTATGTAGATGTCCAGGGGTCCACATACTAGTAAGCCATATTTTGTACTTCTCATAAAGTTATTTCAAATAAATATTCAAGTTATCTTCAAAAATAATTTATATACTTTGTACAAATAAAAAGCAATACTTAGAATAATGATGTTCTATTTAGATTATTTCATTTACCAATACCTAGTATGTAAAACTACTGATTTTTAATGTATTAGAATTAATTCCTAAATAATCAACTAAAAAGCTTCCTAAACTATGGTTGTATGTTGGGGTTATTAAACATTCAAAAGTAGATTGAATCATCTGTTATTATTATAAGCATTCAGTACCTCCTGATTTCAAGTTATCAATGTCCTCCCCTTCAGACTTCTCATAGAACTTATCAATTTTGTGATGTGCCTCAAGAAAGGAAATTTGGTAGGTAGAATAGTGGTCACAAGAATAACAGGTAAGGAAATGTGGGGTTTAGGATTTATTTCCTAGGTTCCATTTTTGCCTCTTCCATGTACCTTGAGAACACTTAAACTCTAATTTCACTTTTTCTGAGTACCTCATTAGGTCATTGAAGCAACTAGCTATTATATCTAACTTTTAATAGTATTATTAATATGAGGGTATATAGGAATAGAAATTTTTGAATTCTCACAATTTATAAATGAGGATTTCTATATTTTTCTGTATCAATATGCACCTCTCCAAAATAAATGTACCAAATTCAAGTGTTACCAAAACCATGTGTAGGTTGCTTATCACCATCAAGACACATAATTTATTGCCCTTCATTCTCTCTAGAAGTAATTCTTCTGAATACCAAATAGTAGGATGAAACTGGAAACCAAGGGCATACAAGTCAATTTATATCTATGGTGGGCCTTCCATGGTACAACAGCTCTATTACTTCCGTTAAATCAGGTACCATGTATAGTAGTTATATGTAAATTTAGAACTAATACAAAGGAAAGATACATACAGATTGTTACCTCTTTCACTGAAACAATATTTTGCCATTATGTCTCAGACTTTTCCATTTATGAAATGGAAATTTATAACTTATTTTAAGTGTATAACATATTCTTACTCTCTCTCTCTCTGTGCATGTGTGTGTGTGTGGAGGACATGAATTGGCATAGAAAATATAGTGGGATAATAAAACATAAATAAATGTCTTATTCTTCCTGCTTCAAGCCAAGAAGGTAGCTGAAACCACATTCAAGATATGAAAAATGGTGGAATGAGACAGACATCATTACCCTTTTTACATGTATGATTACACAAATGGTATGAATCTACATCATGCACAACCATAGAAATGAAAAGGTGTACCCCATTTGTGTAAAATGAATCAAAATGCAGTCTGTAAAAATAATAAATAAAAAAGATAGTAAAATAATTTTTAAAAAAGAATGAAATGAGCAGGCATCTAGAGGAAAATCACCCATTTAAAATTTTTGTTCTGAAAATCTTGGTTGGTACAGGTTGAGTCTCCCTTATGCAAAATGCTTGGAGCCAGAACTATTTCAAACTTCAGAGATTCTCACATTTGAAATATTTGCATATAATTTACCAGTTGAGCATCTCTAATCCCAAAATACAATATCTAAAATGCTATAAAATCTGAAATAGTTTAAGCTTCATGCAAGTACTCAAAAAATTTCAGATTTCAAAGTACTTCAAATTTCAGATTTTGGGATTTGGTATGTTCAACCTGCATAAAGGATTCATACAAGGTTCTATATGAATAGGATATGGGGGAAAGTTTTAGAAGAGTGGGGTGTAGGATACGTTAGACTTCAGAGAGTTTTAATAAACTTCTTCAAAGAAAGGGAATGAAATGATATTGAATTCAACACCCTATTCTCACACAGAGCTTTCATACATTTGTGTTAAGACATCCTTGTTAAATGACTGTAGATGTCAGATACAAAGGATAGAGTTGTCCAACATTGGTAAAATCCCTCTTTATTCCCAAGTGAGGCATGGCATGTGGACTGGATGCAATTCACACAGACATGTCCACTTGGCCCTTAAGCATACTAGCAATAACCAGAATGAACTGATAACTGGGACACTCTTCTACAGTATTTTGGGTACTATTTATTGGGAATTGTAAGCAGGGAGCAGAAAAATACAAAATGTTACTGAGATTGACTTTTCAACAGTCAGATTGCTGGGGGGTATTTGTTGTTGTAGGAAGAGAGTTTAAAGTAGCAAAGAAACATGATTCATTAAATTAAATGGAATTAAAATTCATGCGTGTTTCAACGGCATCACAAAATCATGGAATTAGGAATACAATGATTACTACTTAACTGTTGTGTTCTCCGGAAGACCAGAGGACATGGTGGAAAACAACAGAAGTGAATAAGAGGAAGAGATTCAGTAGATATATTGCATTAATATAAGATCTTTCAATTCACAATGATAAAAATGGTAATATTTTTGGTTATGTTTTACTACTTATAATGCCATTTTAATATAATTTTATTATAAGTAAACATGGACATAAAAGGAAAATAAGACTCAGAAAATTTGAATTTTATATTTACTTTTTTTTTCCAAAATGAATTAAAATGTGGCAATGTTTTTCCCTAAAGTACAGAGTGATGTAAAGAAGCTGATAAACTGACTCATAGTTTTAATGTTAATTTGTATTACGTCATAGCTGCTCAATTCACAATAGCCAGATTGTGGAACCAAATGATATGCCTTTACTCTATGTACAGAGAAACAACATATATCCCATTTGTTTACAATAAAATATATATATATATATAAAAATTGTATTACATCATTTTCATCATGCTGGCAACAAGATAAATTATGAGGAATTCTTGGGAAAAGCATGTTTATATCAGTCAGTTCTATCTCATGATATTGTTATCCTAAGAGGGTGAGTCCTAGCTTTTCGGTATATGCCTATATGTTATGGCAAATTTACTATCATATCATAGGCCCTCCTTAAGCCATAGAGAAAACTAATTGCACAGTCTTACTTCATTTAAGTAAAATACAAGGCTGCATACTAAGTTGTGACCAATCAGAAAAGTGAAGTTATGAAAATAATAATAATCACTAAATCCAGTGTCGGATCAAAATCACAATACAACGCATTGTGAGATGGTTTATTTAAATCTTTCAATTGACCTACAATAAACACTTTTATTCTCACATAGCGGCAAGCAAGTTTTATGATAAAATTGTTTTTGGTAATGATTTCAAAACTGTTTAAATAAGCCTCAGAGACTAAGAGTTTTATAATATGAATTTTATTTATTATAAATATATATTAAATATTTCTTAAGGATTATCACATATCTACAAATTACATAGAAAGACTATTTACCCTGATTAATCTTATCTAGAAATGCCTTTGTGTTTATGTGGAGATAAATATTGTTTGCTTATCTTTATAGAATGAATGTGATAAATCACATTCTAGTAGAAATTTTTGGAATCAGAGGTTAATAGAAGACTTATTTTGAAAAAGAGATAGAGTTTATTTAACATGAAAAAAGTAAAACATCAGCTGGATTTACTGCAAAGACACATTTGGCTTCCAATCACACTAAAATGATAAGAATATATTTAATCACATTTATTTCCATAAAACACCCTTTCTGTGACTTTACAAAATAACAAGGAATTACTTTGCTCTCTCTCTATAATTTACAAATATATAAAAGTATGTATGCTGCACTGATAAACCTTTGAACTCGTATTCATTTGTACTACAATATGTGTGCATGTAATTTGCCATACTGACAGATAATATTTTGTTGCTTTTTCTCTCTTTTAAAAATCTTCTTGGGGCTGGGGAGATAGCTCAGTTGGTAGAGTGCTTGCCTTGCAAGCATGAGGCCCTGGGTTCGATCCCTAGCACCGCCAAAAAAAAAAAAAAAAAAAAAAAACTTCAATACATTTTTTCCATTCAGAATTTTCCCTTTTTTTTCTGTACTTGGCATTGAGTTAATTGTCTCTACTAATGACCAAGTGTATTTATTACATTCATTGAGTACCCTGGTTTAATAAATATCGGGGTGATCTAACTTTCCTAAGTACATATATGAATATAACATAGTGAATCTCACCATCTCACCATCATGTACATCCACAGGACATTAATTTTAAAAAATTCATATATATATATAAATATATATATAAGTAAATGGCAGAAAGATCTGTAGAGTAGAGGGAAGGTAAAAAGGGGAAGGGGAAGGAAAGGGGAAGTACTGGGGACTGAATTGAAGCCAATTACATTCCATGCTTTTATAAGTATGTCAGAATGAATTTAGTTATACATAACAAAATGTTATGTATAACTAAAAAGAACCAATAAAAATAAAATAAAACACATATTCCTTCCTTTGAGGAGTTCACATTTTAGACCTTTCTACATAAAGGTTTTCAGATTCCTTCTAGCCCAGAGTATTGCTGGCTCACACACAGCCTACTAAGTTCTACTCCATTTAGCAACTGGTCAACATCTCCCAAATGACTATGTACAGACCATGAGATCAGAAGATTCAACTTCAACTAATTATGCCTATCATACAGGTCTAGAATTCTGCTGAAAGGCATGCAGTTATACAGTAAAGAGTCAAATGATACATCTCACAATCATGTTTGATTTTTGGATCACCACATGATTTAAATGGAATAAACTAGCTTTCTTTTAATTCCTATTTTCTTCATAAGTTTCTAAAAGTAAGATGGATACCTACCTGAAGTTTGAACAGAAAAACATAAGGTCATATAAAAAAGATATTTTTAAAGCCCTCAAAATTAAAAGTCTACACATATAAATAAATACATATTTTACCTCTAAGTAAATTTTCTCTTCCATCTCTATGAACATTTACTTTTATTTCTTATTTGGAGGATATACCTGAGACTGGAATTTCTGTATTTGAAAAAATGATGACTTTATTGATCTAATTTTAACAGGTTTAAGGAGTACATTTTTTTTTTTTTTTTTTTTTTTTGTGGTACTGGGGATCGAACTCAGGACCTTGTGCTTGTGAGGCAAGCACTCTACCAGCTGAGCTATCTCCCCATCCTAAGGAGTACATTTATAAAATAAATGAAATAAGTAGAGAAGGATTAAAGGATGAAAATGTTTGGGAAGAGGCATTTAATACACCATGTATATGATTATTCCATAGCTTTTAAAATACGGACACTCCTAAAGGCAGGAAATAATATATCTAAGTGCTCCAGGGCAGTACCAAAATATATTCTTGAAGATAAAGTATCAAGCTTTGGTTTGTGTAGGAGCAAGTGAGATATATAAATGATATTTGAGAACATCAATGTAGAGAGAGTGATGATCTATTTAGATTTGTGAAAATGAGAATACAGAGTATTTGGATTTGTCATGTTTACATACCATATAAAAATGACTCATTGGTATAATTAAAAGTTTTAGAGTATTGTGATACTTATTATTTCAAAAAATATTTTTTATATTTCTGGTTTCTCTATATTGTTTGAAAATTTATATCAATAGTTTGTTTCAAAATCCAACAATTCAGAAAATTTTAATGAAGCCAGTAGATATACTAAATGACTATGTACATTCATCTTGGAAACATTCTGAGGATTATGAATTCCTATTCCAAATATTTGAGTTCACTTTTCATTTATTACTCTGCTTTATTGCTACATTTTATTCTTTGTTTATTATGTGTACCTTACTTAGTTCAGACAAAGTTGAGAATTTTAAATACCTCTAGAGAGAATAATTCATACATATTAAGAGTGCCTGGCATTGTACTAGAAATTTTCACCTAAAATGAATCTTTAAATCCTTATAATAATATGCAAAATATCAATTATCACAGCACTGTCACTCTTAGAGTTCTAGATATAGGAATAATACATTATTAGCAGTATAATAGATTTATTGAGTAGACACTCAATATTTATGCATACATATATGATAGAAAGATAAAAAACCTAACTCAGAAAACATTTGATTTGCTTGCTCAAATATAGTGTGATTAAATGAAAATACAAGTTTTTCTGACCTTGAAATTCAAACAAACCTTTATATATTGCATTCCAAATGCTAGTTTTCAAGGTAAAGATATTTTACTGTGTCTATATATAATTATCTAGAGTTGTGCTATCGATCATGCATTTAGTTGCGACATAAATATTAAGAATATGGATTAATGCCTGCAGAAAAGGAGGATGAGTTGTCATTTTAAATTATTGGAAATATAAGTTATAGGGACCAAATGGATATGATATATTAATTTTTCTTGTACTTGGTAAAGACAGAGAGGGACAGAACAGGGTAATTTTCATAATGATAAAAGTCCCACGTATCTTCTTCTAAGGTGTGACATATAAGAGCTATATGAAAGAAGATTGCTACTATAGTCCTCTGATGACTCTCATATCATTAAAGAAACACATTATTGACAAGAACCAAAGATACATGTTTATAAAATTAATATCTCTGTCATATATTCTCCTGCTTATTAAGATTCAACATATTTGCAGATTTATAGAGCTAAATGAAAACAACACTATGAAGAAAATATGAACATTTAAAATTCACAGGTATAGAGTCCATTTTGAAAATTCCACCATTTATGTCTTAAAAGAGAATCAACAGAATCAACAGATATGCTTACCTTAGAAAATTGTGCATTTATCCATTTTGTGAATGTTTTCTTTTGAACATCTTCTCTTTCATCTACAATGTAAAGTAGAAAACACAGAGTTTAAATATAATTCTTATTTTACAACCAAAATAACTATCAATTATTATGTAATATTATTTTATATTTAATATTCCATCAATAAATTATATTAAACATCAGTGATTTTTGTATTAGGCATTCAATCTAAAATTATATTTGAAAAATAATTGATGTGGTTAGGATAATAATCACTCAAATATTGTACAAAGACGTAGAAAAATAGTGGAAATAAGTGGAAAAGTATTTATTTTGCTATAATGTATAGCTAATCTATTAATTATCATTTCTTCAGTAAAACTATTCCTGATCTTTTCCCTATAATACCTTCCATCCATGTAGAAATAATTATTCCCTCTTTTGCAACACCTACATACTCTAACATGGGCTTGATCTCCTTATAGGAGAGGCTTTCTAATGATCCGAAGCATGGCTTAGTTATCTTTGCATCCCAGAACCTAGCACATTGTCTGCCCTAATTAAGAGCCCAGAAAATATATTTGAAAAATATGTAAATGCTTTAAGAGAGGGGAGATCCTAGAAGTCCAAGATTTCTAGTACCTCTTTTCATCTAAAAGTCAGGAAATTTCAAATAAAAATGCAAATGATATTCTTCATGGCTTACGTATAAATACTCAAAGGAAAAATCCCTACAGAATTATGCCAAAGGATTAGGGTGAAAAATTATTAAGAAACAGCTTTACAGAATTCATGCTTCTAAAAATTATCTCCTTTACCTAAGCCGGAAATTAGTACTGAGTAAAATGGACAGAAAAATCATCCATCTTGATTTATTGAAATGCTTTTTCAAAGTCAAAGCCTATCTTTGAATTACTCTAAATCTTAAATCTTAAATCTTTAATCTTTAATCTTAGTTAAAATGCACTAAATGAATACATCTGTAAGATATTTAAGGTTTGGGAACTTCATATTTTATTTACTTGGGTCAAAAGAACTGTAACTGAAATGCCCCAAAAAAGTAATCTTATTTGCTCTCATATTATTTTTCAGTAGTAAATCTCCATTACTTCTCTTGAAAACAGATAACATATAGTAAGGAATAGATTTCCCATAATAAATCTATAAATGCACTAAGAATACGTTTAACTTCTAATCACAATATTATTCCAGGCATAGGTGTTTTAATCAACATGTGAAATAGTAGTGGATAATAATATTTTAAACTTGGAAATTTTTACTTAGCTTCACAAAATACATTCTTCTACCATGTATATAGTCAATATTAGCATTATTGATATGGTATAGGACAAATCATGTATATAATATGAAAATATCTCCTTTGTTGACAAATGTAAATAAATAAAAATTGATAGTAATAGTTTTTAGGCCTAATGATTGCCCATTTGAATCTTTTTATTGCCATAAATTCAAAATAAAATACATATTATTAATTAAAACTGAAACACTTGAAAATGAAAAATGAATATTATTTTTACTCTTGTTAATTAAATGCACAAACGCCTTGAAGGCAGCATGGAAACCTTGACAGTATGTACAAAATGCTATGTATCTACTGTGAAATAACATTAAATATGAGGTTCAACATATAAACATCTTCACTAGATGTCATATCTTACCTCTAGTGCCTTTAATACAAGAAAAATATGACTTTGATGAAGCATATGTTTTATCTTATATAAGTATTTTCTCTAACATCATAAACATTATAATCCATTTTATCATTATTATAAAATGTATAACAATTACTAGTGCCTCACTGTTCATTGGGATGTTTTAAAATATCATCTCAATCAATCCATATATAATTTACTATTTCATGATTAGAGATATATAAATTCAGAATGAATAAAGCTAGTACGTAACAAACAAACTTGATGTAGATTATGTGAATCAAAGTCTTTGAGTTCCTCATTGATCAGATATCTCTCATTAACATTATAATTGCATATAGTGGAATGTTATAAGATATGGAATGTCATAAGATAATCAAAGTAACAAAAGCTGAACATATGAACAAATTCAAACTAACCATGAATTTGAATCCTCTATTTGGAACAACACAGGGGGTTCCATGATTATTGTAATCTATGTGAACAGCATCTAGAATTTTATACTATCTTAAATAGTATTGCTTTTATATTTACTAACTGATATTTAGTGGGTTTTTTTGTCATATATAACTAAATGGAAAAAAAATTAGATGTTTTTATTTATTTTAACTAGTACATAAAAACATAAAATATTCATATTTAATGAGCCACCATGTGATGTTTGAATAAATATATACATTTTATAATGTCAAAATCAGAGTAAACATCTATCTCCTCAAATATTTATCATTTTTTATAGTGATAACTTTTAAAATCCTTTCTTCTTGCTTTTCTAAATGTATGGTATATTATTGCTATCAATAATCACCGTACTGTGCAATAGCACGCCAGAAATTCTTGCTTCTATCTTACTATATTTAGTACCCACTAATCAACCTTTCCACATTTTTTCCATCCTTCCTTCATTCCCCAGCCTCTGACAACCACTGTTCTATTCTCTTCTGTGGCTTTTGCTAAATATTGCCATGTTACTTTTCCAGTTATCCTTCACATACCAATACCAATACCACTAACCAATACCAGAAAAATGAATTTAAGAGTTTCTGCATTATAATTTCAGTGCTGTTAGGAGTTCCATTGGTTTTTTTAAGCAATTACTGCTTTGTTAGATGTAAGAAGATACTTGATGTTTGCTTTAATATAAATTGCTTTAATTAATAATGAAGTAGGACATGTTTCATGCATTTATTGATTCTGTATGTTTCTCCTTTTGTCAAAATACTAACTTATGTCCACTGTACATGTATTTTTTGAGCACTAGATATTTTTAAATTAATTGGAATGAGATAACATATCGATAGTTCTTAAACATATCAAGTTATGGACTCCATTTGATTATCTGATAAATGTAATGAATGTTTTCTACCCAAAACATGTCTTTACAGATATATTGGCATACAGTTTACTGGAGCTGATTGACTACTTGCTAAACATTCCTATTACTATGAAAGTTAAGGATCACTATTACAAATTAAGTTACTTACACTTAGTTAATGAATGAAAACATTTTCCCAAGTGGTCATATTCCTTTTAATTTTTATTTCATTTTATTATGTTAACTTTTTATACTTTTATATATTTTAATCTATAAATTCCATTATTATTTCTCATGTTGTTTTAAAGTTAACTTATGCACTGTCACATACCAATAAATTAATCTAAAGCCAATATATACATACATCACACATACATAAATCATTACAGAAACTATTTTGATGCTTTAACAAGACAGATATTTTTGTAGACACAGTAAAGGAGAAAAGAATAAAGTGAAATTTTTTTTACTAGGAAGTTATTATCTATATGGTTCTGTTCATTCATTTCAAGTAGCACATACTCCTTTTCATTTTCTCCAGGGTTTGTTTATAACTGATTTTCTTTTACTAATAAAATATGCATGGGCATATTAATGTGAGAGGCAAAGAAGAAAATCTCTGTTAGAAAATTTACTTGAAAACTGTTCCCTGGAGATATAAAGCAGTAAAGAACTACTACTTCACAAATTGCAAAAAGTGACCAACATTTTATTTTATTCTCTCTATGTAGAAGTCCATATGAATTAGCTTTCTACCATGACATAAAATTTGTACTTCTTAGAATTAATTAGCTCCTTCTTATAAAGTTATTTTTTATTCAACATATCTGGTTCTTCATATTTTCTAAGATTAGTGCATTGACCCTTCACCCTGTTATTAACTTTTATATCCCTGAAACCCTCAGGAATATAAATTTGGGACATATTAAGTTGTGATATTCATGATTCACAAGAGCAAGTCATTGCAGAAAAATGATACCAGGCAAACTGAGAGAACATTAAATCAGGGGAAGTGGTTTCCAGTGCCAGTGCAGGACTTAAAAGAATTATGGCCTCAAAAATGCCATGCCTCAGTCTCTTTATCTGTAAAATGAGGATATTAATTACTTTTTATTTCATGGAGCTCTTGCTAGGATACAGCAGAATCATTTATGTAATTATTTATAGACTTTTTTTTTTTTTTACAGATTGTTTACTACATGCTGGTCATTGCACTAGTTACTGGAAATATAAGAGACTCAGTCTTTGCCAAAGTTCATAGCATAGTAGAAAACAGACATATTATAGATAAACATGAACTATTTTGAATAATAAAAGGTACACATATTCACAGGAGCACAGAGAAAGGGATATGCCATTGCATGGGTGTCAGAGAGGATATTTAAAGGAGGTGATGGCTAGATTGAGTCTAGAAAGATGAGTGAAAGTCAAGAAGGAAAAAGGTTGGGAAAGAAAAGATGAATCTTGTTGAGCAGGAAGCAAAGGTAAAAGCAGAAAACGAAGACACCAAAAGTGCACTGCATGCTCTTCATTAAATGCAATTCCATTTTTCTGCACACTAAAACATGAGTAGGAGAGTGACATAGGATGAAATTGCAAAGAGAGCTGGGAGCAAGATGCTGGAGTGTCTCCATGACAGAACCCCTTTCCCCTCTCTGCTATTAGATAAGACAGTATAGGAGAAAACATTTAAAAACCAGAAATAAAAAACAGTTCATTGAACACCAAGTATTATCTTTATTATACAGAGCAGTTAGCCATTATCTGTACCCAAAAAACATTCTAAATGGTACTTTTGTTAGTCAATGTTTATTGAGATTCTTATCACTTACATGACAGACAAAATAAATATTTAGGTATAGAAGGGAATTTAAAATTGATAACAGTTTAGAAATACACATAGGGAAGGAACACAAAGGGATATGAGTTTATTTTGCTTTAAGAGAAAAGACCATGAAGTAATAGGTAAGAGCTATTAGGGTCAGTCTATTCTCTGCTTCTACCAAAAATGAGAAAAAAGGAAATGAGGAATATGGAAGATTAATGGTAAACATTAGATAAGGTTATGTGATACTTAGGAGCATTATGAGGGAACAGCTCCAAACTCAGGACATATTTAGAAAATGGATTTACCATGCTATTAATGCTACAAAATGGCAATGCAGAGTGGAGGAGGTTAGAATGAAAAATGGTATGAAAAATGCTTTCCATTAAATCTGAGTAATAGCTTTTGATCAGAGGATTTTCGATTTCTAGGGCCTAAGGTGACTTTAGTGGTCAGTTTATAATGAGGAGGTCTAAAATAATTAAACATCCACACAAAGAACTGAAAAACAGTTTGTGTCAGAGGTCTCATTTCCCATTCACTCAGCAATCAATGCAATGCAGTTTCCAATGCTCATTATCTTATAAAAGTTATTTTTAATAGCATTATCTATATCCTTTCTCATTTCCAAGACAGTGATTATCTGTATCAAAACTATATGCCTAGCACTTAGCATAGAATATGTTATATAGTAAAGCTTAATAAAGGTGTTTTAAGGTAATTAAACTCAGATTTATTTTTCACTCCTCCTCTCATTTTTCTTCTCTGCAGATATGAATACTTCTACTCTATTAAGCAGAATGATGGTCCCCCAAAGATGCCAATGTTCTAATCCCTGACATCTGTGAAGAAATTATGTTATATGTCAAAGGAGAATAATGGTTACAGATGAAAAATTATACTTGCTAATCAGTTTACTCTTGATAGGGAGATTATTCTGAATTATCCAAGTGGGCCCATTGTAATCACAAGGGTCTTTAAAAGGAAAACAGGGTAGCATGAAAGGGAGAACCAAAGACAGCAGCATGAGAAGGACCTGCTGGTTTTGAAGATGCAGAGAAAATACCATGACACAAGGAATGTGGGTAATCTCTAGAAAATGGAAATGACAACAGAATAGATTGTCACCTGGAGTCTTGAGAAGGCACCCAATCCCATGGGCACTTTGAGTTTAGCTCAGTGAGGACATTTTGGATTTCTGGCCTGCACAACTGTTTCATGATAAATTTATAAATTTGTGGTGTTTTAAGTTGCTAAATTTGTGATAAGATTTATACAAATTTGTGATAGGAAACAAATATATACCATTTCATCTTTAAGGCATATTAAGTCCAACAACAAATATGTACTGACACCTACTAGTGGTATAAATATAGCTGTGAGAAAGATAATGTACCCACCCATTAGTCATTTAGCTTAGTGAGTAAAAGAGACACAAAAAGAATATTTATGTGAATTCAGATATACTGGTAAGTTTCCTGATTTAAAAAATTCAGCATTCTTTTCAAAAGCATATATTAAGGGAATTAATTTGAAAAATCCAGTATTCCTTGATGAAGTGACATCTCATCTGAGTTCTGAAAGTTAATTAAGAGCCTCGATAAACAGGGCAGAAAAGAAAACTTCAGAAAATAAAAAGATCAGGCAGAACTCTCAGGATGTAAGAGAAAGGTAGTGGTTCATTCATATCACTAGAGAAGAGGGAGAAGTATAAAAGTGGCAGAGATGTCTCCGAAAACAAGTGAAATAATCATCAACCAACTTATAAGAGTCTTTATATTTAGCCAGAGGGTAGTTAGAAATCACAGAAAAATTTAAGTAGAGCAATGGGAGTATTGGATTTGAATTTGAAAAATTTCACAATATGGAGAATATTTTGGAAAAGGTAAGGCCGGAAATAAGAAGACCAGTTAGCTGGTTATATCCATGATCCACATAAGAAGTGATGATGGCCTATACTAGTGAAATGCATCAAAGCTGGGTAGAAGTAGATGCCTACAAAGTATATTTAATAGGTATCATTGATAAGAGCTAGTTATTAATTAGAGGGGAGTTGGCATTGTTGGATCAATGATATTATTCAGATCGGAGTCTACAGAACCCAGAAAGAAGAAGAACTGTCTGTGGATGTTATGAGGGCATGGGAAACACTGGGAAATATTAAGCTTTGAGACATAAAAGGATATGTACATAAGGCTGTTGGCTATAGCACCTGAGGCTCAAGAGACAAATGTGACTTCAAAATAAAGATTTTGGAGATGAAAGCCAATAGGCACATAATTACTGAAATCTCTATAGTGACTGATGCTACTGAGATAAGTGCATAGCTTTCTAATCCACAATAATCACAGTCTCCTGGCTCTCCTTCCAACCCAAGGGCTTCTGCCTAATCTCTTTCACTGACTTACTTTCCCTTCACCCTGGAAACACTGACATTCCACCCAGGTCTTATCTATCCTTCATCTCTTCTTTTTTTGGGCTACTTTGTTTATTCTTCTTAAGCAATGTGATTCCCAACCTGCACCTCAAAAACCTCTATATATTGATATTGATGACTGATGATACCTAAATCTACATTTTTCAACTGCCACAATGTCATGAGCTTCAAGCTGACAAGGTTGACTTTAGTTAATGCCTCTACCTAAATGTACTGCCAGTACCTTAATAATATCATTCATCTTTCCTAATAAATTCACCTATACTTCTCCTCTTGTCAATTAGTGGCATCATTATCCATCTAGTTACCAAATAAGTAACTCTTTTTTTTTGAGACTATTAACTTTTTCTTCAACCCTTGAATCTCATGTTTTGTAGGGAAAAATCCTATTTTGAAGAAAAAATACACAATGTCTAGCATATATTTTATTTGTAGTTGTATTATTTATGGTTATAAAGTAATCATATAACAAAAATCTATAAGAAATCAACTATTTTAGTGTATCATGGCAAGCAAACTATTTGTGTTTTTCTAATGGGCCCCTAAAGGAGCTTTCTACATTATTGCCAATTACCTAAGGATCACAATGTGACTTTCTTAACTGCATGGAGGAAAGTCTCTTAGGGACAATTCCTATTTGTTTTTTCTATTTTAAATTTGTTCTAATTAGTTATACATGATGACAAAATGCATTTTGACATATCATATGTCAATGGAGTATAACTTCTCATAAGTAACTCTTGAGTCGTTCTGTAAGTTTGAGAAATATTTACCCTGAGGCTGAAGGTCAGACTATTTAGAATGGCATTCTAGGGGCCTTCACAATTGACTCCAACATAATTTTCTAAGCTTATTATCCATCAAACCTGTTGGCAGTCACACATAACCCTTCACCTAACATGTATCTGCCAGGTCCGCTCAAGCTACACAAGTCAAATTCCTCCATGAATAAACCATACACTTTTTTAGTCTCTTGTTCACACAGTCCCTAGAATATAAGATCGAGTTCAAATGTGAGCATTTTCACAAACACACTTTTTCCTGGTATAGTTCATCAGTCAATTTCTCTGACACATTCATAAACATTAGCATTTTGCTGTGTACACTACATATGTTTTACACAAAAATATTTAATTATGCACACACATATTTTAACCGTAGTAGATGTGTACACAGATACATGCTCAAATACTTTACTTTCTTCAACTATGCATCACAAATTATACCCATTCCCCCCTTAAATGTGACCCCCTAGATGGAAAGACTAAAGTTTTTGGAATTTTCTCACATCCAGCATGGTATATTCAAGTAGAAATGTGTCCTTAGCAAGGGTATGTTGAATGAATCATCAAATGATTAATTAATAATGAAATTAAATCATATATCTAATTCCTAAGCCAATGCCTTTTCCTTCTACATTACCAAATTGCTCAAACTACTCCATTTTAAAACTTCTGACTTAATCATCAATTAATTTTCTAAAATATCCATTAAGTTTAGATATGAAACTACTTTTCAGTATATGCCTCAAAATCTAGCCTTGGCAGCATCATTACGTTTAATGTCTTATGATGCTAATTTACTTGTTATTTTTGGTGGAATTAAAGAAAAATAATGAATAAAAGGTAAAATTTTTTTAAAAATTTAGGCTTAGGACTGAAATATTTTTATTTTCATTCTTATAAGGAATGAAAAATTCAGATAGAGATTATTTCTTGCAAACAATTTGCCTTGATTTGTCTGTGTGAATTGCATTCTGCAATATGATGAAATTGGCCTTTATTCTATCTTTCATGACTGTCATGGTTTTTAACACAATGTAAAATGCTATGAATGACCTGTCTGACCCTTTGCCTCCACCACAATCATTGCTTCTTTCTCATGTAGGTCAATTGCTTTTTATTGTAGGGAGTTGAAGGACTCAGAAAATAATTTGGAAAGCTGTGTCAGCACATACTGAATAAAAGTTCCCTCCCATTTCATGCCATTTAATCATATAATTTATGCTATATTAGCAAATAAAATTTATGGCCAGGACTTTATATAGTCACACATTTGCATATTCATAAAAATAACAATGCCATATGGAGAAAACTATACAAGACTTATAGAAATATCTTATGTATTATTATAGAAGTTGTCATGAAATATGATGTAATAACAAAACAATGGAGGATCGTATTTGAATGAGAGAGAGATCGGAACACCAAGAACAGTTATGAGGTGGTAGAAGTTGAAAAAACAGAAGGCCACATGAGAGATGGCAGAAATGGTCCATTCTTGTTCCATTAAAATTACAATATAAGCCAGTGGTTTAATATATTATTTCCAGAGTTAAATAGCCTGGATTCAAATCTCAGCTCCATTTCTTACTAGCTCTGTGACTTGGGCAAGTTACTTAACCACTAGTGGGTCACATTGTCTCCATCTGCATCACAGGAATAAGAAACGGTGGTACAGAATTGTGAAGACAAAAAGTGACACATTTATGATACATATTAATACTGAAAAACATGAAGAAAAAATGAAGAGAGAAAACCTGTAAACATTTACTTTCAGATAAATCACAACTATGGACCTGTATAAATTGTACTACCTCATAAAATAGACAAAATTTCTAGATGGCAATTGTATTAATCATCCATAAGATTTTAATAATATTTATGAATACGCAGAAATTAAACTCTTTGACTGAAAGATATAAACACAATGTAAAATGGTAGCAAAAATTACCCTTCTTCGTTTACAAAGGAATGAAATCTGCTTTTAGTAATACTGGAAATAATGAATATTTCTGTGCTACTTTACAATGTATACAATGATTTTCAATGCCTTATCTTGTCTAAACATGTATATGTATGTGCAGACTTGTCAGGGGCAAAAATAAGTTACCATTTAATTAATATACACATTGGTAGTGTGTCATGGGAAGGATCATTTATTTTTGCTGAAATAATAATCATGGAATAATTATGGCAGAATACATCAAAATAAGGTCAAGGTCTCTAATGTAATTTGGAGGTGAAATTAAATACCCGCATATTGTAGCAGAACTCTTAACTAGATACCTGTTTCCATACCTCAGTCTAGTCAATTTTTATTTTAAAATATTCAATTTCTACACTGAAAAAAGTAAAATACATTTTTCTGTAATATATAATTACTACTTTAGTAGTTGCAAAACAGTTTTTCTTGTAAATAGAAATGGAAACAATCAGCAGAAAGTGCCCAACAGTCATTTCCAAAAGTCTTCTTAGTGAGATGCTTTAGAAGGAGAAATATGGTCAAAAACAGGGTCCTTTTTCGCTATCTTTAAAAAGGATATTAAAGCCAGTAAGATATATTGACTTAACTTATACTGTGGAGTAAGAGATAAGAAAATGTTATAGTAGATATGGATAATGGTTCATGCCTTATTTCCTTGGTCCAAACTTGAGTTCACTTTTAACTTCTGTGAATAGATGTCTGGATCATAATTTTTTTTCTTACCACAAGCATCCACATCTCTCTTTCTTTATAGTGAGACTTTTTCTGATTCTAGGAAGGTTCAGTAAGCTGACCAGTAGGGCAGACCAGAAGCGATAGAAATTTAGTTCTCTCTGGTACAACCCTCAAAATTGACAGAAATTTATGAATATAAAATCCAGTGGAACAGTGGTTAATCATATTCTATAAGGCTCTTCAACGGTTACATAGGATACTGAACACACAGGATTATCTTTGCTGTCTGTTCTCTGTTCTCTCACATTCCTCATTCCCTCCTTTACGCTTCCAGGAATCACTTCACAAATTAACACCTTACACCAGTACTTCATCAAGTTTTGAGTAATTAAACCTAATCCATACAAGTACCAGACCTAAGTTTCATGACTTGTTCACATACTATCTTTGCAAACTTAGATGCATCTCTTGAGGAACACCAAACCTCAGGTTTCTACTGGAAATAATCACATAACAACCTCCTTATTGTTTTGAAGGTATCCTGTAAAGCACCAAGCATAGTATTGATCAAGAACTTAGTGCAAAATAAACAATAAATGAGTTTTTTTATTAACTGTATGCTTAATGGCATTAAGAGCTTATAGGCAGGCTGGTAAATGGCTTTATTTGGTCATAGTTATTTCATCCTTCTCCTCATTTGCCATGGTTTAGTGAGTATGGATTATACTTCCCACTTCTCTGATGTGGTACTGGTCATGTAATTTGCCTTGACCAATGGAATGTAGGCAGACATGAGAATATGTCAGTTCTGAGCTAAGGGCTTAAAAACCATAGTATTTTCACTCCTCTTGGCTCTTCCTTCTTTGACAATGGAAGATCATGCTTCTAGTAGTGTCTGTTCCTAAAAGGAGAGACACATGAAGCTGACCTAAATGTAATACAAATCTTGAAGCAGGTATGTTAATAAGAAATAAACGTTAGTCACTGAAATTTGATTTTTTTTCTTTTTTTATAGAGCATTATCCTATGATAAAGCTGATTGGTATAGCAGGTAAATAGTAAATTTATCCTATAGAATACAATTCAGTAACAGTGGTCTGTATAAAAAAAGAGAAGGTCAAATTCTGTTATTTGTATTTTAAATAAATTGTTAAAAACTTCCTAAAAGTTTTCCATTTAGAATATATTATTTTTTTCTATCTTGATCTTTCTAACTTACCATTTGCAATTTAAACATGAAAGCAAGCATGCATTTCTTATACATGTCCAAGTATTAGCATAGACAGGAATCAATCTAAAAACAATTTAAGGGAAGAGTAAGTTCTAAGGTAATTCAGTGGGTTCTTATAACATCAACAGTCAATACTGAGACTGCTCATTTATACTTTGTGCCAATTACAGAAAGCACTTAAAGTTGAGATACAGTTTAGAAATAATCATTTATTCCCTCTTCACCAAATAAGGAAGTCTTAAGCCAGTGTTTATGAAAGATCCAGCCAAAAAGTATAAATAGAATAAAGGCCAGTTTTCCAACATAAACAGGAGAAATTCTGCAGTCAGTAAAAGAATATTAGACTTGGTCCTTGAGGACAGAGTTCAGAAAATTATTACTAAGAATATGAAAGAAGTGCTGGGAGCTAATCAAATGAGGAGACATCTTTGAGAGTTAATCAGGTGCCAAAACTTATAGATGATATAAGTGGCAGAGCAAAGAAATTCCAGAGTCATACAATCAATTTTATTCAGCTTCAGTTGTTAATATTGATGACAAATGGTTAATGACAAGTTCTTCCAAGATTCTTAATGAAATATTTCTCTTTTTCTCAAGTTTATTATACCATTGATTTAAAAAAAATTCTTTTTTAATATCTGTGATAGGACAACATTGAGAACACTTCCCCAAGTACATGATACCAAAAGAGAAATTCTATCATAACTTGACTAATAATTTAAATAGATGTGAATTTATGTTAGTACATAAATTAAGTAATTTTAAAAGTTCCCTCTGCTTAGTATACATGAGTCCCCTGATACAAGCCCAGTACTAGGGAAAAAAAGTTACCAAACTAACTGCATTGATTTGCACTTAGGCACAAGTAGGTTGAACTTGTAGAGAAAAATATAGCCTAGAATTACAAAAGATTTAGAAATTGCAATGAAAATATGGATTCTAATGATATCATATACAATAAGTAGTAAAAGATCTTGAGATTTTAAAGATTTTATTGAGTTATCCATTTCATTATTACAAATTCTAAATTGTATTCTAAATTCTAGTCATTAAAAAACACTTTTTTAAGTCAAATTGGCAAATTGTTTTTCTCAATGGCTAATGTATAAAATTTGAATGGTTTCGTGTGTGTGTGTGTGTGTGTGTGTGTGTGTGTGTGTGTGTGTTTGGTATACATATTGCAAGTATACATGTTTATAACCCATCGATACATAAATTTCCTACATATCTATATTGCTGCAAAATCCTTTCTGAGAAAACCGTGGCTTTTTGTAACATTTCTTGATGATAAATGTTCATGCAATGAAGTACAGTAACTGAAACTCAGCAAGAATTAACTGATTGAGACATTTTATGCCTTAATCAGTCATAACTTTTTAATGTATGCTTTTTTTTAAAGTAGCCCATGTCATAAAGGGATCATTCAAATGTGCAACTGATCATTTTAACAACATATAAAAACTGTCATGCCATACAAGAAAAAAAAATCACCCCTTTCGGAATAGATACCGTGAATTCACAGTTTGGAAACCAGTACCACCTTCTTCTTTTTCTTCTTTTTTTTTTAAGATTTTCTTTTTCTTTCTTTTTTTAAAAAAAATTTATTTATTCATTTATTTTTTACAGACTGTATTTTGATTCATTGTACACAAATGGGGTACATCTTTTTGTTTCTATGGTTGTGCAAGATGTAGATTCATACCATTTGTGTAATCATACATGTACATAGGGTAATGATGTCTGTCTCATTCCACCATTTTTTATACCCCTGCCCCCTCCTCCCTCTCATTTCCCTCTAAATAATCTAAAGTTCCTCCATTCTTCTCTCATCCCCCACTCCCATATATCATCATTCACTTATCAGGGAAAACATTTGGCTTTTGGTTTTTTGGGATTGGCTTATTTCACTTTGTATGATATTCTCCAACTCCAACCATTTATCTGCAAATGTCATAAAAAGTAGAGTATGACAGCAACAAACTATGGTATGACTATGGCAAACTCTTTAGCAGAGATCAGAACAAAGAACCAATAAATGGTTAAAGAAGAACAGTTTTAATTGGTAAAATAACATGAAAAGAGAAATGATGTATGTTAAGTACTAAATTTGAACAAGTATTAACTGATGAGTAAATAAAATTTTGAGATAAAAAACATCTTTAGAGATGAAAAGTAGTCTGAATGAAGGTCATGCATTGTCTAAGTAACTTAGCTGAAGAGTCAAAGTAAAAAAATTGTGTAAAACTAATATTATTAGGATAAAATTAAATAAAAAGTGATGTTTTATTGACCCTGATGTTTAATAAAATGCTGAGGTCAAATAATTTGTGATCTAAATTTATGTTTATTGTCAAATTTTCAAAATAGAGAATCAGTGGATATTGAGAGCCCTGTGATTGAGGTTTCTTGTAAGATTCCTTTGCATTTTTTTTTGTTTAGTTGTAATTGCATTGCACAAGTAACTAGATATGCTTCTTTCTTCACTTAAATAATAACTGGGGGTGTCCAGTATTATCAAAATACAGTTCAAATAGGTAGATAAATTATTTCATATAGTCCCATGAAAATTATCATTCTGTCTTCCTTGGAAACCTTAAAAAGTTGTATAATTTTTGCTAGTAAAAAGAATCTTATATATATGTGATTATATGTAATTATATGAAATTAAATAAGGCTATATGTTATACATATTATATGTGTATGTATATTTATATAATATATATTAGTCACCCACACTTATAGTTATTATTTTAGGAAAGATTTCAAAAATTAAGTTAATGTATCTATGTGAAAATCATTTCTATAATTTTTGTATACTTCTCAAAAATCTATATAAAGTCACATTTATACCAGTAACAGATAAAAGGTCTCTGACGATTCATTGTAAACTACCTTGACTATGTTAAATGAAATGTAATTTATAGATATGTCTATGTGTATATCTACCTATCTGTACCTGAATGTATGTGTATGTGTGAGTGTATTAAAAGACATCCTAAGAATTTATACTTGGGAGTACAAATTGAATGTTTTGAGTATGATATGTAAGAATTAAGAAATGTTAGCAATAATGTTCTGCCATGAATGGGTAAAGTCAGTCTACCATAAAAAAAATGATTTCAAGAGAATATGTGACAGAAAAACATGGAAGACTTCGATTGCCTGTTTCAAACATTTCCTGAGAAACAATTGCAGGTTGCCCTTGCCTTCCTTGAGAAACATTTTAATCCTTAAAATAGATGTATCCTTCAGAATAAATTCCACCTTGATAAAGCTAATTCAAACTTGGTATTTGTTACTTGTAATTAGTTTTTCTAATTAATATGACACCCAAGTGATAGAGTTTACTACTTAACAGTGGAATCAGTTTTATTTCATATAATTTTTCAATCTCACATTCAGATGGGAAAATGTTTTCTTTCTTTTTGTAAGGTTATGACTCCCTATCTAAAAATTTAAGAAAACAAAATATCTCCTAACCTGAAACTACACAGAGGAAACTGATGTCACTTCTAGCCCTTAATTGGTATTTATCTGCCATAAATACATTAGGCTATTTTAGTTTGTTCAGTTATCCTTGTCTGCATAGGGCCATTTAAACCCAAACTGGAATTGTCTCTGGGTTACTATCACTGATAATAAGAACTTTCAATTCATGCCAATTATAACAATTCACAAACACAGATAGGGGTGACCAAGGAATCCAACCGGAACTTTCTGTTTAGTTTCATTAGACTCAAACTTAATGAGGAAAAGAAAAAAAGGAAAAGGCAGCACTGAAAAACTTGTAAGCTTTTTTGAGTTTCTTGCTGAAATTTAAATAATACTGTTTGTGTCTGTGAGGGGAACTGGGGTAATGAATAAAGTGAGTATTTAATTTAGTAAGGTATATATGGAAATGGAAATAAAAACATGAAAGGGAGCTTTCCTAAGACTATTTGAGCTATGTTGCCAGTCTACAGGGGATCCATAATCCCTATTCTCTGCTCTTGGAAGTATTTTGATCAAACATTTTTAAAGTACCAGCATCACTCAGAAAATTGTGAGTTCTCTAACATTTCAATGAATAAAATTCTGGAGCCCTTCCTCTACGTTTCAACTTCATAAATGGAATTAGGTTAAAGTGCTTGGTGAATACACTCTTAAGAATGAGCTATTGGGGTTGGGAATGTTTGGTAGTAGAGCACTTGCCTACCATGTTCAAGGCCCTGGGTTCATTTCCCAGCACAGCAAAAAAAAAAAAAAAAAAAAAAAAAAAAAGTAAATATCGCACTTGTCATCCTTTTTGCCCCATCTACTATCTCTTTCCCTTAAATTAGTCAGGAGACCAGGGTCTGCATTTTTTTGTATGAGGGACTGAACCCAGAGGTGTTTAACCACTGAACACATCCCCAGTCATTTTTACTTTGACACAGAGTCTCACTAAGTTGCCTGGGGTCTCACTAAGTACCTGAGGTTTACTTTGAACTCATGATCCTCCTGCTTCAGCCTCCCAAGCTTCTGGGATTACAGGTGTGTGCCACCACGCCCAGCTGGTTCTACAATTTTTAATACAACTTTGGAAAGCATGTCAAATCTTATTTTAAACATCGCAAGTTATATTTCAGAAATGAATTCTGAATATACAGATTAATTTTGATTCATCCTTTGCCTTCTTTGAATTAAAAAAAAAATTGAAAGACAAAGGACACTTTTTTTTTCAACTTTTCATCCACACTGTTCCCAGTATGTGATTCATAGATAACAAGTCCTCAATAAATTTTTACTAAATTCAACTTCTGAATTATCACATTTCCAATCCAGCCTTTTTCAAATAGAAATAAGTAAATACATTCAGTGTCTCTATTTAAAATAAGGGTGTCTGTAATCATTAAGATGTTAAATGTAGATAACTAAGAAGGTAAAACACTTTTTGGTTTTACATCACAATCAAGTTCCACCTCTACTTAGGATGTAAGAACATTGAACACTGTTCCACTCCATGAGAAGAAACTGGAGAATCAATGAAAGTATACTTTTTAGAGACAATTAGATAGTTGCTATGACTAAGCAATAAGATGAGATCAATTACCACAACATTCTCCAAGGAGGAGTTATTAACTTCAGTAGAGCACTGGAAGAAGAAATAACCACCATGTATTTATGCATAGAAATATATACATTTTAATGAGTTCTTAAAAATTCAGGTGTGGGCTGGGCATTTGTGTGATATTTTAGAATTCTTGGAAATGGAGCCTAAAAGAGTTTGCATTCATTCAGGAGTTATTTTCTGTGGGCCTCTACTGGGTACTTGCAGGAAATATTAGACATAGGCCAGGAGGTGGAAGGAAGCCTCACTCTGTGATGAACAGGAATAAAATTAAATCCACTTACCCAGACCCTTCTCTTCTAGAAAACAAGTCACTGAAAGAAAGGTAGGAAACTGCCTGCTCAGTCCAGGCAAAGATGTGCTTTTCATAGGGTGGAAGAGTGTAGGAGCATCTGGGAGAGTGGCAGGACATTCTTTTTGAAAGAGGGGTATAATAATTTTTTAGATCCAGGATCCTGAACTTAAAGGAACAGAGTGATATGTTACCACTGGGGGAGAGGCATGTATGTAAGACCTGCTGAAAACTATGATGGAACAGGCTTTTAGGTGGCACTCACCTGTAATTCCAGCAGCTTGGGAGGCTGAAGCAGCAGAATTGTGAGTTCAAAGTCAGCCTCATCAAAATAATGAGGCACTAAGCATCGAGACCCTGGCTCTAAATAAAATATAAAACAAAGGTTGGGATGTGGGTCAGTGGGTAATCACCCCTGGGTTTAATTTCTGGTACAGGAAAAAAAAAAAGAAAGAAAGAAAGAAAAGAAACCCCTTTAGCACCCCAGGTACTACACTAAGCAGCATGGGGTAATAGCAGCTTATCCATAGAAGTCTTTAAACTATGTAGTGTCCTTTCTGAAGGTTGCTGTAGCAACAACAAAACTCTAAATTACCTCAATAGTAACTCCAGCTACTCAAACCACATACAACATTGTGACAGATAAAGAGAGAGGTGCTCATTTCCAGAATTACATATTGTAATGATTTGGATCTGAGTGTCCCCCAAAGTTCATGTATTGAAGGCTCATTCCCCATTCCCCAATGCATATTCAGATGTGGGTATTTTGGGGAATTATTGAATCCTGAGAGTGCTGACTTCATCAATGAATTGACCCATTGATGGTTTCATAATTGAATGGACTATTAAGAGGTGATGGAAAATGCAGTAGGTAGGACCCAGAAAAAGGGAGAGAGTCCTTGGAGGTACACCCTAGAGAATGATATCTTGTCATTGGCCTCTTCCCCCACTCTCTCTTTACAGCTGTTATAAGGTAAGCAGTTTTGTTCCACTCTACATGTTCCACTATGAGGCTCTGCCTCACTCTAGGTTTATAGAAATAGGCCAGTGAAACATGAACTGAAACCCCTGAAACAGTGAGCCCAAAATAAATCATTCTTCCCTTAAGTTGTTTTCCTGAGGTACTGTATTACAACAAAAATGAGCTGACTAATACACATATATTTAATTCATTCTCTACTTTTGTTCCATTATGATATACAATATTCTCTTTAAAAGGAGAAAGCAAAATAAAAGCAAGCAAAATACACCCATTCTCAGGAAATAAATCCAGCAACATAACCAGATTCAGAGACAACCCAAATATTAGGAATATAAAAAAAAACTTTAAAATAACTGACTGATAAGGTAGAGTATATACAATTAAATATTAAAGGAAATGATGGAAAATTTGCTTGAACAGATTGGAAACTTTAGCACAATGATGGAAACTATGAAAGAATCAAATGGAAATGCTAAAAATAATCATAATTAAAATATTAATATGGCAGCTATAAGAATTTCTATTATAAATAAAATAACTTTGTTCTTTTGTCAATTTACAATGCTACTTTAAAAATGATACATAATTTAAATTACTATTGGGTTTATTTTTGGGAAAATTATATACCAATATTCACATCTGAGTACTCTGAAGGAAGGCATAAGACTATAATTATTTATTTTAAGAAATCCATATATGATATGAGCTTTCTGTTTGTAGCTGCCTGCATGGTAGGTATTCTTCCTCCAACCCCACTGCATCATTCAAATGAGAAAATTGCAGCTAAAATATTCTACTTGTTTGTTCAGGGTTTCAAAACCGGTAAGTGTAAGCTTCTCTGACTACAAAGGCTTTATTCTTTCCATTATACCTCTGTGCTTCTCATACTATATAATTAAATGAATCTACCACTCCATATTGTCCATTTTCACGGAGAAAGAGAACTATTCTAACTGTAACAATCTCTGCTATATGACTAGGAAATGAAATACAAGGTGGCTTCTGGGTAAATTAGAATGCTTTGTCTAAAAAAATGCAAAATTGTGAGGCATACTCCTTTCTCAAGAGCTTAAGATGATTCAGTCTCTCTCTTTTGTCACATTTTCAATATATAATTCCTGTTCAAACTTTCCATTTTACTATATCATTTCAAATTTCAATGATATTCCTAAAATGCAACACAAAAGAGAAGTAGATAATTTTAGCCATTCCAATTTGTAGCCTTTTGTAGAGTGGCATGAATAGATTTCAATTTAATGCATAAAGCCCCAGTTGTTCTTTTCCTTTTTTATCATTTCTAGATTGGTGGATGGGAAAGAATTATTAGGAAGGGAAAACTGAACCTCAACACAAAAATGAATGCCATTGAATGCTAAAGAAGTAAACAAAGTTAATGATCACAGCTATAGTATTACTGATTTATCATTTAGGAAACATAGAGGATTTTGAAAGATACTAGATTCCTAGAAATAAAAACTAAGGTTATATGTTTGTTAAATACATTCAACTTATTGCTCTAATTATTTGTGTTTTGATGTGTTAGTTTTATTGTTTGTGTTTTTGTTCTTTCTTCATTGTTCTACCACCATACAAGTGTTACTTATACTACCTGTTATCTAAAGTTTACATTAATGATTAACTCTGACCAATACCATTTTTTTAAAAATTTTTTAGTTGTAGGTGGACACAATACCTTTAATTTTATGCAGTGCTAAGGATGGAACCCAGAGCCTCATACATGCTAGGCGAGCACACCACCATTGAGCCACAACCCCAGCCCAGAACAATACCATTTGGATGGAGTTCAGGATTCAGGCAATCCTCCATAGTACCCAGAAACACCACATAGCACACATACATACGTACATCTAAATTGTTCCATTAAACATCTATGAATTTACTATGCCATAAACTCTGGTAAGTCAGTGTAGTTATCAACAAAATTCTTCAACTGTTTTAATAATTAGAACCCATAAAACACTTAGAGATTTCTCCTTAATTTGGAATTTGCTATTCTTCTGTACAACCTATAGCTCTCATTAGAATCATTAAGTCATATGCAGGATAATAACAAATGAACAGGGAAAATGTGATCATTACAAAAGATTGCCAGAGTAACAGGGGTGAAAAATGTGGGAACAATTTAGAATTCCCAATTTCCCACTCCAATAAAATAAAATAAATAAAAAGCCCTTTCAGCTTCAACTGTAAGCACCATCTGATCTATTTCTCAAAATCCTCCAGAAAGTTTTACTGAATCATTACAGATCTGTGCAATCGAACAAGTCAAACATGAACCAATTCTTTCAGAATGACTACTAAAGTGCTCAATATTTCCAGTATTCTATTTATCTGAACAAAAGAAATAAACAGGTACTTGTCAGGGTTATGAGGAAATGATCCAGTCTCTGCTTCTTTTTTCCTTACTCTTAAATTTAAGGAAAATGCACTTACACATGCATTCATGCTTGAACACACTTTACCAGAAGCCAAAATTAGAAGCTATGGGGGAAAACAAATAAAAAACAAAGAAGTTTTGACAAAACTAGAATGTCTTTCCACAAACAACCAATTCTTTAAATGTGTAGCTATGCTTAGCGGAATTCAACTTTTTAAATTTATTTGGGTAAAGAGGCAAAAGGAATAGTTTATGCTTAACTCCTGTGCTTGATGATGAAACCTCTTTCTTTATCCCCCTCACACCCTTTAGTCAGTCCAAATTTGCTTGTGGAAAGTACTGCCAATAGCATGGAGGAGGGAGAACAATAGGAATGGAATACCTCTGCACGTTTTCCTACAAACCAGTCTGTTTAGTCAGCTCATTTAATTTTATATTTGTGAATATTTTTTAAAAATAGAGGAGGGAATGGCAACAATTTATAAAATCAAGTCCTAGCAGTTCCAGTTAACTGTGAAATGAACTGATAAGATGTACATTGACTTAGTTTGGGGAATAATTTATATGGTTTTCTGAAATGACTTCTATTTATTGCCTTTTAACCTGACAATGAAGTACAGAAGATGGGAACAAAAATAAGAGCGATTCCAAGAAAATGTTTTATGCCCAAATGCTAATTCAGAAGAGTACTGGAAAAGAAGATGCAAGAGAATGCTAAGCATGGATTCTGGGCCATCCTTAAACAATCCACAGCTGAAGAGCTGTTTGCAGAGATAAATTTATTCTGTGTTCAATGTTTCTTGACCTACTTCTTATGAGGAAAATTCTGCCAGAAAAACAGAAGGAATTCATTTTTCACTTTATCTTGAAGTTTACCTTAGGACAAAACACATTAATTGTACAAAAATATGCCTGATTAGGTATGTATAAACAGACTCAAGAGGATTTGGGTGAAATATTTCCTAAGTTGTTCCATGCAAAAAATATAAAAAGTAAAATACTAAAGGATAATTAGTAAAAGGCAACTCAGTCTCCAACAGGGAAGTAACTGGTGACATGCTAAATAATGGAGGAATCATTATTAGGAGAATATGAGGAAAATTTGTTGAGGGTCAGCTATATGCTTGATGCTGTATTGTATATTTAATCCTCACAGCTACAGACTAAGAACAAGAATTAGACATTTTATTTCCTACCTACACATAGGAAACCTGAGGTAACATAATATTAGTTGTCCATGAGCACAATGCATCTGTGGATGAATCTAACGTTAACTAAGTATCTCCACCTCTTAACAGTGCCATCATGAGAACTATGTGCATGAGCATGCATGTGCACACACACAGTATTTCCTGAGATTGTGCCCATGATCTGAAGCTCCATCCTTAGCAAGTAAGAAAGGTCCTGAATCCTCACTACCTTCGGATTGTTCAGAAATGCAAAATTTCTAAGTTACAAAACTAATTACTGATACCACTAACACAAGGAAATATATTTTTGAGTATTGGTGAACTAAGACTCTGGTCTAAACAACAGGAGTGGACAAACATTGTTTAAAATTTTTACCAGCTCTCACTGCCTATAAAGACAAGATGAAGGGGAAGTTACAGATAAGTGAGAGTTGGAAACTATGTGGAAAGGGTGTTGAATTCCTCTCCTACATCCCCTTTCAAATTCATCTGAAGAGGAATGTAACACTGTACTCTTAAATAGGGGCAGACCTAGAGTGGAAGAAGGTGTCAGAGGTGTTAAGCAATAGTACCTCACAGAGGTCTGAATATCTCAACAGTTTCACAGATGAGCAGTTACCATGCACACTGGTGCTTGAGAAAGCAACAGAAGTTAGGACAGCAAGTTGGCAGTCTTACAAGAGTATGGCAACCAGGGTACAGACATCTTGAAAGCACAAATGCAGAATGGGCAGTTCAACTAGGGAGCAATACAGATACTGGCTCACCTTAGAAGATGCCTTTGTAGAATAGTCTCTCACTCACAAAGACCAAACTGGATGTTGCATTGCTATGTGTTTCTGACCCAAGATCAGAAGACAGGCCTAACACCACAAAATCAAGTACAACCCTTAGATTATTACCATCCTGGGGAGAAGGAAGATCCCTGATAAACTTTGAATGTGTCTGGTAAACCTGAAAATTCATTAAATTTAATTAAGATTTCCTGAGAACAGAATATTAAGAAACCTGTTAAATGAGAAAAAAAAAGGAAGGTACATGGCAGAAATTTAATTTAGTTATGGAAAAAGTAATAAAGTAAAAGTTTTGACCTACTTAAATTAGTGTGATGGGGAAAGTTTTCCCACTACAGACACGTAACTTAATTCAAAGGCATGGGACTCCAGGCTTAGAGTGATTGGATTTATTTATTTATTTATTTATTATCTTTAATAACTTTAAGTGGTTGACAGGGGACTCAAAATTACTCTTGTGATTATAAATGTCAATGTTCTTTCCCATACTTATCCATATTTTTCCTGACACCTAGTTAGTCCTTCATAAATTGAAGGACTATAAAATGAATGAGTAAAAAAGATGTATTTCTTAAGTGCCTAGTAGAAGGCTACAAAAGAAGTGGGTATCTTCTTATATCCTGCACAGCATTAAGCACAGTATTGGAAACCAAAATAGAAGAGGGGACAGTTAATAATATTGAGTATCTGCAAATTGCTAGACACTGGTTTAAGTTTTTTTCATGTATGTGATTAGTTTAATCCTCACATTAATCCATGAGGCAAGGGAGAGATAAGATAAAACATTTGGCAAGATAATGGTAATAATGTACATAATTTGAGTGCTTACTATGATCCCCTTACTAAATACTTTACATATATTAATATGATAAATTCTCACAACAACTGTATCAGGTGGATACTTTTCTCCACTCAATGCATGCATGTGTTATGTTTTGGATATGTGGTGTCCCCCAAAAGATCCTGTTAATGCAGGAATATTTAGATGTAAATAATCACACTGTGAGAGTTGTAACATAATCAGTTCATGCTAGTTTGAATGGACTGACTGGGTGGTAACCAAACCAGGTGGATTATGGTCGAAAGAGGTGGGTCACCAGGGACATGCCTTGGAAGGGTTATTCTTTTCTGCAGCCTTTGCCTCCTCCTGCTCTCTCTGATTCCTGACCATAAACTGAGCAGTTTTCCTCTGCTGAGCCATTCCATTATGATGTTCTGCTTCACTTTGGGTCCAGAGTCATGGAGTCAACCATCTATAGACTGAGACCCCTGAAATTGAGCAACAAACTCTTCCTCCTCTAAGTTGTTCATGTTGGGGTTTTTCTTTTTTCTTTTCTTTTCTTTTCTTTTTTTTTTTTTCCTTTCTTTCTTTCTTTCTTTCTTTCTTTCTTTCTTTCTTTCTTTCTTTCTTTCTTTCTTTCTTTCTTTCATTTTTTGGTCACAGAGACAATAAAGATAACCAACACACATGAGAATCAAGGTTTATAAAGGTTCAGTAACTGGTCAAGGTCATATAGATCCTTAGCAATATGGGATGAGCACAAATATAAACCCATGGCCTTCTAACACTATTATAAAACCAGTAGCAATAGGTTGGGCTGACTGATCACTGATTCTGGAGCTGACAATGGGAAAGTAAACAACAGTCACATAACAATGCCCACAGTCTGAATAGAACAATATTATGGATGTACCCGAATTTTTTAACTTTCCACTGTATTCAATTCCACTTTCACTCTTCTGTCTTTTTGTGCCAGTTTAAAGATTGGTGCCTCCCTTTTCTTTGACCCAAATATTTAAAACAGGTCACACGTTTAAATATGGCAAGCCCTCCAGCCCTGCAAATGATGGGCAATAAAATTTGTTTTTTTAAAAGATTATACATACCTACTTTTATATTTTTAGGATGCATAGTGCCTTAGAAATAGAAAAATTACATTTAATTAATATAGATCTTCCTCTTTTAAAAAACTGTTTTCTAATAATAAAACAAATGAATTGCTTTTCTTATGGTTTTATCAATATGATTTTTATGTTCAATATGATTTTATTTAAAAATTTACAAAGCTGAAGGAGGATTTGTTGTGAGCCCCAAGACCACAGAATGTGTTATTTAGCTACAAAATGCCAAGTATCTGGCTCAGTGTGTGTTGGAGTGAGGATCTTGAATAGAAACTTCCTTGTTCTATAATTATTTAATCAAAGCAAAAATGGTTAAATATATCAATTTGCTTTTTAAATTATATTAAATTGATCATTATTATTGAAATCTTTAAAACAAGGTACTCAAATTTACAAATCTTAAGAAAAGTTATCCAGTACAAAACTGCTTTTCTGCAAAGTTCCCTCAGAATTATCTGTTTCCCATATCTGTTTCCCAAACACTCTTAGTATCCCAAGTCACTGGCAGTGAATAAAAGTGTAGAGGAAATAATACCTGCAATTCTCTATGAATTTCATTCCAAAAGAATTTTGGATATTTTTATGAAGCAATGTGGGGATTGGTTCTGAATAGGGATTACTATTTTATCTTTTATTTTTATAATTTATAGCTTACTTTCTTCCAAAAGTTATTTGAAATAAATGTTCTGACCACTCTGTAGAAGATTCAGATTTAAAAATACACAAATCTATTAACCTAACTTTATACATGCATATAGTAGTTTTGTCAAGAAACAAAGTGCTTTAGAAGAACAAACTAATTTTATAGTTATATATGCACACAATAGATTCACATTTTTATACTTATTCATCATTTATGTTTATTCATTTTTATTTATTTGTTGATTGTTCAGGCAAACAACAGCTAAAATCTGGTATCGTTAGTTAAGTTCCTTTATGTTTACATCAGCTGGATAAGTGTACTTGCAAAACTGAAGCCTTTGCATACTCATAACTAGGGCAGAAGAATGTGTTACAAATTTAAAGCATTGCAGTCCAGCAATATTCAACACTGAAAGTTGCTTAGAGAAAGGATAACTTGCAAAAAATGAATGGGAGTTGGCAAACTACTGAAGGAAAGACAATTACCACAATCTGTATGGCAAACAAAAGTCAGGGGGCCAGAAGAAAAATGTCAGAGCATTCAAGGCAGAACATATAATGATGTGAGTGAGACATGGCTGAGGTGAATCTAATCACTGCAAACCAAAATTGTGCCTCAACATAACTTCTAGCTTTGTGTGGCCTGATGGGTGATTTATTCACTCGATTTTGTATATTTCCCTAGTCTCACTGAATTCCAGATATAAACTTGAGTTGAAGAGACCTAGTCTTCTCTGTCAGACCAAGGACGTCATGAATTGTCTCCATTTAGCTGATTGCACTGAGCTTGCCAAAGGAAACTTCAAACATGTAGTAGCATCTACTCAGTCTGAGCTCTTAAAAGACTTCTACCACAATTCACAAGGATTTGTTTTTGTACCAGTGTTTCCAAAATCAATACAGAAACTTCCATGGAAATGGAGCCCTTAACTTTTCACTGTTACCATAGTGGAATTTATTTGCAATTGTTTCCGCTAACATACACACATTCAATTTTCTTCACACACTTTTAATGTAAAATCTATTTTAGTTTCTCAGAAGACTATTTTTTCCCCAGTTATGGAGTCTACTATCCCTTAAATGATAAGGCTGTCACTTCCTCAGCCTGCAATATTCATGGCAGAAATATTTTGGTATATGAAAATGAGGAAAAGAGAAGCAATATTAAATTCAGGATGCTGGGGAAAAAAAGCAAAAAATAAAGAAAGAGAAATGTTAAATATAAGACATGGGTAGGGTAGATTTAAGATGCCTGTCTGTTTCTGCATAGGCAGCCACTTTTTGCTCTAAATACTAAACTTGCCAAATGTAGGCCACCTTCCTCCAGAGAAGAGGAATGAAGTGGCCACTATGGAATAGTACCACAGTGAAATTTCAGAAGGCTATTATATTACTTGCTCATCATCTATAATACATTTTGAAAATGAAAAATGCATATTTTCATGATTATTGATATTAGAGCAAATCAGTAAGGCCAACATAAACCTGGATACATTTGGTAAATTCACTTAAATACTGAAATCAACCAATTCTTTCTCACTCTCATTTTTTCCTTTCATAAAATATGCTAATTCAGTTTAATTGTCTTAGTTCTCAAAGTGGCCCAATGAAATGCTTCCAGATTATTTGCAAATATATTTGCATTTAAAATTCCTTTTCTTGGGCTGGTGGCGTAGTTCAGTGGTAGGGTATATGCTTAGCATGCATGAGGCCCTGAATTCTATTTCCAGCACTGGAAATTAAAAATAAATAAAAAATAAAATAAAAGACCTGTTCTTAGATTTTTAAAATAGAAACTAAAATAGAAATATTCATTTATGTATACCAAAGCTATTTTCTCTTTTCACAAATATTTATGTTCATATGTGTATTGTTTAGGTTTTTTCCAGCATCAATAGCATTCCTAAGCTTAAAACTAAAAAAGTGAACAGTTTATGAAACATCTATTCTGTTTGCACAATAACTCATTAGTGAATTGAGGTCAACTTTGATCAAAATGTCTGCTTTGACTAGGCATTTGTTAATAACTGAACTTTTCATGTGACATGTATGAAATAATAGGTTCTCTAGGTTACCTTCCTTTTTCTGAATATTTAGAAAACATTTACAAATTATTAATTTATTAAATGAAAACATCTTAAATGTTCCAGGGTATTGGAATTGGTTAAATATGGGGTAGGAATAGGATTGGGGCTAAGGAATTAATGTAAAAAATTCCTAAGAAAAAAAAGGAAGAGAATATAAGACTGAAAAGAATCCACACATAATAAATGCCATTATTAAATATTCTGAATGAGTGCACTTGATTTTCCTTCATCACTACTTCATTTTAAACCATCCAGGTCAACGATTGTCAACCAATCAATCTATATCCTCTTTGAGCGGAGATCAAGGGCAATAGCAGAGCCTTAATGATTTCAATCTCCAGGCTTCAAGGGGACAGATTATTGGGACTTGAAGCAAATCAGTCTTTCACAGGGCAATTCAGCCCACAGCCCATTGCCTGTGATAAAGCTTGATTAGAATAGAAAACTGCTATCTTAGCAAAAATAAGACATAATTATGAGGAAAGAGGAAATATAGCTAATGAACTTTAATGTTCATAATAAGATATAGTTAATGTATTTTTATAAGTTTTCTGTAGACATAATGTTGTCACTTAGAAGTATAAAGAGGACAAGATGAAAATCATAACAGAGTATTGAAGTTTCTTTTCCTTATTTTCTCTTGAGCAAAGTTAAGATAGGTTTCCATGTCAAGCCTACGTATTCTTCCAGGCCAATCTCGGACCCATTTTCCAAAACCGAGTAACTGAAAGCCCAGAGCAAAAACTTGTTTAAATACTGAAGTCCTCACAATGCTACATTTTTCAGAAATTCACTTATGCCTTTAATATATGTAATGTACCCTTTAGTACATAATTACTTGCTAATGTTTTCATTTGCATATGATTTCTTTTTAAAACTTGAAAACATGCCCCTTTTATGCAGGTATCTTTGGATTCTTCATCATCTTGATTGATTATTTTGAATACAACTAAATGTTAGTTTCACTTAATGATTATAATTATTTTTAAATACCATATATAAAAACAAGGAAAGGGTTTTCTATTTTAAATACCTTTTAAAGGCATTCCGTCTATATGACTACATGACTGAGAAATTAGAACACTTTTCCTGCAGTTAAGACAGGACTTTTCTGAAATGTACACTAAAGATCCAGAATTTGATCTTTAATGTAAAAAAAAGGAGAAATAAAATTTAAGTCAAGATAGAAGTGATTTTTAACAGCACTTCAAGTACATAAATTATAACTTAAAACACTGTCCTTCAAAGTTACAAATAAACCTGTTTCCATATTGTTTTCCCAAGAACAAAATTTCACAGAATAAAAACAATTTTGAAATGCTAGATTCAGCAAAACAAAACAGGTTAACTCATCTTTGGATTTCTTAGAAACTTCCATGTACAAATAGCCTTAACTAATATCCCAAAGGGAGATATAAACTGAAGGGTTTTTTCCTCAAGAGTTATCTGTGCATGGTATTTTTTTTTTTCTCCCTAGAATTGGTTATTACTGCTAGGCTCAGTGTTTTTTACACAGTTTATAATACACTCATGTAAGTTTACTGCCCTCTTATAAACATATTTTGAGAATACAGAAACATTTATTTAACTAATTAATGAAGAAACAGACAGGAAATTAACGATGATTCAATGGAGAATTCAAGAAACTGAACACGCATAATCATAGAAAGAAAGGAAGATGGAAACAGAATTCCAAAATAGATATAAAGCTAGTTAATATCTAAAAAGGCAATAAAATCATATCCCTTGATGATACATTTTCTACCATGAAAATTATTTTCCTTTTTATTGAATAAAAATTTATAAGTTCATGTAAAACCTCTCAGAATCTGAGCCCTAATCAAGAGAAAATACTAAATCAAAGAAAGATGCATTCCCACAGAAAATTTTTAAAATCTTGGAGCAAGTCTTTTAAACAATGCTTTGGTATGACACTAAAAAGATATCTCTTGGTCTTTTTGCCTTATTTCCATATTCTAGAGTTTAATAAGCTTGAAGGTATCATAATTACTCATTTCATTATATGATAAATGTTTACTGAGCACTTATTATGTATCAGGCGTTGTGCTAAGGGCCAGAGAAATGATGAATAGGATAAATGGCCATCTTTCTAGAAGTTAATGAAGGACAAGGATATGTAAACAGGAAATTACAAAGTAGTTTAATGTCTGCTAAAATAGAGTGACTTCAGGATATTAAGATGATACATAAGAGATATTTCTCCTTAAGACCAATCTTAGTCATATTCTGAAAAGGAATATAATTTCAATGACAAAATGAAGTTAATTGGGTAAAGAGTATGGGTATGAAAGTGGAGGATTAGAGATAGGAGTAAAAGGCCACTTCAGGGAGAATATCAGAAGACAAAGTAGCAATTTCTCTAGTATGACCAGTGTGTCTAATGTAGTGATAGAGGGATGTATGGGTTTGGCAGGTTCTGGGGATAGGGGATTGCAATAAAGAGATTGTGCAGAGATCAAGTAATGAAGAAACTGGTAAAACATCTTAAAGAATTCAGATTTTTATCTTTGGGGCAAATAGAATTTAAACATTTTTATCAGGTTGGGTGGCATGAGCTAACTTGCATTTTAGGAGAATCATTTTTGATAAGTTTGTGCAGTGGACTTGGAGAGCTTGAGAAGGGTATAACGGCAAATAAAGAGACAAGGAATCAGGCTATTGAGGCTGTTGTAGTAATTCATGTGTAAAGTGTCATAAAGGAAGATAGTAACCTTGGGAACAGAGAATTATTAAACTGGTTAATTATTTGACATATATAAACCACAAATCCAATTAAATATTTCAAATTTTCTCACTTTCTTTGACATTGGTTAATTTTGAATGTTTATATAAATTGGTTATGAGATATATATACACACATACAAATATATATAATCTAAATATATATAATCAATTTACCAAAGCATTCAAATATATATCTCATATATTATATATATATGTATATATATATATGCTTATTTCATGTAAGTATTTATCTTATAGATTTTGGAGAAGAGTGCTGGTTTAACTTTTTTAAAAATATCTCTATGTCATGTCCAGTGATGACAATAGACTTTGATCTTCTGGTTATACTGCAAGTCATTTAACAGTAATTTTTAGCTAAAGAAAGTTTATAAGTTAAAGTAAACATAAAGCAAATTTATTTGTGAACTTTAAGCCCTCAATATCAAGGAATCTGAAAATAATGCAGTATGATGAATAAAATATTGAATTAATTCAAAAAGTTATTTAGTTAAATTTAGTTTGAGGAAATCATGGAAGGTTTTCTAGGGTGGAAACAACACAATCCAATATAGATTTTAGAAAGCATCCTGGCTGCAGTGTGGAAAACTGAATCACAGTGTTGGGAAATTGATCATCCATTTTAGGGTAATTACAGCAATCTAGGCAGGTAATGTTAGAGAAGTGATGTAGAGAGAATATACAAGCAGGAAATCTCAAAACCTGAGAAATTTGGTGCATGATACTGTCTTTGAATGAGCTGGAGAATGTGGGAGAAGCATTGGTTGGAAGGCAATTTTTGAGTTTGAACATAATGACTTTGATTAACTGTGACATAAGTCGGCATAATTGATAGGGAAATGTAAGTCTCCAGCTCAAGAGATAAATTTGATGAGAGATAAAGATTTGGATGTCATCATTCAGAGTTGCTATTGCCATAGGTTTGGATGAGATCAAGAAAAATGTATTGATTAAAAGATAAGGTTGAAACTGGAGAATAAAAGAGATTCGCAAAGGAGAGCCACCCTCCAAGAAAATTATAAAAGTGATGGAGAGATGTAAGAGGAAAACTAGAATAGTTGAATATCCTAGAGGCTTAGGGTAAAGAGATTTTTTTTTTCAGCAGGAACAACTGATCAACAATGCTACAGGATGCTGTAGAGTGGGAAGATGAGATCTGAAGTGAATTTGGGCCTTGAGAAAATCAATTTTAGTTGAAGGATGTGAAAGGTAATCTCTGTCCAGATTATCCAAGATTAGGGTAACTAAGTAAGATAAGGAAATTGGTAAAATAAATATAAAAACATTTAAAGTTTAGTATTAAGGGTGGCAAATAACAAGTTTGGTAAGGGGATGAGAACAAATTAATCTAACTCAACACAAATGCCTGAACCTAAAGAAAAAGTTTAGAAGCATTCCTCAACCAGGCATTTGTTATTTTGGCAATCAATGGGAAAATCTATTTTTCTCTTTGAAGGTAATGCCACAGCAGTTATCACTATATTTTAGGACTTGCAGGTTGAATACTGCCAATTCTCAAATTAATAATTTTTTATTCACCCAACTATGGAAGAATGGTTAAAAAAACAGGGTTTGTAGTCTGAAAAATATGCTGTCTATTCTCTGAATCTCCGCATGACGGCTGTATTACCCATTTACAAAATACTAAAACCTTTTAAAACTTCAGTTTTTTCATTTGTAAAGCAAAGCAGTAACAATAACTCTCTTACAGAATCATTGAGAAGAATAAATGAAGAAATGAATGTATTGCTTAGTATAATATCACTCAATCTTTACAACAAATCACCTGAATAGCTCCTTATGCTACCTATCACTCCCAAAATTTGTGACTTAGTAGTTCTTAGGTAGAGTCTGAGAATTTACATATCTGACAAAGTTCCAGGGGATACTGCCGGTCTGAATCATACTTGGAGGACAACAAACCCAAACAATGTACAGATTAGTGTTTCTCTGACGGACACAGCCCCAGGCTGCTCACAGAATGATGATCATCTAGGTACCTGAGAATAGAAAACCCTGCACTATACTCATCACAGTCGGCTGGATTCCTCCTACAGTACATCTTCCTGCTTTCTTACATTAGCATAACATGCCCACTTCTCCAACCCCTTGCTCAGTTACCTGACCCCTATACTTTCTTGTTATTCGTTCATTCAACAAAATCTGCTGCAATGCTCACTTACACATAAATGCTTTTTCCCTGCCATTTTTGTCTTTATATAATTAGTACTAAAGAGTTGTTTATACCAAAATATCCCTTTCACAGGCATCCTGGAATGGACCTCTGTATCATTTCTAGCTCTTATTAGGGAATCTCTGATAATAAGAGTGCCTCTGAACCATGCCCTCTATTGATGTGAGTATTATTGTTTTGATGAGATTTTCTCTTAGTCTCCTTTGTAACAAAGAAAGCTCATGACTCATGGGGCTCATAAAACATTCACTAACGACTGAAAGCAACAGCAATTAATGACATATGTGTAAGTACATATTGATCAAATTAGAGATTTTTTTTACAGCTCAGTAACATTTCTAACAATAGCATTTTGGGAAATTTCATATATAAATAATACAAGGGATGAGTTTTTGTTCGTATTAAACAGATGCCAGATCATATTATTTAGAAGTTTCTAAAATTACAAAATTCAAAATCACATTATCATTTTAAAACACATAAAATGAATCCTTTTTTTCTTCAGTGCTTCTCAGTCCTGTGTGGAAAATAGTTGGTCAAAGCCATATGCACCAAGAGGCAAGAGAAATTAACCTAGGTACCATGTGGTACAGGTTTAAAACCTGTTTTTTTTTTTTTTTAAGATGAATTAACTAAAAACATTTATTTCTGAAGGAGCTTGGCTAGACAAGGGAGACTCAGGTAAAACTTATGTTTTCTATAACAAGTGGTATTTTAGTAGAGGATGAATGCATAGATGGTAGGTATATTGTATGGATCACAATGCAGGCACAGAAAATTAGGAGAAACAAAATTCTACACATTTCCATAAGCAGGTTAGAAGGGGAAAAGAGCCCTAAACAATCCAGCATCCTTAAGTTACCTTCATGCTCTTTTCCAGCTTGAATTTCCACTAGCCTTTTAGCCAGAGACTACTCTGCTGACCTGTATCATTACAGGTAATTTTGGCCAGTTCTCAAACTTCATATAAATAGAAAAATAGAGTAAAGATTATTTATCTTCTATTCTATATTGTGTTCGTGAAATAATTCATCCATGTACTTACAAGTAACAGTTCTATTATTTTGTACCATTCCATTATATGAATATACTGCATTTTATTATCTATTCCAGTTCTGAGGAACACTAAAGCTGCTCCAGGTTTTGCTACTGTGTAAAATACTGATATTAACAACCTTGCACATGCCTCTGTGGTGGTCACATATATTCATTTATGTTGGACACATACATATGAAAGAAATTTCTGGGTCATAAATTTAGCTTTGGTAGATATTACCAAACATTAATTTGCTCTCGTACAAGTAATATTTGAGAGTTCCAAAAGATCCACACATTCTCCTTAACACTTGGTGTTGTCATCTTACTATATTTTAGCCATTCTAATGTGTGTGTAGTGGTACTTCATTGCATTTTTATTGTACTTGTGGATGATTTTACTTATGCCTGGAGACTTTACACCAGGGGTAACCACTAACACACCAATGGTCACAGCCATATCATACTTGACTATGTTCCTTTCATAACTACTGACAATGACTACAGGTTGCCTAATATTATTTTTTATCTTTTATTCAGACTCCCATATCATTGAGATCATAAACTTCCTCACTAAAATGATCTCCATCATTAGTGTATCTATCATGTATCATCTCCCCAACCTCTAATTATATTTCAGCAGGATGTGGCTCCTAGGGAAACCAGTAAAAGAGGGCTTATTCAGTTGATATATAAATTTTTTGCAGGACTTTGCAGGTCATCTCATGACCATGATATAAATTTTGAAGATGGAAGCTGAGAATTGAAGATGTCAGGGGACACTGGGTTGTTAATGGTATTGAAACTGCCTATGTTATACTGCTTTTGAGAGAGATATTAAACCATCATCCTTTTTAATCCACTGTTGTTCAGGTTTCTTTTGCCAATACCCAGACTGGGGTTCAGTCATGTCTCAGTAGAGGAAGAAACTCAAGTCTTTGCTTACTTTTCTCCTTTATCAATGCACAGATGAGAGGAAATAATTTCCTATAGCTAAGCCCATAGTTGATTCAATAAAAACTTTATTCTTGCTTTTAAAAGCTTATACTATAAAATAGGTGCAGTCTTACAAAGGTTTATTTGTTGCATGGTGTTGGGTGATGGATGATATGAATTTTAAAAACTCATATTTGTCTTTTATTCTGTATTTCCATAACAAAATGGTAATTCAATCAAAACATTAACTTTTCAAAAGGAGATGCAAATACCTATTCTACAAGAATTAAAGAACAATCATTTCTGCTAGTGCTATCAGTCAAGATCAGTTTTCAGTGAGTTTTTTAATAGTATCTTTCAAAACAAATGGTAAAGTAATATGAGACAATGGTACTGCTAAAGAGACGATATCCAATGACACTTGTTGAAGTATGCTAAGGCTGACTTCATTCTGGGACATCATAGTACCCACAAGATCCCACTACTTCAGGATCTTCCTATGGAGGAGAAAGACTGGGTTCAACTCTGAATACAGCAAGGGCCAATGGGAATTTATAACCAAGGAACAGTGAAAGTGTCCTTGAAAGAAAAGTGACTAAGAAGAAATACCAGAGGTAAAGAGGATTCTAAATGGACCTACCAAAGTTCTTGATAAAGACAGCTATGGTGATAAGACATCACCTGGAAGATGATGGATGAGGGATCAGATCAGATATCAAGGATGATCAGTTATCAAGGATTGGGTGCCCTCTGGAAAAAATAATGGGATTTTTTGTGAAAACTAGATTTTACAAGGAAGGATACAGATGGGCCTAAGAGAAGATTCAAAAACCTGAATAAAGTGTGTTTAAACAATTTATTTCAATACTAGCATAGTTGTTAAAGGCTACAGAGTGATCAAGCTATGTATTTATGAGAATATTTCATGAAATTCTAGTCCTTTAGAAAATGATGTATTACTTGACAAAATCATATCCTTGGTGACATAGAATAGAGAACATTGGGTTAAACCAAGTTAAACAAGATATTTTTATACTACCAAACTTCTCAAGGCTTGAGTTATGATTTTCAAAATAAGGAAATTTAATTGTCTTATTCTAACAATTTGTTTTTCATTCAACATCTTATAGGATCGATGTTCTTTAAAACTTTCTTTTGGAAATGCTGGCCTACCCTCATCCATTACATAAATTATACATTTAAGAGGATATTGGTTCTAAATACTTTAACTTGCTATCAAGGCAGAAATTTTAAAACAAATCTTCTCTTATTGTGCTATTCTCTTTTAAATCCAAGGAAAAAGCCATTAAGTTGAAAGTTATTTTATTCGGGGACACTTACAAAGATATATACTCACTCAGTAGAAACTTGCATAGTATTACATTTGAAAGTGGATATATCTTTTAGTGTTTTATGTACAGATCATAGTATGCAGATTTCAACTGGGGAAAATGAATCCCTTTAACATTCAAAGTGAAGAGATTTGGAAAAGTCTTTCTTGATCTGCTGCACTACTTGAGTAACTTCTGGCACATTTCTAGGTTAATGCAGAATGGCAGTGATACTGCTGCCATATTTGATTAATCATCATGTGTCAGGTATTTGATATTCTCCTAGATTGCTCAATTAGGGTGGTATTTTATCAGTGGTTCTATGGAAGGAAAGAGGGTACCAAATAAGTAGAAATTGTTCCATGATGCAGTTTTATTCCTGTTTTCTAAAAAAATCAAAGGTAGCTGATACCACTTTTCAGGAATACTTCCATGGATAGATAATAGCAGCAAATTCACTCCTATGTTCCTTCTAGAAGTTTTCAGGGAAACCCCAAAAAGTAGGGTACACATTTACATCCAGCTAAGTATCAACCAAATCTAGAGCAGTGTTTCAGCTATCACTTTAGAGTTGCAATCTCTTTAGAGTTCCAGGTGTCCCTTTTATTTAAAATATTTTCCCTGATACCTTTAGTACTATTCATTTGGTAAAACGTAGTCAATATTGACAGAAAAGAAGAATTATTCATTGAGCTTGAGCATGTCTCTTCTTCATTTGAAGATCCAACTTTAGATGGCAACTGTGGATATCTCAACATTTTAAGAAGAAACTACATGTTACTAAAAATTTGCTTGCTGGTCATATAAGTTATTAGTAAGAACATATGCATTTTGAGTAATAACTCTTCTTCTTAGTAAATGTTGAACAAATTCCTGAAATGGAAAAATTCTTCCTTTAATAAGGCCAAATTAAAATGTAGGAGTCTGGATTTAGGAGTCTGTTTTTCATGATGAATAATCATTGGCAATTGGATTTAAATGGCACAACAGAAGGAACTGAATTGATATTGAATAATTTTTGAGTTCTTAATCCAACCTCTATTCTTGAATATGTATTTGAGATTGCTTTGTGCATTTAACTCTTATCTATGTATATGTATACAGTAATTGCATAAATGGATGGTTTTTGTTTCTTAATTAAACCCAAGGAGCTGATGCTACAATTTTCGTAAAAGTAGCAACTACTTTTCTCAATTTGTGTTAAACCTTTATAATAATAAATATGAAGTCTTAATGTGCCAATATACTTGCAATCATCAATAAATATATGGCATGTCTCCACTAACAAGCAGATTGGAAAATATGGTATTATTCTCATCTGTGCCATGTAGACTCTAGTTTTGAAAATCTTTTTTTTTTTTTTTTTTTTTTTTTTTGGGTGCTGGGGATCGAAGAAAATCTTAAACAAAACGTTTACATATGAGAACAAGAGTACATTGCACATTGAGTTCTGCTAACCTTATATTTAAATTCCTACTTAATACTATAAATATATTGAAACTATTTAGCTTATTATTAAATATATATATATATGTATACATATATGTTGGGGAAATTTTAATTACTATTGGCCTTTAGATAATTTGAGTCTTTAAAAATTATTGGTACTTTATTTTTGGAATAAGAATGGGAATAATAAAGCTAACAATACAGAAATAAACAAAACCACTTTGACTACCAGAGATTCTGCCAAAACTCCTATAATAACTGACATTGAAAAAAATTACAAGAAAAAGTAGAAAATGTCATCATGGCAGTAAAATATGCATATGTTTGAGGATGGTTTTCAATAAGACATACCTGAAACAAAATTTTAATTAGAAAACTTTACTAAATACTTAGCTACCGGAATCAGAGAGTAAGAGAAATTAATTTTTGACACTTCTTAAATGGTGAATCATGATCAAGTTACGAAAAACCTAACAAAGACAGAGTGGACTTCAGAAGAGGACAACTTATGTAATTCCTTAGTTTTGCTCCCAGTCGATGTGCAGAACTGAATTCTATAGCAACATAATCAAAGGCAAAACAAAGATCCCTCTGACTGCTGATAGTTACAGTAGGGTCTTACACTTCTCAGTGCCCACTCTATGTCCCTATCATACATCAGAATCACCTGACAACCTGAAGATCTGTGCAATATTGCCCATGCCCATGCTTGGGCATATGGTTGAAAATTATTGTACTTGATGAGCCACTACTTCACCCCACCCCACACACACACTCAACTTCATATACTAGTACGAAGTTTTTGTTTCATGTACTAGCTTTTATTCCCTCTGCCTTCCCAAACCCATACGGAAAAGCAGATTCAACATTTTTTTTATTTTTCTGTATGCATTTTAATTAAAGAATATCACCAAGATAAGAAGCATAATTGTAGGTAATCATTTCCTTTCTACAGAGTATAAATAATATACAGAATTAATTGCCCAAGTACATATGTATATATTTAATAGTATATATTTATATATAATTCAAACATGTCTTGATGGGACACATTTAGTGAGTTTACTGAGGGGAAAAAACTGCCAATTTTGGCAAAACACAATGGTGATTTCCTGGTATAATTTCAGTCCTCTTATTATTCACATAGTATTATCTGTATAATGAATTTATTATGTTTTTATGCACAGACTGTAATATTTGCTAATAGATTGCAAACTAAGAGCACTCAGCCCAAAGGAACAATGCCACCCTCTATAATAATAAAAGGAAACATTTTCTTCTATCACTACAACTTTCTAAAAAATACCCTGTCATCCAGGAAACCCTTTCTTTGCCATTTTCTTCTTTCGCCTCTCTTTTGTTTTCCTATGAAAACTCTTTACATATAGATAGTGATATATAATTATACTCTTCCAATGAAAATTTGTTAAACTACAGATTATCACTGGCTCAGTCACATTCTATCACCACACAATACATTGTATTAAAATGTATATATTTTATTTATATTTGTTGTTTTTAGATATACATGACAGTAGGGCATATGATGACATATTATACATACATGGAGTATAACTTTCCATTCCTATGGTTGAACATAATGTGGAGTTACACTGGTCATGTATTAATATATGAATATAGGAAAGTTATGTTCAATTCATTCTACTGTCTTTCCTATTTCCCTCTCTTCCCTTCATTCCCCTTTGCCTAACCCAATGAACTATTCTTCCCCTTCCTGCCCTCCCTTTTTGTGGGTTAGCATCCACATATCAGAGAGAACATTTGGCCTTTGGGTTTTAGGGACTGGCTTATTTCACTTAGCATGATATCTCCAGTTCCATCCATTTACTGGCAAATGCCATAATTTCATTCTTCGTTAAGGCTGATAAATTAAAATGTATATAGTTGTAAACAGAACTGAACTAAACAATGTTCATTTTTTAGTCATTTATTTAAAATATTATATTGCCAACCATGCTATGCATTAGGAATTGAAAGTCTAGTAAGCAAAGGTTTCTAATTTCCAACACTTCAGAGCTTGTTGGATGGTGTAGAGTTGTATATAAATAATTGTATTACAATAGGGGAAATGCTAACTTGCAGCAGAGGAGGTATCAGATATTACTCTTGTTGGATTATGCTTGGTGGTCAGAGATGCTTCACAAAAGAGGTGATAAGGTAAGTTGGAGGTGATTTACACTTAACAGTCTCCATGTATGACTTTTATAACATCTTAGAATTTTGCATATATACAACTTACATAATTATTACAACCAGTGATAAAAGTGTATAATCTTAGAGAAATCTCAAATGTAGTTGCAAGTGATAACTTATGGTCAAATATGATCATTACTATTTGATCTTATAGCACCAATAATTTTCAAATGCTTCATATAGAATGAAAACAGTCCATTTACTTCAAAAAGTAAGAACAAAATTATTTTAATGGTACATTTTTTTCACTTTCAAATATATTTTAATGAAATAGGAAAATTTATCAATTTGAACTAAGTGTAAATTATATGCATTCATATGTATTTATTAACACATGAAGTGTTCTAGTGGAAAGAAAGGGTGTTTTGCATCATTTATGACGTTAGGATAGAAATATGAAATGTATGTGTTGCCCACTGGCACCAGAGATTGAGCAGTTTTCACAATTGGCTTTTCATTGCATGAAGAACACCCATTATATGCTTGATATTCCTGTGCCAGCAGGCTTACAACAAATGCTGGAAGTCCATTGTTTATGACTTTATTTCTTGCCAAGCATTTCAGTTATGTTTTCTTGGGTTATATAAAGGGTCAGGACTGCTTTAAGTGAAAGAGGTAGCTATCTTCGCCTTGCAATCTGACAAATGTTATATTACTTTGCCTGCATACTAGTATACAGTGGTGATTCTACGCCCTCTGATCTGGTCTGAAATTCCTTAGAACTATAACTGTATGTTAGAGAATACAACTGGATGCTTAGTTGTCAATATCGCAACTAAGTACTAACAGGCAATGCTATCAGGGTGAGCAAGAAGCACTTCACTCTTGCATCTTAGAGAATTTTATCATTATTTCATAAATCAAAGCAAGTAAAGTTTATTTTTAAGACCATTTTCTTTAAAAAATCAGCTTAAAACAGTTTCAGAGGGTTGGATTAAGGCAGTAGCAGATAACTCAGTATTAGATAATGGTGGAATAATGTGTATGAAAGGAAAGTAATAGGCTAATTTTAAGCTAGAGTAAAGTGGCATAGGGCACCAAAGGTACCAACAATGTAGGGTAGGATTCAGCTTTTGAATCTTCATATGCTTCTCAGGAAATAAGAGGCAAGTTAAAAAGTGCTGTAGAGAAGGGATGATGCTATTTAAAACCATGATGCTGGGGATGTAGCTCAATGATTGAGTGCTTGCCTTGCTTGTGCAGGGTCTTGGGTTTGGTCCCAGCACTAGAAGAAAAAAACAAAACAAAACTGTGTCTAGAATTCTCCCAGGTTGTATGTATGGGTATTTTACATGCAAAACATGCATAAAAATATGCATTGTTGCCCTGACTTTATATTTTGGGGTTATGTTTAATTTTTCCCAGGTCTTAATGGAATTAATAAAAATCAATGATTGTGTTGGTGTTATGCTTGGGCTTGTCCTAATAGGAACAAGACAGGCATGAGTGCCATAAAGAACAAAATGTAAAACAGCAAATACTGCCTGCTCTATGCGGAAGAAAGACTGATATTACAACACATGAAAAAAGCACGGAATAATTATTTTTAGGGAATTCTTACATAATTATTTATAAGCCATCAAAAACCCATAAGAAACTTTGTTATCCTTTAACCACTCCAGTAGAAAGAGAATGTGTGGAATGGAGATATGAAACACAGTGAAAGAAAAACTTTCTAGTCAGTAAGTGTCTGCAGTGAGGATTTTGAAGTATGCATGATATCTGTAGCTGTTTGATCCTACAAACGTATGGTCCTATACAGTAGCAAATTTAGAATATTAATAACCAAGCTGTGCATGGTGGCACATACCTGTAATCCTGGCATTTCAGGAGGCTGAGGCAGGAGGATCATCAAGTTTAAACCCAGTCTCAGCAATTTAGCAAGGCCCTAAGCAACTTAGAGAGACCCTGTCTCAAAATTAAAAAAACAAAATGAAACAAAACATGCTGGGGATGTGACTCAATGGTTAAGTGCTCCAAAGTTAGATCTCCAGAAACAACAACAAAAGGAATATTAATAACAAGACATGTGGAAACAGAGTTATAGAAAATTCTGTAGTTAATGTGCGAACTCAAAACTGCAGTCACAAAAACTGAATTTTCTGAATGATTATAAAATACTGGATAGAAATAAGGGACTATATTGATACTCTTTGGAATGCGACATGAAAGAGAATTAAGTGGTGACAACATATAAGGGGAAAAAAAGAAGAAACAGTTTTAATTACAATTACTAAAGAAATGTATTCTCTAGACTAGGTCTATGGAAACACTTTTTACTTATTTTTATTTTTTATGGAAGTGATTTGGAGTTAACTTCGGTAGTGATGGGCATTTGTTGGTAATTCTTTTTTAATTTTTTTTTTTAATTTAGTTTTAGATGGATACAATACCTTTATCTTATTTATTTATTTTTATGTGTTGCTGAGGACTGAACCCAGTGCCTCACATGTGCTAGGCAAGCACTCCACCACTGAGCTACAACACCAGCCCTAATAATTCTTTAGCAAGCTGAATTATTAATGGTGCATTGTAGTGTATTGCTTTAACCATAAACTTCTGTATTTTTTAGTTCTTCTCATAAAATACTGGGGAAAAAAACAACAGCAGCACCAATGAGCATAGCCAGTGCCTAAAATTTCTTCAGATACTGTTAGAGGAACAACATTAGAACAGATAACATACCATTTCAATTGCACAAAGAAATTCAAAGCCCAGAATGGGAATAATGATAACTTCTTAGAGTTGTTTCTAAGACCTTAGGACTATATGACTTATAAAGTTCTACCAAAAGTATACCCTTTAGGACAGGATGCTGGAATATTCATTCTAATAAGCATTCGAAGGAAATCTTTTGAAATCTAGCAGTTGGGAAGAACTGCTGAGTAAATGACAAGGATATGGTAGTGATTAACTGATATAAGAGAGTACAGCCTTTAGTTTTTTGGAACTGGCTTACTTCACTTAGCATGATAGTCTCCAGGTCCATACATTTGCTGGCAAATGTCACATTTTTTTCTCTGATATGTGGAAGCTAACCCACAATAGAGAGCGGGTGAGGGGATGAGAAGTGCAGATTAGATAATGGGGAATAGAGGGAAATGAGGGGCAGGATAAGCAAAGGAAAGACAGTAGAATGAATCTGACATAATTTTCCCATGTATGTATATGAATACACCATCATGTATATCCACAAGAATGGGTATCCTAATTAGAATAAGATATATTCCATACTTGTATAATTACATCAAAATGGATTCTGATGTCATATATAACTAAAAAGAACCGATAATTTTAAAAAGCCATGGCTACAATATTTATGATAGGTTCTCTCAGTGACAATGAACATTCAGGAATGAGAACACCTGTACATCTGAAGTTGAAGAGATACTGTACATTGTCATAGAAGTATGCATACATTTTTATATATTAATAACTGTATCTAACAAAACCCCATTTCATTTCTCTTATAAATTCAGGGGGGGTGGAGAACTAAGGGGTAATTAAAAATACACTTCACCCAGAATTCTGAGCAGAGCAACATTGTCTGGATATTGTTTGTGGTTCCATGATCAATCAGAAGGTAGTGCATCATATTTTAACAATGTTGGTAGGACCTCAAATATGTAGGTTAAAAATCACTATGTGATGCAAGCAAGAAAGTATATATGAAGGAACACAGAAAATAAGTCAAATATAGTCCAATTAGGTATGGAAAGCAAAAAGATTATTTTCTGCTTGGTTAAAGCTTTTCAAAACAATTGGCAAGGATGTGCTAAGTACCATCTTCTTCCTGAAGCTTTTTCCTTAGTGGATGGATTACAAGTGTGTAATTGAACCTGGCCTTATTATTCTTCCATTTCCTTTCTAATTATATGAATGTGCACCATACAAGCAAAGTTTTATACCTATTACTTTAAACCAGTAAGACTTTATTTTACTCAATAATAGTCTTAGAATTTAGGCTATCCAGGCAATCTGTGTTTATAGGTGTTTACAAAGTTATATTATTTTATGTAAACTAATGAAAATGTCGGTGCTAATTGTTTTATACATTGCTTCTAAGAGCAAGGCATTTGCAATTGAGTAGCTACTCAGTACTATTAACCAATCTATTTCTATAGCTTCTGCTTTCTCATCTCCTTCATGGAGGTCATCTGGCTTCATTTGTTCCCCATATTGTTCTAATCTCAATTTCTACATTAAAAAAACAGAACAGTAAGAGGGATACTTTGTAGTTCAGGCCCAAGAAGAGTGGTTTCACAGGGAAGTTCATATTGATTTTAGTGCCTTTTAAATATATTGATTGCTCAATAAAATGACAAACCCTGCTAATTTACATATTATCTCTAGTGTCATGTTTTTGATTTATCAACCAGAATCAATGACCATAACAAGAACATACTTTTCTCAATTTCTGAATTCCTTCAAGCAAAACATAATTCTATAATGATCAATTATAGCTTAACACCTGCTACTATGATGAGGACCTTGTCAGCACTGATCTAAACTGAAGAACAACATCTTTCCTTGATTGGAAAATGAGCAGTAAACAAAGTCCATTTCTTAGTGGGAAAACTCCTAGGCAATTTATTACAAGGTAGTCCACAGGATAATTAGGATTTAATAGAATTAGGTATTTTACCATCATTCAAGAGAAAAGTTTTGCTCTGGGTTAAGTATTAGGATTGAGGATTCAAAAAAAAAAGTCCACTAAAATTCCTGGATCCCCTGCAGTCAATATTTACTTAAAATAAATCCATCCATAAAAGTCCATCTCTGCTATAATATTATCTCTTCCTATTTTTCTTATGACACAAAAACTCCATTCAAGCTGAAAGGTAAACAAATTGAGTAGAAGCATCATTTGAGCTCAAGCCATATTGACAATTTTGTGGGTCTACATTGCCAGGAAATCTTGCTCAAAATTATGCAAGGATAATTACATCAACAGAATGGAGAAAAAAATCTTGCTGTGATATCAAAAAGGTGGGGGAAGGAACAGGTTGCTGGAAAAGCAGTTAGCAGATTGCCTAAAGAGAATAATGAAGCCATTTTGTCATGTTAAAATCCCATTGAAGCATTGAAATAAATGATAATTTACTTACAGAGTAAACACAAATTTCAGTATATTTTCATATGTCATCACATATATGTATGATTTGTGTATCTACACATAAGCACACATACACACTCTTGAACCTCAATTGGTATATACTTGGAAGGAAATAAAACAAAATATTTTCAGGGGACATTCCCAGTTGGTATCTCCCATACTAAGACGGCCATTTCCTGCTACATCTATAGAAGAGTTTTAAAGTAAACAAAAGGCAAAAGAAAAACATTTTTTTGTATAATTAGAAGTTCTTTTTTTCAGTTGTAAATGGACAGAATACCTTTATTTTATTTGCTTGTTTTTATGTGGTGCTAAGGATTGAACCCAATGCCTCACATGTGCTAGGCGAGCACTCTGCCACTGAGCTACAGCCCCAGCCCTGCATCCTGCTTTTTGGATATCTACATATATCCACATCTACATCTATATGTAGATCTCTATTTTTTCCTTTACTTCATTAATAGGTAACTACATAAGCATCTTTCTTCAAGCTGGGTAGTAACAACATAATTCTAAGATGATAAACATAGGCATGGAAATGAAATGATGACAGTAGAAGTCATTAAGGAGGGGCAACTCCCTTACTTGAAATGAACAGACCAATGAATGAGAAAAAAAAAAAAGTCTAAGACTTTTGGAAGTAGAACATTCTTCTAAGGCATATTGGAAAGATCTACATGGTTAATCTACCTTTCTCACAAACTCATTATTTTCTATTACATAAAGAATGAGCACGGGGTAAAGAAAGAATCCTGGAGGTGAAGATAAGTTTGAATGTGATTTTATCACTTTCTAATTATGTGATTTTGAACAAGTTACTTAACCTTTTTGTGTGTCAGTTTCCTTTTCTAGAAAAAATGAACATACAAATAGCTAGGGCTCATTGGAGATTCAAATGTGATGATGAATACATTTTAAAGTACTTTACATTTATAAAGTACTATACTTGTCACCCCCATACTATTATTACATCATAGCATATAAATTCAAGAGTTAGAAACTTTTGTTGAGTTTAAGGAATAATATATCTATTTGAAGCTCAATCATTATTATGTGAGACTCTTCATATTATCTTACTTCAATTATTATGCTTTAATCTTAGACTCTAATTATATATCCAGTTTTACTTACTCCATTAAGTGAATTTAAAAAGGAGTCACATTAAATAATGGCCTTTTAATTTTCTATGACATAAAGAGTTCCCATAGACACATTCTTTTTGCATCTTACCCTGGTACAGTCAAACTCAATTAACTATTCAGATTGGCAAAGCATCTTCTACATTTTTCATAAAGATTCTAAATGAAAAGGTTGTACTTATCTTTCAATTAAGTTATACATCTTTCAAAAATAGCTAATAGATTGAAGCAAAGGCAATGTCACAATCATAGATTGTATTCAGTGTAATTTAGCAGACAAAAATGGAGCCAGCTAGATTATTTAAAAATTTGTTCATAGTGATTTTTCAGTGCAGCAAAATCAACTGAATGGAAGATTGAACAGAAAATCCAAAGGCTTACGTTGCTTAAAACATCTGGGCACAGATAACTACACAGGAATGCCATCTAACTGGTTTCTCTGATATCCATTTAGAGATGCCCATTTAAATACATTTTGACAGAATGTTTACTGGACTTTTCAGGATGTCAGAATCTCCTCTAAATGACTTTTGAATCACCTGGAAATGCACCATTGATTTGGATAACAGTGGGATCTACTTATTTGACAAGTTAAAAGGTCAAAGGCTTCAACAGGCAAAGTTTTGCTCTGAAGAAGCTCTGGAAACATTTTATGAGTCTGGATTGGAATGAGGAGAAATGATACTATCTCCCAACTCAGGTAATAAGGAGGTGATTGAGTTTATTTGCCAACTATTATGTTACACACATATTTGTTACCATAGTTCTTTTTAATTGGGAATATAATCCCTATGTATAATCTTTACCACACTACAATATTTTCAGTCCTAGGTTTATTTATTATTTGGATCTCATTTGGGATCTCAGTATTTATTGACTTAAACTACTTTGTAATTATTTGTATACTGATTGGTCTTCTGTTTTGCACTTGGCAAAAAAAGTTAGAGCAAAAAATGTTCAACTCAGAAACTTCTTTTTAATACTTCTCATCAGTATTAAATGACATATAAATACATATACATGCATGTGTGTGTGTGTGTATATACATATATATATATATATATATATATATATATATATATATATATTGTATACATGAACTGGGTGAAAGGATACACACCCACATAGGATATATATATGTAAAGTTAAAGGATACATAGATTCATAGAAGTCAGAGACTATAACAATACCTCCTAAAGAAAAAAAATAAGGCTTATCTTTAGCATGGTAATTTTTATTTTTGGTGGAAGGTGGTTTAATGTCACACCTTCTCTAGATAAGAATGTCAGATACCCTGAAGGGGACATGCTTAATTGTAAAACAGGGAAGTATATAGTAAACACATACTTGTTATTAATAATAGAATTTTTGTAGTGTATATTCTATATCACAACACACTAAGTTAGATGCTTAACACACATTATCTTTATCACTTACAATTCTATTTAAAACTAGGCATTATCCTTTTACACATAAGAAGAGTGAATAAAAGCATTAAGCAACTTGATCCAGTTTAACTGCTAATAATTTTGGAGAAAGAATTCAAACTTCAGTTTGTTTTTCTAAACCTTAGAAGTATGCCAAGCCCTTAATTATATAGTACATAATGAAAAAGTATAACAATCCTTATTGTAATAATAAAAAATAAAGTACTTCTCTTAGTAACTAACAAAAATATTATTTCTCAAAATATTATACTATTTATTTATTTATTTTACACATTAACACTTGTTTTCCAAATGGTGTTTACTTTCTTTGGTTCAGGGTTTCTTATGATTTGGGGGGAATCTTCCATGCTCTGGCATTGATGAAAGTTATACACCTGCATTTTAGGAAAATGCATTTATATTTGTATGTATATTATATTTGTATTTATATCCATGGTATGTAATTTCAAGGGATAACCTCAAATTTTAGGATGTCCAAGTGTCCTGATTTGCCTGAGACTAAACAGGTTTCTGGGACATGGAACTTTCAATCTTAAAACTGAAAAAATTTGAGACAAGCCAGGAAAAGTTGGTCACTCTAAAATGTAACATTTACATAATAATTTAATAAATGCTTTTTACTAGAATCTAAGGCTTTTAATTGTGTGTATTATAAATGAGGATATGGGGCAAAGCAAGAAATAAATGCTTTTACTAGGTCAAAACCTTCATTTTTAAAAATTCTACCATAAAAAATAAGTTTGTTTAGTGAAAATATTAATGATGTAGAAAGGGGAGGAGAGTTAATTTTTATCAGTTATATGTGACTTTTATTATGACTCAAATGTTTCAGGAAAGGAAACCTTTATTATTTCATGTATTATTAAGTTAAAATTTTTTTTTTATTCACCTTTTAATTTTTTAATTTTTTACAGACTGCATTGTGATTCATTGTACACAAATGGGGTACATCATTTCATTTCTATGGTTGTGCACGACGTAGATTCAAACCATTCAGGTAATCATACATGTACATAGGGTAATGATGTCTAAAATTTATCAATGTAAATATTCTATTGTTTTAGGTCAGTGTATCAGTGAAAGAATTCATTTGTTGAAATATACAGTATGGATTAAAAATGTCATCACTACTTCATAAATTGACCATTTTCTAAAGAAGAATTTATATTGACTCCATCAGTTATGTATTAATTTCCAAAGGCCTTTCAAAGGCTAATTATTTTCTAATTACAAGTTTACTTGTACTATAGCAAAGTGCCATTAGTATTAATTATAATTCATTCCTAATATCCAAACTTGTTTCTAAAAAAGCTTCAGTCATTGTTCTCTATAAAATATAGCTTCTTTCAGATGAGTTGGAATATTTTTATAACTCACAACCTCACATTTCTAAAGTTGTGACATGTGTTTTTGTTCCAAATGACATGTAATACTAAAACAACTCAGTTTATGTTATTAAGAATTCATTTTATAAATCGATAATACAACAAATTGTCTCCAGATTACACAGAGTTTACTTTCCTTTCAAAACAAATTTCCTTTATCTTCTGTCCTTAATAAAAGAATCAGATGGTAAATCTCAAGACAAAGCATAGCTATCTTACCAATAGACTGCCAGAGGTGTTGTCAGCGATTCCTCCTATGGAGTTAGCAAATATCATGCTAAGTGAAATAAGCAAAATCTTTTGTCACTTTCTACTCATAAATTCTTAGGGATAAGATTCTGTAAAGGCAGGAAATTTACTTAGAGACAACCATCAAACCCAGTCATTGCTTTGTAACTGTTAAGATAGAAAACAATTAATGTAGCATATACTATAGCAATATGTATAATGCAATCCTAAAATTGAGTGTTAAGTTTATGCTATGATGTGAAAAAAAGGGGAAAAAGCCCTTTCAATTGCTAGCAAAAGAAGAAAAACCTCAAATTTATATAATATATCTTCTAATTAGACTGAAATATTTTATGACATTCATAATCCAGACCTTAGTAGAGCTGGTAGTTCACAGAAGGCCTGCATGTAAACAATTATATAGCTGAATTTATTAAATCAGCAAAAATTCATGTCAGGAGAATATCCCTGAGAAACATAGGTTTGAACTCTTTAAATCTGCTTATCTATTCACAGTCAATATTGTGATCATTGTCTTCACTGTGAAGTCAGACAGACTATATCATTCAAAGGTTTACTCTATATGGAAAGAAAAATGTCAGAATTCTAAGCTATAAATATTAAATATCTTTCCCATTAAGATCAGATAATTGAGAATTTTTAAAAGTTAACCTGAAAAATGCAAGTATTTTTTAAGAGTTAATTTTATTTTGTTTTTTGTGGCACTGGGGATTGAACACAGGGGCACTTTACCATTGAACCCTTTTTTATTTGTGATCTTGATAAAGGGTCTAGATAAATTGCCCATGCTGGCCTTGATTTTGCCATCCTCCTCCCTCAGGCTCCCATGTAGATGTGATTACAGATGTGTGCCACCACACCCAGCTTCAAGTAATTTTTAAAAAGAATTTAAAATAATTTTTTTGTTAATTCAAACTAATTAAAAAGTAGAACACTTACTAATATATCTTTCAAAACAACACCTGTTATTAACATATGCTCCTATTTTCTTAGTATAGGTAGCATAATTTTATAACCTGTACTTACAAAATGTGATTTCAACATTTTATACCATGAAATGTGGTGAAAGGTTTGCTATTTAATGTAGGCTATGAAGTTGCCCCCATTTTTAAAAATTACTTATATACTGCTAATTAATACAGGTAAAGTAAAACATTTAATATTTGAGAAAAGTTGACCAAAGATATTAAAATCCAGTTTGTTAGATTTTGAAAAGGTAAGTTTTAAAGAATTTCAAATATTAATACATGTATTAGTATACACACACACACACACACACACACACACGCATAGTGTATCCCATAACAATTTTTTTAGTCAACAACAGACCATATGTATTATAGCAGTCTCAACAAAAGTATATTGCCTAATGCCAACATAGCTGTCTGTTTGTATGAGTATTCTCTGTGGTGTAATCACAACAAAATCACCTGAGGACTCATTTCTTGAAAGTATTCCTGCCATTAAGTGATGCATGATGATCTATATATATCTATATCTATCTATCTATCTATATATATATATATAAACACACACACACACATACATATACATACAAGTTCATACATGGAGTGTGTGTTTGTGTGTGTGTGTGTGTGTGTTTTTCAGAATTGAGAATGGGGTTCTATTTGTCCAATTATTTTAATATACCACATCATTTTATGTTTTCCTATTTAAAGGGCCAAAGAATAAAAGAAGAATACAAAAGTAGAATACATCACATTACAGTAGAGAAACGCAGAGGGATTTAAATTATTGAACTCTTTCACAAATGTTATATTTGTTGCCAAGAAACACAGGTGCTTCTAAACTCATTGCCTTTGGCCATATAAAAATCAGTAGACATGGCCAATTTCACTCCTCTAGGGAGGAATCTTCACAGTAAAGAAAACTCTAGAGTCTAGTATTCAAAACTAGTTACTTTTCCACAGGGTCTGAAGATTTGGGGGTAGATAAAAGTTGTCAGAGAGTTTCTATATTACTGCTAGATATTGTTGGCAGTGCTAAACTGATTATTTGACATTTACACACGGGAACAATTAATCTTTGATTCTTGTTCTAAGTATAAAAATACTAAAATAGTTAACACCTTCGAAAGATTTTCAAATGCACTGGTAGCATTAAGTAAATATTTAGTACCTAATTTATATGTCAGGGCAGATTTTGAGAACTTAAATATACTTTAGTGGTGACAGTTATGGTCATCGTTTGAGAAGTTAGATTGCCCTCTTTCCTCAAGGATTTATTAAATAATATTTATTTAGTTGGTATGACACATTCCCAGCTTTGTTCTAGGAAATACGTTTTCTACTCACATTCATTATTCTCTATAACATAACACTGTGTTGTTAAGCACAGGCTTTAAAATTAGAAAGTGTGGGGGTATGAATCCTGTTTTTGCAATGTGATAACTGCAGACCTTAGGCATATTTCATAGCCTCTAACTAAAATGAGGTTAAAACAGATTTATCCTCATAGAGATTATTTTAAGCATTCAATGAGGTTATTAAAATACAGAACTTAGAGCATGGTGATAGAGGAATTACTCAAAATTTGGCTTTTATAATTATGATCTAGCAACATCCTCTTGCTTATCAGTGTGTTCTTGGTGTATCTTTACAACTTCTTTGTATTTTCTAGTCTCTGTTTATAACGCATTTTTTTCTGTATCTATTTAAATTTTAGATGTCTTCAAGATGCAATCTCCTAGGAAATTAATCTTACTGCCTTCAAACTGAATGAACCATTCTCTGCTTTGTGTTCAATACCTTGCTAAAGTTCCCTCTATTTTAGTATTCGACTCATAGTTTTTTACAGTGTGCTGGAATCAATCCCTGCATGCTAGGCAAGCTCTCTACAACTAAGCTATATCCCCAGCCCAGCTGAGTTTGTATGGGATCTCCATTTCAAATATGAATACCCTGAAGGGTAAGAATATATTTAATTCTCTTGTACCTAGTCCAAAACTACCACAGTACCTTGCAAATAGTAGGATTTGATATTGGGAGAAGGTGGAGTCTGAAATGAAAAATTTAATTTGCGACAAGCTTACCTACTTTAGAGAGCAGTGAGTTCAGTAGTTAAAAATCTGCTGAGAAACTATAATGGTAAGGAAAATTTAATAGGAAAGTGGCAAATAATAATAAATATTATCTAATGACTTATTAAATATTTTTATAATTCAGATACTTAAAACATATCATAATAAATTTAAAGAGACTCAAAAATTATTCTAAAGAAATATTTCATATTTTAATGAAGGCATTTCTTGCTTAATAAAAATTGACTCTGGTAAAAGTGACACAGAAAGGTGAGAGTAATAATGTTGTGGAAAATGCTGAGTCATCCAGCTAGGCAGAAGAATGAAGGTGGAGGATTCAAACCAGTATTGAACACGAAGAAGCTCTCATGATACCTGTTGCTATTCAATTCTTAAAAGTCTACTCCATCCTTATAACATGATAATAAACATCAGTATAAAGGAGATACAGTGTGACTCTTAGGGAAATAGAACTTTATGAATTAAATGTCTGTGAATCAGTCTTACCAAGAAACAAAACAAACTTTAGTACACAGGGATATTTGATAAAAATATCCTAGAATCTTGCTGACCAAAGTATATTAAAAAACTGAAATTCAGGAGCTAATTATTATTATCCTCAGTAAGATTTTAAACTAGAGTTTAGAGAATATTTATATTTTGCCTCTACAAAAGGATATTTTTTAAAATAACAAAAGAAGACTTAGGAGGAAAACCAAGCAGGGCAAGGGTTTTATTCAAGTTTAAATTTACAGTAACACTCTTTTCTAGTTTCATAAATAAAGAAGGAGTAAGAAGAATCAGTACATCCAGACATACAACTATGAATTCTCCTGTCATGCTGAAGTATGTAACTATAAAAATCCCTGAGATAGTCAGCTATGTGAGTACAAAGTTATGCTTTAATCTCTACTGAAGTAAACTTGAACCACAAAGCAAGTAATGACCACAAAGCTTGTAAACCATGTTCATTAGAGGAAATTGATTTTTTCACTCAATCTAGAGGAAATGGGATCTAAAAGAAACGGAATTTGCTTAAATTCACTGGCTTTCAAAGTTCACTATCCTTATGAAAATTTAGCTAACATTCCATTTGCATTCCCCACACCATACATATACTCTACATATATTTACCAATATGATACACATGTATTTACTCACAACTACAAATATAGTCTTAATATCATATTATAGTATAAATAGTATATATCAAGTTATATACATTAAATAGAATATAGGTATACTATGCAATATTTCTCAATATGTAATATATCCCTTTTACTACAAAGCTTTAATATTATTAGTGTTTGCATACTACTTGGGAAAAGGCTATTTTTATTACCTTATATTCATGTGGTACTGTGGATAGAACCCAGGGCCTTGCATATGCTAGGCAAGCACTTTGCCGCAGTACTAATTCCCCAACCCTAAAGGCTCTCTGTAATAGAATAATTTTAAGCCTCAAACAAAGCTTGAATCTTTCACACAAGAGCACTGTATATTAGGTATTCTTTCCTTTTTTATAGAAAAGTGTGATGTAAACATATTAAGTAACTTGGCTAAGATAATAGATAATAAGACAAAAAGTTGATCTCCAGTCAAACCACAAAGGCATATGTCATTCTGATTATGCTGTTACTTTGGTTTCATGAAAGAAGGTTAATGAAAATATACATCTTCCCCATCTATTGGTTCAGGACTGAGAATTTTCCAATACTATGCATGCATATGTGTCCACATGCTTGTAGTTAAGTCACAAATTAAATTTAAAATTTATATTTCAAACAAGATATTTTAAAATTCCAGCAAAACAGACATGCGAATCCTATTTATTTTTTCTATTCATATCTTTAGATTTCTTCTCTATTTTATTTAGATATTTGAGAGCAGGCACACTTAACCAGTGGTTCATGAAATCCCAGGGAAGCTGGCTTATGAATGGATTATGGGAGTGTTTAAACCACTGGATTTATATGTAAATATTTGGATGTAAAGGACATCCAGTATACATTTTCTGGGAAGTGTGGTAGCTTTTATTAAGATGATAAAGAATGTATGAACTAAAAACATAAAAAAGGAATTAACATCTTTAAAGTTTCTACATATTATAAATTCTATTTTTTAACTTTTCATTTCTAACTGTACAAATAATATCTTGTAAAATTTAACTCCTGTCTTCTCATTTCAAGCCCCCAATAAAGTAGATGATATTTGCTCTTTAATGTAGGCTGGGGGTCACTGATATAAACAGAGTGGAGAAAAATGAGGAAGCCTGCTTTAGAGAACTGAAGATATTTGGTATCTTTTTCCCCATTGAAATGAAAAGGTATTTTAAAATAAGCACAATTGTTGCCTCAGTTACAATTTTTTTCTTAGAGATTCTCTAATGCTCTTCTACCTTTCCATCTCTATTCTTTTTCCTGACTCATCCTAAATATTTCAGATAAATATTACACAGGGATATCTTCCCTGATCCCAAACCTAAGTTGAATATGTAATATTATTCTTGTTCATATCACTTGTATTTTGTTTGGAAAATTTATCTTAATTTATAACTGTTTACATATGTGTTTGTCTAAGATCTGATAAAGGATAAAGGTCAGAGAATGCAAACTCTCTTTGATATTATTTTATTAGTAATGTCTGACCCATTCCTTGACATGAGAATCCAATGATTAATTAAACCTTTGTGATTAACTAAATATATAAAATCAGAATGACGTAACTTCTAAATGTAGTTGGCCACAGAGCAATTATTAATAATTTCCTAAAACGATGTTCCATAGGCCATTTTAAAAGGTACTTTTTAAAAGTTGTTCTTCATCCTCTTCCTTGAGTTTTGTTTAAAAAAAGTAATACCACATATCCTGAAATTTATTTTACTTTAGGGATTAACACATTGTGTCTGTATATGATAAAATCATATGTGACATTTTTTTTATTAGAAAACAATTATAGGAAAGAATTCTCTATTCCTAAAGAAAATTCCTTTCTCTGAAAACAAAAATTTTAGAATGAATCTTTTTTTCCATTTTCTTTGGCTTCCAGAGGAAGCTTGGATTACAGTAAAGCACCTGAGGTTATCTAGTCCCTTTTAGTACATTCTCAAAACCTGACTTGAAGGGAAAAGTTGATAATCAAATATAATCAAGTCACCCTTTTCTTACAATTAATTTCTAAATAGCTTCCCATTGCCCTTAAGATAGATATAGACATCCTTAGGATTTTTAGCATGGCCTACGAGACCCTGCATGGAGAGGGTATTTCCTACTTGCTCATGTTCTTGTGGTACCAGTTTTTTCCTCCTTAGATTTAGCTACCCTGGCCTTTCTGTTCATTTTCATCATAAGAGCTTTACATGAACTCTTTATTCCAAAAGAAAGGGCTTCATTTAGTTAACTGATGTTCATCTTTTATTTATTTATTTATAATTATTACTAGTGATTCTGGGGATTGAACTCAGGGCCTTATAAATGTTAAGCAAGTGCTTTCCACTGAGATGCACCCCTAGCCTCATTGCTTATCTTTCAGGTCACAGCCAAGAGTCTTTTCCTAATGGATTGCTCACCATGATTCCACAATCTGCATAGACCCCCTTGCTATGTTTTCTTTATCTATTTGCAATTTCTACTTTACACTGTAGAAATTCTTGTTATTCTTATTGATAGTAACTTCCAGGAGAACAGGAAAGTTTCACAAGAATTTAGTTTTTGTCTTTTTTTGTTTGTTTGTTTTCTTGATGTCATATTATAGCGCCTGGTGTCTTTTATCTACGAGGAGTTCTATAAATACTGGAATGAACTGAAACATCATACCTTAAATCTGTAGACATACTTAATTCCATTCAATGATATTACTATTTCCTTATCATTAATTTTGTTGCACATTTTAATATTAGTATTTCTAAATCTTTGTGCAAGATAGTAGAGAAAAAGGCAAAGTAATACAATATTGAAATTCAAGAATTGTGAAAGGATGGCTGAGATTGTTTTACTCCATTATAAAATGTTTTGATTGAAATGAAATAAAACGAGTAAAATTTTAGAATCGAACTTTTATTTCATGTTGGCTATGGGAAGGTACAGATTAACTAGGATTTTAAAAACTATGTCATAATCTTGATTAGAATTCAGATTTCATTTTATATGTAAATAATACAGCCCTACACATTTGAATAAAATCAATATAAAAATTAATACATTTACAATGGATTGTAAATAGTATGTTGATTTTTGATGAAAGTTGAAAAAAATCAATAATATTAAAGCCACATAAGTTTGCTATAGTTCATACTCATCCTAAAAGAAATGTTTGAAGATTATGATTGAATGACATAAACACTGAAAACACGTTAAATGCATTATTATTAATGCTGTACAACCTTCACATTCAGATTTAATCACTACCTTAAAAATCACCTTTTGTTCACAAAAAAACTGATCATTTGACTTTTTGCTTACACATGATAACCTGTGGAAAGCAGTTATGATTCTATTCATTTATTCTTTCATTCAACAACCCTGACTTTGCCAGGACCTATGTGAGATCTGGGAGATACTAATATAAGCTTAGGCTCTACCATCAATGAACTTAATCTATTGAGAAAAACAAGGTTATGCTTTCAGCATGAATTCACAAATATCAAGAGGGAAGAACAAAGGAAACATGGAAAGGGAGATCTAAGTTAGACTGAAAGAAATACCAAGGAGTAGATGTAGGAAGGAAGGGAACACCAGAGAGAAAAACATGTATATGCTATATGAAACTGCATAGAGTATTTAAGAAAAAGCATGAAAGTTTGTGTGGCTGGGGTCAAGGACATCTGGGAGAAGTAGGTTAAAGGGACAGCCAGGATTTTTAAATAGTGAAAATATTTAGAAGGGAAAAAAATCATGACATTCCAATTTTTATGATAAAAATAAATTTGGTTTTTAGATCAATAAACTACATATTTAATACAAGATTGTATATTTGATATGCATTTATTTGTAAATTATTAAAATGTTGCTCTCCCTGCACATGCACATACAAAGGCACATGTGTAATTTAAGTATATATAGTATATATATATATATATACATATATTTGTAATGTGTACAAAACACTGCAAAGTTTTGAATATTTAAACAAAATAAATGACTTTCAAAATTGCAAATGTGTACATATGGAAAATGGATATATCTACTCATGGAACTGCTTTTAAAATTCCATTACTTCTGCCAAATCAAGCAACAGTCACTCTGGCAATATGAGTACACAGAAATAGTGAACAACATAAATGTTAGCATTTATAGATCAGCCTTTATGGGAATGTAGTTTTTCATGTAAACAATGCACTCAACATATTAAAACAATCTCTTTATACTCCTCATTATGGTTTTATCAGGCTAGCAGAACAATTTAAAGGGAACCAAAAAGTAGACTATCAATATTAGTAACTGCTCAAGGTGTGTTTACAGGCAGTTCACTAATTTATATTTAATTTATATCAAGAACCAAGAGAGGATGTGCAATAAAATGGAAACATTTTTGTAAGTGGCTTTCCGTCAGTGCACAAACTGGTGTATCAGTAGGTTTGGGGGCTATTTTCACTACCGCTAGAACATAAACATATGCCATATTTTAAATTTCCCTCATTTTGGAAGTTTTGTTTTCCTATATAAAAATGAACATGTTTGAAATGCACAACAGCATCAAGTTTTGCATTGAATGCTTCCTTAGCGATCTCAAAATGTATAGAAATCTTTGGAAATTAATCATAATTTATTAATCAAATATATTCACATGATATCCAGAAGAGAAGACTGAATAAGTAATGGAAATCTCATGTATATCTGTAAGTTATCTTAACTACTTCAAATTTATGGGGCCCCCTTAAGAGTGCTAAATCAAATATGACTTCTTGCAGCATTTTTGAGAGAACTAGAATAAACAGATGATTAAGGAACTTCTTTGTGAATGCATATTTTAATGTGCTCTCTGGCTATAGAGATTTTAGAGAGGTATATAACCTAAGGCTGTGTTTCTAAATCATGCTGCTATAACATGTTTTTTTTAAATATAGAAGTTAAAATGTTTCAGAAAGATAGTATGATCTGTTTTAAGCTATGTTATATTCTGTAGACAACATTTTCACAGATAAGAAGGAATGTTTATAATGACATATGTAACTACACAAACTACAAGCACATATATGACCCTTTTGAGCTGCTTTATCTGAGGACATCTGGAATATCAAACAGAATGATTCATAAGTAAATTATGTTATTCAGTATTTTCTTTATTAAAATTTTTTATTTGTTCTTTTTAGTTATACAGGACAGTAGAATGTATTTTGACATATCATACAAATATGGAGCATAACTTCCCATTTTTATGGTTGTACATGATGTGAAGTTACACTGGTCATGTATGTGGTCCAGAATTTTCAATATCCTGAGATTCAATAAGAGTACATTTTGCCAGCAGAGTAAAAATTACAAGAAATTAGTCACTTTGGTCTCAGTTCTATGTGCTACATGGATCCTTGAAAATGTAAATAGCAATAGCTGATCTTAAGAATCTTATTTATTGGTTGGGAAAATGAGATGTATCTGGAAATAAAATGAACTAAAATGCATACTTTTATCACTTCAGAGATATTCTACAAGAGTTTTGTTTTAAATTTCCTTTTGAAATTTTTTAGGCATTCTAGACTGTTGCAGACAGAAGAAAAACAAAATTTAAGGGAGTTCTATTGTCATGGTTTAGATGAGAGGTGTCCCCAAAAAGCTCATGTGTAAGACAATGAAAGAATGTTCAGAAGTGAAATGATTAGATTATGAAAGCTTTGTCCTAATCTGTGGATTAATCCACTGATACAGATTAACTTGTTGGTAGGTGTAGGCAGGTAAGGTGTGGTAGGAGGAGGTAGGTCACTGGAGGTGTCCCTGGTGATAAGAACTCTGAGTCTTGGTTGCCACATCCCAAGCTGCTTTCCTCTCCATGCTATTCTGCCATAAATTTCTGTCTTATCTTGGACCCAGAGCAATAAAGTCAGGCAATTGTGCACCAAACCTCTGAAACTGTGAGCCAAAATAAACTTTTCCTCCTCTAAATTGTTCTTATTAGGTCTTTTGCTCATGGTGATGAAAAATCTGAGTATAATATCTTTATACACCCAATCCATGAATCAGAATAGTGAACTAATCTCAAACAAGTCCAGTCTCATTTCATTACCAAACATCTAAAAGTTCATGTGTGGGTTTATGATATTTAAATATTTCCTCCTTGATACCCCATGTACTAATTTTTCAGTTGTCACTCTAGAATGCTTATGATGTCAGTGATCATCCACTGAAGTTTATATCAGGGCTATAAAAGCTATTAAATATCTTAAATTTTTATATCATCATCTTAACCATCTTTTAACCATGTATTGTCCAAAACAGTATCTATCACAAGGCATTTGAATGTTAATGGAAATAAAATAATTAAATTTTAAAATTCAGTTTCACTGTCCCATATCTCAAGAGTTCAATAGTGACATGTGGCTGTTGACTACATATTAATCATCACAGACACAGAACTTTTCTACTGTCAACGTTCTACTGTATAGCACCATATGTGTACTATTTCATCTTATTGTTACTAAGAGGGCCTTACCTACTTATTTATTGTGGTATGATTTTACCTGTAATTTTGTATGGAGTATTTGGATTGCAATATAATTGAATATTTTGCATAGGACAAAAACATATGCATGTATTCAGTACAAGAGTCACTACAGTTACCAGAAGAGAGAACTGAGCCTTAATGCTTATAATAGTTTAAAAGGTTATTTTGCAGGAGGAGGCAAGTACTGGGGATTGAGCCCAAGTGTGATTTACCACTGAGTTACATCTCCAGCACTGTTTGTTTATTTATTTATTTATTTATTTATTTTGAAACGGGGTCTCACTCAGTTGCTTAGGTGCTTGCTAAATTACTGAGGCTGGCCTTGAACTGGTGATCCTCCTGCCTCAGCCTCCTAAGTGGCTGGGATTACAGGTATGTGCCACTGTGTCCAGCTATCCATAATAGCTTTTTTTTTTTAAGATATCACCTATAACACCTTTTAAAATACCACCTATGAAAACTTTCTAAATATATTTCAAATATTGGCAATGCCATTAAAATGCTTTTCTTTGCATCTATTGTAAATGTATTCAATATGTGTGAATATCAGATTTAGATTCAGATATAAATGTATTTAAGCCTCAGTACACACAGCTGGTGGTATGCTTGGGAGCAAGACACCAAAGTTCTTTGATATATAGTTCATCACAGTACAAACCAATTCTTAAACAGACCTGCTGTCATTATATAAAACAAAATTTGTAAGGCAGAACCTAGTATCCAGGGCAAACAAAGCCCTTCTCCTAAGTGACATGGAAATATATATACACATATTTTATATAACATTTACATATATAAAATATAAAATAACTTGTATATGTATATGATATATATTATTATATATTACATAATATATAGTATTCTATAGTATATATTATGATATAGTATATATAGTATTATATAGTATATATATAGTATTATATAGTAAATATAACTTGTAATATATAATATATATAAAATGAGTAATTTTTAAATGAGCCCAATGTCTGTTGTCTTATTTGCTTCTCCTTCAGAGTTCAGGTTGGTAGTAGTTATATATCTCTCCCTACTGTTGGGTGGCCTCTCTTAGACTTATTCCAGTTTTAGGCTCTAGCAACCCCTCCCTAGTTTTATCTCCTTAGTCCTAGGAGTGGGCAATATCTTCCTACTGTTGCTAGTACCATCTGTACCATCCAATCATCCTGCACACACCTTTGTAAATTGCCCCTTCATTACTCTCATCATTTACTCATTTCAGCATGCTGTGCATTCCTGCTGCTCCGCTGATAGATACAAATACAGAGATCATGATATATCTGCAATAAATCAACAATGTTTTTATCACTACATATTACTTAATAATGGGGCAAAATATAACTTGAAATGAACAAAACTTAATGAATTATTTTTTGCTATCTGGAAACATGTAGGTAGAATAGTTTTCATTGTACATTGAAATTAGATATTTGCTACATAGTGGCATTAATTCTTAATCTTTCTCATTAAAAGGCAAAATACTTTGTTTTCAAAAATTGCTGGGCTTGTGGTATTACTCGGTGTAGAGTTCTTCTCTAGCATATATAAGGCCCTGGGTTCCATTCCTAGCACTACAAAGCAAACAAACAAAACTATTTCTTCAAAAAGATAATTTCCTTTCATTAAAATGATATGTATTGTGACTGGGGATGTGGATCAGTGGCAGAACATTTGCCTAGCATATGTGAGGCACTGGATTTGATTCTCAGAACTACATAAAAATAAATAAAATAAAGGTACACTGACAACTAAAAAAATATTTTAAAACATATTACGTAAGGATTTAAAAATTTTTTTTTATACCATGAAAAATCAGTACAGTTCCCGTATCTATTTATTGGCAATGGCAACTAGAGAACAAGGAAAACCACAAATGTATGCACAAAAATTTTAATTGAAGCAATATACAAAACAGCTTAAAGTGTATAACAACTCTATTATTCAACATCAGAGAATAAATAGATAATATATTACTATAGGTAATAATTAAAAACTATATATTACAAGCACTATGGCATGGATGTGGACTTAGGGACACTGAGGAGATGCTGGTTCAATCCAAACAGATGCTGGCTTAAAATATAATATTCTTACAGAGGCATATGAACTCAATATCAGTTCTATAGCATAAAAATACGATAAAATATTATGGGGGGTGCTGGGGTTGTAACTCAGTGGTAGAGAACTTGCCTAGCATGTGCCAGGCAATGAGTTCAATGCTCAGCACAATATAAAAATAAATAAATAAAATAAAAGTATTTATTTTAAAATATTATGGAACAATTTAAATGAAAATCAAAATTTATAACACAAAAATCAAAGAAGAAAAATCCTAACTCTGTCAAAAAAAATAATTTAAGGAATAGATGTTTTGCTGTGGGTGGCTTTTCTGCCATTTTAAAACTGTACTTAAAATTTTTCCTTTAAATGCCACATATTTCTTTGCTGAAAAGAAAAATCATGAGTAATAAGCAAAATCAACAGCTTAGATTTTTTTTAATGTTTTATAGTTGGAGACGGGACACGATACATTTATTTTATTTATATGTGGTGCTGGAAATTGAACCCAGTGCTTCACACATACCAGGCAAGTACTCTACTTACTGAGCTACAACCCAGCCCCTACATCTTACATTTTATTAGTGGAATGACACATATCAACTATATAATTTAAATTATAATAGAAAACATATATTTGAAGAGAATATCTTTGAAAAATCTACCTATATAAATACTTTCATGCTAAATTTACCTCCTTTAAATCTCATCAACTGCTAGGAAATATGTGCATTAAAAAAAAACAGTAATCCTTGTATAGAGTGATCAGTGTGTGGTAACTACAAAGCAATATGAGACCAGAAGAGTAATGAGTACCACTTCTGAAATGGTCTTTATATGTTCATTTATTTTACTTTGTACTTAAATAAAAACACATTATTAAATACATTAAAGAGGCAACTGTGTTGTTAATGCCTTATCAAAGCAAAGGAGATATAGTGTTTGAATCAGATCTGAATTTATTTCTAGATGCCATGCATCTATACTGATAAATGATAGTAAGAAAAATACTTTGAATGGCTTTTAGGATTACCTAATATGATGGTGTGTGTTAAATGCAGAGTACCTGATATAAGAAATAAATGTTTAATCTGATTTCTGAATTGTGAATTTAAATGATAAATATGATGAAATGGCATTTTCTCTTTCTTTCTTTTTTATGGTTATAGTTTCAAGATAGATTTAAATAAGACTTTTTCAAAAATAATTTTTTTTTACTGATACATAAAATTATACATGTTTGGGGAGTATCATGATATTTTGATATATGTATATACATTGTATAATGATCAAGTCAGAGTAATCATACATACCTCATCATTTCTTGATGGTAAAAACACTCAAAATCTATATTTTTGGTATATACAGTGCATAATTATTAACTGCAGTCACTCTACCATGCAAAATAAAATCAGAAATTATTTCTCTTTAACTGTAACTTAGGCATCCATTTATCAACCTTTCCTCATTTATCCCTCCATCCAATTCTATGGGGCCTCTGGTAACCACTATTCTTTCACAACTTTTTTTTTTTGTACTGGGTATGGACTAAGGGGCATTTTACCAGTGAGCTACATTCCTAGTCCTTTTATTTTATTTTATTTTATTTTTTATTCTGGGTAGTGTCTCGCTAAGTCACTGAGGCTGGCTTCAAACTTGCAATCCTCCAGCCTCAGCCTCCAAAGTCACGGGGATTACAGTCATGAGCCATGACACCTAGCTTTTCTCAACTTCTTAGAGATTAAAATTTTTATTCTACATATGAGTGAGATGATGCAGTGCTTATTTTTCTGTGCCTGGTATATTTCAATTAGCATAATAATCTCTAGTTCGATCCATGTTGTCACAAAAAACAGAATTTTGTTCCATTTTATAAACTTGTTTATTTTTTAAATTGCCCAAATTAAGACAATTGAAGATATTTCAGATGATGTAAATTTAAATTTCCATCATTTTGGTACTCAAAATATGATTTTAGTTTGACTACATTTCCAAATTTTCCATGTTCATTCCAAACTATTCAAATTCAAGCTTGAATTCAAGTTCAGGTTTCTTAAACTTTTTGAAAATATAACTATTCTTCTATAAATTCATGCGACTTCATAGGCTATATCTCACAGTATCCCATTTAAGATTTTTGTCCATCACAATAGGCCTTATTCTCATTGAAATAAATGCATATTTCTGCTATTATTTCCTTCATGGTTCTAAATTTTATTTGCTAAAATAATTATCTTTTTAATACAAATTTCAGAAAATGTGGTGTGTTTTAATAGTATACTGTTCATTTTTTCTCCATGTTAAAAAAAAAAAAGAAAAGAAAAGAAAACTTCCAAAGATGGGCTATTACCCCAGAAGCCACTTACTTTTCTCATAATATTCTACTTGGAAAATACAGTGTTGTACTTCACTGAATATAATGTGTTAGATTTCTTAAAATTAAAGATGATGTTATTTGTCAAAGTTCTAATTGCTTGCACAGTTAAAATTTTTCTCATCATATAACCTCTAAAATATTTTCTCATCAAATAACTTTTTAGAAATGGAAATTTTATTTTCTAAAGGACAGTGTTACATTTGATGTTAGGATTAATTCTTCCTAAAGGGAGAGAACAAATAATGATAGTAATAATAATTCACTTATGTGAATGTCTATTTTTTCAACAAATTCTTTTCCATCTGTAATAGTCTACCATATTTGGTAGACTATTACAGGTCCACAGTCTAGTCAGTCTAATATGAGTTTGTTAAATACTTATTGAATCATACATAAATCAGTGGGCTTTCTGTATTTTAAATTATACTTGTATCTTGAAGGAAAACTCAACCATTTAATTAAGTGGACCTTTCTTATTGATAAGAAAAACTTGCCTCCTGTTTTACTGGCCCAAATTACATCCCATGTCCACACTTAAACCCTAAATTGGCAAAGGGCATGAAAGCACATAAATGGGTTAAATGAAGTATGGTTCCTTTCTGTGGGATAGGCTCCTTTCTCCTCTAAAGACTATTGTCAAAGAGTGTGGATAGGTATCTGAACAAAGCCAGAATTCTATTGGGATGCACACAGGCAGGAATTCAACTGTTGGGTTGTTATCTGTTATAACTTGATGCACAATAGAAAATTCTGTAATAATAATTGCTAAATCATTTTTCTAGTGTTATGAGACCTAAAACAGCTGGAATTCTTAGGAACTTTGGAAATTAAATTATTTCCATTTTAAGTTAAATTTTAGTTTTAGCATATTTTAATGTATTTCCATAACTGATTGATTATAAAAGTACAATTACTTATGCTTTGTGTTTTTGTGCCATAATTTATAAAAATGTAGACTCAAAAATACAAGAAATCACTAAATAGTTTTTCAGAAAATTTGATTCCATAGTCAAACTTCTATAAATCAGGTTTCCTAAAAGCCATGCCAAATAAAAATACTGAAAAATTTAAAGTAGCAAATCAGAATATCTTTAAATATTTTTAACCTAACAATGGAATGATAATTCAAATTAAGTGATCTTGATGATTAATTAGCTCCTCAGTGGAGCAATATAAATGAGGGTAATTTAAGAGTAGAATATCGATAATTTTTGGCAAAAGAAGAATTGATAGTGCTCATTAAGAGTTTTATATAATTTCTTGAGTCATGATTACACTATTGATTTTCTTAACAGTGTCTTTTCATAGGTAGACTTCCTCCTAGGATCTGGTCATACTGTGTACATTCTAAATGAGTTAAGTTTTTCTTTTAATTTTTAATTTTTAGCACAGAATGAAATGCTAATGATATTTTAAGGTAATTATGTATGGTGCTTGTTTTCAATAAAGAAACTCTTATGCATAGATGTGGAGCCATTCTTAATTCAATCACAGAAGTCCAAGTAAGAAAAGTAGATGTATAAAACTGAATAAAATTCATAACCTAAGAAAATATCAGCCATAATCTAAAATCATATTTATTCCCAAAGACAATGTGAAAACTTTTAAGATAATCCCATCTGCTCTGGAGGCTGAGGCAGGAGGATTGAAAGTTGAAAGTCAGCCTCAACAACCACCCTGTCTCAAAATAAAAAATAAAAAGGGCTGGGGATGTAGCTCAGTGGTTAAGCGTCCCTGGTTTCAATCCCAGGAAGGAAGGAAGAAAGGAAAGAAAGAAACAAAAGAAAAGAAAGAAGATAGGCACCAGAATCTACTTTTTAACCTCAAATATGATTCACCTTCTAATTGTCAAAACTAAATATAAATAAAATGACCAAGGTAATTTGTTTTTTTTCCTTCCTTCCTAACCAAAACGAACAGTAACTAAAAAGCATTTTAAAGACCTGTCCATAGTTCCAAGTATAACATTTAAAAATATCTGTTTTAATGAGAGGAAGTTTGTAATCTTATATCCATAGTGCTCAGCAAATTGTATGTAGTAAGTGCTTATTAAATATTTATTCTATGAAATATTTTCACTAATTTATTCGCCAATAATCTTCTAAAGCTAGAATGCAAATATTCACAAGAGCTCTTCAGGATCCAGGTCCTCTTATTCTTTTTTCCCTCATTATTATTCTCATAACGTTTGGACTCGTCCAGTGTCTTCATTTAGCTCTCCCTGTACCATCAAGTGCTATTTCAGATATTTTCCCCTCTTCACTTCCAATAGAGACTTTAGTTGGTTATCAGATCCTATTAGAGCTGACAGGCATTAAAAATGTAAAATTATCAAGTTACTTGAGGCCATGAAATTGAGGAAGAAATACAGATATCCAGAGAGTTTGCTATTTTTCTGTGTGGTCATGTTTTCAGCCCACATCCTGTCACGCTATGGCAGTTTCCCATTTACTGCAGCGAGTGGCTAAAAGGTTTTGTGGTAGTCGGGTAGATGTCACAGCACAAGCAGGAATTAACTCAATATACATCAAAAGGAAAGCTTTCAAAAGGAAGTTTAAGCATCATAAATGTCAAGGAGGCAGGAATAAATACCAATTGCTGTCAAAATATATTTTTAACAAAATTTAATAGAAAGGCAGCAGGAGATGTGAAAATAGATAGTATATAGGAGTAGAAAACAATAAATTTAAATCAGCATTTTTTTAAATTTAGAAATTCATAAACTCAGACCCACAGAACTGATACTTGAATAAGTATAATTTCCATGGTAATGATTATTTAAAACCCCACACTGAGTATAAATTTATGGATGGTGATTCATATGCAAAATAACAACTTGCATTTATAACAGAAATGAGATCAAAGCAACAGAATATATAATATGTTAAAGAGGAATTAACTATAGTGGAGGAGAGTTAAGCTCCTAAAGATTCATTCATTCATTCACTCACTCATTCACTAAATACTAAAATTATTGTGTTCCTGCCATAATTCCAGGGTCTTTATAAATTAATGATGACATTACATTAAATGCATGCAAACTTCACAGTGAATTTTTGATAAGAAAATGTTTTTTCCTTAAATGAAATTAACCTACCATTTAAGAAAGAACTATTTTTAATTCATATAAGATTATGACTTTGAAAACTTGTTGATAAGAAAGTAAATAAGCCAAGTTGATTTATTAAAAAGCAAAATCATGTTAGATATTGTGTCACCAATATACTGTTTACCAACAATAAAACTAAATAGCTTTCTTTTTTATTTTTGGCTGTGCTGGGGACTGAACCCTAGGCCTCATGCATGCTAGGCAAATGATATACCATGAAGCTCTATCCCCAGGCCAAAAGTAATGTTTTCATTAATAAAAGTAAATAATTAAAATGAAAAATATTTCTTTCTAAGCCCCAGTTACACATTTTAGTACAATTAATTTCCATGTTAACTTTGATGATATATTTTTTTTAATTCCAGGCATTAAGCCCAGGGGTGCTTAACCACTGAACCACATGCCACATCTCCAGCCCTCTTTATTTTGTATTTTAAGACAGGGTCTTGCTAAATTGCTGAGGCTGGCTTTGAACTTGTGATCCTCAGCCTCAGTCTCCTGAGCCACTGAGATTACAGGTGAGCACCACCACATTCAGCAACTTTTAAAATATTGTTTTCGGTCCATCTTTACAGATGAGAAAACTGAGGCTCAGATAAGTTAACAATTTATATGGGATTGCATAGTTAGGAAGTGATTTAAATCTCCGTCCCTTCAATTTTAAATCTTATACCATTAAATGAAAATTATATTTCAGAAAATGTCGACTTTATTTGCCAGTTAAAAATTTAATAATGTAGATCTATATCCAATGTGTACGATTAATTATACAACCAGAACTAATTATCTGTTTAACCACATTATAGTGTGTTATATGTTTTGATTTGGAATATTTCATTTTGGAATGTTAAGTTGCCTACATCAGTTTTTAAAATATGCCATGCTTAGTTTTTGAAAATTACAAATATTTAGATACAAATGCAATTTTAATGTGATTAACTAATGTCCATTCAGGTGTCTGGAGGTTCGTGATTGAAATCAAAGCCAGTAATAATCTTAACAAATTATTAGAAGTGTTGTTTAAGATATGAACCCTTTTGCTCAACAAGGAATGCAAACGAAATTGTCTAGATTAAGAGAACAGTTTAAATAGACTATCTTAGTCCATTAGTGTAGCTTTCAATCTTGTTTGTTTCTTTAGTTTCTTGAAATCATAACTGCTTCTCTGGATGACCTTCATTATAATCTGAATTGTCACATCGATATTTCTCCCAGAAAAGCCAGATAAATCACAAAGTTAGAAAACTTGAGCTTGGCAAATAAAGCTGCCTTTGACCATTATATCTGAACAGTGACCCTGTGGGCATTTAAAAAAAAATTATTCCAGTTATGTGTTTCAGTCTCTTGAGATTTAGCAGTAGCCAATTATGGCCCTTAGGCCAGAAAAGTGACTGATCATTGTCTGAAAACATGATGATAAAGTAGAAAGGTGAAATAAATTCATTTCTCCCTCTTATAGGTAGATGTTGATTGAAATAATGAGAGATTTAAAAAGCTGATATGGAGCTTTGATCTCGTTTTTTGATTTTTTTTTTTTGCCTCTTGTCTAGAATGTTACTCTTTACAAAATATGATCAGTTAATACAAAGGATAAAGAATAGTTTCGACTTGTGATTAAATTAAAAAGTCCCACAAATGGAATTTTGCACATTGACAAATGCAAATGGAATAGGATACCCATCAAAAGTAAAGAAATAGGAATTTTAACATTGCTGCACTAAATGCTCTTTTTCTGACCCTGTACACTCTCCTCAGGTGACTTTGCACTTACTTTTCTCATTTTAGAATGCCTTCTCTCACATATTGCCACTAGTAAAACAATCTCTCCTGCTTTCAAGACCAAGTCAAAAATTGCTTTACCAGTCCTCCCAGCTGGGACAGTCATGCCTGATTTCACAGCATATGGTACAAGCCTCGATTATTGTTGTGTACCATGGTATTATATATATTTGCCTCTAAATATGGGGCTCTTAACTATTTTTGTGCTGTGGATCCCTTTAGCATCTGGTGAAACGTATGGAAAATTTTTCAGGATGTTTTTAAATGTGTGAAATGAAAATAAAAACCATACAGGTATATAAAGAAATTAATTATATTATAATATAAATAGTAAATATTAAATATAGAAATATTATATATAATTATTAATGTACTTGAAGCAGATGTGATAATATAAATTCAGAATATTGGTTAGTATATTAACCACTAGTATAAATTATATGTGGTTTTTCAAGATACCAGCAACTAGGGTTTGATATAAAAACTTTAGTGATAAATTCACAGTTATTGCTATTAATATATCTTACCTATCATCATAATTGGAAATACTAAATTTCAGTGAAGATTAATAAAAATAAAGACACAAATGTTTTCCTATACCGACTCATGGATTCCAGATTAGAAACACTGCTTTTTCACTGTATGGTCAAAAGGGCAGAGGTTTTGATTTGCTAATTTCTGTCTTGAGGGAAGAATGAAACCACTGGCACAATCCAAGTTTGTTGAACAGTAGCTGCATTGTGTACTGAAAGTTCATATGCCAACCTTATCACTGTCATTTTTACATTATGAAATATGATGAATGATTTTTTTAGTAATTTAAATTAATATTTTAATCAAAATATTTATTAAAATTAAAATTAAATTTTCATTATCAATGGATACCATACATTGTACTATATATATTCTTTTGCTTAGACACAGAAGCTGAAAAATAGATTTAAAAGGCAACTCTAAATAAGCAATCTGTAAATGATACTTTTTTCCCTTCCTCCCAAGCCAGTAGACAACCTTGAAGATGACAATGCTGCTGATAAGGTTCTTAAATTCAACATCAGTTCCCAGGAAGCATAAAGCTCTAACCATAGGAACTAATCTGTCACTACAGTACAACATATTCTGAAGAATGACAGAAGGGAAATATCAATAATTTCAGCTGCTCAAATGGAAGCCTCTGACACCAACAATATTAAGTGACACATTCAAGGGTATTACTCTGTTTAGTAGTGAAGGTGAGAAAAAAGTTCTCAGTTTCTCAACTCTTGGCTTTTTATTTTTTACATTAAGAACCCTGGTTGGATGTAGCACAGTAGTAGAAAAAAAAAAAAAGAAAGAAAACAAGGAATGAAGGAAACTTCCTAACACTTATGGGACAACATAAGCCTATTATTTGAACGTATCCTTACAGCCTGATGCTTGATGTTATATAAACCAATAATCTATGATGAATGTTTTAAACTGTCAATTATTTATTTTAGTATAATATTCAATATAGATATAGGTGAATTGCTATTCTACTCAGTTTGATAAAATTAAAGGATAAACAAAAAATCATGTCTCTTAATATGTAATAAATGATTACAAAAACACAATTATACATATTAGTATGAGAGGCAATTATATAATTTTTTTTTTTTGGTAATGGGGATTGAATGAAGGGGCACTCAAACACTAAGCCACATCCCCAGTCCTTTTTAGTTTTTTTTTTTTTTTTTTTGGGTGCTGGGGATCGAACCCAGGGCCTTGTGCTTGCAAGGCAAGCACTCTACTGACTGAGCTATCTCCCCAGGCCCCTTTTTAGTTTTTGAGACAGAGTCTCAATAATTTACTTAGGCCTCACTAAGTTGCTAAGGCTGGCCTTGAACTTGGAATCCTCCTGTCTCAGCCTCCTGACCTGCTGGGATTACAGGTGTGCCCCACCACACCTGATATATAAATATCTTGACCATTTGCCAAATAGATATAAAACATATATATTGTGTATATTATATATAATAAGTATATGATACAATATGATCATTTTCAATCATTATGAAATTAAAATGAGTCTATTTTCATCTTTTCTCTCCAAAGCTTTCTAAATTCAAAAAATTTCAAAGAGATTTTATAATGCTATGCTGCTGCTTATGAACATTAAAGCTTTAATAGATAATTGCATGAAAAAGAAAATAGGCTTTTCAGTAACAATAACAAGTTTACAACATAAGTACACTTACTCATTCCCCTTTGAGTTAAAAATAAGATTTTGGTAATATATGGCTTTGGATCCTACAGTTTAACTTGATCATAGTCTGTCTAAGTTGTAGATGACTATCTACATTACTATTCTAATAATTTGGCTCTTTCTTATAAGAATATATTCATTATAAGAAATTAGTCCATTGCATAGCTCCAAAGAATATTAATTTTTCAGTATTTAAAAGTGAGAATATTAATTGCATACAAAAAAGAAATATGTGGAATAATGTCCATTATATTAACTACATCATGGCTAATCATTATTTCAGATCTCAGAATTAGAGTGTTCAACATATTAATTGGGAAAAATTCTTCTAATGTAAAAATGTTAGCATTCTTAATCTTTGAATACAGTTGAATTTAATAAATTTCAAATAAAAAAAACCCATTAGGTTTGTTTTCTTTCTGACTCTAGTAAATAAGAATGACAATTTCAAAGCAGGTATTCCAAAATATGAAACAAAATTATCATTCTTGCCAAAAAAAAAAAATCTTCTAGCATCTGTTACAACACAGAGCCATTATAATGCAATTAGACAGACTAAGGACCAGATGCTAAGGAAGCAAAATATAAAAGATGAAGCATGGCATTATTTTGGTTAATGAATTTAATTCCAAATGTTACAGAAGTGACTCATGGACTTTTTTTCCCCCAAAAGATCAGTGTCACATGTAATCTAATGGAAAAAGTAGATACTCTCTTATACTATATTAGATGTTTTAAAATGACTAAGCTGTAGACATTCACACAGGTAGATGAATAACTTGCCAATGGTGACAATATTTAAATTTGCACCTCAAAACAATGAGTTGGGTTATTTTATAAATGTAATATAATTCTAGAAAAAAATGATAAAAACAAAATATATTATAGAAATATTTAAAATAAAATATTTCTCTAATGTTCCCAAACTGGAAGTATTATATAATGAGAATATATGCTAACCTAATTCTGAAAATGCAAATTTAAATTTTTCTCCTAGAAAAATGTAGATAAAAGTGAAAATACTTTAGTAGGTCCACCTTTTGTGTTTCTATCTACAAACCAAAGTAGTGGTTATTTTGAAAATGAAAATCTTTTCTACAATAAGTTTATTAAAAATGGAAGTCCAAATCCCACCCCCAGAAGAGCAAAATGGAAAATGAGAGAAGAAAAATGGGTGAAATGAGAACATGCTAATTCAGATTTATTTTAAAAACTGAAAATAAATAAAATAAAGAAGGCTATTTTATGCAAGCAAAATATTATTATTATTTTTTGTAGATATGTAATGGTAGTTTACTTAACACTTTTGTTACTTACTATACCATAGAATAGCCTCAGTGTTCCTAGATTGCAATTCCCAGGGATGAATTATCAGAACAAGGAGGCACATTGATATTTGACTAAACTTGTCAGTCCAAATCACAAAAATTTGTTCTTGTTTTTGTTTTTGTTTTGTTTTGTTTTTTGGTACTAGGAATTGAACTCAGGGGTGCTATACCACTGAGCCATACCCCTAGCCATTTTTATGTGTTAATTTGTGATAGCATCTTGTTAAATTGCTCAGGACCTCCCTATATTGCTGATGGCTTCAAACTTGCCATCCTCCTGCTTTAGCCTCCTGAGCTGCTGGGATTATAGGTATGTGCCACTGCACTCAGCAATCATAAAGTTCTTTAAGGACTTTCTTCTTCAACACAGACACTTCAGATAATTGTTAATGTATATAACAAGGCAATCAACTTTATTTAGCTATTCAGGAACTGTTCCTTTCACCATATAACTTTTGTTTTTTTACTAAGGATAAACATTGAAAATATGTAGGAAAGTACAACTTTTATATTCATTAAGAGTATGATGAAAACAAGCCTTTTTCTCATTCACATAAGTATGTATCGAATAAACTGGCAAAGCATCTACAACCAAAACCATATTATTTTAAGCAACAACAAACTATAAATAATGAAAGCTAATCCTTTAGTTTTTTTCCCCTGATATATTCACTCAACATACATTTAACTTCTCATGTAACAGAAAGCTAGAATAGATTGTGCTATAGTCAAAGCCAGATTGACACAAATTTCCACTATAGACAAGGGGGCAGAATATTTTCTTTTAATATAGGCAACAAAATAACAAAGGAATCTCTTAAAAAAAGCATTATGGTAACAAAAGGTAACCTTTCTATTAAGTCAGTATTAAGTAGTGTTTAAAAATATATTATTTAAGGGCCAACTGTTTTGTAAAAAAAAAAATAAATAAAAACATGGAGAATACCTAGTGAGTTATTTATAAAGGAGTATAAAACAGAGCACCTGCTTTCAATAATGTTAATAAAAGGTTGTGGAATCAAAAATAATCCACAGAAACATTTAGCAAGTAATTATTTTGAATAGTGGGTATAAATGATTATATGGAACAAGAGTTCATAGAACAAAGTGAGGCTTAGAACAGTTAGTGAAAGTTTTATTGTAACTATAATACTTGAATTGGATTTTTAAGATGGGAGCAATTTAGAAACAAAATTAGATGGAAGGAGAAAAATTCCAGAAAATGGGAATGAGCATAGCAAAGCAAGAATAAGTGAATGAACTGGCTTGCATAGGAAAGAGGATATTTTATGCTGTGTATGTAGATGAGACAACACAAAAATTGTGCAGTCAATGCAATTTTCTGAGAAGATTCATATTGCTCCCCAAAAGAAATTCTACTAGATTTAAGAATTACACAACTGATCTTCTAAAAGCCTGTGGCCATGTATTTTGGTTACATAGTAATTTTATAAATACTATATTATAGTTTAGTGTAACCAATCTATTATGTATGTGTTTGTATGTATGTGCCTGTGTGTGTATGTATTTCAAAACATCATGGTATACACAAAAAATTTGTACAATTTTATTTGTTGATTTAAAAATAAAATGTTTTTAAAAAAGCAAATCATAGTACCCAGGCATGATGATGATGATGATGATGATGATGCATGCCTGTCTATAGTCTCAACTACTCAGAAAACTGAGGCAGGAGGATAAGGTGAGCCCAGGAGTTCCAGGCCAGCCAGGTCAACATGGAGATCCCATCTCAAAATAAAAATACTCATACTGTTTTAGAAGTTGAGCTCATAGAAGCAGACAGTACAGCTGTAGTAGCCAAGGCCTAGCAATTGGGGGAAATGGAATAATGTTGGTCAAAGTATACAAACTTTCAGTTATAAGATAAATAAGTTCTGGGGATCTGATATACAGCATGGTAATTAGACTTAATAATTCCATTCTGTATATTTGAAATTTGCTAAGAGAGATTTTAAGTGTTCTCACCATAAAAATATAATGGTAACTATGTAAAGTGACAGATATGTTAATTAAGTTGAAGATAGTAATAATTTCACCATGTATATTTATATCAATCATATTGAATACTTTGAATATACGTAATTTTATTTATATTTCAGTAAAGCTGGCATAAAGTAACTCAGAGTTCTTATCACATTTTACTGCTATAACACTTACATATTTTATAAGTTCAACCCTTAAAATAACTGAACCTGAAAAGTAATGTTTTCACATATGAAAACTGAGACCCATTGTAAATGAATATCTGTCAAAGTCACACAACAAGCATTTGGAGTTGGGACTTCTCCCATGTATCCTGATTACAATTACCCACTTCTATAATTTCCTTGGGTCATTGAGAATTTGAAGTTTTTATCATGAACATTTCTAGGCTATCTAGATGCCCACACTAATCAAATATGAAAAGAAAATTTGTTTTAAAGTGTCATCTCAACTTGAAATCTGCACATAAAACAAATTTCTTTGTTCCAAGAAATATATGGAACAAAAGGGAAGCAGAAAAACTGAAACAGGCTTAATACTGGAGACCTGAATACTCTTGAAATTTAGACAATCCAGGTCATTAGTCATAGAGTCCTAAGGGGGGAAAGAATGCCTGGTTCCACACTAGTAAAGCCAGAAGCTCTCTAATTTGCATCCCTTACTTGGCTGAGGATATCAGATGTGTTCAGGTTGAACAAGTTCAAGACTCTTGCTTGAGTAATTTTAAGGAATGTAACACATTCTGAATAGTAATTGGTTATTTAATAATCCTGTTTGCAGCGCCAACATAAGCTAGCTTCACTCTTAGGCACAGAATAGGACCAACTGCCTTACTCAGTACTAGGAAAAGAAATCTTCATCTGCATATAAGCTTTAAAGTCAACCTGATGTGAAATCCTGAAATACATTTTGAAAATGAATGGATTAGTGATAAAATTAATGAGAAAACTAAAGTCTCTGAAATGAAATATTTTTGGCATGTGATAACCTGATATGCTGCCCTCAAAAGTCCCTTGCAATTAGGTTTGCTGAGCCACCACAGCATAGTTTTTCTTGCATCATGGCTATTATATTAACCAAGCCAACTTGTCTATTAGTCCTTGTCTCACATCACTTTTTAACACTAACTTTTACTCCATTTCAGCCAATCTCTTCATCCATGGCTATATGCTACATTCACCTTCTGACTTTTCTCAGTGTGCTGCTCTACTATCTGTGAGGGCTCCCCGCTACAAATACTCCTACTGCCAGTTACAACCCCCTCACCTATTAAAATGTTCTTCAGTATTAGTCTCATTTTCTACCACTTTACATATTCTCTATTGCTTGATATCCAGCCTAGTTTGATTCCAATTGACTAATAGAGTGTTATATACAAAGAACAACAACTTAGACTTTACTTAAACTTGTGTGTGCATATATAGATACACACACACATACACACATATGCATGCAAATATATGTAGTTACACATACAGGTATGCCATTATCCTTCAAACAGTATTTATCAAAATATTGGAATTGACAAATGCTTCCCAGTATGCAATTCAGAATTATAACTACCATCATTTCTCTCCAAATGTCTACTGCTCTTTGCTAGGAAAACATCAAATGATATAGTTTATGCCTAAGTAAACCACTATTATTCATAAACTGAATCCTACTGTGTTCATTAATTCATTCAGCAAATACATATTAAGCTACTACTACATGGCTAACAATCCACTTATACTGTATATTCAGTCATGACCAAAGCAGATAGAGCATAGGCAAGGAGGGCATTTCAAGTAGAAGCAGTAGCAAAAATAGACAAACATTTGAGAAATGACAACAGGTTAGTGTGGCTGACTGGCAGTGAGTCTGCAGAGAAGGAAGAAGAAGGAAACATGAATCAAGACTGGGTCTTGTTAAGATACTGGATGCATCAGAACAAAAATAATATTTAACCAGAGATCAAAAAAACCTGATTTATAATTTAAAAAGATCACTATGGATTCTCTGTGGATGGTAAAAAGAAGGGAAAAAAAGCACAAGTGGCAAAAATGATTGGGGAGGGGACTATTGTTAGTGGCTATAATTTAAGGGTAACTTAATTTAAGGGTAACTTAAACCATCATGAAAAACAAAAGGTACTGCACAGTATGTGTGCACTTTCTCAGCTGTTCCATGAACCTTTTATTAATGTATGAGATATCTGACACATTTCTTATAGTAGCTCTTCCAAACCTTCCTACAGTTATTCAGGTTCACAAACTGCTTCCTTCCTCTCCACCTCTCTCTCTCTGTATTTACTAAACAGATCAAAATCCCTCCTTGTGAGGTCCCCAACCATCCCTTCCTTCTTCTAACACCTTATGTGCCTCTGTACAATTTTATTAAGTGTGCACAATTTCTCTCTAATCTTCTGAGTTACTTTAGATTTAGATTCTATCTAAACAGACATCAGGATTTGGAGTGCAGGTAGTTCATCTGGCAAATGATTTTAGAAACGATGAGAAAATGAGATTAGGAAACTGGAGAAGATAATACAGGATGTGAAAATACACACATTACTACTGGGGACAATTGGTGCTCAATCCCTCTAGTGAACTTCTGAGAAGCTATGAAATATTGTCTACCAGAGGATGAGGTGACTGAGTGCATTCTCCACGACTCCCATTTTCTGGTAGTTTAAAGTCAATTCTAGTGGCATTAAAGACTGCTCTCCCCAGGCTTATTCCTTTTTGTAGGAGAAGCCGTGTGTCCTACAATAAGTCCTCAGGCGAAGCAATGGAGTAAGACATAAGAACTTTGGAGGTAAGTATGTCAGAATTTGCAGTGAACTCAGGTGGGGAAGGAGATTTTGGGCAGACTATCAGTAACACCTTCTTCATCTTCTTTATTCTTTAGAACCTGTTTATTTCTCTGCTCTAATGAAATACTCCTTAGGAATTACCATTAGACACTATATAACAGTAATGGACATACTCAATGTACATAATTCAACTTAATTCATATTTAAATTATTTATATATAAAGGAAGGTATACACATATCAAAACTTCACCACACTGGACCCCACAAATTTGTATAATTATTATGTATCAATTTAAAAATTAAAAACATATACTTCAAAATTTGTTTCAGTGAATTAATCTAATGCAGGTAGCCAAAATAGATAAATTCATTATCTTTAATTATATTACAAGACTTCTCCTCATTGCTCTTCAAAGGACTTTGGTAGAAATCACTGGTGCTCATTTTTTTTTTTTTTATTTTATTTTTTTTTTTATTTATTTTTTACGTTTACATAGGGTAATGATGTTTCTTTTTTTTCCCTTCCCCCCCACCCCTCCCACCCTTTTCCCTTTATACAGTCCTTCTTTCCTTCATTCTTACCGCTCTCCTTAGCCTAACTCTAAACCTAACCCTAAACCTAATGCTAACCCCTCCCACCCCCATTATATGTCCTCATCCGCTTATCAGCGAGATCATTCGTCCTTTAGTTTTTTGAGATTGGCTTATCTCACTTAGCATGATATTCTCCAATTTCGACCATTTGCCTACAAATGCCATAATTTTATCATTCTTCATTGCGGAGTAATATTCCATTGTATAAATATGCCACAGTTTCTTTATCCATTCATCAACTGAAGGGCATCTAGGTTGGTTCCACAATCTGGCTATGGTGAATTGAGCAGCAATGAAGATTGATGTGGCTGTATCTCTGTAGTATGCTGATTTTAAGTCCTTTGGGTATAGGCCAAGGAGTGGGATAGCTGGGTCAAATGGTGTTTCCATTCCAAGCTTTCTGAGGAATCTCCACACTGCTTTCCAGAGTGGCTGCACTAATTTGCAACCCCACCAGCAATGTATGAGTGTTCCTTTTTCACCGCATCCTCGCCAACACCTATTGTTGCTTGTATTCTTGATAATCGCCATTCTAATTGGGGTGAGATGAAATCTTAGGGTAGTTTTGATTTGCATTTCCCTTATTACTAGGGATGTTGAACATTTCTTCATATATCTGTTGATTACTTGTACATCTTCTTCTGTGAAGTGTCTGTTCATTTCCTTAGCCCATTTGTTGATTGGATTATTTGTATTCTTCATGTAGAGTTTTTGAGTTCTTTATAGATTCTGGAAATTAGCGCTCTATCTGAGGTATGGTTGGCAAAGATATTCTCCCACTCTGTAGGCTCTCTCTTCACATTTCTTTTTTTTTTTTTTTTTTTTTTTTTTTTTTTTTTTTTTAATTTATTTATTTTTTTACGTTTACATAGGGTAATGATGTTTATTATATTTTTCCCCTCCCCCCCACCCCTCCCACCCCTCCCACCCCTCTTTTTCCCTCTACACAGTCCTTCTTTCCTTCATTCTTACTGCTCTCCTTAGCCTAACTCTAAACCTAACCCTAAACCTAATGCTAGCCCCTCCCACCCCCCATTATATGTCCTCATCCGCTTATCAGCGAGATCATTTGTCCTTTAGTTTTTTGAGATTGGCTTATCTCACTTAGCATGATATTCTCCAATTTCGACCATTTGCCTACAAATGCCATAATTTTATCATTCTTCATTGCGGAGTAATATTCCATTGTATAAATATGCCACAGTTTCTTTATCCATTCATCAACTGAAGGACATCTAGGTTGGTTCCACAATCTGGCTATGGTGAATTGAGCAGCAATGAACATTGATGTGGCTGTATCTCTGTAGTATGCTGATTTTAAGTCCTTTGGGTATAGGCCAAGGAGTGGGATAGCTGGGTCAAATGGTGTTTCCATTCCAAGCTTTCTGAGGAATCTCCACACTGCTTTCCAGAGTGGTTGCACTAATTTGCAACCCCACCAGCAATGTATGAGTGTTCCTTTTTCACCACATCCTCGCCAACACCTATTGTTGCTTGTATTCTTGATAATCGCCATTCTAATTGGGGTGAGATGAAATCTTAGGGTGGTTTTGATTTGCATTTCCCTTATTACTAGGGATGTTGAACATTTTTTCATATATCTGGTGATTACTTGTACATCTTCTTCTGTGAAGTGTCTGTTCATTTCCTTAGCCCATTTGTTGATTGGATTATTTGTATTCTTCGTGTAGAGTTTTTTGAGTTCTTTATAGATTCTGGAAATTAGCGCTCTATCTGAGGTATGGTTGGCAAAGATATTCTCCCACTCTGTAGGCTCTCTCTTCACATTTCTGACAGTTTCCTTTGCTGAGAGAAAGCTTTTTAGTTTGAATCTATCCCAGTTGTTTATTCTTGCTTTTATTTCTTGTGCTATGGGAGTCCTGTTAAGGAAATCTGATCCTGAGCCAACAAGTTGAAGATTTGGACCTACTTTTTCTTCTATAAGATGCAGGGTCTCTGGTCTGATTCCGAGGTCCTTGATCCATTTTGAGTTGAGTTTTGTGTAGGGTGAGAGATAGGGGTTAGTTTCATTCTATTGCATATAGTTTTCCAGTTTTCCCAGCACCATTTGTTGAAGAGGCTATCTTTTCTCCATTGCATATTGTTGGAACCTTTGTCTAGTATGAGAAAATTGTATTTATTTGGGTTTGTGTCCATGTCCTCTATTCTGTACCATTGATCTACCTGTCTATTTTGGTACCAATACCATGCCGTTTTTGTTACTATTGCTTTGTAGTAGAGTTGAAGATCTGGTATTGCAATACCCCCTGCTTCGCTCTTGCTACTGAGGATTGCTTTAGCTATTCTAGGTTTTTTATTCTTCCAGATGAATTTCATAATTGCTTGCTCTATTTCTGCGAGGTACATCATTGGGATTTTAATTGGAATTGCATTGAATCTGTATAGAACTTTAGGTAGTATAGCCATTTTGACAATATTAATTCTGCCTATCCAGGAACATGGGAGATCTTTCCATCTTCTAAGGTTTTCTTGAATTTCTTTCTTTAGTGTTCTGTAGTTCTCATTGTAGAGGTCTTTCACCTTTTTTGTGAGATTGATTCCCAAGTATTTTATTTTTTTCGATGCTATTGTGAATGGAGTAGTTTTCCTAATTTCTCTTTCTGAAGATTCATCACTTATGTATAAAAATGCATTGGATTTATGAGCATTGATCTTGTAACCTGCTACTTTACTGAATTCACTTATGAGTTCTAAAAGTTTTCTGGTGGAATTTCCAGGTTCCTCTAAATATATAATCATGTCATCAGCGAACAGGGATAGTTTGAGTTCTTCTTTTCCTATTCGTATCCCTTTAATTTCTTTGGTTTGTCTGATTGCTCTGGCTAGAGTCTCAAGGACGATGTTGAATAGAAGCGGTGAAAGAGGGCATCCCTGCCTTGTTCCAGTTTTTAGGGGGAACGCTTTCAGTTTTTCACCATTTAGAATGATATTAGCCATGGGCTTAGCGTAGATGGCCTTTATAATGTTTAGGAATGTTCCCATTACCCCAATTTTTTCTAGTGTTTTGAGCATGAAGGGATGCTGTATTTTATCAAATGCTTTTTCTGCATCTATTGAAATAATCATGTGATTCTTAACTTTAAGTCTGTTGATATGGTGAATGACATTTATTGATTTCCGAATGTTGAACCAACCTTGCATCCCTGGGATAAAACCCACTTGATCGTGGTGCACTATCTTTTTAATATATATTTGTATGCGATTTGCTAAAATTTTGTTGAGAATTTTTGCATCGATGTTCATTAAGGATATTGGTCTGAAATTTTCTTTCCTTGATGTGTCTCTGTCTGGTTTAGGTATCAGGGTGATATTGGCTTCATAGAACGAGTTTGGTAGGGTTCCCTCCTCTTCTATTTCATGGAATAGTTTGAGGAGTATTGGAATGAGCTCTTCTTTAAAGGTTTTATAGAACTCGGCTGAGAACCCATCTGGTCCTGGACTTTTCTTTGTTGGTAGGCTTTTGATGACCTCTTCTATTTCATTGCTTGAAATTGGTTTATTTAAGTTGTGTATGTCCTCCTCGTTCAGTTTAGGTAGTTCATATGTCTCTAGAAATTTGTTGATGTCTTCAAGGTTTTCTGTTTTGTTGGAGTATAGATTTTCGAAATAGCTTCTAATTATGTTTTGTATTTCACTCGTGTCTGTTGTGATGTTTCCTTGTTCATTCCGAATTTTAGTAATTTGAGTTTTCTCCCTCTTTCTCTTTGTTAGTGTGGCTAAGGGTTTATCAATTTTATTTATTTTTTCAAAGAACCAACTATTTATTTTATTAATTTTTCCGATTGTTTCTTTTGTTTCGATTTCGTTGATTTCGGCTCTGATTTTAACTATTTCCTGTCTTCTACTACTTTGGTATTGGTCTGCTCTTCTTTTTCTAGTGCTTTGAGCTGTAGTGTTAACTCGTTTATTTGTTGATTTCTACTTCTTTTTTGAATGCACCCCATGAAATAAATCTTCCTCTAAGTACTGCTTTCATAGTGTCCCAGAGATTTTGATATGATGTGTCTTTGTTCTCGTTTACTTCTAAGAATTTTTTTATTTCCCTCCTGATGTCTTCTGTTATCCATTCATCATATAATAGTGTATTATTTAGTCTCCAGGTATTGGAGAAGTTTCTGTTTTTTATTCTGTCATTTATTTCTAATTTCAATCCATTATGATCTGATAGAGTACAAGGTAGTATCTCTATCTTCTTGTATTTACTAACAGTAGCTTTGTGGCATAAAATATGGTCTATTTTAGAGAAGGATCCATGTGCTGCTGAGAAGAAAGTGTATTCATTCTTTGTTGGATGGTATATTCTATATATGTCCGTTAAGTCTAAATTGCTGATTGTGTTGTTGAGATCTATAGTTTCTTTATTCAATTTTTGTTTGGACGATCTATCCAGTGGTGAGAGAGGTGTGTTAAAATCGCCTAGTATTATTGTGTTGTGGTCTATTTGATTTCTGGAATTGAGAAGGATTTGTTTGACGTACGTGGATGAGCCAATGTTCGGGGCATAGATATTTATGATTGTTATGTCTTGCTGATTTATGCTTCCCTTAAGCAGCATGTAATGTCCTTCTTTATCCCTTCTGACTAGTTTTGGTTTGAAGTCCACATTATCTGAGATGAGGATGGATACTCCAGCTTTTTTGCTGTGTCCGTGTGCATGGTATGTTTTTCCCCATCCTTTCACCTTTAGTCTATGGGTGTCTCTTTCTATGAGATGTGTCTCTTGCAGGCAGCATATTGTTGGATTTTTCTTTTTAATCCAATCTGCCAGTCTGTGTCTTTTGATTGATGAATTCAGGCCATTAACATTCAGGGTTATTATTGTGATATGATTTGTATTCCCAGTCAATTGACTCATATTTGTTTTTGACATGATTTGGTTTCTCCTTTATTTGGCTATTCCTTTAGGCTAGCGCCTCCTGTTGCTGATTTGCATCGTTGTTTTTCATCTCTTCCTCATGGAATATTTTGCTGAGAATGTTCTGTAATGCTGGCTTTCTTTTTGTAAATTCCTTTAGCTTTTGTTTATCATGGAAGGATCTTATTTCATCGTCAAATTTGAAGGTAAGTTTTGCTGGGTATAAGATTCTTGGTTGGCATCCATTTTCTTTCAGTACTTGAAAAATGTTGTTCCAGGCCCTTCTAGCTTTTAGGGTCTGGATTGAAAAATCTGCTGATATTCTTATTGGTTTCCCTCTGAATGTAATTTGATTCTTTTCTCTCGCGGCCTTTAAAATTCTGTCTTTATTTTGTATGTTAGGTATTTTCATAATAATGTGCCTTGGTGTGGGTCTGTTGTAATTTTGTATGTTTGGAGTTCTATAAGCCTCTTGTACTTGGTTTTCCATTTCGTTCTTCAGATTTGGGAAATTTTCTGTTATTATTTCATTGAATAGATTGTTCATTCCTTTGGTTTGTTTCTCTAAGCCTTCCTCAATCCCAATAATTCTCAAATTTGGCCTTTTCATGATATCCCATAGTTCTTGGAGATTCTGTTCATGATTTCTTACCATCTTCTCTGTTTGTTCCACTTTGTTTTCAAGGTTAAATATTTTGTCTTCAATGTCTGAGGTTCTGTCTTCCAGGTGTTCTATCCTATTGGTTATGCTTTCTATGGAGTTTTTAACTTGGTTTATTGTTTCCTTCATTTCAAGGATTTCAGTTTGGTTTTTTTTCAGTATCTCTAACTCTTTATTGAAATGATCTCTTGCTTCCCGTATTTGGTCTTTTAACTGTTGATTGGTGCGATCATTTAATGCCTGCATTTGCTCTTTCATCTCCTCCTTCAATGCCTGCATTTGCTCTTTCATCTCCTCATTAGCTTCCCTGATCGTTTTAATTACGTACATTCTGAACTCCCTTTCTGACATTTCTTCTGCTGTGCTGTCATTGGGTTTTATTGATGTAGTATCTAGGTTTGTTTGGGACATTTTCTTCCCTTGTTTTCTCATAATGGTCAGTTGTCAGTGGGACCCTGAGATATTGCAGTTTTCCACTATTGGCTTATAGTGTCCCAGTAGATTTCCAGTGTATCACCTCCCAGCCTTCAGCAGCCTGATGTCTTGGAGGAATCTGATAAAGCAGCTCATTCGAAGAATACTGCCCCTAGCCCCCTACTGGTTCCACGTTTTGGAACTGGCTCTGTGCGGAAATGCTCTCACTGTGGGCCTGCACCGTGCAGCTGGCCGTGTGGGAAGAGCCCACTGCCGGAGTGTGGAAGACTACCTTGGGAAGACTCAAGCTGCCCTGCCCGGCTCTGCTAAGCCACCTCTATCTGGGCCTGCCACCCGGGCTGAGCTTTACCCAGTGGGCAGACTCACCCGTGGCTCCACTTCAGTCCGAGTCTCTCAATGCCTCCCCTTCTTAACTCCTGGGTTCTGGAGCGACCGGGGGTGCAGTCTCCCTCTAGGCCGCCATCTTGGATCGCCCCGTGAAGAGAGCCCGCAGCCGGAGTGGGCAGAGCCGCCTGAAGAGGTCTCCGGCTGCCCTGTCCTTATCCCTGAGGCTGATTGCAGATCGAGGCTCTCCGCTGGTTCTTTGCAGGAGTACACTGCACTGCAGCAGCTCCGGGACTCGGAGCGTACTCTGTTCAGACAGGCTCTCACTAGCCGGCCAGTTCCGTTCCGAGAACCTGGAGAAGCTGGCTGTGTGGGCGGGGCCCACCTCCGGAGTGCGCAGGACTGCCTGTGGATGACTCTAGCTGCCCTGCCCGGCTCCGATAAGCCACCTCTATCTGGGCCTGCCACCCGGGCCGAGCTTTACCCAGTGGGCAGACTCACCCGTGGCTCCACTTCAGTCCGAGTCTCTCAATGCCTCCCCTTCTTAACTCCTGGGTTCTGGAGCGACCGGGGGTGCAGTCTCCCTCTAGGCCGCCATCTTGGATCGCCCCGTGAAGAGAGCCCGCAGCCGGAGTAGGCAGAGCCGCCTGAAGAGGTCTCCGGCTGCCCTGACCTTATCCCTGAGGCTGACTGCAGATCGAGGCTCTCCGCTGGTTCTTTGCAGGAGTACACTGCACTGCAGCAGCTCCGGGACTCGGAGCGTGCTCTGTTCAGACAGGCTCTCACTAGCCGGCCAGTTCCGTTCCGAGAACCTGGAGAAGCTGGCTGTGTGGGCGGGGCCCACCGCCGGAGTGCGCAGGACTGCCTGTGGATGACTCTAGCTGCCCTGCCCGGCTCCGATAAGCCACCTCTATCTGGGCCTGCCACCCCGGGCCGAGCTTTACCCAGTGGGCAGACTCACCCGTGGCTCCACTTCAGTCCGAGTCTCTCAATGCCTCCCCTTCTTAACTCCTGGGTTCTGGAGCGACCGGGGGTGCAGTCTCCCTCTAGGCCGCCATCTTGGATCGCCCCGTTGGTGCTCATTTTTATTGCAAAGAGATTTTTCTAGATTTCCCAATAATTTAGGAATAATTTCTGTGCCCCTAGTCACTTTTCATTATGCAGACAGTCTCTTAACTTTCAAAAATAAAATCTTTACGTAATGTATTTTCAGAACTACTTGAGTTTAATTAAAAAGAACTTTCCCACAGGTTCTTGGATTGAGTCTTGAATGTGCAGTTAAGCAAAGCAGAATCTTATTTCTGTTTTGGCAATGTTAAAGCTTACTAGTAAGGTACTAACAGGCAGGGACCTCCCTGGAACATTTTCATTTCTTTCCCTCTTCATCTCTTAACCAATATTCACAACATTCCTTCAAAGACAAAGAGGCTCAATTTTGACTAGTTGGGAAAAAAATGTCCATCTATTTCAGGTTCTTCCTTTCAGCAGCTCTCATTTCAATTTTAAGTACTGTCTCAATATAAAACATATGGTATGTGTGTTCGTGTGTGTGTGTGTGTGACTGAAGAGATGATTTTGGCCTGACCATGAGGAATCAGAAAACTGAAAAGGTGAATAGATGATTGTATCCTGGAAGTCTCAAATGAGTTTGTAAAAGAAATCTAATATTAATAATTTAAAATAAGCAAAAGCCAAAATGCCTTTTGTTCTAATATTCAGTGAAAGTTCTAGTAACTACCAAAATAAAATGTTATAGATAATATTCATGTTGATCAAAACAAACAATATTAAAAAATAAAATAAAAATACCCACTCTTTTTTTCCTGGGCAGATTTGCTATAGGATTCATTCATTCATTTATTTAGCTAATCAATCGAATACTCATTACCTTCTACATAGGTGTTAACTGCTAAAGTTTCAATGATGAAATACAAGGGACAGAGGAAACCTAGTAGAGTGTTAGTCTTTTTTCTCAAATATCTAGCCCCAAACAACAAGAAGAATGATTTTATTTCATAACTAAAATCATACTTTATTATTATAAATGCTATCCAGGTTAGTTATTTATGAGTTTCTTTAGTTATGAAAAGGAATATAAAAAATAAGCTGATAAGTGAGCCAGGCAAAAATAAATAATTTGATAGAGCACTAAAAGATCAGATATATGGTACATTTGCTTTCTATATATCACTCCTATTTCATGAAATTGGAATAGTATCTGAATGAAAATAATGTGAAATGTCAGCATGATTCTGATTAAGACTGGACAAAAGAGAATACACTATGAAACTGAAATAAGTGAATATATAAAAATACATATGCATATATATATATCTCCTTAATTAACAAAGGAAATAAAGAAAATTATAATAAAAATTTCTACCCCGTTAAAGATGTGCCCACCCCAACTCTGTTATGAACATCTAGATTAACTGCCATTAAAAATCAATTATTCATTTTATACATTTAATTTAAATGTTGTACTCCATTAGAATATATCAAAAACATAAATTTTACTGAAAGAAATGAACCATAGCAAATGAACATACAACTTTAAAACATAGTTTACAACTTTTGAATTCTTGATTTAGTTATTAGTACTAAAAAGGTGTATTTCAGGGTTTGGGTTGCAGCTCAGGTGTAAAGCATTTGCCTAGCATGTGTAAAATTCTGGGTTCAATTCTCAGCACCACATAAAAATAACTAAATAAAATAAAGTTGTTTTAAAAAAGATATACTTCAATTTTAGGCTTTACAGTTAAGTAAAATATCCTGTCTTGTCATGGTTTAAGTTTCTATACTCTGCCTTTAGTAAGGTAAGTTGGAAAACATCATTTTTACTGATAAAAAAAGGGAGACTTCAATATATTATATAGATTCAAGTATTTATAACACATGGATCATGCTTTCATGTGGTTAAAAATGTCATAGACAAAATCCTTACTTATACAGGAATAGCAGAGAATAAGAATTAAGGAAGAAATTAAAAATTGAATCTGTGAGACCTACTGGCCAACTGTTTACTTCCATCAACACTAGTTTCCTACAAAGTAATTTTCCTGCTAAGTAATTTAAATAATGTTATTTTAAATTTCAGTTCAAAAACAATTTCCTTAATAGGTACTCAATATTTTATACAATATTTAATAATCAATAGAATACATATCTCAATTTTGTGAAGGATATATATTTATTTTCTTGTAGAGTGAGAACTTTCTCTACACAATGTATAAAGAGAACACAGGTACTAGACTAAGAATGCTTATTTTCAGTTCTTAATCTTAAGAGCATATATTTTCTGTTCTTAGACCTTCAGCAGCATCAGCATTTCCTGAGAAACCTGTTAGAAATGCAAACATTTAAGCCTCACCTCACAAAGACTGAATCAGAAACTCTGGTGGTGAAGCAAAGGAAACTTTTGTTTTATAAAGTCCTCCACTATGATTCTGATGCCCACAGAACGGTGAGATCCACAACTGTAGTCTATCTTTTTCCAGACTTTGTGTGAAGAATAAATGAAGAAAATTATGGTGTAGGGCTTTGAGGAGAACAATTTAAAAAATAAATAAATAAAGGACTATATAAGCATAATTTACTAAATAGCCAACAATTGTTTTTAACTTATTTTTCTGTCTATTTCCTCCTTAGTTTGTACATGCATTTGGAGATAATCTCAGCAATGTCAGCAAGCTTGGTGGCATAGTTCAAGCTGTGAGGGTTCAATAAATAGGTCGGTAAACATTGCAAATCAACACAGCTTTTGATGAAATGTCAAGCAAGACAGAGCTTAGCTATATTCAGCTCAGCTTGAACTCATAAACCATTAACTGGCCTCTGTACTTCCAGGACAATCTGTCTGATAAATAAAACACAAATATAAAAATTTTAAAAAATCCTTCAGAATGAGATTAGTAAAAGGCTATCTGTAAGTGAGAAATGGCAACCACTTAGTTCAGAGGAAATGAGAGACAAGACTTACAAAATGGGTAACTTTTCTTACAAATCAAGTTAGGGGGAATCTTGACATCCAAATAGATTTTTAACTTTTTATTGCCTTTCCCCCACTAGATTTTTTTAATTTAAAAAGGCATATTTTACCTCAACTCTTTTAGCTCATCTTCCCTTAAGACAAAAACAACAACAAAAAAGCTCCTAACATTTCTTAATGACAGAAAAACTTGCCTAAATGAGAATCTACTTGAATTTTGACAAAAAGTAACATAATTTTGAAATAAATGCACTTAGCATACACAGATTGTATGTTTGTATGTACTGATAAAAAAATCTACGTTAATTTAGAGTTTTTGGACATCCTATGATAAAAAATACAAAAAATAACATGATTAATCACTATACCTCTTTACTTTATCTAAAAGCTATTATTTAACAATAAATGTTTAGACTCTAAAATCATTCTCAGGCATTTCAAATAATCAGGCAACCTGAAATTATTGCCTATAACATGTGGCCTAGTTTGTTAATAAGTTGTGCTTGTCTGAACATGTCTAATTTACTATTTATAACAGTATTATTTTCCTTTACTTTGGAAAAATATTGTAACATGTATACACATATGTTTATGTAGATATATATGTATCCATATGTATAAATATATGTGTGTGTGTATATATACATATATATGTAAAACATAGGTTTTTCTATTGATAAGAGAAAATCCCTCACTTTAGTTTTCTAATGAGTATATGGATACACTCTATGTTCTTAGAAATTTACTTTGAAGTATATTATTTTTTATTGATTCAGGTCTGGATCATTAATTTTTTAAAATATCTTTGTGCTAGAAATAATTTTCAATTCCTGAAGACAAAGTTAATAAAAGTCATAACCTAAAAAGTAGAATTTGTGTTCCTTCTCATATCAGTGATTAACATTATCCTATAGGTCACTGATGTCAAACCCCTTCCCTTCCTTCCTAATAATAAAAGCCCAAATATAACTTTTAGAGAAAGACTTATGGAAGAAGAGAAATTCAAATACATCCTAGAGGTTACAAATTGACCAAAAGAGTCACCTTTAGGGAAGCCTGCATCCGAATGCTTGTGGCATTTATCATTCTTCTGAATGGCTGTTGCATTTATCTGCAGCTTTTACTCACCAGATGAGACCTCAGACATTTCAAATTCTGCAGAGGCTGGCTACACCTTCATAGGAAAGCTTTTTGCTGATTTCCCTGTTGGTACTTTTCTCTTACACATTCTATGGGGTATGATAAACCTGGAGGTAGAGTCATAACCAAGCACAGATAAAGCAGGTACATAATCTCTGACCAGCCTCACAAAAGCAGAAAAACGCACAATCTTTTTGCACCTGTTTCTTCCACTCTGGTTGCCGTGAATAGTGAGGTGTTCTTCACAGATTCAGCTTCACAGAGAGCATTTTGCAAACACTCCCCTCTCACAGCAATGGTTTCTTCCCTCACAGGCTCATTCTACCTGATTATGTTCCCTTCTAATCAGTAACCTCAGTTCCTCTAGTAATAACTGTGCCGTCTGCTTTATATAGGATTTCTCTGAGACTGAAGCATAACTGGAGAGGAGAATTAGAGGAGCTGATTATTATGAGGACACCTGTACTTTTGTCTAGTCTTCATGTGAACTCGACGGTGCACTTATTTATGCAAACTGATTTTAGTGAACGAGAAGCAGAGAGGAGGAAGCAAGAAGAAAAACACTGGACCCATGAAGTTGTACACCTGTGTGATGGTAGGAGAAAAAACTCTAAAAATGTCCAGCAAAGCTCCAAATACATTTGAACTTCCTGTGAAAATATAAAAAGTGCTTGACATTCAAATATCTTCCTCTAGATATACCTCTGAAAATCTATTCTAAAATCTGAAATAAGATTAAATACAATGTGAGCTACAATGCAAAAGGTAATTCTTAAAGCAAATGAAGATTATTTAAGATTGAATCTTAAATCCATCTATGTAAATCCTGTATTTTGTTAAAAAGAAAAGGAATAATCTGTGTAACTTACTCAAAATTATTTTGAAGTTAAACCTTGAATCGTGGTTCTTCAAAGTACAGAATTGTGCCAGGCTTGTATAATGACTGTTTACCCAGAGCATAAGATTGAAGTGGATTTTCAGATTAAAAATAAAACTCTTAAGTATGTCAATCCCTATCTGATCAAAGCATACAAACTAAATTTTTTTCAAGTGCTTCATTAACAATATCCCCAAGTAGAGCTGTCATTCTCTCAGTTTTCTTTAAAGAGCAAGTTGTTAAAATGATTGAAGTCCATATAAAGAATCTTGGAGTTATAGAGTTGTCTTTTTCATCTTAGTAGACTAGTGCCTGACACTGGACTTGGCAAACAGTAAGTGCTCAATATTTATTTATTTAATGCAAGAAAAATCACACAGTACAAAATGTCATTGTCATTGCCACTGATATTTAAGAAAACAAGTTCAGTACTCATTTGGTTTTTATATAAGCCATAATTTTCCATTGCTTCTAAAGCACCTTAAATCACATTGTTCTCTTTAACATACATCATTTGGGAATTATAAACATATCCTGAACTGGAAGTAATCTAAAATGTGCCTGATTTTTTTTCCTTGCTCCTTTTCCTCCTCTCAACTTCCAGATGCAGAAATTTCATTTGGAGAGAACAGGAGGTATTGGTGGGGAAAGCTCATTAATCCTACCATATCCCCCTGCCTACAAAGAATACTGCATCCAAATTACAGAAGAACTAAAGAAATCTTGTAGCATGAGTATATAATTAGCAGTGCTGCTAAGTGAATGGAAATGGAGGTTGCCTAACTTAATTAACTGTAATCATTACTCATTGTCATCCTGCTTAGAAAGATTAGTTGAGGGTATTTCTTCTGTGGTATTGCATTAGGCATTTCTACTTCTCCCTTAAATGTACAAATGAGTATAATACAAAGAAAGAATGATCATGCTCTTTCAATCGGATATAAACTTTTATGAACAAGAAAGTTCCATGTCTTAATTTAGAGAACAAAACAGGAATGAGAAAATATTCTGTGAGGCTTAAATTAGAGAAACTAAGAAAAAATAGATAATTACAAAAGTTAGGACTTGAAGAGAAAAATAAAGAAACCCTACATATTTCTGTAAAAATATTAGCTCTTGTCTAGGAAGGAGGGAAATAACAGAAAATGATCTAAGAGGGAAATTTAAAAATAATGAATTATGAAAAGGTGGCAATGTCTGAATAAGTTGATCTCAAATTGTGTAACAATGCAAGGTGACCATCATATCTTCAAGTATATTGTGGATAAGGGCTGTTTTCCAGTAACTTATACTTTTAGTAGAAGACACTTGCATCTGGGAAGCATTTATTCTTTTGAATTAATGCAAAAATCTTAAATTAACAACTAATTAAAACTTTCATTAATCCATGTAGAACAGGAATGTTTATACTGGCTGTTACTTTCAGGGCTTGGTTTCATTTACCAAAAAGGTTCATAGCAGCTCTATCTCCTAAGAGGGATTTAACGATTAGTGAGGATCTTCACTGTTTTAGGAACTGAGCTAAGAGTTCCAGGTATATTGCATTACAAGAATCTTTCCAGCAAACCTGCAATATTGACACTGTTATTATTATAACCATTGTGCAGAGTATGAGACTGTAGCTCAAAGAAGTTTTCCAAAGTGATCACTAATGAGAACTGACTAGGAATCCAGCTTCACCTGCCTCCTTGAACCAATGTACCTCAAAAGGTAATGTGCATAAAAATTAGGGTATTTGATTTGGGTATTTGGGTTAAAAATGGATTCTAATTCAGTAATTCCAGGGAGGACCTGAGATTCTGTATTTTCTACAAGCTCCCCTGTTCTCCTGTTGCTGATCTTTAGATAAGACACTGGGCAACCAGGCCCTAGACCTGTAGTTCTCAAACTTTGCTGATATTAGAATCATTTGGGGAGATTTTAAAAATTCTAGTGCCCAAGCAGCACTTCATATCAATGAGATCAGAATCTATATATGTGAGATTCAAGCAATTCTAATGTAAAACGACATCTGAGAAGCTGTGCCCATAGATGTGTTGTTCTCAGATTAGGTGTGAATCAATCAACTGAACAGCTAATAAATAACATAGAAAATTTAGTTCATTAACACACCGATAAGACTTGGGGCTTGGTATATATATCTAGCTCTCCTGTTTTTCTGGTACCAACAATGTTAGAGAACCATTCCCTAGACCATGCTCTTTTAAATCAATCAGAACAATCCCTGAAGATATCCTTACTATTATGGAAACAGCTGTGGGTAGGGACTTGTTTTTATGTACATTCTCAGCATTCTAAGGTTTTAATAAGATATCTTTCGAGTTAACTATCCCTGTGTTTCTCAAACCAGCACATCCCCTGTCAACCATTTTTTAAAATCTCTTTTGTGATTATTTATGTTTTTATCATACACTCCAGCTAACTGTTTTTTTCTTATTGTAGTTTGTTGCACATTAAATTTATTACTTTGTTAGTACTTCAGCAGAAACTATTCATATCATGTGACATTTTCTATATGCCCAGGGTAGCTATATAATTAAAAGTAATAGATTTTGAAAATAACATAGTGGTAAGTTGAAATGAATGCAAAAAAAAACTCCCTAAGCTCAGTAATATACCAGCAGCACAATATATCACTCTGTAGTTAAAACCTACTTCACAAATGATCCTCAGTTCCTTTTCAAGGGTTTATGAAGATGAGGATCATTTTGACTAGTGACACATTTGGCTTCAGGGAGTTTTTGCATGACTATTACCAGATTATATCTCCTTAAACATTATTGTTGGCAGTGAAGAGAAGATGTGAACATGATATACATGTAATTATTGGGGTTCAAATTTTATTCCGTATAGCTCCTAAGAGCACATATTTAGAGGAAATTGTTTTGACTATTTCCCTGAACATTATTTATATTGTCCAACTACTACTTTCAATGAGTACAGCTGTGGAAGTTGCTTATGGTTCTGCATATAGCACCTTGTTCAAAGGTGTTTGAATAAAGTGTGTGTGTCGGGGGAGGGGAGTGAAATCTATACTAACACTCCTCATTCTTGTCATATTGCCATAAGATAGAGCCAGACTGGAAAGCATACTTTCTTTAAAAATTGGCCTCTCTGTGTGTTTGGGGGCAGACGGATGCCCCTTCATCTAATTTTCATAGTACCATATAAGCTAGCGGCAGTCCTGGAATCAGCAAGGTATAGTGGAAAAGGTTTAGGGTTTCCATTAGAAAGCATTGTAAATTAATTTTATGATATAGTGAAAATTATTTAAACTTTTAGCATTACGAGGCCTTCTATCTATAAAATAGAATAGTAACATGCCACATACTTTCAAAGCTCAGGTTCTGGAGTCAAAGTAAAACAATTAGGACTTGAATTCCAATTCTGCAATATACTAGTGGTATAAAATTGGCATGTCATTTTAACCATATTTCATTCTCTGTAAAATAAGGATGATATTAATTACAACTCCCTAAGGAGTTAGGATCAGCTGCATGGTGTTTAATACAGTTCATGATACTGATTTAGTGCTAAATACGTAGTAACTACTATTTATCAACAAGAAAAATCAGATGATAATAACTCACATTTCCCAAGGCCTTAAAGGAAATGAAATCAAATGATGCACATGAAATAAGACTTTGAACAAAAAAACCACCATGATGGTGTTAAAGATGGGTTTTCTTCCTATTAGTATATATGTTTACCATAGTTTGATTTTAAAGAAACAAAAGTGATAAGATAGCAAGGAGTAGAGCTACCAAAGATTCAGCTACAGTGTTTGTTCTGAGAGGTTAGGCTCCTGTGGAGAGTTGGAGCCAAACTCAGTGCCTATATATGGTAGCAAAAACCTAAATACACAATACATCAGGGAACAATGTGGACTCCGAATGCACAGATCTAAAACTAGAACTTCAATAACCTAGAGATGTGCTGAATAAATTGGAAGTAATCCCATTAAATCTTTGTCTCTAGAGTTATTATTCCCAATAATCACATTTTTTAAAACTACCATCTTGAAAATTGTGTTTCCCAAAGCCACCTCCGAGTAGCAGTAAGCTACCCGCCTCCTATTACAAAAAGAAAAATGAGACCATCCTGTAAACACATTATCCAATACAGTGCCTGAAAGTACAAGCTGGGAGACATTATTGCTCAATGGAAGTCAATTTAAAATAAGAGGTTACAGAGCTTTCTCTATAAGAGTAAAGGATCCCAGGCATAATTGTTCTGCAGTAACCTTGGAAAGGTATACTTTTGTACAAACTGTGCTATGATTTTGGCTTATCTCCTAGGGAGGAACTTTAGTTTCAGTCATTAAGTTTAATAAAACCAAGTTCTTTGTAGTTTTTCAGTCAGCATCTTTACATTTTCTATGATCACATAACTGTGGTGAGTATTGTCTGTTTACTTATGATTTTAAACAGTTTTTCAGGACCCATTTATTGCTGAATATTGTTTTCTTTATTTTGATTTCATGTCTTTCTCATAGAGTTACAGCAAGTTTGAAGTTAAAGCAAAGAATAATGCAATTGGCATTATGTGCATATTTGCTTTCAAAAGTCAAGCAGGATGAAAATCTATCTAGTTCTTTATTGTAGATGATCAGTGTTAATTTTCACACCTAATGACAAAAAAAATCACTTTAGAATTGAAATTACCTATAGGGAACTTTTTCACAGGTATCTCTCCACATGGAATATCACCAAGTGCTAACTTTTGATATAAATGTGAACACCTGGAAGAACTTAAGACAACTTGGGAGCTATTATTTTACTCAGCCTCCTTTCTCAAACAGAGCTCAAAACTGCCCTCCCTTAACTCTAAGCTTTTCTCAATGAACTGAGTAATGGAATCTTGAGGGATACCTTTAAATCCAGCAGTAGAAGCAAAAACCTTCCCCACTGATAAGTAAAAGGATATTTCTGGCAACAAAACCCATCAACTATAGGAGGTATGTATCTAACTCAGTCAGCCTTCAATTAAATGCTAGTCAGTAACCCCTGAAGGCAACAAGGACTTAGAGTAAAATAAAAAAAGTCCACAGACATACTGCAGAAGATTCAGTCTCAGAGAATGGCAGGTTTAACAACTGATTTTGAGATTATCTAAAAATGTCCTAGAACATTTTAACTTCAAGGTGACCACAGTTAAAAAATAATGTACTGCATATTCCAAATGCCCTAAAAGAACAGTTTTTTTTTTGTCTTTTTTGGAACTGGGGGTCAAATCCAGGGCTTTGCGAATGTAAGGCAGACGCTTTGCCACTGAGCTACATCCCAGCCCCAGATTTTTTAACATTATATCCATAAAAAATAAAAAGTTGGTGAGATTATGGATATATTAATTAACTTGACTGAATAGTTCAGCAATGTACACATAGATCCAAACAGCACATTATAGCCTATAAATGTGAATAATTATTATTTGCCAATTAAAAATAATTTATTTTTTAAACCTTCAATAATCCCAAGATGTGGAAGAAACTATCTGGCAAGTCCATTAATTTATAACTGAGACTGTAAGGAACCAGAAGTGATTTGTCCACTTTAAATCTGCCTTTGGTTAATGGCATACCCATATATCTATACAAAGACAATGTGTAATATATGGTATTTAGCATAACAAAAATCCCTAGAAATGACAATAGATTCAGTGAAGGAGGTATATCCCTGCTCTTTACAAATTCTCATATGTCCGTAATGATGCCACATGTATCTTCTTAAAACACTAATTTCTTGATGACACCTATACTAGTTCTCAAATCCATAACTCTTGCTAGGATAGTTTCCATTCATTGTGCAAATTTTGTCACCTATCTTTCATTCTTCAACATAATACACTGGCTTCCACTGAATGTACTCTTTCATACATTTCTTTTTCCATTAGATTATAATATATGAAGAAACAGAAAGAATTACTTTATAGCTATTTATTACCTAGTCCCTCCTAGCACTGTTCCTATAACACAGTTATCACATGGCAAATATTAACTTTATGTTTCATATTGATATGACCCTACTGATGTCTGATTGCATTTATTAAATGAATGCTGATCACTGAAAACTTGTATGCTAGATTATTTAAAGGGTGAAAAATCAGAAGAAAACTAAATATCCATCGAATATGAATTAAATAATTCCAGTATGTCCAATTAGTATATTTATAGGCAGTGAGTAAAAATCTCATTATTACAGACTAAGTATATTGGAAGAGCATGTGATATATTAAGCAAATTAAGCAGCTTTCAAAATTATATGTATGTTATAATACTAAAAAATAGACATTATTCTTTGTGACTAAAATCCTGAGCTCTGGAATCTGAGGACCTGGTTTAGAATTCTGGCTCTATTTCATACTGGCACATGACCCAGAACAAGTTATTGTATCTTGTTATTGCACCAATTTCCTCATTTTATAAATGCTATAATAGTAATAATTATATCATAAAATTGTTGTGAGGCATAAATGGGTGATATTTAACATATAATATAATTGAAGCATTGCCTGGCACATACCAAGTGCTCAAAAAATGTAAGCTATCATTCTACAGTTTTCAAAAGGGATATATGTAGCAAACATGTAACATTAGTTATTCTGAAACAGCAAAATTATGAGCAGCTATTACTTTCATTGTGTGTGTAAGTTTTGTTTTTATTTTTGTTTTGCATTTTACTTTGGACCGTGAGTTTGCATTATCTTGCATAATAAAAATCAGGATCTTCTTAAAGTATGCTAAATGTTTACTGCTGATTACACAGGTATGTTGCATACATGAGTAAAGGAGTCATGACAAGAGGGCTTAGTGTAAGAACTACTGCCATCACAAAAGGATTGTCTGTAAAATAGTAGACATTCCTGTCCAATGATGTTGAATTTCATTAGTGCTATGCTCTGTAACTTTGTGTACTACTCAATTCCTTATGCTGAAACTTAATCCCCAATGCCATAGTATTAAGAGGTGGGGTCTTTCAAAGGTGATTGAGTCATAAGGGTGCAGTTCTCACAAATGGGATTAGTGCCCTTATAAAAAAGCTATGGGAGATTGTTCACCTGTTCTTTTCTACAAGTGAGGGTACAGCAAGAAGGGAACCCACACAGCCATGACTTCCTTCCTCATCCAAGTAAGCTCAAGTGAAATAATTGTATTTATACATTTAATCATAACATTTCTTTTAAAAAATGTATCCTCAATGAGCTACTTCTTTTTACTGCTGGATTTATAACTTTTCCATGGCAAAAGTATACTTGTGTGCCTCTTCATATTTCTATCAGTGTCTGTATGTAGTAAGTACTAAATAATTACTTGATTAATAACATGTTTCACCAAGTAAGGCAAAAAGGAAATGATTATTGTCAAATTTGTTTGCCATGAGTTAATAGAAACAGAAAACTGAAAAAGTACAGCTACAGGGAGAACAAAATAATGAAGGGACAGGACATAATAAGATCAGATAGGATATTTTGTCAACATCAATCATTTCAATCCCTATGTAGAATCATTAATGAGTGTAGTACATTCATATTAAAAGCTTATTTTCAAAACATCACTGTGATGAAAATAGTTAAGATTACACTTAGTACCTGATTAGTACAATTCTAAGTGGTTTTCATTTATTAGTTTATTCCTTGCAGGAACCCTATGAGGCAGGCATTATCATTCTTTCTACTGTACAGGCAAAGAAACTGAGGAAAAGAGAGGGTACGTGGTCTATCCAAGAGTACACACACAAAAAAATAAAAGAACTGGATTTCAAACCTACGAAACTTAGTTTTAAGTCTTCCCTTTTAATCACTATGTGCTTAAACATTGATGTTATATTGTTTCTATTTGTGTATGCATTAACTGAATATTTATTAAAGTTCCTTGAGTTAGAATAAATATTCCCATTGCCCATTTGGCAAGGAAAATCATCAGACAGCAATGTCTTGATCTAATCACTCAGCTGTTTATTGGCAGAAAAACCTACATTTGGAAGTAGTTAATTCACATTCTCATAAAAACAGCATTCTCTTATCCCCAATTCCCAGTCCTGGAAGATGTTTCCAAGGAATATGCTATATAGACAGGAGATAGAAGAGACATTAATACATCTCACCTAATTAAATGATAGGAACACTGATCAAGTGTATTAAACATTTATTTCTGTGTCCATCTACTTTTTTGTTTCTCTATTTTTGCTTATATTATTTCACACACACACACACACACACACACACACACACACACACAGACATACACACATTAGAGAAGACTAATATGCTTCCCTTTCTTCTCCTTTTCTTTTTATCCTGGAATGGATTATTGCCATTTCAAGGTCTCCCTCGTGAGCATTTTTCCCTCCTTTTTATAGCCATTCTTCAGCATTTTTACTGGTAATCATAACAGTTCCTCTTGCTGGCTTCTGGCATCAGTTTGTTGCTATTTCTTGTTCTTTGATGTTTCCCATACCTAACTGTTCCCTTTCTCACCGTTGCTTTCTGCCACATTTATCCCTCTGCTATTATTTCTCTCCCATTTTGGAGGCTGACAACTAAAAGGACAGTATCATTCTTCAATGTGTTTCTCTGGCTTACTCATGAAATCACCAGCAGCTTCTGTCACACATAAAATGTCTAGACCAAGTTGGAAGATGAATAGCCATTAGGGAAGAACATGCTTTGTATAAAGAGGAACCTTTGGACTCCTAGCTTCTTTCTGTTGCTATCAGATTTAAGGGATAGTGGTTCTGTTTGACTTTTGAAAGGGCAGAACAAGAGCTTTATATATCATGTTTTTGCTCTCACTACTTAAAAGCTATTGCTCTGTATTGAAAATACCATGGATATGTTCTTGAGTCAGCGGTCAGTTCATTTAATTAATTAGGCCTTGGGATGGTGTACTGAAGTGCTGTTTAATGTCTATGAATTTCAAGTGGGTTTGCGCAGCAAGCATGTTGCCAGTATATATGGTAAGTAGGTAATTTGCTTTTAACATTATGCAAGTTATTCTCAACATTTTAGATTGTTTTTATAAGGAACATTGTGCAGTCTGGTCTTTTGTCTTAAGTAGAAGTTGAAGGGAGAAAAAGCTAGTTTTCCAGCATGTTTTCTAGATTTTTCTAGGTAGTACAAAGATGTTCATGGGGAAGAAAATGTTGCTATTTTATATGGAATATTTTAGACACTAACATAGACATTATATTTTAATGTAACACTCAGGAGATATGCAGGCTCTTGGATATTTTCATCATCTCAAATAATAACTACTATGACCTTGGAAAAATCACTTCATTTTCTGAGTCTCAGTTTGTTTGTCAATAAAATAAGAGGACTGATTTTTTTATGGTTCCATCTCTACATCAATTTACTTATACAACACTATGCCTGAGAAACATACATTTATATAATTATTCGGATGAACACTCAGAATTTCCTGACACAACTACTGTACTATGCTTCTAATGGGCACTTTCCCTTGAGATAAATATGCTATCCTGCACACACTAATGGAAGTGACCCCAAAAGGTCTTCCAACATGAATTAAGGAAACTTGGTAAAAACAACCAACCAACCAAAAACCCCACAAAACTAGCTATATATCTATGCCAAGTTCTGATTTCCTAGTGATAACCCCATCTGAAATTACTGAATTTTGTCTTTACATACATATACATGCATATGTGTCATATATTGGTAAAAAATATATGCATAATATGCTTATATAGACATACATAAAACATCAGATTTTCCTTATAAATGAAAATAATTATTAAGTATCATCCAATATTCACTATGTGCTGTACATATTTTAAGTGAAATGAATCTTTCTAACAAAGCTACAAAGTAAGCACTATTATTGTCTTTACTTTCAAAGTAAAGAGAGGTAGAAAGAGGCTCTGCAACATGCCCTAGGTCACAGTCATTAAATAATAGCATTCAGATTTGAACTTGATGATCAGCCTGTCTTCAGAATTAATGCATATAGTTATCATTTATAATATGGTTGTGTTCATATTATAAAATGATTAATAGATGCTTTCTTAGAAGCCTTGTTGGAATTAGGAATATAGCCCTCCATCATAGAGTAGAGAAAATTTTAGTAGCCCAAAACTCAACTTGACTCTTCTGAGTAGTCACAGTATGACCTCACTACTGGCCGAACGTTTTAAATGAGTGCTTACATATTTCCTTATACTCTCTCCAAATATGTGTGCTACGTGTTTTTGCCAAAGGTGTTTATTTGTACACTCAAAAAATTTTAAAAATAATATGACAAACAGAGAATAAATTGAGACTGGACACAGCATGGCATTTTAAAAAGTAAAGTATCTGCTTTTCATAAATCAAAAAGGATTTCAATGATATTCATATGATTGGAGAGCTGAAACTGTGCAAAACTTTATAAGGGGAGTAGACAGAAACTCAACAGAGAGTTTTCATTGTTTGTATGACACTGCTTTCACTTTCTTTGCAATTATCATCCAAGTAAAAATTTATAGGCTTAACAAACTCCATATACACCTAATTGCTCTCTAGGATGGTAAAACAACCAAGCAGGGAATTTACTACATCAGTTCAGTAAGTTTCATTTAAATTGTACATATACCCCCCAACAGTGGCTCATTACAAAAATAAATTCAATTGCTTTCTATGAAAACACAATACTTAACTATCTACTACTAGTACCTAAAATTTCATGTTGTGAATACATATTTACACACACATGCACACACATTTTATAGCAAGAACATAAACATTTCAAACTGAAATGCCAAAATAATCTTTAAAGATTACTTTGCTAAGCAGAAATCTTGTCAGAAAATGGAAATTAAGTCCTTTAAGTAGGTTTAAATTCCAGCTAGCTGAATTTTATTTTAAATAATCAGAATTGCACTAATTTCAGTAGTGCCCATCATCCAATGTCATCTAGCACGACAAAAGAGATTTTGTGTGAAACAAACCAACAGAAATGCTTGTTTGTTTTTTCACTCTATAATTCACTAATTCTCTCCCTTCCCCTAACCACAGATGGGTCATGGCACCCCCAGAGAAATGAAACTGGCAGACTCTGTACTTCATAAGATGCTACCTTTCAAATATAAGCTAAATGGAATTAAGTTAATCATAAGGATTAGTATAAATTGTATGTTGTATCCTTAGATATCTCAGGTAAATTTAATGCACTTCAATAAATATGGAGGTTGGGAAATATAAAAAGCAAAGTTTATGTTACTAATTGTCTTTCCACATTTCTTTTCCATATGCCAATGTAGACTTTCATGTTTGTCAGCTAGTAAATATTGTTGTAGGGAAGACATAGGGGTCCCAACTTTTCTAAAAAAAAAGTGGTTAAATTTTCACTATTGGAAACAGTTATATGAAAGGAAATCATAATTTCTAAGTAATTCAGCTATGAAATAATTTAAAATATAAATAGTAGGAATGCATATATATGCACACATAGGTGTGTGCATACATATGTGTATGTATAATATGTACATGTATTTATATACACACACATTAATCACAAGGAAAGTACCCTAATAGTGATTGTTATTATTATTATTATTATTATTATTATTATTATTATTATTTGTGAGGCTGGGGATTGAACCCAGGGCCTTGCATATGCAAGGCAAGCACTCTACCATTAGCCCACACCCCTATCACTGATATATATTTATTATTAATATAATCATCAAATATATTTTACAGACCAAAACAGCTTTCTGTTTTCTTAGTATTTTAACAGCCCTAGATGTTTAATTATTCTTTAAATTCTTATACACACACACATACACATAATATCTAGAACACAATATAAACTTGATTTTGTTATAGAATTACATTTTTAAAATCATTAACCTTATGATTTCTATAAAGAGAAAGGTAGAGCTAGTGGTGATGATTGTTATATTAATACTGCATACCACAGAAACTGTGCTAAATACTTTTTATATGGTGTCTTATGAAATATTTATTATTATAACCACTTATGTATTAGCAAATTGAGTCTTAGAAAGGTTAAATAGGCAGTTTAAGGTCATAATGCTGGAAAATGAGTGAAAAATTTAGACATATTATTTCAAAGTTTATTCTAAGCTTACTTATTTGATGATAGCATTATCCTCTATAGCTAGAGAATAATATAACAATATGTCCTAAAATTAGAAATCTTTGTATTACTTATGTTTAGGGTAGGGAGCTGATGATAACCTTGGCAAGGAAACTATTGTCAAAGTTCTTACTGTTAATGAGTTCAATAAAAGAGAAAATGTCTTTCATGATGTCCTTTTTATGTGGTGTCTGATATTTGATCTATATTCGTGAGTTATATATAACCTCTTAGAAAATTAACTAAATGATAGAAAGTTCCTTTCTGTAGTACAAAAATCCTCAAAATTTTGTAAATATTTCCCTGCATAATTTGAAGAAAAAGAAGGGAGAAAGTAGACATCAATGATATAGGAGAAAAGGAATGAATACACATTTTAAATAGAAACAAGGATATGCTACTTGATGTCAAGACAACTTAGAATGAAACCCAGAAAAAAATATAACATACATGATTTAGAATCTAAAAGAAATTATGAAGTTATTAGCAATTTGTTTTCTACCAAATGAATTCTTTATTACCTTTGCATATAGCATATATTTAAAAAGTAATTTTAAACTGTGTTTTCCTTAATTGTCAGTAATGTGTAGGATAAATTATTCAAGTAATTTAATCAGTTTTTAGGGATAAAAGGTTGTGCAATGAAAACATAGCTTGGAGAATGAGATACCTTGGTAGTTGTATTAATAGGGTGTGTATCTCAGATCACTGGATAGAGTAGACTGTAATCAATAAGACAAAATTCAGTGTTTTCCCAGAGAGCAGAGACATGCTTCCCTCCTGCTTTTGAACTTCTCTCTAGCAAAAGATGTACATACTTGTTACCTTAGCCTCCCCTTCCCTGTCATTTCATATGTTCCTTCTGGTTTCAATAGTACAAGGAAACCCACCAACTCTTTCCTCATAGATTGAGTTCTTTTTTCCTGAAATCCCAAAGTACCACTATGAATGCTTTAAATATGTCTATTTCCCATAACTATGATTGTGCCAATGTATAGCAAACCCTTATCATGTTGATACAGGTTTACAGAGGTTCATTTGGACCAGAAACTATATAGATCAACCATATGCTGAGGAATTAAAAGAGTAGTAATATTTATTTATTACAACCTTGGGTTAGACACTATACCAGGTATTATTCATGTATTTTAAAAACTTTACAATAATCTTCCATTTTAGCTAAAATTATTAGTTTCGCTATGAGAAAACTTGGAAATGCTCCCTCCAGGCTAACTTCCTGACTTCAACCCTAACTCTCTCCTCTGTTCTTCACTGTAATTCCTCTCTCCTTGAACACATGAATGGAATCACGTTTCTGGGTCTTTGAACTGGGTACTCCTTCTAACGTGGGATATTCTCAGTCTTCACATGATAGGTTTATTCTGGACATACATATTTTAGCTGACATATCTCCTCAGCAAAGCTTTTCTTTATTACCAAAACTAGAGTGATCACCTAATCACTCACTATCAACTCACTTTATCCTCAATGCAGCACTTACTGTTATTTGATGTTTCCTATTTATAGCAAGAAATGTAGTTTCTCTTTCAAAACTGTAAGCTCCATAAGAGTAGGGAAATAAATTTCTACAATGTAATATAATACACAACACACACACACACACAATGACCAGTAGGAAATGTGCTGAACAGATAGTAGGTGTTCTGTAAACAAATTTAAACTATTTCAAAATACACTTCTCTCTACACCCTCTCATTTAATTTTATAACATTATATTAAGATATAATTCATACCCATATCAGTGACATATCACTATTTTGACAGTTGTAAAACTGTGACAACAATCTAATATAAAAGTTTTGTTAGTCCAAAAATGTGCAATCACTTAATTCCTCACCTCCCTAGATCCTACTTATCAACTTTGTGTCTATATCAATCTGCCTAATCTGAAATTTTCATATAAATCTTATGAAAATATTTTTTAAAATTCATAAATGAGGGTATGAACAAATTAACATTAAAATATTGAATACATATTGAGTGCTAACTCAGGGTCAACTGCCTTACAAAGCATTTTTCACACATTAACTCATTTAATCCTTATAACAAATGTAGTAGGTAAATAACAGATTATCTTTAATACAAAATGCATGACATCAGAAGTGCTTGAGACTGAATATATGGGTGTATACACACACACACATATATGTATACACATATAAAATTTTGGAATATGTGCATATAAATAATTAGGTGTCTTGAGGTTGGGACCCAAGTCTCAACATATATCTTATACACATAGCCTGAAGACGTTTTTTTTAAATATTTGGAATTATCCACTTGTGACATCACATCAACACACAAAATATTTTGGATTTAGAATACTTCAGATTTTGATTAGCGATATTCAACCTATTTCACTATTCTATGTATATAAATGGAAAAACTGAGATACATGAATTTAAGAAATGTTCAAGAACACAATCAGGCACTGTGGCACATAGTTATAATTCCAATGACTTGGGAGGCTGGGGCAGGAAGATCCCAAATTCAAGGGCAACTTTAAGAATTTACAAAGACTGCCTTAAAATTAGAAAATAAAAATAAAAAGGGCTGACAATGTATCTCAGAGGTGGTGCCCCTGGGTTTAATCCCCAGTACTGAAAAAAAAATGCCCAAGACAAAGGTCAAAAGGTAAAAATTAAGATTCAAAATCAGACCCTGATCATAAGTATAATTGTAAATATCATATTTCTTTTGTCATTATGTATCTTCCACCTCTCACCTGAGTACTATTTTTTAGCAGTAGACTAAGGTGTTTATAGCAATCTCTATTAAAGTTATATTTGGACCTAGATAATTAAAATTAGTTCCTCCCAAAGAAACAGTCCTAGACTTATATGAGTAAGGAATCCAAGGCAGGACACTATAGAGTTATTTCACTGAACACAAATTAATACACTTAAAATGTTCCTATTCTCTCTCACCTTTCTCTTATCTGTTATTTCCCTGGGTGTTTATTGTTTTATACTGTCGTCTCATATTAGAATCAGGAAAAGCAAGAGGGAGTTGCATTTTGACTATAACACAGAAATTCTAACAAAAAAGGATTATTTTAAATGCATAGATGTATCAAAATATGTATAAAGAAATACTTGAATATTTGATTTAGTATTAAATTTCTTAGGTTCATGGCACATTTTTTATTCTGCTGGTGAGCAAAATTTGTTCATTAGGAAGGTCCAGAATGGTAATTTGGCACATTCCCCCATTCAATAGCCCTGATAATATTTATAATTATGAACTGAACAAATTTTATTGGGTTAGTAAATATTTAAGCACATTTTGAAAAATGATGAAAGTACTAACTTAAGAAAGAATTTTTTGGTCTTTAAATTTACAACCAATAAATATGCAATTTTCTAAGTAGAATAACACACACCAGGGAGTAATATTTGAAATGACTATGAATTTTGCTCTCTGGATGTTCTTGGCCTTTGCTCATATGATTCACCACACCTTCTAGGCATGTAATTATCTCTTAACACCTCACACCTGTCATGCAGTATGCCATTCCTTAAATGAGAATTGGCTTCAGTATCATTATATACTTAGATCTTAATACTTTTAATAGAAGAATCAACCAGTAATTTCTGGTGGGCAAAATGTACAAGTTTTACAATTTAAAATATATTTTACTTTCTATAATAAAACAATTTTCTATAATAAAACAAGTTAAATCATTTAATTTCCATAATTAAATTGCAAAAGTTGAAATATATCCAACTTGAAATTCAACCTAAATTGCAAAGCTGTATTTTAAAAGTTTGCATTGCATTTGTTTTACTGCATCTGCCAGAGAATGCACCACAAAATTCTTTATGGATATTCAGATGAATCTCTCCCCTAGAAATGAAGAAGGAATGCAACTATTCTAGGGCTTTCATTGGTTTGATTACCATTTCAACTCTAAATGGGTGTATGATAATTAGTGGGTGTGGAAAAACCAGTGAAGCTCAAGAAGCAATTGCCTTACTGAGAAAAGTTTCAAAAGAAACACAGTAAACTCCAAGATACAATTAATTCAATCTCACACCTCCCTGCCATAGTTTCAAATGGAGCAGATGTGCTAAAAAGCCAAGGAGAAGGTGGTTAATATTTTTTTAGGGTTCAAATAGGAATAGAATCACCAACAATTGACTTCCCATATTTTTCGCAATGATTTATTGCAGTGTGTAATCTACAAAGGCATCCAAATTTGGGAATTTTTCATATCATCAGGCATTTAAAACTTTAAAATATAGTTAAATTTAATATAATAGAAGGGATGTGTTTTATTCAAAACAAACAAAATGAAAATATGTCCCAGTCATTAAAGCAAATGCATTTGTAGCTATGCCATGTTTAGATAGATAACCATACCTATATATGAAATCTTTATAATTTAAAAGCTAAGTGGTCAGAAACACTAGCAACAATTAAAAATTAGGGAAATATGAAATAAAAAATGGAATCATACTACAATCTATTTTAGTAGTCCTCCATTTAACTGAATCATTGAATTAACCCAAACTCTCTATTTCCTCTGTTAGATTAACTGATAGATCAAGTTGATCTGCTGAAGGAACTTAACTGGACAGTTACCTTCTATTAGAGTTTGTGTATTAAAGAGAGCTGCAAAAATTCTGAACACTTCTCCATTTGAGAGGTGAAGTCTTGGTTTCCTCCCTGAATTTGGGCAAGCTTTGTGAATTGTTTCACTAATATAATGTGTAGAAGAGATGCTGTGCTGATTTCCAGGCCCAGGCCTTGTAATAGTGGAGACTTATAGCTCTCTGTCTCTTGTATCAGTCACTTTAGGGAACTGAGCTGCTATGGGAATTCAACAACTCTGAGCCCACCAAGATAGAGAGGTCATGTGAACCTTACAGTCAGTGTTTATAGTTGACTCATGTCTGCCAATTTTTTTTCCACCAAAGCACCATATATGTGAGTAGAGTTTTTTTGGATTCTGGTCAGCTCTTTTGCTAGTTGAATATCATGGTATGATCACAGTAGATTCCATGTAATGTGGAAAAGTCATGTATACCCAAATTCATGACCCACAAAATCATGAAATACAAAGGGTGATTGCTGACTTAAGCTACTAAATTGGGAATGAATTGTTATACAGCAAAAGATAATTAAATTGTATGTAAGTATGTTATATGCATTTATGAATTTATCAAAATGAACAAATTATGTACAAATATAATGGACTAAAATTTTTTAAAAAAGAATCAAATGTGATTGTTCCCATTCCTGTTCATGTTGTGACATAATTATATACTATAAAATTAGATAATATGCATATAAAGTAAAGATATGTGTTCTTTGTATAAAACCAGATAAAATTTCTGGAAATAACTCAGTAAAGGTGAACTAAAAAAAAGTCTTTGGGTAAAGGATATTATATAAATATTGAAGAAATCTTCTCTCAGATCATTTTACAAAAGCCTCCAAATTCTTTCTCTGCTGCACAGAAATGAAAATGTACAAGTTTCTGATCTGTGCCCACAAAATTCCCTTAATTTTGTGATTTCCTGCACAAATTTGTAATAACCAGAGTCCTCACTGCTACTTCTTGAACATTCTGAACACACTCCTACCTGGGAGGCTTTGTTGTACTTGTTCCACCTACCTGGAACAATTATTCCTTTGGATAACTAGTTGGATTCAAGCCTCCTTTAAATCTCATCTGTTTAATGAAATCTATCCTAACACCTTTTTTTCATGCTACTTTCCAGGCTCTGGTCCTCTTTTTTCTTTTTTTTAATGTTGATAGGTCTTTTATTTTATTCATTTATTTATATGCAGTGTTTAAAATCAAACTGAGTTTCTCATACATGCCAGGCAAGTGCTCTACCAGTGAGATATAACCCCAGCCCTCTGGTTCTCTTATCTCCCTTTCCCTACTATTATATTTTCCATAACACACATATCCTTCTAACCTACAATATGATTTATTAATTTACCAGATTATTATCATCCTGTTTGTGGGGAGCCAGAGGGTTTATACTCTGAAGAAAACCACAAAAGAGGAATAAATAATTTTGAAGCACAGCTCTGGGAGGTGGGCTTTCAAAAACTACAGAAAGACGTAAATAAAAACCAAGGCTTTTAAACTTCATTCTAGATCATTAATAAAGAACTTCAAATTGTGAACAAGGGCAGTGGCAGGGAGAGGTCTATACGCTTTGCTCTGTTATATTGCCCTCTGGCAGAGAGTTCCAATGGGCCAAGATAAAGCTCTGTTCATTTATGTCTGAGAGGATGCACAAATTTCCTCTGGATGAGCACAGAGTTTGTTTTCTCAGTTACACTCTTTCAGGTAACTCGAGGTTTTTCTCATCTGAAGTATATTAAGTATTACAAGTGTTTCTGAGCCAGGGTTAGATCTGCATTTAATAAGTGTAAGGCAAAAAATATACATTCTATGTTTACTTGTGTCTCTAAACTTCCCTCCCATTTCACATGCTAATTGACTTTTCAGTCAAGTATTTACACAGAATAATGCTCTTGTTTTCTTTTTTAGCTAAGAAAACATTGATAAGAAAACATTCACTTACATTCACTATCAAATTTCCATGGTTTTTCTTTAAAAGACAAAAAAGTAATTCAAGATAGCCATTAAATCTGAATAGTAAGTACATTTTAGTGGGATATGGGAGATACCTAAATACTAGAGAGGCAAATCACAGTTTTCACCCTTAGTCATTTTATGGTCCTCTGAACTTGGATATAAAGTTAGCCTGGGATCAAGTCCTAGCTCTTGCACATACTTGCAGTCCTAGGGAAGTCATTAAATTTTTCTGAACCTCAATTTCATTGCCTATAAACGTTAATTGATTTACATGTCAATTGCAACTCAATAAAGAAGTTTAGAAAAGACTGAATTATTTCTAAAGGTAAAAATACTTGATAAGACCTTCCTATGGTTTGTGATACCAACAACAAGAGCACAAAGTGTCATGCATGTATGGTCCATATTGACAACTAAAAAATTAGCTGGTAGATTTGTTTTCCCGAAATGAACTGTTAAGAAGATACAATGACAGAAAAAGGAGGGAAAGAGGGAGAGAGGGAGGGAGAGAAGGAAGGGGAAGGGGGAGAGAGAGAAATTAAAATAAGTTTTTATGTTTTTTAATGAAGGACCATGCTTTCACATTATCAAAAAATTTAAAAGCTGGACACAGTGGTGCATGACCCCAGCTCAGGAGACTGTTGCAGGAGGATTCCAAGTACAAGGACAGCCTCAGAAACTTATTAAAAAACCTGCCTCAAAATAAAAAATGAAAAGGGCTTGAGATATATCTCAGCAGTAAAGAGACCCTAGGTTCAATACCTTAGTACCATACACAATAAAGAAATAAAAGTAAAAGAGAATTCTGGAAAAGGTAATCAAATAAATCAAATATTCTACTATTTATATGGTCCATACAAATTTCTTTTGGATTTTAAAATTATTATTATTATTGATGGTAAGCTTTGAAACTTCAGGTTGCGGATTGTAGAGTTACTCATTTTCCTTTATTACTATTGAGGAAATATTAGTAGCTTGTTGGGAACAACACAGAAGTTTTTGATGTATTTTTTTTTCTAAGAAAAGGTTGCATTTGAATTACTTGCATGCATGTTTGTATATATAAGAGACATGTATTAAAGTATGTTGAAATTCTTGGGATATTTTTATATGTGGAATATACTAGTTAACTAGTACTTCTCTAAAGGAAAATTCATATACAGAAAACCACTAAGACACATTGCTGTAACACAGAAAAGGATATTATGTTCTGTCAAATGTATAGCCATTTTATGGTTATTTCAAACATTAAAATCTTCATCTGAGCAGTCACAAAACCCTCAAAAAAACCCTACTCTTCCCTCCAATACAGTTTCTAAAAGAAAATGTACAGAAAAACAGTAGATTGAGATATGACTTAGGAATAAAAGAAAATTTAAAAAGTGACAATCCAATTCAGAAGACATAAGGCAATGTATTAAAAAAACTCTATTTTGGCAAGGGAAAATTTTAATAATGCTTAAACTAGTTCCATATTGTTTTAATTAACAAATGTAGATAGTGCTGCATTCACTACACACACATGATTCAGACATAAACCTTTTAGAGTACAAATATTTATGTTCCAGAGAAATAAATAAGTGATCAAAATGATTGTATTCCCCACAAGAGACACTAAATCCTTTTATTTTTATTGATAGTCTTAATGTGCAGTATGAAAGAAATACAAAACAGCAGACTTAAAAAAAATCAAAATGTATAAAAATAGGGATACCTCAATTGGACTAAGATATTCCTAAAATGTATTGAAGATAAAACACTGAAATATATAACATGGTAAAAATACACTAAGAAAAGACTCATGTATACATGTATACATGTATACTCATGTATATACTTGATCATTCAAATATATAACAATCTCTAAATGATAACACAGGTAATTTCTTTGTCTTTAAATAGATGAGAAGTAACTGTAGCAAGACACAAGACTCTTCAGTACTATGTAGCTTGTATTATGCAAACAATGCAAATAATTAATAAAAAGAAAAAGCAACTTTGATTCACTGTTTCTAAAACTACAGTCAAGAATCTCACTAAAAACATCTGTATTATTTTAATTTAATCTATTTCTTTACAAATTCTTTTAAAAAATAGATTTTCTTTGAGCCTTAATACGTTTAGAAGAAAAATGATATTTTAAAAAACCTCTAAGGAAAAAAAATAGGAGAAATGTTCGATGTCATGTCTAAGTATTCCTGGAACTTTTAAATTATAGGTTGTCTTCTTAGTCTTTGAATTATCCTAAATTCATTTATAAACAATAATTCTGAATTTTTAAACCCCCATGTCCAAAAGCAGAATGTTCCAGTTATCCTGTTTTTCTCTTCTTAAATGAAAAAAAAAAGAGGGAAAAATATATTTTGTTTTCCCTGACCCTACTTTTTCCCCTTAATCTTGCTACCAATTGTGATGACCTTTGATGGCAGGTGGTTCTTTATGCTTATATTTGTTTGTCCCTTTGTACAACAAACCCTTTTCATGGAGTCTTTGCCAACTCATTATATTATCCTTTTAGAATTTGGTCAAAGGCAAGTCCAAATTACAATCCAATTGTCATATCTAGGAGGATATTAAAATTGCTCATGCACAGTTTAAAAGGATAGCTTTCTTCACCTTTCACTTACTGAAAGAAATTGAAAACAATGACATTTTTATTTTTAGTGATTTAATTACATTGTTTTATCCATGTGATTTTCTTCATCTACTTTAACAAAATTATCAGAGACCTGGCCTGATTACATATTATATTTCTTATTCCAGAAGTACAGTTCAGAAACAAACCTTGATTTCTATTTCTATTCTAAAATTCTCCTCATAGATTTGTACATCCTAGTTAAGGATAATGACAATTTTAACTTCTACATTTCTTTAATGAAAGTAATATTTCTCTTAACTTTTCTTAAAAATGGATGCCTTTATTAATGTGAGGGCAAAAATCTCATGTTTGGATTTTAGACTTCAGTTGACGAAAGCTATTAATAATCTGCATAGTAACAATCCTGGTTGTAACATAGGGACATCCAGGTTTATAAGCATTTCAAATCTAGATGTCATCACAGGAAGCTCTGGACCTTAAAGAAATGCAGCGACTTGGAGCCAATGTTGTTCTTTAAGTCTCCGAGCCTCTCCATTTTGGCAATTGAAAACCCTGGTAAATAAACATACTACCTAGTAGCAAAATAATTGGCGGTCTATAGTCAACTACTTTACTATTTTCGCTTTTATTTTACTTTTTAATAAAAGGTTTTGGGTAACATCAAGTCCTTAATCAAAGAAATTATAGCAATAAAGAGTGAATATCTATTACATTCATAAAATTACAAAACACATGTAAAATAAAACTCAAGCAGCCCTTGAAATACCTGAGAATATCCAAAAATTTATCTGAGTATTAATGGGAAAGATGTTCATGTTTTGTTAATGGGATGTCTTTCCTAATGGTCAAAAAAACTAAGACATATATTTATATAACTGTCAGAATCTGGGTTGCTAGTTAATACATCTCAACAACTTTCTCAGGACTCAAATAATTTAGAGCTTTGAAAATTCAAAGACCAATACAAGGGGGTCATTGTCTTAAGAAGTTTACACATAATTTCCAAGCAAATGATATGTGCTCAAGTGGAAGACAGAAGAGTTGCATTTAGCCTAAATAATGGTGGGAAGATTAATTGCGAGAACCAGATTTACCAAAAGGGCTGGGCATAAACAGGTACTTTAAGAATACATGTAAATTGCTGGTGGGAGTGCAAATTGGTACAACAAGTCTGAAAAGCAGTATGGAGATTCCTCACAAAGCTTGGAATGGAACCACCATTAGACCCAGTTATCCCACTCATTGGTATATACCCAAAGGACTTAAAATCAGCATACTACAGTGAAACAGCCACATCAATGTTTATAGCAGCTCAATTCACAATAGCTAAGCTATGGAACCAACTTAGGTGCCCTTCAACAGATGAATGGATAAAAAAATATGGTGTATATATACACAATGGAATATTATTTGGCCATAAAGAAGAATGAAGTTATGGCATTTGCCAGTAAATGGATGGAACTGGAGTCTGTCATGCTAAGTGAAATAAGCCAATTCCAAAAAACAAACGCTGATTGTTCTCTCTAATATGTGGATGCTAACACAAAATAAGTGGATGACAAGGAAAGAATAGAAGTTCACTAGATTAGACGAAGGGGAATGAAGGAAGGGAGGGGGAATGGGAATAGGAAAGGCTGTAAAATGAATTAGACATAACTTTCTTATATTCATATATGAATAAATGACCAATGTAACTTCACATCATGTCCAACCAGAAAAATGGGATCCTAATTAGAATAAGTTATACCTCATGTATGTCAAAATACATTCTACTGTCATATATATCTAAAAAGAACAAATTAAAGAACACATGTAAATAATAGACTCTTGGTGATGGTCAATTTTCTGAATATTTTCATGACTTTATTCAACATGTACTTATTTTTTCAGAGTAATACCTAAATATACTTTTATCTGACTTTCTCATCATTTATATCACCAGTTATGGAATAAGGAATCTATTAAGTAAATGCATTTCCTTCAGTACACAGGAAATAACTGTGAAAAACATGCCTTACTGGTATTGGCCTAATTCAGTTTAGACTTCTGGGTAGCTTCAAGCAATTGCCACATGATTTTTAGGAGGCACTATCCAACAGAATACACCTGGTAATGTAGACCTCAATGAACTGGCTCAATTAATTTTAAACTCCACTACCTACTCCCATTTCTAACTTAGTAGACAAGCAAATTATCTGCTGAATGAAAAGCAATGCCTAGCTGATGAATTAGAGAGTAGCCCAAGAATAAGTAGGTAAGAAATTATTGGACTGAGGAAGTCATCTTCAAGTATAAAGTTCTAAAAGCACAGAGAAATCAAATTTAATTCATTTAGATTGAGCATAACTATGATAATAAAAATCATTATCTTATAACCTCACACAAAATAATTGCTTATATGTTTCTCTGCTAATTATTCATAATGTTTGAATTTACATGGAGAATTTTATATTTCTATTTCATGTTTTAAATGCTCTATACTATGTTAATCTTTTTTTGTATTCCATAGCCTGCAACTCTTTTGCCTTTAAGTTCTATTATATACCAACTTAGGGAACCTCAAGTGGGAAAAGCTCATCATGCCCAGCTTTATCTGGAACCTGCTATAGCTCAGGTCTCTAACCAGATTCTTCCTTTATTTCTTGTGACATGTTCCTTGCCTTGTACTACTCTTCAGTTCTAAACTCCTAATTGGTTAGAATTCATCTTACTTCCTGATGCTGTTTGTTCCTAGACCCCCTTTGAACCTCCATTACCCATGCTGAGAAAGATAAATTGTGCCATAATAGATAATCCTGACACTTTGTTCTATTTCTTTACATTTTACCTACCTCTCCAAGGCCCTGAGGTCTTCATCAACTGCTCATTAATGTCAGGTCTATCTACCAATTACCTGTTATATAGTAGGCCTATTAGTAACCAAGGCAGTATAACCTCCCACCTGTTGCTGAAGCCTCATGTCTCAGCACCACTATCAATTGCCCTACCTCTGGTCTATCCAGTCTCCAGAATCCAATCATCATTCATTTCATCTGTACATGAATGAAACCCCATTTAAATCACATCTATCTCTCCAGGACTCTCACTTCTCAATCAAACTGACATTTTAAATGTCAGATGAGTTTAGACATCAGTTGAGTGATCATGACAATGTATCCCCTCATATTTGGGAGATGAACTGTCTGCTTACATCAATATTTTTAAACACTGAAGGAAGTAAGTGTCAAAAGTATGGAAATTAATGATAAAATTTTTATCTCTTAAATATTCTGCATGTCTAAAAGGGAGAAGTCACATCTCTAATAATACATACCCTCCAATAACTTATTATAAAAACCTAAAATGATAGCTAACTTTCATTAGGCCTGTATCTTATAGCAAATAGTTTACAAATATTATCTTGTATAATATTCATATTATGGTTATTATCCACATTTCACAGGCACAGACTTAGTGAGATTCCATAACTTTTCAATGTTACTATAAAAAAGTTTGAGTTTCTCATTTAGACCAACCAAAACCTTAGTAACTTTGATCTACCCCACTTGTACCTGTTGTGTATTCTGGTTGTAAATTACAATTTTAAGAATAAAGCATAAAATTAAACTAGGAAAACAAAGATGGAATGATTCCCATTTAATGTTTCCTCAAAACAAGAAATACATATATGTGAAAAAAGTGTTCAACATCCCTAGCAATGAGGGAAATACAATCAAAACTTTGCTGAGATTCCATCTCACTCCAGTTAGAATAGTAAATGTTGGTGAGAATGTGGGATAAAAGCTACACTCACACGTTGTTGGTGGAACTACAAATTAATACAACCACTTTGGAAAGCAGTAAGAAGGTTCCTCAAAAGATGAGGAATGGAACCACCACATGACCCAGCTATCCTACTCCTTGGTATTTATCCAAAAGAACTAAAATCAGCATACTCTAGTGATACAGCCACATCAACGTTTAGAGCAGCGCAATTCACAATAGCCAAGCTATGGAACTAGTCCATTCAGGTCCTTGACAACAGATGGGCTCAGGAGTTTAAGACCAGCCTGGGCAATACAGTGAGACTCCATCTTAAGAAAAAGAAGAAAAAGAATGAAAGGTAAGAAAAGGAGAGAGACACACAGAATGAGACACAGAAAGATAATCTTGTACGATACACATTCACACACAATGGAGTTTTTTTTTCAGCCATAAAAAAGAAAGAAATTATGGCATTTGCTGGTAAATGAAGGGAACTGGAGATCATCATGATAAGTGAAATAAACCAGACTCAAAGTCAAGGGTTGAATGTCTTCCCCAAAATGCGGAACCTAGAGCAAAGCAAGGGAAAAAAGAAGGTGATCTCACGAAAGCGGAAGGAACAGTGGATTAGTGGAAGGGGTTAGAGTGGGAGGGAAGAGGGATGGGAAAAGAGAGGAATTGTGGAATGAAATTGACCCAATTTTGCTATATACATATATGAATAGACCACAGTGAAATCTATCTTCATGTATAGCTATAAAGCATCAATTAAAAAACATAAATAAATAAAAGGAAGAATAGAGGAAACTGAGTAGAGGAAAGAAAACAGGGGGACGGAGAAGGGGAGGAAAAGGGAAAATCCTGGGAACTTAAGTGGAACAAATTATATTCCATGCATGTGTTATTATGTCAAATTAATCTCACTACTATGTATAATTATAATATGCTAACAAAAAATTAAAAATAAAATAATATTTAAAAATAAAGTAAAATTTTCTTCTCTATAATTTTTGCATTCTACACGTTTAATTTCCTATATTCCTTTCATATTTCTTTCTTTCTTTTTTTAAATTTTTGGGTACTAGGGATTGAACCCAGGGTACTGAGCCACATCCCCAGACATTTAAAAAAAAATTTTTTTTTTCATTTTTAAAAATTTTGAGACAGGGTCCTCCTAAATTGCTTAGGGCCTCACTGTGTTGCTGAGGTTGGCCTTGAACTTGTGATTCTTTTGCCTCAGGCATGTGAGTCACTGTGACTACAGGCATGCACCATCAAGCCTGCTCCTTCATATCTCTTACATAATGATTAATCTGACCGACAATGGCTGCAAACCTACCACAAGTGCTTGCATGTAAACTTGCATATTCACTGGTTCTAACACGCCTCTGCACAGGCACCCTATTTATGGTCAAACTTAACAGATCACATTCTCAGACATTCCTACTAACCTAACTTTTCTACTCATGCCCATTTGGGACTATTAGTGACTCTGGCTCTCTCCTTTCAAACTTCACTTCCCTCACTGTAAACCCCATACTGAACTCTGTTATCCCATGGGAACATCCCACTTCTGGAAAATTTCTTAGAGTTTTATGTATGTCTATTTCATGATCTAATTGATGAAAAAAAAAGCAACAACTAAAACAACATATGCACCTTCTAATTATATAACACCTCTGGCAGCAATAGAGGAAAGGTGACCCCTTGGCCATGAATGCCACAGCTTGTCAGGACAGTGCTTTATGTGAAAGAAAACTTGATTTCCTCAGGGCAGATACAGTCTTACACCAGGGATGCCTTTACAGAGGACTGAATTTCAGCCCTCACCTACCCCCTGGGCAGTGCAAAAATAGCACAATGATATCTGGCATCCTTAAACACATGTAACTAAAATTAATAAATTTGATAGGGAAGAGTCAAATTTAGAAACCTAATATTGAAAAGCCAAATACAATTGCGAAGTCTTCCACTCATCTTAGTTCACGACTTCTCAAAGAAGACACTAATATAATATCGATATCAGACTTCATTTATCAAGGGAAAATGTGAGTTTCTCTCCAAAGATGTTTGGTAGAAATCAAGAGTTTACCATCTCTAACAAACAGAACTCATCCTGTAAAATCTAGGTGACAACATTTATCTTGCCTGTGAGAATCAAGTAAACTAATGAGTAAACAAATTTTCATAATGTTAAGGTGGTGTGATAAAATTTAAAGACAAAACTAAGAATTTCTATAATGTTCATCATATTTATATTAGAACTACATAATTGAATGAAATGTCCAACCTAGGTGTACAAAATTCTCTTTTATGCTAATAATTTAATAGCTAACACCTGCTAGATTTTTAATGTGTAAGTTGGAAAATTTTAGATTTAACATTCCTCTTTGATAAGAAATAGGTAATCAAACTACTTGTCATGCATGTGTGATTAAAAATTTACAGAAAATCCAATAAGATAACAATGTGGAAACTCTTTAAAATTATCAAGTGCCATTCAAACATCAAATATAATTTTAATAACAAAGTTACAATCAAATGGTTAAGGAACTTGACTGCCAAATACATACTCAAATCAATGCTGTGAAGGCTTTAGAGTAGGGCCAAGACATGATTCAAATATGTTTTAAGAGTAATCTCACAGGAAATGAAGCCCTATACTATGATGACAGCTCTTAAAAAAAGAAAACAGAGAAAATATGTCAAATAAAAACATGATAGGATAGTAAGAAAAGGAAGAAATTTTCAAATTGACTCCAAGATTTTGAAGTCAGAATATCACTATTAGATAGTGGGAGCAAATGGCAGAATCAGCACCCATACAAACACACACATACACCTCAAAACACTATTTGTGCCAGGCATGGTGGCACATTCCTGTAATCTCAGCAGGTTGGGAGACTGAGGCAGGAGGGTCACAAGTTCAAAGCCAGCCTCAGCAACAGTGAGGCCCTAAGCAACTCAGTGAGACCCTGTCTCTAAATAAAATACCCATTAGGGCTGGGGATGTGGCTCAGTAGTTGAGTGCCCCTGAGTTCAATGTCTGGAATTCCTCCCCAACAACAACAAAAAAACCCCTATTTGATTTTAGATATTTGGAGTGCTATGATCTAACAGATATAGACAGTTCAATGCTGAATTGTCAGTCACTTTCAGACCTATGTTTTTATATTATTTTATTTTCAAATTCTTACTCATTTAGCACTCTGTAAAATTTTCATTGCTTATATGCTTGTGTAAGAAATTCATATTATGTGATTGTGCTCCAAAAATTTTTAGTAGCATAATAACGTTTTACTGCTCCTGAGAATGACTGGCAATATTCAGTTATTGTTTGTTATATTAGGTCTAGCAACAGCATAAACTATTGACTGAAGTTTGACATTTTAAAATTCTCTAATAAATTGTTAAGAAAGTCCACATCTGCTGAAATTCTGCAGGGCAGAGAAGGCAAATAGATTTTTCCATCTTCCCTTGACTTCACTTAATATAGATTTGAAAAAAAATACTGTTTTAAAGGGAGCCCATAATATGTCTATCTTCACATATAAAATCCTAATATGCAAGGACAGTAACACATGTCAAAATGATAAAATCAAATCCTCACGGAATAGGTTTTAATAGGATATCTGTCTACTAGAGAGGTCTTTTAAAAGTGCATATAAGTTGTAGAACCAATGTGCTCAGAGTTGCGTTTTTTCTTATTCATAATGATAAGAGATCATAAAACTTAAAAGAACATTGTTAAACAGATTAAAAGTTCTTCAAAGTAAAAACAGTCTCAACTTTCAAAACACAAAGTGTAAGTCGACCCACTCATGTTTTCCAAGCTAAAAAGTTAGTTGTTGTCAGGTCCTCAGAGCCTCTCCTACCCACAACCAATCTGTTGCTAAGTGAGTTCCTTTTTGTTGTATCGTATGCCTTAATAACTTTTTGTTCACTTGCCAAAGTGAAACCCATATGCTTTTTCCCCCATATGGTTTTCAAATACTGTAGTTACTTTTCCTGCTTATTTTTATATATTGAATAGATTTTCATACAATAATTCAAAAGTCACGTTTCTTTGTGAGTTGCAAACTCGTAAGGACAAAGTCGGTTCATGCTCTTAAAGACTGTTTAATTAATTGAATTTGGTAAGATAGAATATTATACACAAAGAAGTAAACAAATAGCCAAAAAGCAAGTTTTTCAGTAAAAGTGGACAAGAGCATGCACCAAATTCACCTATGTAGCATTGAGAAATAAAGATTTTAAAATGTATTCATTGCTTTATTTAAAACTTGGTCATTTCTGAGCTTAACTAATGGAAAACTTTACAATGTTATTTACTTGCTAAATGTAATTGGTATGTTTAATTGAAACCAACAGGCTTGATTCTTTACCAATTTTGAATTTAATAAATTCATTTTGGATTATGAATAATAGATGAACATGGTAAAAGTCTAACAATACAGTAGTCAATGAATCCCCTGGTTTGTGTTCTAAAAAACAGAGAACAGAATTATAGAAAAAAAATCTTGGACCTATAATTTAAAGGCATAAACTCTTTTAGGGATAATTATTGCCACACTACTTTTCCTTTATGTCTTTAATCAGGTATCAAAAATAAAGTAGGATACATGCAAACTAATTTTCCATAGGTTTAATATTTACATAAGTATGAATTTGTTTCAATTAAAATTAGATTATCTTTCTATGTAGCTACAAGCATTTCATATTTATAATTTTAGATAGCAAAATAAAGGACATATTATAATTTATGATTCTGTACTATTGGGTAGTTTGTCTTCTATTATTGATGCTTTGCCAAATTAAATAACATTGTGAGAAGCAAAAAAATAAAATAAAATAAAAGAATAGATGAGAAAATAAGTTGCCAATTAACAATTTACAGGGTTAAAATACAAATCTTAAGGGCTAAAAATATTGTAACACAAAAGGGTCCCCAAGTCACTCAGCAACCCTGACCTCTTTCTTCTCCTGGTTTGATGGCAAGCATGTCTAATAGATCACTGCACTCTCCTACTGAGGCCAGATGGGACCTTCTCAATATTTAAATTCAAGAAGATACTACCAATTAATTAAAGATGGCACTTGAGATTACTATTTGCTTTTCTTTCTTTTGTGGAATCTAGATTTAGATAATTCAAATCATGTTAAACATCAATATGATATGAGGACACTTCTAGAAGTGATTGCTTAAAACTGAAGATTTTGAGCTATAAAGAACTTAAGTCTGAGGACTAAATTTAAATTTGATTAATAGTGTGTAGTTCTCTATTTCAGCCTAATGAACTCACTGACTTTAATAAGTAATTTTCAAGACAACATGTCCTTAGCATCCTGGCAAGCCCACAGAACTTCTGCTCCTTCCTCCTACATGTCAGTTTGGGTTTTAGCATTGCATAAAAAAATCTCAATTTTTGTTCTGTGTTACAAGTTCATAAATGGAAGTGTGAATACAAAGTTTGGGGGGGGACTTTTTAAACTTCTGCAAAAGGAACAGATCATTATGTCTATCTAGTTTTAGAGCATCCAGTAAACAAGAGTACCCAACAAAGACTATTTCTCTGGCCTGAGGAAATGCAGAGAGTATGGATCTAATGTTGGCCCTCACATAAAAATTTTGATAGTGTAGTCCATTTCTATGTACAGTAATCATGATTCATAACTATTAACTAAACAATTTATAATTCCAATTGCTCTACCTTGTTTACATAGACTGAGGTGCATTTAGAATATACCAAGTATAGGCAGTATGAAGAAAATACATTTAGAGAAAGACAATAAATTTCGGGAATGAAATGTTTTTCAACTGAGGAACAACATAGAATCATAATTCATCAAGGTATTTTCCCCCAGTTGCTCTGAATAGCTATTTATACAAACATGTTAAAATATGCACCAGAACCAAATAAGTAGTAACAAAGGGGAAAGAGATGATTTTGTAATTTGCAATGCTGCTTCATGCATAGAAAACAGAAATGAAGGCAGTCAAAGCATAAAGAAAGGGCATCAAGTAAAAAGAAAATTAAAACAAAAATACATAGGACAAGAAGATGTGGTATTGAAAGTCAAAACAAGAAAGCTATAGTGGACTAGCATCAGTTGATGATAAGGGAAGCTGTGAAGTTTTGATGTATAGGGAGAAAGGAAGGAAACTGAAAGTGATTAATGATGTTGTTTCAGCTACAGGATCACAGATTAAGGGCAGCTTTTTGAACTGATTGGAAAGAATGCTGAAGGAAAGAAAGGTGCTCCATGTGGGAATTGGGAGATGGTAAGATAGAGGAATACAAGGTCAGGAGAGATTTCAGCAGTGTATTCTAGATTTAAAAAATATGATGGAATGATTGATACAGTTTGGATAGCAGTCTGGGTGTTAGAAAGAGACACCTCTCAACATTATCATTATCAGTTACCACTGAGAAAGGGCAAGGAGAATTTAACAGCAAAGATAAGTTTGCAGGAAATTAAAAGTGAAATAAGATATATGAGCAGATGTGAGAATGAGATTAACAGACGTATTTCTTTTAAAAGTGAAGAATTTGAGAAATATTTCCCTTCCTAAATAGTAATCAATATTCTTAAAGTAAATGAAAATTTCTAGTAAAATAATACAGCCAAATTTTCTATATGCAGATGAATTCAATAAAGAGAAATAGTCTCTAAAATTTGAAAGCATGGAATTTTTTATTTATGAGATTTTCAGGTCACTCCTCTATTAAATATTTCAGAGAATTTACATCCTACTTGTTCAGATATCATGGAGTGTGAATCTAGAAGTGTATTCCCTGGTTTGTACATTTATGTCTACTTTAAAATTAATAACTTTTTCTATAATTTCTTCTCTTTTAAGTTCAAATGATGGAATATAGTGCAAAGAACCTTGGACTAAAAGCCTTGGTTAAATTTTTTTCTGAAACAGATAAATATTCATTGACTACTTGGAAGAGTAATTTAAACTATCTAGGATGAGCCTGTCTTTTACTAATCCATCAAATAAAAGGATTAATTTCTACCCAAATAAACCTAGAAGGTCATTAATGGAATATTAACACATTTGAAAGTGGTTTAAAGTAGCAAAAGCACCACAATATCCATCCATTAGTCACTAATTTGCTTATCCATTCTATAAATTACCTATTATGGACCAGGTGCTTTCTTGGTTCTGGGAAGAGACTAACATTGTCCCTGCCCTCCTATCAAGTATTGGTACAATTAACAAGTTACACATTTTTAAAGGTATCACATATTCTTTTTGGGGCAGGAAACAATGCTTAAATAATTTCTGTTAAGGTACATTACAAAACATGATTATGGGGTCTGAGGACTTAGTTTAGCTGTAGTGTGCTTACCTAGTATGCATGAAGCACTAAGTTCCAACCCAGTACTTGGAAAACGCACACACACACATGCACACACACACACATACACACACACACACACACACCCAAAAACACTATGACTATGGAAGTTGTAGGGCAGTCTTTTGTTCAGGATTTTTTCTGTTGTTATTCTTGTAGGCCTTTTAATGTAAATGAAATAACTTCCCTTTAGGTTTTTTCTTTTGCACAAATTCAAGGAACACAGTTCATAGAAAATATAACTTGTATTTATGCAATAAGTGGTACTACTTAGCGTATAAATGTATACCCTTGAATTTATGCATTAAGTGGTAAGTACTCCAATTTATATTCTTCAATTCAACTGGTAGTTATTTGACACATTTTCAACTTCTTACTTTAAAATATGTTCAGACTTAAATGAAAGTTGCAAAAATTGAATCATGTATTTCCATAAACTCTTCATCTAGAAAAGGTCATTACAAGTTTATCTTATATCTTAAATACAATTGTATCTTAAAGCTTGCATCTTAAATACAACTTTTGTCTGTATTTTAGGGTCAAATTCTGTATAATGAAGTTCTGTTAAAATATGTTTGGCATACAAAAATACTTTAGGTATTAAGTTTGAGTATGGAAAATAAATATTTTTTTTATATTTGTCTTCTAGAATAAGGGAGCAAAACTTTTCTGAGCAGTACCATATACAGAAACAGCAGAGCCAAAAAATTAAATGTTTGTATGTGAGAACGAGATGGCTCTGGGTCAGTATTCATTAACCATTTATGAATGGTGTGACCATAGTTTATTCATTAATCATCTAGAGTCTTAATTCTTTTGTTGGTAAAATGGGAATAATATTATGTATATTCTAAGGGTTTTATGAAAATTGAATGAGTTAATATTTTCAAAGTTCTTAGAATAGTGTCTAGCACATAGTGAGCACCATTTAATGGTTTGATAAAAATTATTAGACAGGCAAACAAACAGCACTCTCTATTTTGTAATGGAGAACCATAGCTACACCTGAATTCTAAAAAAAAAATTGAGTAAAACTGGTGGCACAGAAGGGAGGGAGGGGAGGAGGATATACGTGCTTAGCTATTTTATGTAAGTTTCCAGAGTTCTGCACAATGCAGTCAAATGAAATTTTCCACTTAACGGAAATTTTAGCTAAAGGCAAATATGCATTCAATGTAGCATTTACTACTGCCAAAGTATCATTGAAAAAAAGAAATACCTTTATTTCACTACACATTTTTAACATTGGAAGAAATTTTGGGATCCTACAACACTGACTAATCTTAATTTTGACCTTCAGTACTCAGTGTATGGTACTAAAGCTATAGCAGGCTCAAGTATTTGACTGATCTTTGGATCATGAGCCATAACTTGTAAGATGGTTTTGAAATTCAATCATAGAAAATGATGGATATATAGCTGCTATATTATAAGCTCAAATTTGGGTAATTTACATCTTAATATGAATTTAAATATACTATATCATATCCATCAAAGTAAGTTGACAAATTGAAGATTATCCTTGAGTCACAGAAAAAATTATATGGGCTTTCTTCAGGAAAAAGACAAAACAGGTAATTGGAAGGCAAAAAGAAAAACGGAATTCTGAACAACAAAGAATAGGTTACCACATACTATTAGAAAAGTTAGGGCATACATTGGGATTATATTGAAGATGACTCAGTTGTTGCTGGAGGACTGTTAGGATTACTGAAAAGGGGAAAATTTTAAGGATATAGTTGATTCTTCAAGTAAGATAGTTAATATCAGGACTGGGGATTTCAAGTGAAATGCATTAAAGAAAGATGGTTATTATGTAAGCAAACAACTGGCCAAGAAATGTCTGAATATATTTTGAATTTCCAAATAAGATAGATTGTTGTAAGCTCTTTAAAAGACAGTTATTTTTTTCTCTTTCTTTTGATTCTTTTGGATTTGTGAGAGCCTTTGAACATTTGTTTTTATCCAATCTGCCTTTAATATAATTGGGGCCTCCCAATTACATAGATGCTTATCTTATCCAATGAATAGAAAAACCAAGTCAGTATTCATATCATTTCCATTAAACTCAAGATTATTTAAAACTCAGAATTCTAAATGCTATGCAGTCACAAAAATCAATGACTGCAAAATGTAACTGTTGATAAGTCTTCTTAGTTACTATTTATTAGAGTAAATTTATTGGACCCTAAGTGCATTGATATAATACAAGTGATATTTATGCCCTAGAGTTACCAATTTATTGATAAGGTTAACAATATTTGGATAATGACAGCATCTCTTCTGAATGAAGTCTAAGAATACCACTAAATATATTTCTAAACAACAACAAAATGTTATAGATAAGATTATAAACCTATTTTAAGTGTTTGCTACATAAAATGGTGCTTTCCCACATCAATGTTTATAGCAGTGCAATTCAAAATAGCCAAGCTATGGAAGTAATCATATTGAGCATTATGGATAGACAATATGGATATGATTTCCACTTGAAATGTGATCTCATTCTAATCTATGAATAATTGTACCAGTTGTAAGGCTTAGGTTTAAGTACATTTTGTTTTGCCTATGGATATTCTATTGCTCAAGCACCATTTGTTGGAAACACTGTTCTGCCTTTATTGAACTGATTTTAAAGCTCTGTCAAAAATCAGTTGGGCATAATGATGGGAGTCTATTTCTGGGCTGTTCATTCTGTTCTATTGATCTATGTGTCTATCCTCCTCTCATTAGAACTAACACAGTCTTGGATGCTGTGGCTATATAGTTCAGTCTTAAAATCAGTTAGTATAATTCTTCTGACTTTATTCTTCTGTTTCAAAACTGTTGTGATTATTCCAGAGGCTATGAATTTCCCTACAAATTAAAAATAAATTTGTCTATGTATACACAAAAAATTCTTCCTGGGCTTTTAATAGTAATCACATTAAATCCATAGAGAAGACCTATCTTTACTGTGCTGAAAATTTCAGTCCATTAAAAAGCTGTGTTACTCTCATGACTCAGGAGGCTGAGGCAGGAGTATCAAAAGTTCAAGACCAGTCTCAGCAATTTAGCAAGGTCCCAAGCAACTTAGCAAGACCCTGTATCAAAATTTAAAAATATATTAAAAAGGTCTGGGGATTTGTTAAGTGGTAAAATGCTCTGGGGTTTAATCCCCAGTTTTAAAAAAAAAGGAACTATAAAAAATGCTATGATTCTGTATATTTTTATGTATACATATGCAATTCATTTTCTTTGCAGTGATGGCAAATGGTATTATGTATTAATTGTTTTCAGCATGTTCATTTTCCACTTATAGAAATGTGATTGATTTCTGTGTGTTTATCCTATATCCTGTAAGGTTGCTCAGTTCACTAATTAGGTCCAGTAATTTTGTTCTATTTTGTTTTTGTGAATTTCTTGGCATTCTATACATAGATAATCATATCATCTATAAGTAAAGGCATTTTTATTTATTTCAAATCTTTATGCCTTTAAAATTATTTTCTTAGTGTACTGGTTAGAATGTTCAGTATTATGATGAAAAAAAGTGGTTACTGATATTACGAGAGAAAAATTAAGCCTTTAAGTGTTAAATACAAGCTAAACTGCAGGTTTTTAAAATAGATATCATTTACCAAGTTGTGGAAGTTTTGCCCTATTCCTTGTTTGCTAAAATTTTCCTTTGAATAAATTAATGGATGTCGAATTAGCAACTTATTTTTCTTTGTCAACTGATATAGTTGATTTTTCTTCTTTACATTTTTCTTCTTTCTTGTTTACATGGTAGATTATAATGATTGATTCTTAAATATTTAACCAGCATTGCATATATAGTATAAATACTACTAGTTCATAGTATATATATTTTTAATATGTTGCTATAGTTTTGAATTGCTAATACTAAAGTTTGTTGAGAATTTTGTGTATGAGCCCCTTAGAGATATTTGTTCACAGTTATTATTATTATTGTGTCATACTATCTTTAGTTTTGGTATGAGCCATGATACCAAATGGGATAACACAAGAGAAATGTGGACTCTTCCGTTTTCTGCAAGAGGCTGGGTAAAATTGGTGCTAATCACTTTGTAAATACTACAGGAATACTACAGTGAATTTCTTTTTAAGTACTTTATAATTACAAATAGAATTTTCTAAATGATAACACTAATCAAATTATCTACTTTATCTTTCTTAAATTTTGTAAGTTTGGGTTTTCAAGAAATTTGTTCACTTTTTCTTTTCTTTTTTTTTTGCGGGGACATACTGGGGATTGAACCCAGAGCCTTGTTCTTGCGAGGCAAGCAGTCTACCAACTGAGTTATATCCCCAGCTCCCCACTTTTTCTAAATAGAATTATTTGTAAAATTGTTTCAATATTCCTTTGTTGCCCTTTTAATGATTGTAGACACTATAGTGGGATCCCCTGTCCCATACCTCATACTGGTGATTTGTGTCTCTATTTTTGATTTTTGTCATCCTTCTGAGTATTACTAATGATATTTATTTTATTTTTTGAAGAACTTGAGATGTTTCAGGAAAGTTATATCATTAAGTGAGGACCAGGATTCAGTTAAGAAAATTGATGAAAATCCTTAAAAAGACTGAGAATGCTTATATTTAATGCATCAATTAATTAACTAGTCCCAGTTCTCTAGATTTTGTTGTGGAAACTCAACAACATCTAATGTTAATGAAATAACATTTGTAGTCTTGGAAAGTCCAGAAGATTGAGTGTTCTTTCTTTCTTTTTTTAATTGCTCTTTTTAGACATACATGACAATAGAGAATATTTTGACATATTTACACAAACATGGAATATATCTTCTTCTAATTGGGATCCCAGTCTTGTCATTGTACATGATGGTGAGAGTCACTGTGGTGTATTTATATATGTACACAGGAGTTAGGTCAGATTCATTCTACTATCTTCCCTGTTCCCACTCAGTCTCCCTTTCCTTCATTCCCCTTTGTCTAATCCACTGAACTTCTATTCTGCCCTCTTATTGTGTTAGTATTCACCTATCAGAGACAACATTTGACCATTGGTTTTTTGGGATTGACTTATTTCACTTTAAACTATTTCTCTCCATGTCTAAATGCCTCCAAATGGAAATACAACATATGAGACCTGCTTATTGGGGAGAAGTAGTAGGGAATTTGTTTTGACCCTCTCTTTGGTTTGAAACCTCTAGGGATTAAAGAGAAAAGGAGACTCAAGATATGGCTTAGTTTTAATGTTAATTCTATGGTACAGCTGGGACTTGTCCTACATTTACCGAGAACTCTAATTTACGAAAACTAGATCCCAGCATTTTAAAAGCAGATCTGAGACCTCTAAAGCGGTTTCTTTCACAGTTTTTTTTTTTTTTTAACTTTGGTTATAGTCTATGATATTGTCCTGGATTCTTTTTTCTCCTATTCATAGGTTATTGTTAGTCCCTTGAAACTAACCCCTTCTATGTATGTGATTTTTGTCTCCCTTCTCAAATTCCCCTAAATACACTATCTTATACTTTTATTAAATTATGAAAATAATTAAGAAATGAGTTATATAATTTAATGCTGTACTTTATCAAGTTAGAATGGTAAGTCAGAGTATTTTTTTTCCTGATAGAGACACAGAACTTTTTCTTGACATAGAAGAGGAAGCAAAAATGTATAAGAAATAGCTGAAGGTGGTGAGGGAATGGATTAACATATGGTGCCCTATTATATATATTTTTGTGCAGTGCTTTGTACTCTGTGAGAATTTTGTTAAACCATTTTACAGATAGGGAAAATGCATATAGATAACTCATTTCTGAACTGATGTTCTAGTTCAAGTCATTCTAACTTGGAATTCCAGCTGTTTCCTCACATCTAGAGACAAAAAAATGTGCTAAATGTGCAATTACAAATATGAGTAAGTGCAAATTTATCTTTTTTTTCTATGAAAGAGGTTCTTTCTTAATGTACAATGCTAACAACCAAATAGCTTACTTGCTATATGGTCACAGGGCACTCAACGATAAGGAGCACATTTTAGAGAGCTTCTCCCTTCATCTGTCATTTTTTTCCAGGATCAGGGTTAAAATCCTGTGTGTGATATGCATGGCCTAGAATGAAAGGTGCATATTTATTGCCTCCTTTTCTTAACTAATGCAGGGCTTGTAATACTCCTCTTCTTGATTTTTCATGTCCCTTTACTATGAGATTGGTTTATAAAAGAAAGGGGGACACTCTGAGACTATTACCTTCACCTCCCTCAAAACCTGTATGATAGCCACTAAGATATCTCCTGATGTTTAAAATCTCTCAATATTCCTCTTCTTCTCATGAGTTTTTAACTCTGAAATAGGTATGATTAGATGCATGTGCCCATTGGCCCCTACAAGCATGACAATGTCTTTCTGTCTGGACTTGGGTTGTCACCCTGTTTTCTGGATACCCAGAGAAGTTTATCTCTTCCAAGATGTGTGTGTTCTTCCCATGAGTTACGTGAAACAAATCCTCAGAAGTCTTCCCTCCTATCATTGCCTTCCTACATCATGTGAACTGCTGCTGTTTGGAACTGCAAAATATTATTTTTTTCAAAATTTATTCCTGTTTACAGGTAAATTCGACAAGAGATTTAGGCTTCTATCTCCTTTGAGTTCAAACAGGGTCATAAACCTTGTGCACTGAAGCAAAAATATCTCACCTAACAATCTTTGAGACCAACCTCTGGAGGCTGACTTACAGAGACCAATTTCTAGGACTGAATTTGAGTAAATGAAAATTTAAGGAGGGTAAAAGAAGGCAGGAGATGGGTAACAAAAGATATTCAACAGTTTAACCCGGTGAACTCTTAACGAGTATCTCCTATGCATCAGGCACTGTTCTAGCCACTGGAGCTATGGTAATTTAAGAAAACATTTTCAACATATATAATAATCTTTTCTGGATTATCTCCTGCCATAATTTCCTTCCCTTTCTATTCAAATTTCCCATTAAAATGATTTATTGAGTTAAAGCCTAAAGCAGGGACTGGTAACCTTTCAAAGACTATAATAAATCTTCATTTATTCATTTTTGAAGAAGGAATATTTGGATGCTGGCCATGAACAGGGATTAAAATTCCATCCATCTTTCCATTTCTACCAATGGAGATGTAGAGTTGGAATTAAGTTAATAGCCCAGGCTTTTTGATAGAGGCTGAGATGTCTCAGGCAGAAGCAACCAGCAAAAGAGAGAGAAATTGGAACAAAGATTGATTCAGTCCTTTCCATTCCCTCTCTACCACCCTTAAGCATATCCTGCATAGCTCTGATCATTAAAAAAAATTAGCATAGTCAACATTTGTGCAATAAATTCTACTAGAACAGATTGTACTCCTAAGTTAGTATCAAATAAGATTATATCCTGCATTTAACACTATAGTAGGAAATATGTCAACAGGGGCTAAAAATATGATTAGTATAAAATTAATTTTCTATCAAAGATACTGAAAATATTAACTGTTACATGTAGTTGCATACAAATAATGATTTTCATTTTCAGAAAAATCAAAGAAATAATAAAATCAAGGAAGAAGAAGGTGACAATATATACATTTAGACACTTAAAATAGTGTGGAACTGATCAACATCATTCTTCAAAAGCATTAAAACACATTCCTCAGAATGGGCTTTAGAAATTACTAATTGAATGATTTTACTTAACAAATACTATTTTTAACATTAAAAACTCAGAATTTCTTAAATCCTCATGTAAATATTAGAAAAATCATCAATTAGTGTTAAATTTTATTTCAAAACACTGTATATTTTCTATAATTTACCAATAGGTTTCTAAAATTCCATCTATAAGTTAACTTAGGGAAAAGTGCTTATCTTGAAACCCAGATCTCTTTGAATTTCCTAAAATATATGTACAAATTTTCTCTGTGTATTTGTGTGTTAGCATTATTGTCCAGATTGTCAACTCATTGCTTACATTTGATTTTAAAAGGATACATGACCACTCACCAATCAAAAATCGCTACAGTTTTCAATTTAAATGTTGGCCAAATGGCTATTGTGTTTAAATATTTTCATCAAAAACATAGTTGTTTGTGTTTGATTTTCCTGTATTTATGACTTGAAAAATAGACACCTTGATGCTGTTTTATGAGGAAAAAATGTATAGAGTCAACAGAGACAAGGGACAGGAAAGAAAGAAAAATTTCATTTTAAAGAGACTTCTCAATGGCAGAATAAGTATGTTCATTATTCTTCCTTCTTCTAGACATTAGAGTGTATAATTTTCCCTTACAAATAGCAATTCATTCACACAGACTTAGAATATCAGTTGAGAATGATAACTTTGATGGGTTGATAATTTTATTAGATGTTATAATTCTCAGGAAGAACTTGACAATGCAACTGAGAGATTTAATATCAATAAAATATTCCAAAAAAGTGAAAAAGTTATGATATCTCATGGTCTATTTACTTTTTTATTTTGTTTTTAGTACAATAATCTCAGACAAATCTCAAGGTTGGTTCTACATTTCACCAAACCATCTCTGAACATCTAGCCTGCAAAATGCTAAAAATTCAAGAAACTGTTAGAAAATAAGAGGGTCAGGAAAGGAACTAAAATGATTAAGAATAATTAACCTCCATTTCCCAGGCCCATCGACTTGATTTTAGAACAATTCATACACATAAAAATTATCGTAGATACAAACAGGATCCATCACTGTAATTTTTTTTTAAAGGAAAGGAGAAAAAGAAGTGGAACAATCCCTAGACCATACAGAATGTGAAGTGGGATGATGACAGGAGTCCTCCCCTATCACGGGGAAATCAAGGAGAACAAAACTCATCCCACTTTTCTCAAAGAAACTACCACCTGTTTTGAAAAATCAGCTGTCAGGAGTATCATCTGTGACAATGCCGGATGGTCAGGGGAAAGGAAATTAATAAAGTAAAAAGTAGTGATGAGGAATGGCAAGTTTCTTAGGCATTGGAAAATGAAAATCTCCTGTGAGAAACTGAGGAGGAGACAGAGGATTATTATAATAAATGTTGTAGTTGATTTTTCCATGTCTGCTTTTAGTATTTTTTCAGAAATGTAAGTATATAACTACTAAATTCCTTTTTGATTGTTGTCAAAAATGTCATTCTTGTTATTGTTTTCCTGAATGTGGCATCTGTCTAAAGTTGGATTTTGGAGTTCTCTACTTTTATTACGATTATATTTGCATATATTAACTTAATGCATTATGTAAGAACCATACAAACAATAAAATGTGAAGTTTAGGAGAAAGAGATAACTTGTCTTTGGATAGACAAGGAGGACTTGTTTAAGGAATTAAGACTTAAGCTCAGTCATTGAATAACAATAAGCTTCAAATAAATATTTAAAAAAGAGTAAATCAAAATTAGGGTAGGATTCAAATGAGAAAAGAAAATGAATGAACATTAGATACAATTACTTAAATTTAAACATAAAATTGAAAATGCTTGCTATCATTTAGGTGTGGTGTGTCTCCCAAAGGTTCACATATTGGAATGCAGGTCCCCAGCATGGGAATATTGAAAGATGGTGAGACCTTTAAAAATTGAACTTAGTGCAAAGGTAATTAAGTTGGGGAAGGGGGAGCACTACCCTTGAAAGGGATTAATGTAGATCACATGAGAATGGGTTGTTATAAAGTCAGAATACTGGTACCCTTGCTGTCTGGCTTCTGTTTGAGCATGTGTCTTCTCTTTTTGACTTTCTCTCTGTCTAGACATGTGTCTGTCTGTCTGTCTGTCTGTCTCTCTCATGCATTACTGCCACAACACTATCCACCATGTTGTGATGCAACCACGGGAAGCCCTCACCAGTATACCAAAGCCATGAACTTCCAAAACTGAGTATGTAAACTTCTTTATAATGTAACCAGTTCCAGGTATCTTGTTATAATAACTGAAAATGGGAAAAAAAAAACCTGAAAATGGACTAAGAATTTCCTATCATTAAATTCATGCATAAAATTCCATCATGCCTATTTATCTGTTTAAAAAATGGTAGTCACAAGTACTTTGAAATTGCCAGGCTTTGAATCAAGTAGTTTCTACTAATAAGTATATCCCAAAAGAAACTAAATAAAGTGGAAATCAAGATGTATATTGCAATGCAATTGTTTCAAATTAGCAGCCACAAAGTATCATTGACAATTTCATAGCTATCTTTAGACCTTGTTTAGTTTTCTTTTCTGCCTGTGTTCATTCCCAAGGTTTTCAAGCATCCCACACTGTTCTCTGAGGATACTGGTCTATGTTTTTGGAGGCACTGCAAGGAAGATGAAGCATATTCATATTCTATATCAGACAGATTTCCTCTTGGGTCATCATAGTAATCAAACACCCCACCTGATAATGAGAAGAGATACTAGCATGAAATTGTTCTCCTTTCCTCTCATTAAATTTGTGAGACTAGGTCTCTGCATGTAGGAATAAATGAAAAGCAATCTTCCTTGTGTGGCTTTGAATTTACTCCATGTGGGGATAACTGAAGGACCCATAACTGTGGGAATAGAACTGAAGATCCAAGCAATAGTTTTAAAGAGAATTAGAATCAGTCCAGAAATCAAAACGACTGCCTAAAATTAATAATAGTAAGCTTATTTGCTCTTATTATGCCCAAGGCACTTGGCAGTTGATATAGCAGTTGAACAAACAAACAAAAAACAAAAACAAAAACAAAAACCCCAACTATTTCTTATTTAAGGATGGTGGAAAGGAAGAATTTATTGAGTACCTATTATATCCTACATAATTCATATTTATGTCATCCCATATTCAAAGCATTATTATGACTTAGGGAATATTACTCTCACTTTTTAGAAAGAAGTACAATGAAGAGAAAACAATGTAGAGTTTAGAGTCAGATATACTTGAGTTTGAATTATGCATAAAACTCTTAATAGTTTTGAGAATTGCATTTCGACTTTTTGAGGCTTCATTTCCTCACTGACAATACAGGGAAATATATCACCTCCTATTGTAAATGAACAAGTCATGGTTCTACTCTGCACTTAACTGTTAAATAAAAAGCATAAAGGTAATAAGTAAAATTTAATATTTTATCAAATTCAGAGTATGTGTCAGACCTTATTTTATACATGCTAAAACTTTTCCATATGTTATCTAATCTAATCTTCATATCAACCAGGTGAAGAGGAGCTGTTTTTTTTCCCAGCATGTTATAGACAAGGAAACAAAATCTCTCCAATATATCTATATATGGATCCTGGTACATGATAAGATTAAATGGTAGTATTGCCACTAGTTATATAATGCTGTCCTCCCAGAGAACTTTTTGCACAGGAAAAACAAAAGGTAACAACAAAAAAAGAAGCTTACAGTTATTGTTTCACTCATGTCAGAATCTATTATACTCACATCACTTTAATAGATCCATTTATTTCACACATGAAATTAATGAGAATGTTTCAGCAATGACCCTAATTTTACAGATGTGCAAACTGAAGTGAATACATATTATGTAGTGAATTAATAGTGGAACTGGCACTGGAACGTTAGAACCCTTCACCACTACTATATGCTGAGTTTGGGTTGTTTCTTTCATTAACAATTATGAGACCCTGGACATGTAACTTAATATCTCTTTGGCTTCAACTTCTTTATACATAAAATGTTGGAATGGACTGTATGATTTTAAGAATTATAGAATATTAAAAGCTGATGGACTTATAATTTTATTAGGTTACATTTATAAACTTGCCACATTCCCTATTTAATGTTGTTCACATATGCATTTCTTCCAAGGCAGCCACCCCTCCAACTCTCATTTTTCCACCATGATTCAATCTTTTAAAATCAATCTTTTTCATTATTCATTAATCTATTACTTCTTGAATATCAGCAGGGAGAAAGGTACAGCTTCTAATGCTGTGTCTCTCCATCCATAAACACTCTTTCTTGGGCTGTCCTAATTTTCAACTATTCAGCCTAAACTAACCCTTTTTCCATACCCACTACAACCTCTGCCAAGATTCTTGTGGATGAGTAACTTTGTTGCCTAGTCTACTTTTGCATGAATCCATGTCACACCCTGTTTCTGTACAGCACTTTTTTTAGCTCAAGAATTTCTAATATGGAGGCTTCTGTTTCTGAATTAGGTTTGAACTAATTCAGGATGTCAAGAGGTTTGTGTCCTGAAAATCCCCCTGAGTCAGAACAGCACATATTTTGTATAAATAGAAACTCAGATGAAATAGAGTAGAGAATTAGTGTAAACAACAGGAATACCTATTAATTTTATGTGTTGATTTTTAAGGAAATAAAATGAAAAATGATGCAGCTTCCTACACAGGGACTAATGGCTTTACCAGAGAGCAGGCTCACAGGCACTGGAAAAGGAGCATAAAAGTGTTTGTAGGCATGTGCACATGTGCATTGGAGGGGTCTGCAAAACACAGCATTTACAAGTAGACCAAAAATGACTAGGAGGAAAAATAATTTAACTTTTAAACTAATTGTCATTCATTTTCATTTCCTATGGCATTGATAATTTTGGTAAGATTATAATTTATTAATGTCTTCTCCATGAACAGGCTGGTTTTTCAACACTGTTATCCATATTTAAAAAAAAAATCTTTGCCCTTACACCACCTGCCTATACAAATAAATCAATAACCTAGGTCTTCAAACTGAATTTTCCAGGTAATATCAAGAGATATGAACACATACATATGTATAACATAGAAGGACTATTGAAACTTGTCTTCTTTTTCTATGACTCCATGTAATTTCACAACTTTGAACAGAGATATTTGCCCAAGAGGTTATCAAAGAATGTGCATAACTTTTAATGGATCAATTGAAAGCACAGGATGTATTTAGAACATTTATTCCATGCATTATGGCAAAAGCTATGAGTGAGGTTATTACTTTCCAGAAGTCATGTAGATGCACAAAACACAGCATAGAATCACAGATAGTTAAAATCAAAAGGAAACATAAGAACGGCCAAAGGTAAATATGTAAGGATAGAGACCCAGAAAATAAGTTTTCATCATCCTGAAAGAATGTAGTAAAATCTGTCTCGCATCTCTCTCTGAGATAAAGTTCAAAGTTTATCATACAATGAATGATATAGTTGGGCAATTTTATTTTGTTATTAAATCTATTTTAGGTCATATTTTCTACCATTAGAGCCTAAGACAAGGATACTTGCATAAATGATACATTGAAGAAGTGCTCAAAAGAGGAGTATGAAGGGAACAGGATAGGGGAGAGGGTGACTAAATAAGAATGTGATCATGGTAAGACACTGTTATGTTTTAGACATCAGGTGTCCCCTAAAAGCTCATGTGTGAGGCAATATGAAATAATTTAGATGAAATGATTGGGTTATAAAAGCCTTAATGTAATCAGTACATTAATCCTTATGAGGGATTAACTGGATGGGAACTGAAGTGAAGGCATGTAGGATGTGGCCGGAGAAGGTGGGTCTTTGAGGGTATGCCTTAGGGGTATATGTTTTGTTTTGGCAAGTGGAGCTCCCTGTGTATACTGGCTGTCATGAACTGAGCAGCTTTTATCTGCCCCATCTTACCATCATGATGTTCAGCAACAAAGTTGGATTTCTATGGACTGAGACCTCCCAAACTGTGAGCTCCAAATGAATTTTTCCTCCTGTTCTTATCAGGTCTTTTAGTCACGACAACAAAAAAGCTGACTCAAACAGAGACTGATTTGAGCATTATTTCACATGGAGCAAATTGCACCAGAGTTGGTCCCAACTTGTGGCAAACTGGCTAGACACTTGTACTTGCACATCAAACTGTACTGACCTGGGGTAGGGGATATGTGCCCTCCCAGGATTCTGGTTCCCTTCAAGTTAAGGGAAATCCTCTAGAGACAGAAATAGCTGTGAGCAGCCAGCACTCCAAGCAGCTGGAGGATAAGTACACTGACCTGGTAAAGGGGATCTTTGGTAGTAAAGCACCAGCATCCACTAGAGTTAGTAAAGACAATCAATTCAATTTTGATGACAGTATACAAAGAAAAATATATTTATTTTATTTTCTTACAGTGAGAAGACGCCTGAGATATGTCCTCTTAATGTTGAAATATATAATAAAGGATTGTTAATTACAGGGACAATATTGTATAGCAGATCTTTAGAACATATTCATCTTGAATAAATGAAACATGCCATTGACAAAGGAAAATATTTTACATTTCTTTAGTCTCATGGTATTGCAAATATAACCAAATTTATGGTTTGTTAAACAATGGAGTTATACAGATTTGGGGGAAAATGTGAACAAATGTATTCATTTCTCCAAGGATTCCAAACTGGAATTTTATAAAATTTGAGCTAAGGTTCATACATATTTAGTAACAACCCAGTGACATGGATTCATACCTCTAGAGAATGGGAATCAGAATGAAAAGTACTGTTACTAGAGATTTAAACATAGCTTTCAACACCAATTGCTGTAAAAGAAGGTATTAGATTATTTTGACACAGGCTACCAAGGGAAACTAAGTAGAAGTATCCATCGGGATTTAGAGGAACATTGTTTATAGGAAGCTGGCTTTGCTTTGGAGAAACATGCTTTTATTCTGCTGGATTTCTTTTTCCTGCCACTTAGAAAGAAGCTGGAGGTCCAGGTCCATATTAGACAGTAAGGTACCATTGAAGATGGATAGCTCCACAAAAAGATGGAAGGCTCCTGAGTTCCTGACTACCATGACCCATGTACTACTTATAACTGAACCTCTCTCATGTGACAGCAATAAATCTCTCTTACTTAATAGATCACTATTTCTGGATTTCTGTTATATGCAGCCAAATCTAATCCCAGCTGATGCAATCATTTCTTCATACTCAAAATATAAACTGCTTACAATTATACCTTTTTGTTGCATCTCAAATTTTCCTACACAATGACTAAAGCACATTGTGAAAATATATAATTACTTTTAAAACAAAGAGTGTATAAATATATTAAATTCAAACTAGACAAAGTCTCATAAATTAATGCAAATATGGGGAACAGTTTCATTACACAAGTGAAAATTAAATTGAACGGCTCTGCCATAATAAAAATGCGTTGGCTTACTTTGAAATAAAAAGAATCATGTCGCTTTTACTACTGCCTTTCTTTGAAAGGTACCAAATCTTTTTTCTGATTTGCTCTAGTCTTTCTGAATGTAAGGTATTCATTACCACTGGGATAAAAACAGAATGTAGAGGGTCACATGATTCAGGCAGCTGAGATTTCAACTGAAGGTCAGTCACTGGACCCTCAGGCAGCCAAATAGTATTTACTGCCAAATTGACTGATGCCTGGAGCCTTGAAATAAGGAGCACTGACTTTGATTAATTTTTTCTTAAGAAATACTTCATATTCTAATACATAGGCTATATAGCTCATTAAAATTGTAATAGTAAGAAAATCAGACTTCAGAAATATTTAAGGAAAATTGGAATACAGTTTGAAGTTACTTAAAATAATCAGCCTGGGACAATGTGGATTTGAAATCAGATGATAAACTTGTACTTTCAAAGTATGGACATTTTTATACAGTTACTTGTGTCATTTGCCAAGTGGGGAATTTAATGTAACTATCAGGATAACCAGTGCTAGATATTGAAATATGAAATATAATTTGGGTCTTCACAATTACAAATTTAACAGAAAAAGGAAGCCAAGGTAGAAATGTTATTGTATAATTCCTGTATTCATATGTTTAATTTAGAAACTGAACATAAGGTAGTAGATAATGCAAAGATTTTAAAAGATATAATTCAGTAGCAAGAAATAAAACAGCATACCAAAACTATTATAATATTAAAAATCTACTGGGACTTAAGAGAAATCCTATATTAGTCTTGCCTATTGTTTATTATTTTGAAGGAGGCACATCACCTGTATAAATAAATAACAAACCAACAAATAAAATGCCCAGTATAACTGTATTTTTTCACATATTTTTAAGAGAAAACAAACATGGTAATGTTTATCTAAATTTATTTGTACTCCAAATATTTATTTTATGAACAAAATAGTTCCTTATATTCTTGGGCTACAGAATTCAGTATTATCAACAGACAGGTTTTATTTACAATTATTAGAAGCACAGTATTTGTCTATCTTTGAGGGTTACTGAGGATACATTCATACACAGAATTTTAGGCATACAGGCAATTAGAGTTCTTTTATGCTTGCTATTCATTTTACCTACTTCTCTTCCTTCTTCATTATTTGCCTTTCATCAGTTTACATTCCCCTCTGAACAGTGATGAAGTTAGATTACATGATTGATAGTTTCATGTAGATCCAAATCACCAAATCCAATGAACTAATTTTGAAGAATGAATGACCAAAGACATTTTAATCTGAAAGTAAGTTAAATTCAATTAAGTATCTTTATAAACCCAGACCAGAGAAACAATGAAAATATGAAAGGTCTTCTGTATCCATCAGTGTGTACCATTCTATAGTCAACTGATTTTAGGAACAAAGCAATTACAATACCAGTAAACCTCCAAGTAGGCAACCACTGATCCCAGAGAGATAGTATACTGTGGGGGACTGAAAACAAGTGCTTGCAATGGAGTGAAAAGTCTGGGTTTGAAGTCTTCCTTTAACTTGAAATTCCTCATCTGTAAAATGGGAATAATAAGATCATCCTCACAGGCCTGTACTGAAAATTTACTCACATAAGGTATGTAAAGCTCTCACCACAGTATATGGCACAAAGTAAGTGCTCAAAATTTCCTGTATATCCTTATTATATACAGAGGTTTTATAATGACCAAAGCACTTGAAAAAATGTAATTCCCTTTGGTATGAACATCAAATTACAGATGCTTTAAAAAATGTTATGTGATAGTCATGAAAAAAAAAAAAAACAACTCTCAGCACATTAGCTTCATTCAAGCTTTGTAAGATTCTGCTTTTGACTGCCAACCCAAAATTTTCTACTCTTTCTCACACGTTGCCTGTTATTTCTGGTCAAGAAAATAAATAAATAAATGCCCATCTGGCAAAGTATTTCTCCACCTATATATGAACCAGAAATACCAGTCCTTTCTAATGTGTATTCCCCAGATGCAATAATTATCCTCTATTTACAGCTAAACCACTGATTACTATGGAAAATATTGTCAGCACACTATACCCCAAAACGTATTGCTTGGGAAGGGGAAAAAATATCAAAAACAAAATCCTGAACACAGTCCAAAACAAAGTCAATCTTTGATAGATTCATAGAAAGAGAAATCTGTGGTTATTTTTATTTGTTAAGAGATACTGCCTTTCTTACATTAAAAGTGTTTAAAACTACTTCTCTGATTTTTGATTCTTAGTCAAACTGGCAAATTTATGAAGCAGTGATTTAATCACCTGCTAATATTAGCAATCAAAAGGAGAGTAGGGAAAACACACAATGCAACTGATGTTATAGAACTACTATTTTCCTAATTCACATAAAAACATCAATTCTACCCAAATACATTTATGAGATGCAATGATTAGCTAATATTTATATATTTTTTGTACCAGGGATTGAACTGAGGGATGCTTAACCACTGAACCACATCCCCAGCCCTTTTTATTTTTCATTTTGAGACATGGTCTCATTCAGTTGGTTAAGGCCTCACTAAGTCATTAAGTTCCTAGGGCTGGCTTTGAACTTGTGATCCTCCTGCCTCAGCCTCCCGGGCTGCTGAGATCACAGGTATGAGGCATCCTGCCTGGCTTAATATTTACAATTTAATTCATATCACCAGTTTGAGGGATAGAGGAAGAAATCTATGGAAAATAAGCCTATTGAAAACTAAGTTTATGCTTAAGTAATCTTATAAAGTTAACAGTCGCATTTAAAGAAGGGCTAGACATGAACCTTAAACACAAACCCATGTTTTAATTCATACCATTTTTAAATTAGCGATGAGTTTTTCTGTACAAATGTATGTAGTCCAAATTGTACTCTAAAGATGAATATCCTATAACATAATGAACACAGAGATCATTTTTTATATATTGAGGTAAAGAGCCACCATGTACCTCTGTACTTGTAAGAATGAAAATATTATTTCCTGAGTAATTCCAAAAGTATATTTTGTATCTTTTAATTTCTACAAAATTAAATAATTCAAATTAACCACTCAAACAGGGGATATATTGTTTTAAAATTTTTTTTAAATGCCTTTTGGTAGCTTGAGAAATATATGTGTGTCCATACCCATGGGCAAGGAGGGGGATTTAGGGAAGGAGAAAATTTCCTAGGGTCTGGTGATTACTGGAATAAAAGTCTGAAATTACCTTTAGTAGTGCTGACAACTTGCTATCTCAACAGGTGCATGCTCAGGCCCACTAACTCTCAACTATTTGTAAAAGCCAAGGAAAAAGATAGCTAAGCCCCACACAACTGTGCCTCTGGCTGACATTAAAAAGTAATGAAGTGGGGATATTTTGGGGTTTGGGTCAGGCAATCAGTCAAAGCTCAGCAGTGTCACAAGAGCATGTACAGAGATAACAAGAGACTACACTTGTCCTGGGCTCTACCAGTGTATCAATTTCTTGTTTAGACACCCTGATCCTCTGTTGAATTTCATGTGATCACTAAGTTACCTGTGTCATTCATCACTTTGCTCCAAGTTCTACATTAGTACCTACACTGAAAAATAAGGAAAAATATCAGAAGCTCTGCAGCTACATCCTATATGGTGTTAGTAGTCATTTCCAGGTGAAAATTTGGGTTTTAATGGAAGAAGTTATTCTAAATTAAATCTTGCCTTTGCTCATAGCTCTTTGCAGTTTTTAAATTAAAGTACATGCATATATTTATATTATCATCTTAGGTATTGCTATCAAAACTATATTTCCAGGATATACAAAGAACTCAAAAAACTTAACACCAAAAAAAAAAAACAAAACTCAATCAATAAATGGGCTAAGAAACTGAACAGACACCTCACAGAAGAAGAAATACAATCAGTCAACAAACATATGAAAAAATGTTCATCATCTCTAGGAATTATAGAAATACAAATCAAAACTACCCTAAGATTTCATCTCATTCTAGTCAGAATGGCATTTATCAAGAATACAAGCAACAATAAGTGTTGACAAGGATGTGGGGAAAAAGGTACACTCATATGTTGCTGGTGGGAATGCAATATGGTGCAACCACTATGGAAAGCAATATGGAGATTCCTCAGAAAACTTGGAATGGAATCACCATTTGACCCAGCTATCCTACTCCACAGTTTATGCCCAAAGTACTTAAAGTCAGCATCCTACAGTGATGCAGTCACATCAATGTTTATAGCAACTAAATTGACAATAGCTAAACTATGGAACCAACCTAGATGTCCTTCAATAAATGAATGGATAAAGAAAAAGTGGTATATATATACAATGGAATATTACTTAGCCTTAAAGAAGAACGAAATTATGGCATTTGCAGGTAAATGGATAGAGCTGGAGAATTTCATGCTAAGCAAAATAAGCCAACCCCCCCAAACCAAAGGTCAAATGTTTTCTCTGTTAAGCAGATACTGATCTATAATGGGGGAGGGAGGGAGGGAAAAATGAAGGAACTTTGGATTGTGCAGAGGGGAGTGGAGAGAGGGGAGGGGGTGTAGGGATAAGAAGGATAGTGGTATGAGACAGACATTATCATCCTATATACATGTATAATTATACTGCTGGTTTGACTCTGCATCATGTACAGAGGGATGAGAAGTTGTGCTCCATTCGTGTACAATGTGTCAAAATACATTCTACTGCCATGTATAACTAATTAGAACAAATTAAAAAAAGAACACATTGTTCTGTTTTTATAATGATGGTTTGTTGTGAACTGACATATCTGAAATCCACCTTTGAAATATAATATACATTTGTTATAAAGTTAATGAGGACTCTAGGTCAAAAACATTGAAGTCTTAATTTTATAGAATGTTTTCATTTCTATAAGAAAAGACTTGAAAGAATAGTTTAAATTGTGTGGCATAATTATCTTAAAATGTATTAAAATGTGTCCCTATAAATGTGATTCATATGTCATGATAATTAAAAAAATAAAAGAATGGAAAGAAATTAATTTTATTTTCCTTTTTTATTTTATCCCCACTATTCTACAACAAATTCAGTATGGCAGATGCCATTGCAAGGATTTATTCTCAGTTAACCAGTATTGTGCAGAGACTAGAATGAAGTGTCTCTTATGTGTGAGGGCACTGTTTGCCAAAAATAATCCATTGTACCTTCTTTTTAGGCCAATAATTAAAAATGTGTTATACTCCAAATAAACACAGATATAAAAGGTAATGTGATAAAGTTTACAGTTATTTGGCCTCTGCAAATATTTTTAAAATATTATATATACATATTATATATAAACTCTTAAACTCAAGAAATTTTTAGAGAAAAGCTCAAAATCTCAGGTTTTGACCTTGAGAAAGGTCATATGACCTTGAGAAAGTTACATAAACTTGTGTTTCACATTTTTCATTTCTAACATAGGGGTGACCATTTTCTTATGATCTAGTTATGTGAACTGAAGCACATATATTTACGTTCCCCTGGTGTTCTTTAACCCTCTAATTTATCATATATTCCCTCTTGTTTTATAATTTTAACTATTATCTTTATGTGGATTATTCCCAAATATTTCTAAGTTCAACCCTTTAGCTTCAGTCTTCTATCATACACAAAAAACTATATTACAGACCTATCTAGATATCCCAGCAACAATTCCATGTATGAAATGACCCTCTTCTCACTGCTCTCCAATTTTTATCCTATTCCTGGTATTTGTTTCTGTTAATGTTTTCATCATTTTACCAGTTATTCAGGTTCATTGGCTATTATTAAAAATTTCCAAATATGTTTCATAAAGTAAATGGTATTTTGTTGGCTGTATGTCAAGGAGTCCCAAGGTGAAGTGAGTGTAGAAAATGGTTAAAAAGTTAGGGAAATGTCTTTACTACAAAATTCCAAAGCAGATTAAATATGCATTGCATCATGAAATAGTGAGAAGAGAATATACAAGCAGCTTTTCCCTAAATTATATAATTTCAGACTTCTCTTTTGGGGGCTTGGGGAGGGAGAAGGCCCACATGGAATATTGTTCCATAAAGAACTCTTGGGAGATTATCATTATGGTGCTTGGTAACAACTATTTCCTTTTCCTCATCTCCCACAATTTACCAGCCACTTACTACCAAATAATTTTCATTCCCCTTATTGAATCCCTGGTTCATTCTGAGTTACTTCCTCTGTATAACTGGCCTAGACTATAGGTAGGCTTTCCTTCCATTACTTTTTCTTATTCTGTCATTGTAAATTCTCAATTCAATATTTTCTGTAGAATTTGAGATTTACTTTTTCTCTAAGAGATACAATGATGTCTAAGACATACTCTCTATTATCGTGGAATTCATGGAGGAAGAGAATAGGCCAACAGAGTTCAAATATATACTCAATATCACTGGCAAAGACATACAATATCAATGTTGTAAGCCATGAAACTATAATTAATATTTTTATGGGAATATTGTCATATTTTTCAATGAAATGGAATGAGGATAATAATAGTTCAAGAACTTATAAGCAAATTATTAAGAGAAATTTAGCTACACTGAAGCCTATCTTCTTAGACTAAAAATAAAATTAAAATATAATTAACATTTTTATAATAAAATGCTCATTGAAAAATATTGGAAAATACATAAATGTAAAATATGAATACTAAAGTAAAACAGGGTATAATTTCACCCTAGATACATCCACTGTTAATGATATATGAAATATTATTTTAGCTATTTGAATTCTCTATGGGTCAAGAATTCCAAATACTTGAGTTCCAAACCTCAGGTTTTCTAAGAGTAATGCTAATGAGTTACTCCAAAAGTTTAATCAAAAGAGAACATATGATAACTACGTTTTAAAAATCTTATCATCTATCCACAATATTTTGCTTTTCATTTCCATTCATTTTAAACATGCATATGAAAGCTATGTAAGTGTTGTAAGTTGCTAAATTGAACTTAACAAAGTATAATTTATGTGTGGAAAAACTCATTAAAAAGGAATCTATGTCTAATTTCCAAAACAATCATCTATATAAATTAAAAATTTATTTACTATCACTGCATATTTAATCCCCATACACATATCAGAATAGTCACAAGACTTACACTGCTTATAATACTGTATCTACCAATATTATTGCTGAGAGTACAAATGACTCAAAAATATAAATATTCCAGTAAGTGTGAAGTCCTATGTTTATCACAATAACCATTTCATAAATATCATTGTCCAACATTGTATCAATGCTTCTTACAACATTGTATCAACCCTTCTTACAAGGGTTTCCATTCTGCATTTTGTGGGTAGAAGTATGATAATAAATGGTAATAAATGATAACAAGTACTAGCAAATAATATTTGATAGGGTACCTTCTGTTTTAGAGATATTTGAGTACAAATATCCAATATGACTCCACTGAACTCTGTCCATGTTGGATCACATGTCCTTAAAGAGAAAACTAAAGAATTTACTATATCAAAAAGAAAAGAAAAAGTAAAGGAATAAGTATGAATGCAGAGAAGAGAAAGGAGGAGGAGGATTTTTTTTAGGGAAAAAAAATGTAGTTTAGTGTAGCTGAAAGATTTGGCATATGGGTCCAAAATAAGATGAGGTAAGAAGAACAAACAGGTCCAGTCATGAATGGCTTTCAAAATTTATTGATTTTAAGTGTGGGAGTGATGGTTTTGGCACAAATTAATGTTGTAGTCTTCTGTAATAGGGTTTGTTGTTCAGGTTTTAAACATATATATAAAAATAGGTAGGTAGAAAGATGAATGCTAGAGAGATTTTTAAAATAAACATGATTTCTATATGCATGTATTACAACATGCATCAATGTATCATTCTCTAGAGTATATGTTTACACACGCGCGCGCACACACACACACACACACACACACACATAATTCTTGGATAAAGCTGCAGGTCACATAAATTTATCAAACTTTAATATGCTGTGGCCATTCTGGAAGCGTCATAAGATAAACTGTATTTCACTGCATAATTGTTCCAAGTTCTTTTTTTTTGTTTTGTTTTGCAAAAATGTTTGCTGGGGCAATTATGTGAAACTTTGTAAGAAAAAAAATGTGTTGGTATTATTCAAAAATAATTTATCACCAAACTGTCTTTGGTGCAAGATTAAGATGCACATTTTATATGTTAATGCTGTGGTAATGATTATGTGGTGAAGTAAGGTACTCTCTTGGCCATTTTATGGCGCAGAATTTTGGTAACTAAGCCACTATTAGAGCAATGTGGTATGATATGAAAATCACAGGCTGGGAACCATCTGAGCTTACCTTTGTATCTACCTATGAGAACTGGAGTTTCATTTTCCACATCTACAAAATTAGTGATTGGAAAATATTCTCCAGGTCCCTTCTAGGTGTGATGACCTGGGCTCTTGGAATTTACCATAGGGTGTTAGCCTGGTGAAACAGCAAAACCGTAGGCCAAAATTCAGGTTTCCATTAGCCTTCTCTATCTTTTATCTTTTAAAACCTTAGGTCTTCTTACTGAACATCTTAATTTCTTCTTTTTACCCTCCCCTCTTTTTACCCTTATTCTTTTCTGATCACCTTCCCCGACTCTCCTACAGTTCTTTTGCCCTCTGGTGCTTTGTGGTTACAAATTGCTATTGTACCTAGCATAAAGGCTCAATTTGCACTTCAATCACACTATCAGCAGTTCTCACTAACTCAGGGATTAAAAAAAAAAAAAAACAGACTCTCAAGTAACTGAATTCTAGTTGCAGTGGAGATCTAAAGACCGTTTCCCAGGGATCCAGTTGGATCAGAGGAAGACTGGGAACAGAACAGCAAAGCCCTGAGTCACTTTTCTGTTCCCCATATTCCACTCACATATCAATCTCCTTTGCTTTCAAGACTACAATTTTTTTTCAAAGCTCCTTGGTGTGAGCTGAATTGCTTCTTCCCAAAATTCACAAGCCAAAGTTCTAAACCCCAGTCTTACAGAATGTGACTGTATTTGGAAATAGGATCTTTAAGGAGGTAAAGTTGAATGAGGTCATTCAAGTGGGTCCTAATCCAAACTGACTGATGACCTTGTGAGAAGGGGAGGTAATAACAGACATGTACAGAAGCAAGACCATGTGAAGACAGAAGGAGGAGGCAGCTGTCTGCAAACCAAGGAGAGAGGCTTCAGAAAAAATCAACCCCAATTAGCCTCCAGAACAGCAAGAAACTAAGGTGCCCAGTCTGCTGTGGTAGTTTTAGCAAAATAACACATTCCTTATTCTCCATTTGTATTTGAATAGAGACCACTACTCAAAGGAGTTCAGGATGTGCTATTTTCAAATATGCCAAATGATATATTGATTATTTTAAGTCGAAATCACTTAAGGAAATAAAACTGCAGGAAGGGCCATTTGGACCATTTTTTTCCTATATGCATTAATTCAAAAAGTTTCTTTTGGGAGGGATGTCCTTCCCATCTGAACCCTGGAACTAGACTTGATCACTAGAGACTGGTAATTGGGGTTGCAGTGAACCTGATAAACAAATTCTGAAGTGACCCTAATCTTCCCCTAGCTTCTACGACCCCCCATATATCTCTTAGTAACATCCTTAGAATTTACCACACTAGTCCAAACATCTATTTGTCCTGTTATTCCTGAAATAAACTGCAGTTGGGGCCTCTCTAAAATTCAGAGCTGCTTCCTCATGCTGACAGTAAAGGTTAAAGGGTCATTCGTACTTATTTGGGAGACACCAACGCAGCTGAGAGTGGAGAGTGCCACCTCCCCAGGCCTGTCTAACAAAGTTTGACCAAATCTGCATATATATATATACATATATATATATATATATATGTATATATATATATTTATTTATTTCCTGCCTCTTTTTAAAAAAGTTTTGTTCCCTCTCAGAGATTCTGAAGATGGATTTGCTTTTTTAAAAATGTTTCTTCTATTTTCCTTCAATGCTGACTTTGAATAAAAATTATTTTCTTATGAATTTGACTCTAGTATTTCTGGAGCAGCTAGAGAGAACCTAATCTCCTCACCCCTTTCCCTCCAGGGATAGGGTAGGGATTGATGTCCTCGGGTAACATTTCTTCACAAATATGTTATTATTTTTGCTAAAAGTATAAACATATGCTTTGCTCATTTCTTCAAACTTCACTATCTTGTGAAGATTTCCATGTATATGTAAAAGTAATATAAACTTTCACGCTTTTTCTTGTTAAGCAGAGCTTGTATTAATTGGGTTCCTAGATCCAGTCAAAGGGTTCACATAAGAATGAAATGAGGGTGTAAAAGTGATCTTTCTCCCCCATATTTTATTTTTCAATTATGGATATATATATATATATATGTTTGTGTATACACACACACACACATATACACACATATATATAATCAATCACACATATGCATATATATATAAAATAAATATAAATAAATGAATATATATTTAGTCTTGCTGCCTAAACTCTAACAAGAAGTTGATTAACTATAATTATTGTGTTAAAATGAGCTCTGTCCCTCACATGCCTTTAATGTTCATCTGTTTATTCAAGCACTAGCTAAATGTTCTGTTGTGTTAAGTGCTATGCTCATCTCTAGATATGGGGTAGGGGTAGGAAGCATAACAATTAAATAACACTATCACCATAATACTGATAAATCAAACAACAATATATTTGTATTATAATATTCAAGGAAATAAGTTGACCAAATATAGGAAAGGATATTGTGCATTTTGATGAAGTTATGGCATGGGAACACTTAAATGGTAGCTAACTTCATGAAGTGAAAGGAGACTGGGGAGAAGGGGTTAGGAAAGGATTTCTTTAGAGATGAAATGGAGACCAGGATTTAATTAACAAAGTTAATGGTAAGGAGAAGAGGATTAAAAGGAGGGCCACTTTAGGAAGACTTATCCCGGGCAACATGGACACATGACAGTTTGGTGCCTGCACATAGGATCCTTTGGCTAATGGGATGGGAGTAGGAGGAGAGCAGATTTGGTAGAACATGCAAGAGTAGTAAGCTGGGCCCAGATAACACATAAACTTGCATGTACCATGGAAATAACATCAGTCTATATGAGAAAAATCCTTCATTTCTAATGCATAAGTTAAGGTTAATTGTAAACTTGTCACCTGTAATTATCTCTTTGAAGGAATAATTTTTTCCTTTGTTCATTTACAATAGTCAATGTCTTTCAGTGCAAAAGATTTCTAAGTGAATGTGAATTTTACCCAAATTCTAATTTACTTTAGGAACTTAAATTTAGTCAAATTTCTACAAGATGGTAACTATGATCAAAGCAGAGAGCTTTATTTCAACTAATAAAGATAGTCCTTTGTAAAGGAATTGTGAATACCTAACCAATGATTACTCTATTCTCTCTTCTGTTGGAGGACACATTCTGGTCTATTTTTAACCATTAAGAACTATGGTATTAGCCCAGGACACAAACTATTTTATATAGATAAACTATTTTAAAGCCTGTCTTATATTCCAAACCAACCCTTCAGACAAGATTTATGATGACATCTCTCTGTACTGCTTACCACACTATCATGAGGTATGTATGTGTGTCATTTCTCTGACCTCATTGCATAACCATACAATTTTCCTGAATCATAATCTTGGCTATACTGAAATGGCTAAATGTTGTGTTTAAATGGAAAGCTTTTCCTCTAAAATCAGAAACAAGACAAGGATGTCTACTCTCCCCACTCCTATTCAACATAGTCCTTGAAATATAGTTATTGAAAGTAGTCAGAGCAATCAGACAAGAGAAGAAAAACAGGAAAAGAGAAGAGAAAAAGAGAAGGAAAAGCTGGGAAAAATAAAAGTCCTAAACTTCATATGGAAGGATAAAAGACCCAGAATAGCCAAGCAATCCTGAGGTGGTGGTGGTATCATAATACCTGATCTCAAATTATACTACAGAACTATAGTAACAAAAACTGCATAGTGCTTTGGCAGTGCATACACTAAAATTGGAATGACATAGAGAAGATTAGAATGGCCCCTGTGCAAGGATGACATGCAAATTCATGAAGCATTCCACATTTTACTTAAAATCAGCATACTACAGTGATGTAGTCACATCAATGTTCATAGCTGCTCAATTCACAATAGCTAGACTGTGGAACCAACCTAGATGCCCTTCAACTGATGAATGGGTAAAGAAACTGATATATATATATATACATATGTATATCATATATATACATAACGGAATATTACTCAGTCATAAAGAAGAATAAATTTATGGCATTTGTGGATAAATGGATGGAGTTGGAGACTATCATGCTAAGTGAAATAAGCCAAGCCCAAAAAACCAAAGGTCAAATGTTTTCTCCGATAAGTGGATGATAATACATAAAGAGGGTGGGGGTAGGGGGGACAAGAGAAGACTGGAGGAACTTTGGATCATGTAGAGGAAAATTATGGAATTTTGTGGTAAACAGAAATAGAGGACATCAAGCCAAGTGAAATAAGCCAGACTCAGAAAATCAAGGGTTGAATGTTTTGTCTCATAATGTAGAAGCTAGATAGAATTGAGGCATTTTTTTAAAAGGGCAGATCTCATGAAAATATAAGGGAGAACAGCGGATTAGTGGAAAGGGTCAGAGTAGGAAGGAAGAGGGATGAGAATGCAGATGAACTGCTGAATGAGATTTACCAAATTATGCTATGTGCATGCATGAATACATCACAATTTCACTTTTATATATAACTATAATGCAACAATTAAAAATAAATTAATGGAAGATCAATAGAGTAGAGGAAGAGGATTGGGGGAGAGGGGGAGAGAAGGAGATAGTTCTGGGGATAAAATGGAGCAAATTATGTTATATGCATATATGAATATGTCAAAATAAACCCCACAATTATGTAAAACTTTGATACACTAATAAAATCTTAAATTACAAGTTTAGATTAATTTTCTTAAATTCAATTACTCACATAATTGATTGAGCATTTGTAAAATGTTGTTTACTACAAACTTTCTGCTTAAATTCTGAAAGGTAGTAAGTATAAAGATATGTAGTATAAACCCATGTATCCTAGTTAGAAATCCAGAAGTCAGCATGGACAATTCTACTGCCTTTCCTTCATTCTTTTCTTTTCTCCCTCTCTTTCTATCTTTTTTCTTTATTTCTTTTTTTTTACAGTCCAGAAGTATTTTGCTTTTTTCCATACTTTATGCTATGGATTCATAGGGAACAGTTTCCAGAAGCTCAGGCTCCTTTCCATCTTTTCTCACAGATTATGCTTTTCTAGGCAGAGCAGGTTTGTACTGCAGTCGAACGTAGGTAACTTTCTCTTTGGCTTCCTTCCTTCTTTTTTGGCTCATTTTTCTTTATGCTTTTCAGGAAGCTATCTGAACTCTAGTGTACTTAATAAGCTCGATAAATATATTCTCTTGGCAAGAATCTTTCCCTTTACTTTTATTGTTTGTTTACAACAATGCTAACAGCATGCTGGGTAATACTGTAGACTCTTCCAGTTTTGTTATGGTAACATCTGTGGGGCATCCCTTTTTTAATGGTACTCATTCCCTTTATGTCTGTAATATCATCTTTCTTGTAGATTCACTTGTATGTGGCCAAAGGAGCAATTGCAATTTTTCTAAAAGCCCCAGAGGATATTTGTTATCTACTCTTTCCATTTGTGTTTGTCATTGTGGCAGATTACTGGAAGACGGTGGTTCTCCAATACTTTCCTCTCTTTCCTCATTACTTAGCTGAATTCTATTACTAGGTCTTACTAATGAAATATATTAACCTCTCTTGGTTTCATTCCATCTTTTTCATTTCTAATGATCTTATATGGCTCATATTTGGTATATAACCACAACCTTCTTATAACTTTCTTTAGAATTAAATTCTGATATAATTGATCTGGAATCAGGGTCCTAGATTGTCATAATTTTAAAGTTCCCTGGGTGATTCTAACATACAACCTAGAAATGGTGCTCTAAGTCAGGGTTTTTTCCACTTGTGATTCCTGAACCAGGAATAATCGTTATCACCTTAGGAATCTGGAAGTATTCAAATTTTGGGGTCTCACACAGATCTAGTGAAGGTGTACACCAGCAATCTGTGTTTTGTTAATCATTAGGTGATTATGTTGGGAACTACTATTTTGGGGTTGTACTCCCACATATCTCTCTAATTCATGATCCACAAATATGGTATCAGAGTCTTCTCTATATAATAAGGCCTAAAACATAAATATAGAATTGTATTAATTACATAATACAAAGTTATTTACTGCTTTCCAAACTCCTTAGTGTAGCATAGCTTCTTGGTGTGCTTTTGGTAATCTAATTTCAATTTATATTTTATCCATACCCTGTCATTGAGATTATGATCTGATTAATGCTTACCTACTTAATTTCCTAAATATACTACATTTATTCCTTGTGCCTTAAATATGGCAAATTGTCTTCCTCTATTAAATCAAATTCAACCACGTTTGTGTTGTTGTTGTTTTGGTACTGGGGATTGAAACTGGGGAGCTTCACCACCAAGCCATATCTCCAGTCCTTTTAATATTTTATTTTAATTTATTTTTATAATCTTTTATTTTTATTTGTAGGTGGACACAATACTTTTATTTATTTTTATATGGTGCTGAGGATTGAACTCAGTGCCTCACATGTGCTAGACATGCACTCCACCACTGAACTACAACCCCAGCCCTTTTTATATTTTATTTAGAAACAGGGTCTCTATAAGTAATTTAGGGCCTAGTTAAAATGCTAAGCTGGCTTTGAACTCATTATCCTCCTGCCTCAGCCTCCTGAGTCTCTGGATTTCAGTCATGCACCACTGCACCCAGCTCCAACCACTTTTTTGAAGACTTCTGGGATCTCCTTGTGGAATATGTTCCTTCTTTCATGCTGCCATTGCAACTTGCATGATAGCAATAACCATGTGGTGCTAGACTTACTATTTGTATAATTTTCTTGTCTTTCTGGGAGATAAGAACTATGCTTTCTTCAACTTTCCATCTTTAATGTTTACTAATACCTAAAATTCAGTATGTTTGCAAATAAATGAATGAATGAAGATGCTCCTAAATATGTTGGTAACTTTTTGTGTTTTTTTCCCTAAGCAACAGAGATGGATCACATACAATGGCATACATTTTAACAAACCAAGAAGGCAACATATTTTTTATTTTCATGAGGAATACCTTCTACTGCCATAGTACTTTATAACTTGCAAGAGTTTCCACAGATATTATCAGTCACCTAGATAGAAATCTGAATCTTCTTTAAATATTCAAAGACGTAAAAACATTCCTTGACAATCTGTATTTACTTTTTTTTTGGTACTGGGGATTGAATCCTGGGGTGCTTAATCACTGAGCCACATCTCCAGCCCTTTTTATTTTTATTTGTTTAAATTTTGAGACAGAGTGTCATTGAGTTGCTTAGGGTCTTGCTAAGTTTCTGAGACTGGTTTTGAACTCGCAATCCTCCTACCTCTGCCTCCCAAGCTGCTGGTATTACAGATGTGTGCCACCATGTCCAGTGTCAATATGCATTTTCTTTTATTATTTTATCTCCCTCACACTCTGAGCTACTACAGGGTATAATATATTCCTTAAAACTAGCCAGTTGCCTCACTAAAACACAGAACCAAACAAGGATAACATCAGAAGTCAGCCAGGTTAGGATCTATACATTCAGTTGCCATTTATTAAGTGTCAATCACCCTAGAATTAGCACACATGATATATAAATAAGTATAATTCCTATGAAAATAAAATTCATAGCATTATTAAAGAAAGAGATTGGTAAGTAAGTGGATACAAGGCAGGATAAATGCAATAAAAGAAAAGCAGGCACCAGACGCAGTGGCACATGCCTATAATCCCAGCAGCTCAGGAAGCAAATGCAGGTATATCGAAAATTCAAAGCCGGCCATAGCAATTTAGCAAGGCCCTAAGCAACTGAATGAGACCCTGTCTCTAAATAAAAAATAAAAAGGGCTGGGGATGTGGCTTAGTGGTTAAATGCACCTGGGTTCAATTCCAGGTATAAAACAAAACAAAACAAAAGAGAAAAACAAAAGTGAAAAAAGGAAAAACAAGCAAATTACTCTAAATACTCTGGCAATTGAGGAAGGAAAGACAGACATGGTGGCATATGTCTGTAAACGCAGGACTCAATGGGCTGAGGCAGAAGGATCACAAGTTTGAGGTCTGCCTCAGCAACTTAAGTGAGGCCCTCTTCAATTTAGTGAGATCTTATCTCAGGACAAAAAATTAAAAGGGTTAGATAACATAGCTCAGTGGTAAAGCACCCCTGGGTTCAATCCTCAGTATACATACAAAACAAAACAAAACAAAACAAAACAAAAATCTGCAGTTTGCTTACATTTAAAGAAGTCTTTATTTCTTGCTAAAAAAAAATACCCACGTTGGAATGAACACAAAAGGCATCATTTCACCTCCTTTGGCCTTTTTTCTCTTTTGTTTAAAAGAAGATGCTTGATCCTCAAAGCAAAGCAGACATGTTTGATTTCATTCTACAAGCAAATTCATTAAGAATGTGAAAGTATTCACATTCATTCCAATTAACATTAAATGACACTCTCCCAATGAATAAGATGTCAAAAATCATGCTAGTAATTGCAGTCAATGAAATGAATGCTGTGCTCTGGGGCTGCATGCATATTTGTACTCATCAATTGAGCACTAATACAAACCTACCTCAGAACGGAGGATGTAACAGATGCTAACAGACAATATTTCTGACAAATGTCTAGTAATACGTGGTAATTTAATTCAAATACTGAATTTCTCAGCTATGGAAATTAAATATTCAGGTTTTACTATTAAATAAACATTGTTTAGACATACGAAATGTACTATGATCTAAAATTTTATCATTTTTCAAATTTAAGCCAAAAGGAAAATATATCCTAATGCTTTGAAAGCCTTCATTTAAAATTCTGATTTATATGGTAATGATCTTGCTTACTTTTAAATTATTTCTAAGCAATAGATTATTTTTTCTTTTAAAGGCAAATCTTATAATAAATGTAAGAGAATGTTAAAATCTTGCACAGCAATAAAAAGTGATTCACATCTCCAAAGTTAACCATTACAGTTAGATAATATCTTTATCTTACAACTCCTACTATTGGACCCCTGTGATCTTTTTAATATATAAACAAACACAGGCACACTCACATGTGCCATGAAAGTTGAATTTCATCTTGAAGAAGCATATTTCTCCAAAATGGGTCCAAGTGAATTCTAACTAAAGAAAAAAAGTCAAATGTTCTTCTTTCCCTCTATGTATATAATCCTCATTCCCTTTTTACCTAATGAGAATTAACACTTGGAACTACTCTGAAGCTATATAAATATTTGAATATTTATAGCAATTGATTGATTTTATTACTTGATAAAACAGACACTATAATCACAGTGTGTGTATGCGATTTCAATGTTTTACTGCATTTGGAAGGATAATTGGCACATTCATCAATTAGTATCCTTTTTGTTCTTCTATTAGAATGGCTATGCTTTTATTTATTGTAAGTACTCCAGATTATGAAAGGGTATTTGAGTCTGGGATTATAACGTGAACAGTTAAAAGACACAAGCAAAGTTTAAATGAATTGTGTACATGGTCTGTCGTCTAAATCTATTGCACATATCATTTTTAGAACTTTGGTTATACATGTGCATAATTCTATTTTTGGAAGTTACCTGAAATTGTTTCCACTTTATATTATTTCCCCTAAATAAACGTCATTATCAAATGTTTAAAACAAAGGATATTTACTCCCACTTAATCAAAATTTCCATCACTTTAATGTTATTTGATTAATTTAAAACACATATATTGAATTTTTTTCTAGTACAATGTAGCAGTCTCAAGTTTGTGAAAACATAAACACACATAAGATATGGCAGGCAACATCTAGGATGTAATCTAGTAAGAAATAATATAATTAATCAAATCTTATTACAAATAATATAATTTCATTTGCCACCTCTTTCAAGTGGGAATGATAATATATTCCCTAGTCACAGCTTTTATAAAGCTAAATTATACACACATATACACATTTACAGTGTTCTTTTTTGAACTCTTGATTCTCCTACCTCAGCCTTCCAAGCTGCTGGGATTATAGGCGTGTGACACTGAACCGTGCTACAGTGTTATTCTTATTGTCATCATTTATTATAAAAGAATGGATATATGGAAATTAATTATTCAAATGTAGAATTGATTTCTAGATGTGAAAGAATAATATTCAGGTCTGGACCATTTTCCTTTTTCTTTTTTTTTTAAGCTTTAAAACATTTATTTGTTCTTTTTAGATGTACATGACTGTAGAGTATATTTTGACACATCATACATACATGGAGCATAATATTCTAATTAGGATCCCATTCTTATGGTTGTACATGATATGGCATTTCACTGGTTGTGTACTCAGATATGAACAAAGGAAAGTTATGATCTGGACCATTTTTCATTCAGAGTCTCTATTTTCAGTTTTCAAAATTGCACACTGTATTTCAATAATATAAGTCCTAGGCAGAAAAATGCCTCTGAGCTTCATCTAGGCACAATGTATTATGTAAGGCCTGGGTTGTCTTCTCACTGGCCAGTGTTTTGCTTTTGCACATAAATATATAATAATATATGCCTTTATTAATAAAAAACAATTATGGAGCTATTATAAAACTTATCATGGATAAAAGAGAAATGTGTTTTCTTTGGTTATAACTTATCAAGTCAACATATATTGTCACAATGTCACATAAAATATTTTAACAAATGCACTTGAAGATAAAATAAAGTAAATTAGTTCATAGAAAGTCAATTTCATTTTAAAATTGGGTCAGAAGGCCAGTTGTTTCAGTAAAGCAATACTATCACATGAGCTACTTTTTCTCATAAAATGCCTGTGTACACCAGCTCTATGTGTTTCTGTAATGCTCTAGAAACAGGAGGAGTTCAAGATACATGTATTTGAAAATTCATTATTATATGAATATCATGAAAGCATAAAGCATAAACTATAGTTCACATTCAAGGGTTGATAAGTACATATATAAACATTTTAGTGCAATACTGATAATAAATATGAATAAACTGTTAGATTGACTCAGTAGATCCTATTTTTAAAAGACATTTAGATTCCATACGTATGATTCATTCAATAACTATTTCTCACCTTGAGTTTGAGCATATGTGTAATGTGGTTCCATGCTTGTGCACACATATTTACCTAGTAACTAAGTTTCCTTTTATAAATGAGCTCTATCCATGAGTAACACAGATGAAAGATTTCCAATTATTGTGGCCAACCTCCAGGGTAGAAAATGAGACCAAGAAAGTGGCTATCTGAAACTGAATACTCTCTGGAATGGACATTCCGTTCTAAGTCCCCTTCTGGAAACCTCCAACAATAGCTCAAGCATAAGCAAGCACTTGTCTTCGAGGTAGTCCAAGCTACCCATTCACCTTTTTAGGAAAATGTCCTCAGACACCCAGAATTAGAGACTTTGATTCCACATCAAAGAGAGCACCAATTTCTACTGTTGCTGCCTTTCTATCACTTCCTACCAGTTTGACATCTGCAAAGATAGCTCAGTTTTATACCCTCTAACAGAAATCTCCATAAGTCAAGGTTCTTTTTTAAATTTTTGCCATTTATTCTGAGAAATATAAAACAAATTATAAAGATAAAAAGACCAAAGATTATATGAACAATCTAAATTAAGCAGCCAATATTTTAATTTGAACTTTAAAAGTTTTCTAATAACTAAACATGCAGATAAAAAAAATGTACTAAGGATTATCCCATTTAACTAGTTTGTGTGCATGTGTGTGTGTGTGTGTGTGTGCATGTGTGTGTGCGAGTGAATATAACAAAATATTCCAGGGTTTACTGTTAGACATAAATCCTTTTTAGTCAGGATGATGCCTGAGTTTCAAATATGTAGTGATTTGATAACTAAATCATAGTCAGATAAATGCTCTGATATTTAGTCATTCATGTTTGTACCTACAAGCTCTTAGGCATGAGGAACCCACATATAACAAACACAAATCTTTTCCTCAGGAGCAAAGGAATGAGTTAGTAGCCTAGAAGTACCCCAGAAGTGACAACAGGGGATTTAACTGCTTGCATGGGATTATCTATCAATCAGTTTGTAATAAGAACTGATATCAGGAGCACCATATTCTGACCTTGGGTAGTTAGTATCTAGGGATTTTTTTTTGTGGTTTTGGGAATTGAACCCAGGATGTTCTACCTCTGAGATATATCCCCAGTTCTTTAAAAAAAAAATCCTTTTTAAGACAGGGTCTCACTAATTTTCTGAGTCTGGTCTTGAATTTACAATCTTCCTACCTTGGTCTCTCATGTTGTTGGGATTACAAATTTGTGCCACTACACATGGACTAGGGATGCTTTTCAACAATATTCTATAAGCAAGCACTAAAATAATGAATAGAAGTGTCTGGAGGAAGAAATACAGTGATGGTGTTTTTGCTGAGAATATTGTAAGAAGTGGGAACAAGTCATAGGCAAGACTTATTTGTGGAATCATAAGTAATTTTATGTTTAGAGAGAAGTGTTTGTGGTGGTGGGGAATAGCAGATAAAGAGGTAAGAGACAAAAGCAGATGGGCTGTTGTAAAGGCTCTTGTGTACTAGGGTCTTGGATTTCACTCAGCAGCTAAAAGACTGTCTAAAGGATTGTAAGCTAGAGGCACACAATCTGATGTGTTTTAGAGATATGACTGGAGTTGCATTTACAAGAATGGATTTATTTAAGATTAGATTAAAAGCAAGGAGACCATTCACATTTATCAACAAACATCCAGAGATTGCCTTTAGTTCTATGTATCTGTTTATAAAATTTGTTATATAAATGTATATTCATCTTTTGAAGTTATATAAATTAGATACTTATTGACAATAACAATGCAAGGAATAAAAATTATTCCCAATATATTGACCTTAAGCAATTAATATAATCCTGTTTTAATACCAACAATAAGTAACATGTAAAGTGGCATTATTTTACCTAATTTGCTTGTGGAAGACAGCTGGCAGTACATATGTTAAGCTGAGTGCCAAGCATAAGGTAGGCACTCAATAAATATTAGTTAAATAAATATTAGTTTGCCAGAATTACTTGACCCAGTACATTGTGTCCAGTTTAAATCACAAGTCAATCTCAGACACTGTCCAGTTACTACATCCACAGACTACTATAACTTCTAAAATGCCAGTTTTTCCTATAGAGACTTTTTAGTCATAAACAATCTGAAACACAATACCTTATAAAGATATATAGAACATAGCCTAAATCACCATGACATTTTGTTCAATAAGTGATGCATGTTCCCATATAATAGAAATGGATCACAGTCTAGTGGATTGCATTAAACCATCCTTTTTACCCTGAATGATGGTTTATTAATTTATAAGGCTTATTCCTTGATTAAGTCTGGAAATGATACACTGGGCTTCAGGACATGGAGGGTTTGTTAAAGGTTGATTACTGGCATTTAAAACACTTTTATTTTCCAATAATTATAGATTCATAGGAAGCTGAAAAAGTGTGCTGGGCTGGTCTGTGCAAACTTCAGCTTACCTTCCCCAATGCTGTCACCGTCTATAACTAATACAATGTCTGTAAGACCCAGAGTTGATTCAGATTTTACCAGATGTATCTGCATTCATTTGTGTGTCTCTTTGTGTATGTATGAATTCAATGACAATAAAACTTTGGTTTTATGTAATAAACAACACAACCAAAATATATAACAAGTTTACAATCAATGTACCGCTATATAGAACACCTCCTTCTCCACTCCTAACCCATGGCAACCAGCAATCTGTTTATAATATCTGTAATTTTATTACAATAATGCTCTATAAAAGGAATAGCAGTATATAACCCATTGCTATTTTTTTTCACTCAGCATTTAAGATCCATAGGAGTTGAAAATAGTGGGTATTAATTGTTCATTACTATTTATTATTGAGTAGTATTTCATGGTATGGATGTATCATAGTTTAAAAGTCATCCATTTTTGGATAGTAGAGTTGATTCCAATTTCTGATTATTACGTTCATGAACAGGATTTGAGTGAACATAAATTTCTATTTTTTAGGATATATACCCAAGAGCACAAGTCATATAACAATTGCATATTTTATTTTAGGAGCAACTCCCAAATTGTCTTCTAGAGTGACTGGAGCATTTTAAATTCCCACCAACCAGTAACATATGGGAAATTTATTTTACTGCATCCTTGTCAGCTTTTAGTATTGTCACCATTTTTTCTTTTGAACTTTAACCATTTTGATAGTTATATAGTGATAACTCATTGTATTTTTAATTTGCATTCTCTAATGGCTAAGTGATGTTGAACATCTTACTTGCCATCCTTATATATTCTTCAGTAATATGTTCTTTCAGGTATTTTCCTCATTTTCTAAGAGGAATTTTTTTGTTTTTAGTGTCTGGTTTTGAGTGAACTTTATGCATCTTATAGGTTAGTTCTTTGAGAGATCACAAAGAAAGATGAAACAAAAGACATGAGTTAAAAATAAAAACCATCAACCAAAATACTCTAGAGTTAAAGGGAATATGGGAAGTCAAAGAAGGTGCAAAAACCCAATGAATGAAAAGCAGAACCTCATTGTTCATTTAATATTTACATATGTTAAGCTTCAACTAGAACTAAAATAGTTCGTTGTCATGTGAAATATTCATAAAGTACAAATTATCATTATTATTTTATATGAGTATATGTAAATGGCTATAATGACATCCTCCATTAAAGTGTTAAGCACTAATTAACTTAGTCAAAATGTTGAGAAACCTTTGGTTCTGGGGAACCAATGATGAGCACAATGTGCAAGGATTCTTGGAACTTATCATATGCTTTGAGCAACAAGTATTAATTATTCACACACATACATATGGAATTCTAAAAGTGCTATCTGCTATTGAGGGATGTTATATAGTAAGAAAATTTCATCTAACAGGGAACTCTGATGTCTTGTAAATGGAAAATAGTGTTATCTAGGTGATAAAAAGAGAGGGGAAGCATAGGTTCTAGACAAATAGAAAAGTATGTGCAAAAGCCCTATAGTGGAAAGAAGCAAGGTCTATTTATGCAACAGTAAGTCAGTAAGGTAATAAATGAGGGAAAGCATGATGGAAGATCAGACAGGATAGGTAGGCAGTATCTAGGCCTTTTTTACTTAGTTTCTTTTTGTCTTGCTTTTCTAATAGCCAAGAGAATGTATTAAAGTGATTAAATTAATGATCATAACTCGAAATTGACTGAGTGAATAAATTTTAGAGAATGAATTAGAGGGAATGGGGAACAGGCAATTCCAAGCAGTCAGGAAGGAAATGGCTGCTGTATGCCTCATGAAAGAAACTAGATTGGGTAATAATAGAGGAGAAGAAAAAAAGTGAATGAAAAGATATTGGGGGATTAAATTCACATCAAATGCCAATGGTTTAGGCATAAGTAAGCATGGGAGATCAGAGTTTCAAGGATGAATTAGGTTATTGGCTTGTGAAACTAAATGAATGATAGTACCATTCAATGATAGAACAATGGGAAAGGATCAGATTTCATGGAGTGGTGGAAAGTTTCATTTTGAGCATTATTACGGTTTGGATATCTATTGTTCCCAAAAGCTCATATGTGACATAATACAAGAAAGTACAGGGGTGAAAAGATTAGACCTTGACAGTTGTAACACAATCGGTGGACTAATCCACTGATATGGATTAAATGGGTGGTTACTAGAGGAAGGTTAAGATGTGGCTGAAGGAGGTAGGTCACTGAGGGGATGTCTTTGAGACTTATATTTTGTTCCTGGTGAGTGGAACTTTCTCTCACTTCCAGACACCATGTTCTGAACTGCTTTCTTTCACCATAACATTCAACCATGGTGTTCTGCATCACCTCTGGTTCAGAGCTATGAAATCAGCCTACCATGGACTGAACCTCTTGAAACCATGAGCCAAAATAAACTTTACCTCCTCTACATTGTTCTTGCAAGGGCTTTTGATCACAGCAATGAAATACTGACAAAAGTAAGCATTTAGAGTAAAGGTGTCTTTGTCACATATGAATGCAAATATGAAAAAGGCAGTTGAAATTATAGTTCTGAAATTTACTGGGGAAAACTGAGTTAGAGGTAAACTTGGTCAGTTATCTGCATATAGGTATTAATAATGCTGTAGATGTGTGTATAATGACCAAGGAAGAGATTAGAGAATCATGCTAGGATTGACCCCTAAGAAATTGTAATATTTAAAGGTAGATAGATCAGTCTGCCATGCACCTGAATACCTCCCAAAACCAGAGAAACAAAGTGCACAGATCTCCAAGGAAGACAATATTCTTAAGAAGTGAGAATAGTCAATATTAATCACAGCTGCAAGTTCAAGAAAGATGAGGAAGAAATTTTGTCAATTGATTTTAGTGACATGAAGTTTTTCCCTTTGCTTGAAATCAGCAGGGTGAAGCAGGAATTGAAAGCATTAAACTTTCAGGAAAAAAAGGAAATCTTAATAATTACTCCAACTAATGTATGTAAAGAATAGAAAAATGGCAATCCCTATTTTATTTTTGTATTTTTATCATGATAGAAATTATAATTTCATTTTCTTAAAAAATTATCAAAAAAAGGAATCACTAATAGAGTTACCCCCATGTTTAATATTAAAATAATATGAGTAATAGAATCTTAAGGAATAGATAAAATAACATTAAATTAAAATGTTCAATTATACCTGGAGAATGGCATTTGGACATAATAAATTGTTTTCCTTTTATTTTCCTAACTGTGTTGTAGTGTTCTTTTATTTTCCAAATGGAATAATTGATTTAGCATTTTCCTAGTCATAATTTAAATGATTCTATAAATATGAGTAAAGACAAATACTTTCATATGTAAATCACTTAGTTTCTAGGTAATACATGTGTATGTTTGTGTGTATCATGGAATCAGAGAAATCTATGCACATACTAATACTGACATAAATGAGCTTAATTTGTTTCATTTACCACACTGCCATGAAGATTTTTTCCTAGAAAAGTAGTATTTGCATAATCTCAGTTTGTCTCTTATACTAGGGAAATCAAAGAAAGAGAGTTCAGAATAACTGATTTATATATATATATATATATATAAATATGATTCCCTTTTAAAAAAATCATATATCTTAGTGTCACTTATGGCAGTAAGTTAGAGCAAATAGCATTTGTTTATTTAATACTATAGAACAATACTATATTTGGTGGGATCATCATTCCATTGTTTGGAAATTAACATATTGCATCTCTGAAAATGTATCTTTAGCATGAGATTTTATTTCCACAGCTTATCCAAATATTAATGACTTCATAATTAAGAAAGAAAAATACATTTTAAATAACAGTTAAACTTTATATTATTCAAATTTTTAATTTACTAGTCAGTTACTGGATAATATTAACAACTGTATCATGGAAAACAGATGTGGCAATCAATAGGCTACTAGGAAATAAATCATTGGTGATTATTTCTGATGCCCCCTTACCTCCCACTCTCATCTATACATCTAGAATCATTCTGCTCTATTGTGCTGTTCAACTCTCATTTAATGTGTAGATACATGTATATACATGTCTCTTGGTGAGAATGAAATTGTTTATGAAGTCAAATAAAATCTCAATATTATTTCTGACCATAGAAATGGGAAAAAAAATGTCTATAGTGTTGTGTGGGATGCACACTGCTTAATGATGGGGGTGTCATGTGCTTCATAGCCTAATGCTCACTCTCTGTTTCTGGTGCACCCTAGAATTGTACATTATATACACAACATAAAATGCTGTCTATAATCAATGTGAATTAAAGATGAAAGAAAAATTAGTTTATGTGAAAAAACAAAAAATTATAGTAACTTAAATAAAATCCTATTTATGCAAAGTAGTACTCAAAATACTTGTTTTTATCACTATCATATTAATCTATGCAAATTATTTTTGTATAACATTACTAAACTATATTCATGTGGACCAAGTTCTCAGTTTTCTGTTCATGTAGCACAGTTTCCTGTGCATCACTGAAATAAAATCAAAAGGAAAAATTAGTGAGACCATAAGGAAGATATTATAGATATATAATAGATACTTAATAAACTGATTGGGACTGTAGTAGTTACTTCATTTGATGTTTTTCATACTTGTATGGTGAGAAGATTGAAGTAGGAATAACATTGTAAAGCAAGTTAACTATTTTAGCTATCATCACACACAGCTCCCTGTGGGTAACTGGAGCATAAATTTGGAGTTATTCAGGACATCTCAGTTTTTATCTAAGAAAACATACTGTGCCAAGGTTCATAGTAAAAAAGTAAGCAAACCAAAGCTCCTATAACTTTTTTAAAAGTACATTCTCAATGGAACATGTTTAGTTCTTTTGAGTAGATATTATGATTCTTGCCTTTTTGAAAAAAAAAAAATTCTATCCTTTTAAGATTCTCTCCAAACCTAAGAGGATGTGGCAACAAACGGGTTAAGGATCTTTAACCTTACTATCATTGTGTCACTTTTCAAATACTTACTCTACCACATATCAGCTGAGCTACCTTAAGCAAATAACTTAACCTCTCTGTACCTCTTTGTTTTCATCTGATGAATATAGAAGAATATATTCCCCTATCTCCTAGAGTTACATGGCAATTAACTGAGCTACATGTGATGCACTCAGAGAAGTGTCCAACACTTGGTACAAGCATGATAAATGGCACATATTATCACTGAAGATTAGGTAAACCTGGAATAGTGCTATGCACATACAAGGTAATATCAATAGCGATGTATGTAGGAAAAATCAATGCCTCATTAATCCTTGTCTTTGCATCACTGCCCCTTCCACTCATTCTATAATCCACAACTCCATATGCTCACACTCTAAGAACTACTTATAAAGATAAATTGTTCAATGAAACTTCCATAATCATATAATTCATAAGTATTCATTTATAGTTGATTTGTGCCACACTTTATAACTCTCTTGACATTTTATAGCAGTTGTATGCATACATATGTGTGTGTGTGTCTGTTCTGACTTACAGAATTGTAATCTCATAAAAGTCAGGGAGAACACAGCAGGTGTTCAAAAATGTTTAGTTAGAATCAAGTGAAAACATTACGGTAAAAAATTTGCTCAATATCTTATTAATATTCTATCTAGTCCTACTTCCCCAAAAGCTAACTGATAAGTACATTATACTCATCCATGACTAAATTTCAATTACTCAAATGCCTTCTACCTCTTCCATGTGATTCTGGTTTTATTTAAACTGAATTGTCAATGTTTTCTAAGTATTTTCACCATTTCTGCCGATTTAAGAATAATCAACTCTACTAATGGTTCTCAAGAATTTTTAGACGTTTCTCTAATAAGCATCTATATTAACTAAAACAGCATTAAATAAAGTGCAAAGTTACCTTGTCATATCTATGCAATTCTGTATTCTCTAAAGGATGATTTTTCATATTACTTAACAACTCTGACTGAGCAATTGAAATTCAGACTATGATAAATGTTTTACACTGAGGGCTCATTTCATTATACAGTAGTCAGTTGAAATGGGGTTTCCGAAGAAGGTATTTTTAGGAAGTGCAGAGTACAGGAAAAAGCGGAATACATTATGCAATTTAAATATTTATTGAAGCTTTTCTACTAAGGCAATATTTTGGTGATATCTCACTGAAATAGCAATTGGAAAAGGAAATTGGGGTAAATAGATGGCAGAGACTGTGGGAACCAAGACACCTGGTGCTGAAAGTAAGTTCCTCATTCACAAAGTCATTACATTGGAGATTGAAAGGAACAGCCCTCTTTACAGAAATATTATTTGCTTACAATTTTATCACTATGTAGATGTTTCTTAGATTCTTTCGAATGTTTTTGTCTTCCTAACTGAATTCTTGACTTCCTTTTCCTCACACTGTATGATTTTTCTAACTGGTCTCATCCATTCCATGGCTCACACATTTTAATCCCCCCAAATAATTTCATTTCTAGGCTGCAGATCCCCATAATAACAGTGCTCACACTCTCCATCAAAAAGCTTAGCATCTCCACCCCTAATCCTTTCCATCATTCCAGTTTCCCTTCCAATCGTCTCCTTGTAAATGGCACTATTATGCACCCAATTGTACACGTCATGGAAAATGCTGCATACAATTGAACACCAATTGCTACTGATTCTATCTCTTAGAAAAATCCTTACTGAACACATTTCTTTCATCTCCTGTGCCACCATTCTCGTCAAAACCACCTTCTTCGGCACTTGGAGAAGCTACCATAATAGCTTTAATTGGAAACCCTTCGTCAACCCTTAGCACTTCCTAATCCTTTCTTAATAAAACTGATATTGTTTAAAAACATGAATATGTTCACATCAGGGTTCTATCTAAAACTCATGAAAGGCTGTACATTGCTTGTATAAAGACAAAAATAATTCCCATGACCTTCAAGGCTCTAAACAATTGGACTCCAGCCCACACTTTGAGCCGCAGGCTTGTTTCACACTTTTCCATACACTAGTAAAGATGACTTTCTTTTATTTTTCCTTATATCAGTTTTCACTGCCACAAATGTCACCTCCTCTGAGTAGAACATTTTTGCTTTTGCTTTTGACTTGGACACCAATTCTCTAATTCCATTTTCTTCTTATCTTGACATTATTTTCTCAAGAATCTCTCCCCAATTTCTAAGACTAGCTTAGATTCCAATAGTATACATTCTTATAACAATGTGGCCTTTATAAGTTTCATCCCACATATGCAAATGAAATAATTTAAATAGTATGAACATAGCAATATACACATCCTCCCCTAAATGTTAATCTTCTTTGTTTAGAAGATTATCTCTGGAATACAGCATAGCCCCAGCACAAAATCGGCAATCAATATATATTAATTGCATGGATTAAATATATTAATGAATGGATGGATAACAAATCATCAGCTGTAGGTTCTTCTTTAAATAATGATCATCCAAAACCACACAATACAAACTTTATGAAGCTACTGCTTTTGATACTTTTATTTCTGGATTTATTTTGAGAGCAAATCTATTTCCAGACATTTAAAGTAAAACATTGCAAAGGCCGTAGGCTTGAGCAAAGTGAACCCTTTTGATAACATTTGGTGCTCTCTGACACAGCCCATTAGAGATGGGGTGTGTACACCTAATCCAAAGGAATCCTCCACTTCTCCAGCAGCTGTTCACATGGCTCTTGCCCTGCCCTTCAGCCTCTACTAAATCAGGATTCCTCAGCTGTCTGAGTTTCCCGTAAGCTCTTTAAGTTAACCACCTATGAGCCAACATTGTTTATGCTCTTTTAAGTATAATTTCCCTTTTCTTTCTCAGTTATGTGATAGCCATTGGGATTCATCATATGCACTGATTGTTTTTTCACTTTCCCAACTATTTTGATAATATTTTGTCTAATCAGTCATCAACTTAATTCTAACACTGCCTTTTTAAGCACCAACATAAAAAGCAAATTATTCAACTTTCATTCAATGAAAATACTTGCACACTTCTGATTCTGTGACTTTTTCTATTTTATTCCTTTAATACATCCCCACACAATTTCTAAGGCTAAAATCTGTACTTGTAAGAGAGTGTTGACTCCCTTGCCCTTTAAGTCAGCACTTAGGCTAAGGTAACGTTGCTACTGTAATCTGATAAAGGAGGAGGCAAGTTGTGTGCAAATAAAGATGAGTGCCAAGAATGGGCAAAAAGCTACTGATGTTTATGCCCTTTTATAGTCCTGATTCTGTGACAGTCTAAGCCACAACCAGAGTGGGAAAGGGGAGAGCAATTTCAAACAAAAGCTCAGGAGAAGGTAAAATCTTTAAAAAGGGTGACCCCTTTATTTGCCCATAATTCAGAAGCATTCAGAACACTATAATGCTAATTGTGCTCAGTTAATAATGGCCTTTTTACAAAGGCAAATTTTGGAAAAAAATATGTCTAAAAGTTGAAGATAAATTGGCAAAAGACTATGTGCAACTTCAGCATATGTGAATTCCTCATTGTACTCATATGATTTTAGTATTTATTTAACATAAACTAAAAGCATGAAAATTCAAACCTCTGATTTTTTGGAGCCTAGAAAATTATTTTCACCCTCTTTGAAACCCATTTAGCTCTCTACATCCTTCTTTTATCACATGGATAAATATTGGCTTGAATAATGAATGCAATTTAGTGTTCCTCCTATTCATCAGAGCCACCACCTTCTTCCACTAAAAATAGACAAAATATATAAACTGAAATGAAGTGATAATTAAAATAGAGGCAAAATTATTCTTCAGATTTTGTAAAACTTGAACAGAAGTACAATAACAGTATGTTATACTAGCCATAATATAAGCTAACTCTTATATTTGGCATAAAAATCAGTTTTAAACATTTTTTATTTATGAAAAATTAATTCTTTAAAATTATATGGATTCAAAATATTGAATTAAGAAATCAGGAGGAGTCATTTAAGAATAACAGAAATAACAGCCTCAACTTTTTGTCAGTGTACCAAATAAATGACAGTTTCATTCCTGCTACAGGATAACTGTTGATTCTCCCTCACTTTCCATTAGTGAAGAATGGTGTGCATAATTATAGAGTGAAAGTGAGGCATTGAGGCAGAAGGCAAAAGATAATAAAGGAGGAAGAGGAAAAAAATGATTTCTAAATTCAATCCTGACTGCTAGGGACACTTGTTTTCTCAGGGCTTAATATTATCTACACTATGCAAAGCCAAATTTCAAGATTGTCGGAATCCAGAAAATCATTGTTTGTGCACCTTCCCAGATATTTTGAATGAATTGTATCAGCTTAAAACACTTAAAATGGTAGGCTTCCAGAAATTCTGATATCCCTTTTTAAATAGAAAAGTAACTGATATTTGTGAATCACTTCTATGCAAAGTATAGTTTCAAGATTAACAGGTAAAATAATTTAAAAGAAAAACTTTAAGTGCTTAAAATGGCAGCCTTAGTGAAAGAAGAGAGCTATGAGGGAGTACTGCCCTTTGATTTTTTCAATGTGGATGAGATGGTGTTTGTGTTTCCATGAGATGGACATTCTTTTAAGCTTGAGACACAAGGATCATTTCCTTTCCTTATCCTCATCTGTCTTCCATCAGAATTCATGGCAGAGAAATTTTGGATTACTTCAAAATACTGGAGACAATACGTTTGTTGTAGTTTTTAGTTTGTTTTGCTATATTCAGGGAATTAATAATGAATGAGGAAAGAGAAAGACTATATACCCTCAGTATTAAAGTGTTTTAGAATCTTTGGTTTATGACATCACATTTACTATTATAATATTCTGCAGCATAAAAGGAAAAGGAACTTTCACTCCAAAAATTCAGAAAAAAGTAAACCAAATTATTTTACCCATTAATCTTAAAACTATACTTTGCTTAGAAGTGATTCACAAATATAAATTATTCTATTTAAAAGGGTATCAGAATTTCTGGAAGACACATTAACTTCTAATATTAAGTAGAGGGAGACTGAAATTTTATAGTCTTTAGGAATGATTCTATGTGTGATACAAGTAGTCAAATCCCTCCAAAGTTGACAAAATAATAATCATACACTATGTTATTGCCTATTTAACTATGGCATTGCCATTTTAACTTTCATATTTGTATTAAAATAGAGTTTGAAACTCCAAAGATGTTTCAATATTTTATATTGTGAAACTCCAAGGGAGTTTCACTAACAGATGTATAAATGGGGAAAAAGTGAAGACCACAAAATGTTTATTTGTTTGCTTATGTGTTTTTAAAGATCAGTATGCTGCACAGAACATGCTACCCCAAAAGAAATATTTTCATGAAACTCTGCTATGGAACTTGGTCATATTTAATAAAAAAGTCTTACTTCCCGTACTCCAATCCATGACCTTCCCAACAAAACTTTTCAATATGAATGTACTGCCTTGATAACAGAACACAAACCTCCTAGGACTAGAGCAGGACTTTGTGCAATAGAAAACCATTGCCTCTCTCTGAATCCAATCAAAACTTGAGTGTACTGTATAAAAATAAACCAAGGTCATCATTATTCCTTGTCATTGTGATTTGGCTTGCCTTCAAATTACATACCCTGTATATCTGAAATAACTGCACCGCCTCCATTAACTGAGTTTGACATCACTTTAATCAATGTATCTTTTTAGAATGAAAGGCAGAAATGTCAAATTCCTACCATTATAAATTCTCTTAACTCTCTAATCTGCATTAAATAAAAGCCTGTCTTTGAGAAATAATATATGCTTTAAATAAATATAACTAGCATCAATTTTATTTTAAAATGTAACTAGGACAAGATTCAACCATAACAAATCTCTCTAAACAGAGGTGATATCCCATGAAACTCTTAAAGCTTCACTTACCTGGATCCCTCCCAAGGCCTATCTTATTTTCTATTCAATATTTTAATTTTATTTTTCTTAAAAGAGCTCCCCCAATATATAATCTTAGTCCCCATAAATCCTGAGTTTTCATGGTTTGTTATGTTTTACTGCTTGGAGAATATTTTTAAGTCTTATTTATCGATTCCTTACAAAATAATGTGTTTAAAATAGAAAATAAAAATAAGCATAAAAATTATTTCTTAGGAAAGATTAATTTCTAATTAATTTTAGTTAGTATCTCTTTGAAAACTAAGTACTCTGGGGTTTAAATGTGCATGTATATGGATATCTAAATATATATGCACACATATTACCACACAACAATACTATGTTTCTTGTATTTGCAATGAAATAAAGAATAATTTGAGAAAAATATGATAAAACATGCTTAATGAGTTAGGGAAATATTAGAGTTGAAGTTGAAAAGAGAAGATTTTGGAAATGATGTTTTGCTCAATAGATATATTCATAATAAGATCAAGTATAAAATTTTAAAATCACCTGAATTTTCCAAGACAAGGAAGATTTTAATCTGTTATTAAACCACAAAAGTGGTTAGGTATATGACGATTTGTTTTACACAGCAAATGACTTGGTCTATAAAAATTTCAAATGAGTAACAGAGGACTGAAGAAGAAGCTGTACTAGTACAATTTTTTTTTCAGTATTGTATAGCTGGAATAGTGTCAAGTACTACCTTTTTTGTAAGTAACTTAAATTTGCACAAAATACTTTTGAATTCTTTTTTGAAAGAGTAATATCTACATGACATACTCTAATGTATTTTCTATAACATGCCATATTACATAAAAATCTTCTTATTGAATTAAAAAGTATATCATCAATTTGGAACTTCAATCTCTTTTTCATAGTTGACATGCCTTCTGCAAATGAAATTCTAATAGATGGTTCTGTTAGGCCTCATGATGGTTTGCATCTTTTAAAAAAATCCCAATGAACTATCTATTTGCAGTTAATTATTTGAGTAATTCTAAAAGTAAATTATATACATGTTAATAGAATGATCTCTTTTAAATGGTAAAAAAATTAAGTTAAATAACAGTCAAATGTACTGTTTTAAGTTTTTTGAACTAATACAATTTTAAAAACTGTATTCAAATGTCAAAAACCCAACTAATATTATCTTGTTCAATAGTAAAACTTGATGTATAATATAACCTTGAGAATATCTTCCTTTTGTCTTAAACCTATTGTCAAGTTACATAAGCGTTACTTGATGATTTTAAAATGCACTAGTAAAGTCCTACAGGGCATGTCCCAAAAAGGTTAGCTTTCTTCAAACTTTAAGAATTTAAAATCTTACTTGAATATCTATGACAAAGGAGTGTAAAGTTGCCTTATTTCATAAGAGAATTTCATCTTTGAGATTCTTTCAGAATTTCTGTAAACTAATAAATGATTCTAATGTTGTAGAATTAATCATCACCAGTAATTAATTTTGATAGTATTTAAAAATTAATAATATGAAAGGAACAAATACCAAATGAAAATGTGTATGTGTATGTGAGTGGTATACTGTAAAGGATCTCTCTCTATCTATATAGCTTTATAATGGTAGTTATGGAATAGTTTTTCAATTAGAAAGCAATACTGATGCTTACTAAAGATATTTGTGAAGAAAATAATAAAAGTAAATGTTATACTATGGGATCTATTATCTAATGTGAATAAATGGACAATGTTAACTTATTTACAGAAATTTTTTATGAGTTTGTTTTGACTATTTTTCTAGAATTTGTGAAGCATTACTTATTTGGAGAGGTTTATTTATTTCATTCTTAATTATAGGCATTGTCCTCATGTCTATTTTAGAATAACTATAATCCACAAGTCAGAAATAGGGGAAAAAGTATAATCTCCTTCATCCTTCTCTTTGGGACACACTGTTCTCATCATGTATTATTTTTATATACTTCTATTATTGTTGTGTTACTTGAGTAATTCTAAAAGTAAATTACATTCAATTATTCATTAGTCATTATGGCTTTCTTGAAAATAAACAAATGAGTTGCATTTTTATATAAAAGTCTAACTATAAAGCTTTACTGAAATGCTAGGTCATGACGAACATGAAATACCATGGTGACTTTACTGAAAAATATGATTTGAAGTCTCTCAAGTTTTATGTTACTTCCTAAACAAAAAACTATCAGGTTATTTGGCAGCACAGATCAAATAATTATTTAAGGAATTCTTATGATAAATGACAGGCACAGATCACATAATTATTTAAGGAATTCTTATGATAAGTGACAGAAAAGAACATTAAGATACTGAATATAACATGAAAAAGGAACTTGGAAATTAAATCTTTATCAATATTTTACATTTGTCATTTATCCATCACAATTTATTTTCTTTTTAATTTCCCCCCCATGATATGCCAAATACATTTTTTTTTCTAACCTTTAGGTTTCCATGTCATTCCCATTCACCAATTAGTTTACTGAGAATGTCAGGTCATTACCATTCATGTAACCATTACTAAATATAGAAGTATCAATCAAAATAATAATCCAGATCCACAAACTACTTTAGAGCAATCAAAATAGTCTGTTACATACACTCAAAGCTAGTTATGCATATTCTATTCCTTTAGTGGTTTCTTAAACAAGAAAGATTTGTTTATTCTATTGCAAAGATAATAACTCAACTCTACCTAATTTCTATTGAGGTTTTCCCAGTGAGAAACATATACACCTGAATACATATATAAACATATAATATAAAGTAAATGGAAGATAACATTTATGCTTATTCACAAACTGGTATAATAATTTAAAACCATTCTGCCTAATCAGTGAACTTGTCACAAACTAAACTTATGCCAAAATTAAAGATATTTAAAAATTATTTTGTACTTACAACAGTCCTCTACTTCTTCCCACCAAAGCATTTGGAAAAAAAAGTATATGTCAAGGCAGCGGTACAAATCTTGGTAAAAATTTCTCCCAACTTTATTGCTCTAGTAGGCTTAGGAACGATGAGAAACCAATAAACTTCAGCAGCCTTGAAAAAAAATAACACTTCAGTTTTTCCTATTTGCTTTTCTATGAAAGCTATTGCCTCCAAGATCTGAGTCCTGTAGGGGAAAAGTGAGTGATCCCAACACTGAGTGAGTCAACATAGTAACTGATGCCAGGATTTTGTAGAGGCCTCTGGATATTTCAAATTCCAGGACCTGCGCACAAGTAAGTGACCCGCCTTTTCTCTCAAGTTGGTTTCCCATAATAGGACTGCCCATGGACACTACATATAAGGTTGTGCTTCCAGCATGGCAAGCCCTGCAAATTTCAAATAATGCTCAACTCTGTTCTGATTAACATCCAAACCAGAATAGCACAGTGGACATAATGCTTGCTCCCAAAGTCTTCTAAGTGCAAAATCTCTTCAGTACAAAGTGGGAACAATATTTTTCTGTAACTTTTATGTAAATTTCTGGAACAACAGAGCAGAAAATCCTGATCCAGAATTAACTTTTAAATGCCTTGCCTTTCTTCCCCCCTCTGAACAACACAAAAAATTTCACTCTACTGAACAAAAAGAAATGCCCCGAATTATCTATGCACTTCTTATGGGTCTGACGTCTACCACAGTTAATTTTTACCCTTGGGATCCAATCAAAAGTCACGTATTGATGATGATGCCAACAGTCTGAATAAGAGAAGCAGCAGCAGAAAGTAACAGCTGAGTTCTGAAGGCAGTATGTGAGTGGGTCTCATGGGACAAGTTTTCTTCTCAAATAAAGAACACTCTTATAATGGAATGAAGAAATCCTCCTAAAATGCTAAATTTCAGTGGTGGGTTATGATAAAACTTCTTCACTAGCAAATTCTTCTTTTTAATTTCTTTGGTGCCAATTATTAAAGTCATTCTTTTAAACAGTGAGTTAATGACAATTAAATGGTCTCAAAAAAGTTTTTTTTCTGTGTTTAAGTAAACACAGTTGTAATATGTCATTCATCAGATTTATAAGTCATTCTTTGCCAATAAAAAAGGCTCCTTTGTCTTATTTTATGCCACAAGTGAGCGCAATATTTATAGAGAACATCAGAAACACATTGTAGAAAGATTCATTTTGTAATTATAATGATCGCCTCTAAATTATTTGTTTCAGTGTTATTTTTAGTTTCACTTCTTAAAGTGGCAGATACATTTTCTATGTCAATCATTCAATTGCTAGGCATAGAAATAGAAAAAATACATAAGAAAAAATGACATTGAATCATCCTGGGATCTTTACCTTAATGGTAAATTATACATTTTATATTTTACAATATTTTACAATGTCATCATCATAAAATTGCCACTGACCAACAAATCACATATGAACTAACATGTGAAGCCTAACTTTAATTTTAGATAACTGTATTTAAGTTACTATTATAAAAATGGACTGGAGCATTCCTTTCCATACTTCATCTCATTTCCTCTCCTTAGTTTGGTTATTTACACATGCATATAAGCAAAATTTCAAAACAAAATGAAAAATAAGTTTTAGGGCTATGATCCAAGCTTGCATGTTAGCATCATTTTCCTCCTGCTCTGTAAGTACCTGTACATCTTGTCCTGAGAGATTTCTAAATATATGAACCCACCTTTAGGCCAACATATATGTATAGTTTATCAGCCCACCTACCAGCAGCAGTAGATGAACTTCTTAGAAATGCCAAGTACATGTAAATCTTGGAAAATCAGAAACTCTGGGGACAGGACCTAGTACTCTGTGTTTCACAGGTGATTCTAATGCATGGTCAACTCTGAGAAAACCTGAAGTACATGATTCTAAAAACAATTGTCATTCCATTTATATAAAAACATGCTCTAGGTAATACCTGAAATACCAAAACACTGCAAAAAAATGATTGATTTTGAATGTCCTCAGGTAAATTATAATTATTTTTCAGGTTTAGTCAATAATCATACCTTATTTATTACCCATGATGATTTCTACATTGTGTATAATACATACACTTCCCTTGTGGTTTTATAATCTAGGTGAGTAAACATGCTTAAAATAAGTGGAAAAAATGAAAGTCATGTAAAATAACATTTAGCACTAATGTAGTGAATTTTCCAATTCAGATTATGTCACTATTTTCCTGTGGCCCTTAATTACTTATTGCTTTCATTTTAATAGTCTTCACAATAGCTATTTCTGGAAGGTCTTAGGGGCCCAGTTATAAAAATCACTAGTCAAGGAACTTGCTCAGCTTCCCCTTGTTAATAATTGGCACAGTAGAATTTTTAAAAAATTATTTAGCCCTTTGTTTTGAAATAAATATAGATCCCCAGGAAATTGCAAAGATAGTATACAGATAACCCACATACTCTTCAATCAGATTCTCCCAAAGGTGAGAACTGTAACTATACACAACTACAATACAAATATCAATCCAGGAAATTGACATTGATATAATGCATGTATATAGTTTTATGTCATTTTATCATAACATACAGAACTGTTTCATCTTTACAAAGACTTTCCTTATGCTATCCCTTTATAGTCATACCACACCCTCCCCAATTATTCCTAAATCCTGTCACCCACTAATTTGTTTTCATCACGTCATTTCAAGAATGATAAATAATTGAATCAGTTGTGACTTTCTGAGATTGACTGTTTTTCCCACTCAGTATTGGATCCTCAAGTTCCCTTCAAGTTGTTATCAATGACTTGTTTACATTTACCACTAAGTGTGTCATGGTATGGACGTTCTATGGTTTGTTTAACTATTCATCTTCTATAGGAGATTGCAGCTTTTTCTAAGTTTTTGCTAGTGAAAATAAAGCTGCAAAAAAAATCATGTATACTTTTTCTTTGATTTCTCTGGATTAATGCTGTAGAGTAAAATTATTGAGTCTCATTATTGTAAGTATATGTTTAGTTTTTTAAAGACATTGACATAACATTTTCCACAGGGACTGTAACATTTTATATATCCACCAGCAATGTGTCAGTGATCCAGTTTTTCCAAATTCTCATCAACATTTGGTGCTCTTAATTTTATGTATTCTTTATTCTTAAGCATGTAGAGATACATCACGGCAGTTTTAATTTGAATTTCCCTAATGGTTAATGACACTGAATATCTTTCTATGTGTTTATTTGCCATGTGAATATACTATTTTAAAGGTTTTTTTTATTTCTTAAATTTTTTTGTAGTTGTAGATGGACAGCATGCCTTTATTTATTTTTATGTGGTGCTAAAGATCAAACCCAATGCCTCACATGTGATAGGCAAGTACTCTGCCATTGACCCCAGTCCCAGTCCATAAAGTTTTATTTTACTGTGGTAAGAACACTTACCATGAGGTCTACATTCTTATTTTTTAAGGGTGAAATCCAGTATTATTGACCATAGGTATAGTGTTGTATGGTATGCCAGATACCTAGAACTTCATCTTGCATAAACAAAATCTTTTTTTTTTTTTTTTTTTTTTTGGGTGCTGGGGATCGAACCCAGGGCCTTGTGCTTACAAGGCAAGCACTCTACCGACTGAGCTATCTCCCCAGCCCCTAAACAAAATCTTATATCCATTGATTAAAAACTCATTTCCTCCTTCCTATGAAATATAACCATCAGTGAAGTATCTTTTAATATCTTTCATTCATTCTCTAATTAGATAGCTTGCTTTTTTTACTGTTGAGTTTTGAGAGCTCTTTATATATTCTGGATATGAATCTTAGTTAGATATATAGTTAACAAATATTTTATCCAAGCTTATATCTTGTCTTTTTATCCTTTTAACATGATATTTGAAGCAAAATTTTACAATTTGATAAAGTTTAGTTTGTTGATTATCTTCTTCCCTTGATAGTGTTTTTGGATCAGGTCTAAGAACGCTTAACCAAGATTTAAGTCATGAAGGCTCTGATTTTTTCTTCTAAAATTTTTATCATTTTTCTTTACATTTAATCTATCATTCATTTTGAATTGATTTTTGTATAAGGCATGGGTTTTAGGTTGAAGATATATACTTTTTTCTTATAGATGTTTAATTGCTCCAGCACCACTTGTTGAAAAGACTATTGTTCTCCCACTGATCGAGTATTGCACCTTTGTCAAAATCAGTTGGGTAAATTTGTGAGCACCTACTTCTGGGACAGTAGCAGGTCTGCCTTATTGATTTATGTGGTCATTCCTCTGCCAATACTATACCACCTTAATAACTGTAGATATTGTATAAGCTTAATTAAGCATTGGGTAGAAATATTATTCTGACTTTTATTATTCTTTCTCAAATTGTTTAAGAAATTCTAAGTCCTATGTTTTAAGATTTGAATTTTAGAAGAAGACTTAAAAATAGGTCTACACATCTGTTAATAAACTACATTTTGATATTCTTATAGGAATTACATTAAGCTTACAGATTGATTTCTGGAGAACTGATAATTTTATTATACTAAGTCTTCCAATCCATTAACACAGAACATATTTCTAATATTTAACTCATTTAATTTTATTTTATTTCACTGTTTTTAAACAGTATTTTACATTGTGAATATATTATATTTTCATACTTCTAATATACCTATAATGGTATTACAAGTTGAGAATGCCTTATCAGAAATGATTGAACCAGAAGTGTTCTGGATTTCAGATCTTTTCAGATTTTAGTATACTTTCACATATATAATATAATATGTTGGAAGTGATACCCAAGTCTAAATATAAAACTGATTTATGCTTCATATATACATTATACCTATAGTTTCAAGGCAACTTTATACTACAATATTTTTAGTGCATTTAAGTTTTGACTGACCCATCATATGAGATCAAGTGTGGAATGTTTCAATTGTGGTATCATGTTGGTGCTCATAAAGCTTGGGAATTTTGAGAATTACAGATTTCAAATTTCAGGATTAGGGATTCTCTCTCTGTACTCTCTGTTACATATGTGATTTTCCAAAGTAAAAGAAAACACTTGAGCTTCTAAAACTAGAATTATAAAAAAGAAGCATATCAAAAAATTCTATAACCAAACATGTACCAGATGTATATGTTAAAATAATTTTAAATAAGATTATAATTATTTACACATGAATTAATTAGTCATACTTTTTTTTTAAATTAAAAGCATATTTTTACTACATTGAAGTCATATGTGTGGAATCTTTTTTTTTTTTTTTTCTACCAGGGATGGAACCCAGGGACACTTTACCACTAAGCCACATCCCCAGCCCTTTTTAATTTTAATTTTGAGACAGGGTCCTGCTAAGTTGCTTAGGGCCTCTTTAAGTTGCTAAGACTGACTTTGAACTTGCTATCCTCCTGCCTCAGCCACCAGAGCCACTAGGATTAAAGCAAGTGTCACCATGCCCGGTTATATGTTTTAAAAAAGTGATATTTCAGCTTATAATCTTATGATACATACTGTAAAATGAAGACTGGTGCTTGCTTATATTTCAACTTAACAGTAATCTTTGTACCCTAAAATGGATGACACATTAATTAGAAAGAACTGAGTATAATAAACTTCAAAAAGAACAAAGAGTGAATTCTTAAGTAATGGAAAACCCTAAAGGCATTATTTTATGCTAATCTGGAAGGACAGGGTCATTTTCCTAACTTATTAAATTATTTAACATAAATTCAAGCATTATGATTAATACAGCTTAGAGTATAAATAAACTGGGAAGAAATATACTTGATAGCTAAGATATTTAAATAAAGCTAAAAAATTTTTTGATTTTTGGAAAAATCATTCTGGGCCACTTTTACTTCCTTTTTCCATATTACTTCAGATTGTTTGAAATGTTACATATACATATATACATATAACATTGGTTGAAATGTTACATTATTTATAGAATTTTATATTCTATAAAAACATATGTCTTATATATATTTTAAAAATCTCTCTTTAGGTAAATCTAATGGGAAAAGATGGTAGTTTGGGAGCTAGTTTATACGTACTAAAGTCAGAAAAAAACAAGATAAATGGAATTAAGGCAATATAGTGATTACTCATATAAACAAAAAGCCTGTTGATATTTTGATAGGAACCGTATTAAAACTATAGACTAATTGTGGGGGAAATGACCTATTCACTATATCTCCCAGTCCTATGAACACATTGTGTATCTCTATTTACTCACATCCTTATTTGGGTATTTAGTTTGCAGTATATAGATACAGTACATGTTTTGTTAGGGTCATAAGTATTTCAGATTTTTGTGGGGACAACTGTAAGTTTCTACATTTAAAATTTTGGTTTCCAGTAGTTCATTGCTTATCAATAAAAATCTTTTTAAAATATTTATTTATTTATTTATGCAGTGCTGCTGATCCAACCCAGGCCTTTTGTATTCTAGGCAACTGCTGTATCACTGAGCTACATTCCCAACTCTCCTAATTATTTTTTAAATTATATTTTGGTAAGTAAACTTAACATGAGGCCTAGACTGAATAGATTTTGAAGTGTGCAATTGTGTCATTATCTCTACATAAAATGTTTTACAGTAGCTATCTGGAACTCATTCATCATGCATAACTGAAACTTTATACCCATTGATTAACAATTGATTTTTTTATGTTGAGTTTATATTCTGAGACCTTGCTAAGATCATTATTTGTGAGAAATTTTGTACAATACCTGGGATTTTCTACACAAACCACTATAATATCTACAAGTAGGGATGATTTATCTCATGTTTTCTGAATTTTATATTTTTATTTACATTTCTAGCAATTTTGTGCTGGCTAGAACTTCCAGTACTAACAGAGCTGAAATGAGATGTCTTTGCCTTGATCCTAATATCAGGAAGAAAGCTTTAAAATCTTTCACCATTATTATGATGTTAGCTGCAGGATTTTTGTACATGTTCTTTATCAAGTTAAGGAAATTCTTCCAGATTCCTTGTTTTCTGATATATTTTTTTAATGGGTGTCAAATTTCACAAAATATTTTTTCTTACATTAACTGATATGATCAAGTGATTATTCTTCTTGGGCTTCTAAATATGATGTGGCAAATTTTGTTAAGGACTTTGGTCTCTATACCCATGAGCAATATCTGTCTGCAGTTTGTTTGTTTGCTTTAGTACTGTGCTTGTTTGGTTCTGGTATCCATACGTCTTGCCTGGGAAAAGTATATTTGGAAGTTTTGCCTCCTTTTCTATTCTGGAACATGACAGTTCTTTTCTTTCATCACATGAAAAATGTCATAGCACTTCCTCTGGCTTCCATGGTTTCACATAAGAAGTCTTTTGTTATTTGAACTTTTTTTTGCTTATAGATAAAATGTCCTTTCTCTTTCATTACTTTTAAGAAACACTTTTAAGTGTTTCTATTCTATTTTCTTTTCAGAGTTTGATTATGGTGAGTATAAGCATGAGTTTCTTGGGGTTTTTTTTCCGTTTGTTCACAGAGCTCCTGGCATCCTTAGAGTTTTATCTTTTACCAAATTTTTCAGTCATTATTTCTTTGTTTACTTGTTCAACAACATCATCTTTTTTCTCTCCTTTAAGGCCTCTGATGTCATGGATCATAGATCTTTCACTATAATCCCACAGGTCATTGCAGATCTGTTCATTTTATTATTTTCATTCTCATTCAGTCTGGATAATTTCTGTTTTCCCATCTCCCTTCCTGTGCACACATTTCCACTTCTGTTCCCTGTTGATCCAATCTATTGAATTATATTTTGATTTCTATGTTTATTCAGTTTTAAAATTTAATGTTCTACATATCTTCTCTAAGATTTTTGTGTTTGACATTTTTGCAAATAAGTTTATAATTGTTGGCTGCTTATGATGGCTGCTTTAATATTCTTGCTAGATAATACCATATTCTGTGTCATGTTGGTACAGGTGACTACTGATTGCATTTTTTCATTCAAGTTGAGATTTTTCCTTTTTGACTTCTGGGATATTACCTTATTAGACTATGGATATTGTAACAGTCTTTCTCTGACATTGTCCTGGTGGAGGATGGTAAGGGAGACATGTTGCCTTGTTACTTCCATGTAAGAGTGGATCATAGACCTAAATGTAAAATATAAAATTATATAACATAGCACAGAACTTTGATGACCTTGTGTTTGCTGATAAATTTTTAGATACAATAACAAAGGCATGATCTAAGAAGGAAAAAAAATTAAGTTGGACTTCATTAAAATTCAAAATTTCAACTCTAGGAAAGACATTGTCAATAGAATAAAAGGACATTGTAGAATTCATATCTGATAAACAATTGTTATATAAAATATGCAAAGAACTATTAAAGTTAAACAATAAGAAAACAACTTGATTTTTAAAATAGGTAAAAGATCTAAACAAGTACCTGAGAAAGAAGATATAAAGATGGAAACATAAGCATATGAAATATTGCTGTCATATATCATTAGGAAACTTGAAACGAAAATAACATAATGCCAACTACATACCTATGATGTTCCTTAGTAGATGAATGAATAATAAATTGTGGCACATCCAGAAAATTGATGCTAAAGATAAGTGATCTACCAAGCCATGAAAAGATAGTAGGAAAAGTTAATTGCATACAACTAAATTAAAGAAGTCAATTTAAAAATGCTATGTACCATAAGATTCCTACTATATGACAACATGAAAGAGACAAAAATTTGGATTCATTAAAAAGATAAGTGGTTGCCAGAGGTTAGAAATGAACAGGAAGATCACGGAAGACATTTAAGGCAGTGAAACTATGATACTATAGCAGTAGATACATCTTACTATAAATGTATTCAAATCTACAGAAGGTACCCAAGAGTGAACCCTAATGCAAAGTATGGATGCATGTCAATGTAAGTCCATTAACTGTCATAAATTGTAACAATTGTAAAACAACTGTGGTGTGGGATGTTTATAATGGAGGAGGTTATGTATGTGTGTAGGCATGGGTTATATTGGTAATCTCTGTACCTTCTCAATTTTGCTGTGAACCTAAAAGTGCTATAACTAAAATAAATTCTGTTAAATATCAGTTTTATTTCCAAGTTATGGAACCAACCCAGATGCTCATAAACAGATGAAGGAATAAAGAAAATGTGTTTTATATATATATATATATATATATATATATATATATATATATACACATACACAATTGGGTTTTACTCAGCCCTAAAGAGGAATGAAATTATGGCATTTGCTGATAAATGGATGGAACTGGAAAACATCATGCCTAGTAAAATAAGCCAGACCCAGAAAGTCAAGGGTTGAATGTTTTCTTTCATATGCAGAAACTAGAGTAAAATAAGGAAAAGAAAGATGAGTTATCCATGAAAATACAAGAAAGATCAGTAGAGTAGAGGAAGGGGAAAGAGGGGGAGGTAGGACAGATAGGAAAAGGGAGGACAAGCAGAATGAAATTGATCAATGATGCTATGTACACATGTGTATACACCACAGTGAATTTCATCTTTATGTATATCTATAAAGCAACAATTTAAAAAAAATCTATAAATTAATAGAAGAAGATCAGTAAAATAAAGCGAACAGGGAGAGGGAGAGGAGGAAAAGGGGAAGTAATGGGGACTGAACTGGAACAAATTATATTCCACTCATGTATGATTATGTGGAAATGCACCTCAATATTATGCTTAACTTTTTTCCCTTTTCCCATGTTTACATATAACTGAATGTACTAATAAAAGCATTTCACACACCACTTGCATTTCTGTACACTAACAATGAACATGTGGACACTAAAATTAAAAATATAGTATCTTTTACTCTCTCACAAAAAATGAAGTAGCAAAATATGTTCTGGACTTATATGATAGAAGGAACAAAATACTATAAGAAATAAATCAAAGAGCACATAATTAACTGGAGAAACATACTGTGTTTGTGGAAGAAAGACTCGACATAGTAATATTAATTTTACCCAAATTGATATACAGTTTAGCACAAACTCTATTAAGATCCTAGCAAAATGTTTGTTGGTATATGCCAGATCACTCTAAAATTTACATTGAAAGGCAATAGAACTACAATAGCCAAAGCAATGTTGAAAAACAAGATTTAACCCATATTGTATAGTTATAGTAATCAAGGTAATGTGTACTGGTAGTGGTACAGATACACAGATCAATAGAAAAGAAGAGTGAACAGAAATAAATCCACACAAATATGGCTAATGGATTGACACAAAGGTACAAAAACAATTAGTGAAACAAAATGGTCTTTCCAACAGATGGTGATAGAACAAGTAGAAAATAAAGTACAGTGCCCTTGACATAAGTCTCACACCTTATACAAACTGACTAAAATAGATAATGAATTTTAATATGAAACAGAAAACTAGAAATATTTTAGAAAAACATATAGGATAAAAACATCGGAATATAGGGTTAAGCAGAGTTTTAAAGTATGGTTATAAAAATGTTTTTTAGAAGGAAAAATTGATAAACTGGACTTGAACAAAATTTTAATGTTTGTTCTGAAAAAAGGCCCTGCTAATATGTTGAAAACACAAACTATACACTAGTAAAAATACTAATACCTAACTTGTGTCTTGTATCTAGAATATATAAAGAACTCATGTAAATCAAAAGTATATATATATAAATTTATATATATATAAATATGAATTTATATATACAATATATACATATACTTTATATATATATATGTAATATATATATATATATTTAAAGCAACCACACTAGAAATGAGCCATAAATTTCATTCTGGGGCATTAGTTTCAGGGAAATGAAACCTTGTACATGAGTGATCACAGGAGTTGTATGCATTTGTAATGGATAGAAACTAGAAAAATCCAGATGTCTTTCAATGAGTCTATGGTTAAACTTTGGTATATTCATACCATGAAATAGTACTCATAAAGAGAAAACAACACATTATTAGCACACATAACAACCTGGAAGAGTCTCTAGAGAATTATATTAAGTGAAGAAGGCTGATTGAAACATTTACATAATAAAGAAGTTCATTGATTATAACATTTTTGAAATGGAAAAATTATACAAACAGAAATCAGGTTATTGGTTGCCCAGAATTAGAGAGTAGGTAAAGGCAGGAAAGAAGTGGATCTGGCCATAAAAAACTATAAGGTGATAACAAATATCCTGTATATTAATTGTACTAATGTCAGTGTCTTGGTTGTGATATTGTGCTATGACTCTCTGTGATATATTACCAATGGGAGGGACAGGGAAAATGGTGCATATGATTATTTTGTAGTACTTCTTACAATTGCAGGTGATTCTACAGCTATCTAAAATATAATATTTGCTTTAAAAAAGGACAACAGGCTGAATTCAGTTCATGAATCAAAGTTTGCAGACCTCTTATATAGGACGTCAGTCATTATACATACAAAGAAATGTGATGGTAAACCTCAGTGTAAAGCCTAATGGAGATTAACAGGCATCAATGTCATGTTTAAATGCTTTACTTTTACTACATTTTGTTAAAAGGCTATTCTGACTAGGTTATTTAACATAATTGGAAGTTATAATTCTCCAGTTCAGGAAGATTTTCAATTTGTAAATAAGAATTTTGAGTTTCTTTTAAACAAAATATTTAGAATCTAGGAAAAACTGTTTCCAAATGCCACATTGCTATTACTCAATATTCAAAAATATTTCACAAGTATATTTACCGAAAACCTGAACCAAGTTATTATGATACAAGAAAGAATAAGGAAATAATTTAAATCTATGTGGATGACATTTAAATTGCAACTTCAGCAAACTTGTGGGCTCAAATCAAAATCCTTTCCTAATTCATTTCTTTAAAAAGGTAAAAATAATAAAACAAACCCCTACCTGTTAGTACACTTTGGTTATTTTGCTCTAAATACCACCAGATTTATCTAATTGCAAGAGCAGATTTTCATCCTGATAATTTATTTATAAAGATTAAGTTGTCCTATGAAACAGGTGCTAAGAATAAAAGTTCTAAATATTGTGAGGCCTACAATTTGAGGACCTTCTTATTTTTGCATAGTTTTCAAGCATATGATCATGTGTAAGCTTTACAAGAGTATTTGAAGGTTCTATGAAATGAAGGGGTCTAAACCTTAAGCTTCATTCTTTTCCTGACAAAACTCCAAGTGGAAAGGAGAGGTTTGAGAAGGTTTGTATAGCAGATAAAATTGCATGTTCTCTTTCTTGTGTTTGTGTATGTGTGTGTGCATTTGAGAGAGACTTTGAGTGGCATTCTATTTTGAATATCTTATTAGAGAAATCTTAGAATAAATAAAAACATGCACAAATAATGACCATTTATAACCCTGTTCAAAAATTTTCCTGAGTCCCATAAGCAATACACTTACTCACTGAAGCCTGAAAGTGGGAGCCTGTTATGAAGACCATGGAAAGTATTTTATTTGACTTTCAATGAGGTTTCAGAAAAAGACTGAATTTAGAGGAGGATAAAGGAAAAGAGTTTATGTGGGTTTACATTCCAAAGTTTCATTTGAGTTTGAAAAAAAAAACACTTTAAAAATTCTGTTCTGGCTACTTGAAAAATAACTTTAACTTATGTTATATTAAACATTATTACTAAACTATTCCAAAATAAATTACACTCAACTCATGTCTCAAAACACTAATGCATTCACATTTCTGTAAGCATTTTTTTAAAAACTGAAAATCTTATGGTAAATCTTCAGGGTTAACTTTCTTTTTTGACTTTATTTGAGATATTGAGAAGTTAGGTCAGTTACTGAACCTAGGTTTAAAACACATATATGTGTATTTTTCATTGTCAGTTATTTTTCCATCAAAAACTACATATTTTATTCATGTTTGTAAATGAGATACTTTGGGATACTTCAAGGAACCTAGGAAATAAAATAATACTACAGATACAAATAAATCCACATTTTTAAAAGGAAGAAAATGGAATTTGTAGAAGATCTACCTCAATAAATCATCAGTTTGAAAACAAGGAAGTCTGATAATGGATCCTGAAAGGGTAGTTTGTACAAAAATAATATATCTGGGGGTTGGGAGAAGGTTAAGAGCAGCAGTTAAATCCATTAGAAAAGATAAACTGTATTAGGTATCCACTTATACCTATATACTATTTGTTTTCAAAATTTTTTCAGCATTTAAGAAGAGAAATAGAAGAACTTACAGTTACAATGAGGTGATGTTGAATGTAAACTAGTAGTTAGGATATCCCCTGGTGCTGAATATAAACTACTAGTTAGGATATCCCCTGATGCTAAATGAAGTAGGGTATTGTGACATTTTCTCTTTGCTTTCAGTCCAGTTCTTTCTTCCTTATAGGTAGAACAGTTATCTTGAAATAATTGTCACTTTCTCTTTCTTGATCCTTAACATTGCTATCATTGATTTCTCTTATCCCTAGCTCTAAACATTCAATATTTGTTGTTGCTATTATTATATTGTACACAGTTATTTTTCAGATCAACTAGGAATGGAAAAACAAGTGATTTTTATTTTACTTTCATTTATTCCTTCTCTAATGTACTTCCATTTTTTTATGTAGATCCAAGTCTGACCTCTATCATTTTCTTTCTCTCTGAAGTACTTTTGACATTTCTTGCAAGGCAGGTCTACTGACAACAAATCCCCTTAGGATTTGTTTGTCTGATAAAGTATTTATTTCTTTTTCACTTTTGAAGGATAATTTCACTGATATAGAATTCTATGTTGGTGGCATTTTTTTCTGTCAAAACTTTAAATATTTCATTGCACTCTCTTGCTAGCATGGCCCACTCCATTTTATGTACTCCTTTGTTCTGCTATATGACTGTGAGGTTGACTCCTATAAAGTACATGACCTTGGCACCCTTGCTGACTCATATCTTTTTGGTTTTAGCCAATGGGAGGCATAAACAGAAGACAGAAAAACAGAAACAGAGAGGGTCTGGGACATTTCTTCCCCATTTACTCCTACCTTCTTTATTCCTTGTTTCTCACAGGGGTAGTTTACATCCCAACCTATCCTTTAAGACTCTCCTCCATTGCTCCATTTCAAATTGGATTTAGGAAATATTATTTTCTTCACCTGACCCTTCAGGCTTGGTATGAGAGAATGTGTCACAACTGCCTACTGTAGGGAGTCTCTGAGTACCTCAATAGCTTCTTTTGTTTCCTTTAAACCCACCCATAATTATGGAGGTAGTCCCATTATTGTGTTTTACTGACCCAGTGTAGGATTCTGTTTCTTAGCAGGGTCATGGCTGTTACAAGAATATAAGAAAAACGAAGATCTTCTCCTTTAAAGTCATAAAGTATAAGATAAAAACGAATTAGATGCATAGTTACTTTAATGTATGTTTGTGCATCTATGAATAATATTTTCATCAGTGTACATGGTGGTTTGCATATTATGTACCAACTAGAGCATGAGATTAAGTTTGGTACCTCCATACATATTTTCATGTGGAATTTCCACTCAAGAAGTAATAGCTGAAGTAATAGGAAATGTCTTATTTAGATCAGGAATCATGTAATAATTAAGCTGGTAACAATGTACTCTACAATGTGGATAAAATCCCTAAAAAGATGAGTGTTTCTGTATACATATATAAATTACTTCAGACACACACTCTACTCTTAAATTCTGGCTCAAAAAACTAAACTAAATTTTGTCACTAGTAATAGATCAAAATTGTGGAACTTTCATGCATTTCTATATAAGCACATGGTTACTGAAAGGCCTTATTACAACACTGCAAAATATGCATAATGTACCAAGTTGCTTGATTTCAACTGTCTTATGTTTTCTGGCTACTATACCCCTATACTAGTCCACAAACTAGCACATTTTCCCATTAAGTAAATAATTATTTTAGAAAATCTTAAGAAGGGCATACCCTTATAAATAGCATAGTATTCCAACAAATATAGATCACTGTGGGGCAGGAAAGCAGAGATGTTCAAAAACTTTTCTTTACACTATAATAAAGTTGAAAAAAACTTATATCTTTGTTATCAATCCTGTTTTCTTTAACCAGCTTATTGCCTATAAAGCTGGTAAAATCAATGTTTGAAATTGTTAATAATTAAATTAGTGGGTGAATCAACTAAAACCATTCCCAATTTATCTAAAATAATGCATTTTGAGTTTTCAATTACTTAAGAATTCTTTCCTATTCACTTTTACATTTAGCACACTCTGTTCTTTCCTAATTAATTTGTCATCTGTTTTATGATAGAGGGATTACTGGTTAATATTGGAATATAAGCCAGAAGCAGTCTTCATTTACAGCATGTTTTGTAAAACTGTAGACTAAAGAAGAATAATTAAAAGCACACTGATGCATGACTTTAATGTAATTAAAATGTTTTGCATTCATGAAAAATTATAGGTCTCTATCAACCCCTCTATAAACAATTATAACCACATCATTTAAAATTATTCCAACATCGTACACATATGGTGCATATTTAGCAATAGTCATTTACTTTTTAAAAATGTGCTTTCCTTTCAAAACTTCAACTTTCAGCCCTTTATTATCTTCTGTTTCTTTGTATAATCACATGTATAACAGATGACTGTAATATCATTATATGTATTTTAGAAATATGAAACATGATCTAATCCCAAGGCAAAGCACTATTAAAAACACAACATAATGAAAGAAATAAAAATAATACCTTATAGGTAAGGAGATACAGTGTGTGGTGTGTTAATGGGCTGGAATGCTCAACATGGTAAAGAAACTAATTTTCTCCAAACTGATCTATAGATTTAATGCAATTCCTATTAAAATGCAAACAAAAACTTTTTTGTAGGCATGGATAGGCTTATAAAAAATATATGGAAAGGTACAATCCTGTAACAGCTAAAGCAATTCTGACAAGAATAAAGTATAAGGAATCATTAATCCCAATCTCAAGATTTCAGTAATCAAGATAATGTGGAATCAGTGGAGTGATATATTTAATTTCAATGCCACAGTATAAAGAACCCAGAAATAGAATCAAAATAATATGCCTGATTTTTTAAAAATCTATATAAGTAATTCCATAAAGGAAGATGAGACTTTTCAATAAATGGTACCTGAGAAAGTGGCTATACGAAGGCAAAAATAAATAAATAAATGAGTAAAGCAAGTTTCAACTTAACCTTATACAAGATTTTCTCAAATGCTAAACATGAAACTTTAATCATTCCGAAAATATGATAAAACTTTTGTGACCTAGGCAAAGACTTTATATACTTGACACAAAAGCACAATCCATAAAAGGAACAACGAATTGAACTTCATTAAAATTAAAAACTTTTGCTGTTCAAAGGACACTGTTAAGATGATGAAATAAAAGGTACAATCTGAGAGAAAACATCACTTGTGAGGACAAGTGCATATCACTTGCACATCACTTATAAAACATGGACTCATATATAGAATCTATAAAAACAAAAGCACCAAAAAAAAAAAAATCAACTCAAAATGGGTAAAGGGCACAAAGAAACATTTTGACATAGAGTACATACAGATGATAAATTCATAATTGACTATTATTATGATGCAAATTACAACTACAGTGAGATAAAACTACACATCAATCAGAAGGGCTAAAATAAAAAAAAAATTAGTGAAAATGGCAAATGCTCACAAGGATGTGGAGAAAAGGGGTCACTGATACATTGCTGGAAAGAATGTAGTAAGCCACAGCCACTCAGGAAAAATGTCTGACATTTTCTTAAATATAACAGCAACAAAATGAAATATGCAACAACTGTACAACCCATATATTGCAATTCTGGGTATTTACCTAAGAAAAATAAAAACCTATTTCCACACAAAAATCTGTAAATGATTGTTCATAGTAGTTTTATTGGCAACAGTCCCAAAGCACAATTAACCAAAATGTCTCTCAAGCAGGAAATGGTTAAGAAAACTGTGGAATGCCCACAACAATAAAAAAAATAATATATTTGCAATAAGAAGTAACAAATTTGCTACATGCAACATCAAAGATGGATCTCTAGGGAATTATGCTGAGTGAAAAAGCCCAATTTCAATGGATTAAATGCTGTGACTCCTTTTATATAATTTTCTTAAAATGAGAAAATTACAGAAATGAAGAAGCAATTGATTAATAGTTGCCATGAGTTAGGGATAGGATAAGGCAGCTCAAGGGAGTCAGAGGTTGTTATAAAAGGCAACAGGAAGTATCCTTGTGATCATGCAATGATCTACATTTTGACTGTTGTGATAGACACACTAACTTACAAATGTACAAGTAAAACTAGAAAAAGTCTCAATTGGATGGGTTGTTTGTATTAATATCTTTGTTATGATGTTATAATTTATAAGATATTACCATTGGGGATAATTGGGTAAAGGTTATTCAGGACTTTTGAAAGTGCATATACAACTGTTCTTAATTCCACAATTGTCTCAAAATAAGATTTAAAAAAAACTTGCTCAAGTTTATTCAGCTTGTGTTACAGAGTAGACTCAGAAGCAGGCACAAGGTCAATGTTCTTGCTTCTTGATATTGCTCTGTATTGGTCCACAGAAGACACTGAATGCAGGGAAGTAGCTTAGAACTGGACTGCAGGAACCATTTAACCTCCTTATGAATACCCTCAACTCTAAGCTACCATTAGGTTTTTAAGGCAGCATTATTTTACAACAGTTTTGGGGAAGAAACAGAGGTCTCACTTTTATTAAATATTATGAAAATGCACTCATTAGGATCATGCTGTGCACATCTGCCATATAATAGAAATATATGTTTAAGTGTCTGTTACCATGTGATACCTTGGTGAATTAACATTTTCTTGCCTCAATTCCCTCAAGTGTTAAATGATGGATGAAAACTACCCAATTCATAGAGTTACAAATGAGTTAATACTTAAAACACTTAAAACAACACAGAGAACATAGTAAGCTGTATTCAATATATGTTAATGTTATTGTACATGCTGATTTCAGAAAAGATAAAACATGAAAATATATGATCTTTATACGTGAGAAATATGGTGGAAACATTCAATGATTCAATGGATATTATTCTAGTCAAAGTGCCTCCAAAATTACCTTTTTCTAAAATCCTGGGAAAAGAGGTTTTATTCCCTCATATTTACTCCTTATATAAAAATTTACTGGGTAGTCATTTTGCTGGGTTTAGATGCCTCCTGGCCATTCCTGGCGATTCCTCTCCATTGGCCACTATTTACTGCCAAGCTTGGGATCACATGGAGTTCTGGACAAAGCCATTCCTGGAGAGCTGCTGCTCCTTTGCAGGGACCTCAACTCCAAGCTGAATGCAGAACAGAACCTACTCCCATTTCTGTTCAACCTTCTAGTCCCCCAAATCCTACCACACAAAGTTCTGTAGGAACACTGTATATACAACTGTTCTTAATTCCACAAATAGCTCAAAATAAATATTAGAAAGTTTGGGTGGGGGTTACTAGAGAACTACAATGAGGAAGGAAGGAATGCAAAAATGTACACTAAAAATGGTTTTTGGTTTCATTTTGTGTAACCAAAAAAGCAGGAAAGTATCAAATCCTCTAAAATGGTCTTGTAGGATACTCTCTAGTCTTGGCCTTGCTCTTACCTAGTGAAATCTATGGTCTTCCCTTCCAAAAGGCCTCAATTTTTCAAGCTGCTAATTACTACCTTCAGTGTTTCATAATTCCTATTATGAAACACTGAACACTCAGTGTTTCATAATTCCTATTATGAAACACTGAACACTTACTATATGTCAAGTATTGATCCTTGGCCCCTTATCAGTATTAACTATTGTGCTTAATTCTGATATGAAATTTTACATTCTTACTTTTTGAAATTAGGTTGTGTCTGAAAATCATTAGTATGTAGAGCTTGGAGAGTAACTTCTTTTTAGTAGTACACAAAACAATGTCCTATTATACAAGTGATTATTTCTTAGAGTCAGTGAAATATGGCTATTTGTCTTACAACAACTCCATAATATAGGGACTTACATATTTCTTTGACATATAGAAATTACACTGATTTACAGGGTACCATGTGATGTTTTGATACGTCTTTATTCATCATGTAAATTCAATTCAGGGTGAGCATATTCCCTGAAATCGTTATTGTTTCTTTATAGTAAAAACATTCAAAATCCTGTATTCTAGATTTTGTATAAATAGACATTATCATTATCTATAATTGTCCTACTGCGCAATAGAACACAAGGGATTTATTTTATCAGTATTTCAAACATGATGCTATTAAGGCTCAGAGATGTTACACAGCTATTAACTTCAAGGTTGCTCAAAGTCACACTGCTAGTAAGTGACTGATTTGAACTAAGCAACCTGACTCAAGAATCCTACACTTAGGATATGATCTGTTCCTTCTGGGTTGGTACATCTTTCCTAGGTCCCAATTTATTACCAAGGACAGTCTCATCTTACTCATAGTGAGAAAATAAAAACATTTTAAAAAGGTTGCAAAACCTTCCCAACTGGTCAACTTGTACCATTAAACAAATAAAATGCCAGTATTGTTTTTTCCTTTGGCTTTCGGATATTGCCACGGGAAGGGGTGTGTGTGGGACATTCAGAGGCATGAAAAGTACACTCCTTAAAGAGCCACCTACTGGGGGCTGGGGAGATAGCTCAGTCCGTAGAGTTCTTGCCTTGTAAGCACAAGGCCCTGGGTTTGATCCCCAGCAACAACAACAACAACAACAACAAAAAGAGCCACCTACCACATGGATGGCCACACTTTGCATCCATAAAAAAACTGACAGAAGCTTTTTTTTCTTTATTTTGGAAGCCTGATCAAATACTAGGGCAGAATGATATCCTGTAATCTCTGAGAGGGGAGACAATTTTTCTGTCCTAGCAAAAAATCCTGAGTTAGTGAAGCTAGAAGGACAGAGTGCAGATGTTATTGTTATTCCAGTTACATGCCTTTAAGATATCATTCAATATCCATTATTTATTAAATATGTATATTTTGTAACCTCCTTCCCCATCTACTGATGACAGAAAGAAGAAAGTTTGACACAAGAAGCAGTGATTAAATGTCTCTTAATATACACCAAGTGAACAAAATGCCAGACAATTTCCAAGTGGGAAAGACCATGTGAGCCTCATTAACAAAAATTTGAGGGTACCAGTTGTACATTATGAGATAATTTGTGAGTTTTGGAACAGCTGAATATGAGATTTTCAAATACTATAAAATGTGTCATTGGTTTTCTTCCTTCTGCTACACAGATCATTTTGGAATAAGATTTTTACATCATTGTCCAATAACAACCAAATATATGAATAAACTCAATAATTCAATGACATTAGAATTATGACATTTTGCTCCTGAAATGAAATAGGCATAGTTATTTAAAATAAGATGACTCCCTTTTTCTTGGTGGCGGGCAGTCAATGTTGGGGACAGAAACAAGCACTCTATCAATGAACTACACTCCCAGCCCTATTGTTTTCATTTTTTAATATTGTGTGATTTGGATCATGATTTGTATGAAATTAAAATACATGTTGCTTTATCTTGATATATTTTATACTTTTTATTGTCAAAGTGACTTAACTAATCAACTTAAAAATCAGTAATAAAGACTCAGCATATGAAGCCCTCCCCCTCACATCATCATACACCATTAGTATGGTGTCTAAAATTAGCCTACAAGACAACTGAAAAGCCGTGGGTTCAATCTCCATTACAGCAAAATAAATACATAAATAGATCTATATAAAATAAAATTTAATTAGGCTACAAATTTCTTTTAAATCAAACATAATAGTTACCAAGGGAATTCATAGTTCTTGAATTGATTTAATATTAACCTTCCAGCCAGTTCCAAATGAATTTCCATTTCTATAATATGAAAACTGTCCCATGACAAAACTTTTGGAAGGGACAAATTCATTTTTTCTTGGTTAATCACTTACAAAGCACTATAGTACGTCACCTGGAAGGGACTCTAAATTACAACTTATCCCTAAAGCTGTAACCAGGTATACGAGATACAACATGTAAAAGGGTACTGAATTCACTTCAAGGTCTGTATTCATTTGATGGTATATGTTTTGCAACTTTGAGGACTGCCCTTTATTTGTTTCATTCTAGCTCATATGCATACTCTAGTACAGAAGATGTTATATATCAGAATAAAAGTATATGTGTATGTGTGTACCACACAATGTATGGGTGTGTATACACAGACACACCCATACATGTGTACAGAGAGAGAAAGAAAGAGTATCCATAAGATATGTAGCAGAAATCTTGTATTTTAAAATCTGCATGGTAGTTTGGGGCATATTAGATGCTTCTGGTGGTTTAATTAACTATCAACTATTATTATGCAAGTACTATTAGTTGAAATTTTCAGATAAGAAAATTGAGATTCAGTGAATTAAGTAATCTTCCCAAAGTTAGAACTGAGAGCCTTGAATCCTGTTATGTTCAACTCTAAACCCTATGCTTCTTATCATAATCTTTGTGAGGATTACCAAATGACATTTAAAGAATCTGTTGAATTAAGGCTTGGGCAACAATGACCCAAATTATTAAATGTTATTTAGGTTAAATGAGGGCTTCCATCAATAGTGAGAAATCTTTGTTTATATGAACCCTTGTTACTCACTGAATACCAGCTTCACCATCCTATAGAGGATTGTTAATGATGCCCAATTTTGCCAGGCATGGGTGGCATACACCAGTAATCCCAGTGACTCTGGAGGCTGAGGCAGGAGGATCACAAGTTCAAAGCCAGCCTCAGCAATTTAGTGAGACCCTAAGCAACTAAGTGAGATCCTGTTTCAAACAATAAAAAGGGTTGGGGATGCTGCTTAATGGTTAAATGTTCCTGGGTTCAATCCAAGGTTAAAAAAAAAAAAAACCAATCTTAGTATACCCCAAAGTTACTGAAGCAGAAAATGAAATTTCTCAACAACACAAGGTAAGTTGAATTCAAGTTAAAGTCTAAGATATACTTACATATGCAACTACTATTCTCCAGATGTGGTAAAAGATAGAGAATTAAGAAACAATCTAAAAGTTTCATAAGGAAATTAAAAGTATGGAAATACTGTAATTGATTTCTTTATTGCTTGAGAAGAGAGTTTATAAAAATCTGTTAACTTCTGGTAATGCTGATCGGATCAAAGTCTAAGTTTAAAAAAAAAAATTCCAGAATCAAACTCAAGTTATTTCTTTTTAAATTCTCACCTTTAAAAAAAAAATTGCCGTACTTCTAAGCTAATACCTGGATAGCTGATTTTTTATTACATTAGGTAGGTCTTATGAATGAGTGATAAATTCAACAAAATAAAATTCTGCACTTCTAGTAAAATTTTCAAGCATTCTGAAAGCAATATGATCATCATAAAATCTGAAATAAGCACTTGGACATAGATGCCACTTCACTCAGAACTATATAAACATGGAGTAAGGTGAGTTTGGTCCAACACAAACTAAATAACAGCAGAGAAAAATAAATGTTTTAAAGACCTTGAGTTGAGCTCAAACTATTCCTATTCTGTGTTTACAAGTATGGTTATTTGATTTAAAATGATACTTTACCTTGGTTTTATTTTTCCCTGAAATGGCCAATGGTGATAATTTTCTCCACAAATTTATTTGATTTGGTTAATAGTTTTTGTAAGTGAGTAGGCAAGATCTCAAAATTTATTTCCTTCAAAGAATAGTACAGAAAACATTAGTATCCATCCTATTCATAGGAACAGTTTATAGAGCACAACTGAGCTTATAGAATGATGTGGAGACAAAATGAAATGAAATAATATAACACATTTGAATTTTTTTAATATGACCTGACAGAATCCAAATGAAATTTCATTTTATAACTTGCTACACAATTAAAGTATACTGGCAAGCTCTAGTGTCTTCAAGCAATATAAAATACACTTTAGAAAATAATCTATCAAGATGTTCTTCGGAGTTAAATCATTTTTCAAAATGTATCATGAAAGATGGGGCTATGCAACTTTTTTGCTTATTCTTCCTGAAATTATACACAAAAGCAAATAATTTGTGCATTTTTTTCTCAGACATGTGATCTTTCCATGAATGATTTAATTAATGAAAAAATGTTTATCATAAAAAGAAACTAGCTTGACTTTTATCATAATATTTTTCTGGGTATAGTATAAATCTACATCTTTCTGTTTTACATTAATGCATTTCAATAGTTTTAACTTATTAGACATTGTACTGATACTTATAAGAAAAAACTGGAGTGAATTTGAAAGCAAATGGAAATATTCACCACATATTTTAAAACAATTAAATTAATAAAACAGCATGCATTGCAATTATTTATTTTCTTTGATGGTGATCATTCACTCAAACTATCATTTTTCCACTAACCATAAGATAAAAGGAAAATTTAGAATGTGAAACAGACCTAATCTGGAATGTTTTATATTAGAACATTCCTTACTTTTGAAATTACCAATGTTTTGTGATGAGATCCAAGTTTGGGCATATGTGTAGAGAGCTGACTGGTCAAAACAATCTTAACAGAATTGTGCACAATTGCTATTATGTCAGTTTATGTGAGTATAGAAGCTACACTACATGGTAGAGGTAATATTTATAACTTTGTAGCTTTTAAAAGTAGTTTTGAGTGATTCCAAATTTTTCAGGAAAATTTACAAAACCTACCATATTTTTAAATACATGGAGAACACAATAAAGGTTATGAATGAAAATGTGGCCTGTATTTACAATGGGTAGATCAAAACCCAAAACAATATGTGCTTTTCTTCTGTTAAGAAAAAAGAAAAAAATTATGAGTCTAGATTCTGCAACTAGCTATACTGTAAAACTGAAAATGTGGACATTCTGACTTCAAGGTTTATGCAGGATGTTTTTCTATAGTAACACATTATTTTATTATTCTAGGAATTGATATTAAAGTATTCAAATAAGCATTCAATTTACTAATTAAGTAAAGTACCTAGACACCATTTTTGTCACTCTGTGTCTTTTCCAAGGTGTTCAATTTTGAATCCTGCTTTTTCAAGGTAGAATATTCTGGAAATTATTTTCATGGATACAGTACCCTGAGTAGATACTAGGATGCAACCCTGAACAGCATGAGGCAATGAACATTTAGTACAGTCTTCTGGCCAGCATAGAGCATATCTGGGTCTCATGGGGTTGCTATGGTGAACATTCTGCCACTCAGTCATGAGCATTATTAGGGTCAACAAGCTACCAGTGGCAACAGAGATATTTTTCAACTGTGAAATGATATTTTTTTTTTCTTTGCTGGTTGTGTTGGATTCCCAATGTTGTTCCTGGCTCTTGGCCACTAAATTCTCCTGCTCTCCCAGAGATACTTTTGAGATACACAATATCTTTCATGTATCCCTTACTACTCACACTAGAGATGGCAGATTCTGTTATTTACAATTAAGAACACTAAAGAACATAGCAAAATACAATTCTATCGATGTCTAGCAGTAGTTATTTTAAAAAAAAATTGAGTCATGGCAATGGGTCTCTCGGAAACTAAATAAAATTAGGGAAATTATCCCAGTCTTTCTTTAACATTGTATAACACATAAAGCCTTAAACAACTTTCTTAACTGGGGGTGATAAGGCAATTATTCCACATTGAAAATCAAATTTTATCAATTTTAGTTCAACATGCTTTTCTTTCTACCTCAACCCAATTATGATAACTTGGGGGTAATATTTGACTCATATCACATCTAGCTAAACTTCTATATTCAGAAGAAACCCTGGAAGTAAGACAACAAGATGTTGATAAGTTAACCAAAATCTGATTTGTAACATTCAAGACAAGAAAAGAATTACAAAAAATCATTCTGTATCAAAATTCCAACCATGATAGCAATACACAAAATTTGTTTCTTCTAAATAAAAACATCTGTGTACTATATGGTAACAGTTATCTGAATTTTCTTATATGTTTAGAGTTTAGTAGCAAATACTTGCTTAGTCAATATTTGTACATTGTATATATATGACATTTAGCTTTGGGTAAATATTTTTAACTTTTTGAGATGATATACAAAATGAAATGCTCTGTTCATATAATCCTTGAAATATATTCAACTCTTTTATCCCATATATTTCCTGAAGAACAATAAATGTATCAAACATTATATTTTATATTTTTCTATAAGATCTATTTTAATATTGTTTAAGGGATAAATTATTGTTGTTAATTATTTAATTCAAACTAGTCCATTCAATGTAGCCAAATTTATGTATAAACTTTAATTCTAAAAAAGTATTTTGTTTAAAATTATTTGTGATAAGAAGGGTATCAACTGTGAAGAGAAAGGAAACCAAGGTGAGGGAGGAGGTGAAGGAAAGGGGAGACAGAGGGGAATGAAATTGACCAAATTATATTGTTATAATGTGTTTATGTACAAATATGTGATAAATCCTACTGTTATATATAATTAAAATGCACCAACAAAAATAAAAAATTGATTTTAAAAATAAGAAGAAAATAAATAATCCAGAGAAAAGCAACCTGTAAAATTAATTTCTGGAAAAAATACTTCATAGTAAATTAAGATATTGGCAAAGGACAAAAATAAAATTATTAGTAGTGATTTTTTTTGATATTTAAAATATGTATGATTCATCCTGAATATGGTTTTAAGGACAGTTCTACATACATGGAACACATTTACCAAATGATAAATACTATATGCATATTTATGTTGGTTAAGAATGGATTCATGGGAGTTTAATTTTTTGATAGATAACAATTATTAATGCCCCTCCAATAATTTGCATGACCAACTATGACATGTTACATTGAAATTTGCTCTTGAATGAACCTATTCAAAATACTCATTTTGTGACAATTCAGCATAAATAACTCTACTTAGTACACTGTAAGACAGATGTTCGTATGTAGAAGAAAAAATATTTCCTAAATATATGCTAAGTTGAATTTTAATATTTCATTTCCAAATCTTAATTTTTCATTTTCTCCAATGGAGAAATTATTACCATCTTTTTATTGTAAAGACATTTTGATTGTGGATATAGTTCTATTCTTCATTTATATTTATTCACCTATTTTATTCTCACATTTTATTGTTAATAAGAAAAATGGTCACTTTTTCATAGACAAAAATTTGGAAAATTAGGAATATTAATTCATGAATGCAGTTAGTTTTTTTAAAAATATTCTCACAGAAATAAATGTTAGAGGCATGCTTATTTTGGGCATAAGTATTAAAGGAAGAGAAAATTATCCTATAAAGTGAAATTAGTCCACAAAATGAAAAGAACTGTCAATAATTCCTAGTGTATCATAAACCTATAGATAATAATATAAAATTCTATTATCATATATAATTTGATCTAAGGTCATTAGAGGATTAAATAATTGGTAACAATATTATATTTGACACATACTGGACACTAAGCACAACACTAAACAACTAATACATGCAACTCAGGTGAAATAATAACCTTGGATTTGGAATATTACAGAATGCTTAGGATCATATTTACTGTTCAGTATACTTTTACATTCTTGTCATTAATAAAAATATGAATGTATGAAAAGTTGTATGAAAGTGACTATACAAAGCATGAGTAACCACCCTTTACTATTGCTTTAACCTAAATCCAAATTATGTAGTCATTGTACCCATATATCATTATTGGTTTTATATCACAAAAATATGACATTTTGCTGATAGAAATCATATCTGTAAACACATTGAAAACAAAAATTCATCTTTAGGAATATGTCTAGATGTTTAAAAAACATAAAATCAAAATGGTGCTGCCTTCTGTGGGGAAGGGTGGGGAATGTTTGCAGAAGGGCAATGTGACTGAATGTAGTTTATTTTAAAGTTCCATACATGTTTGCAGGGGTGAGTGAGCATATGCAGATGCTTGTCATGTTATTAAAAATGAGTAACTACATGAATGACAGGCAGAACAATAGTGCAATGTGTCATCAACATATTAAAATATATATTTTGCTCCAAATACCATCTTTGTTAAATAGTGAAGTAAATAGTAAATTACATACAACTCACTCAGATAGAAATGCAATTATGAAACTGTGTTCTTAATCTAACTTTTTACGTACACAGGATGGAGTTATAGAGAAAAAATAAATTTGACTTTGAAATTGTACAGAAAACATATCATGCTATGATATATACAGAATAGTACCAAATAAATGATGCATAGATGATCATAACAATGAGAGACATGTATTATTTGTAGGATTAAACCATTCCAAAGGTATAGTTCTAGGTTAACTAATTAGCAATGGTATAGATCAAGTTTCACATAAGTGCTTTAGAATTAGTGTTTAATTTTTCTTTCTAGAAGTCAACTGAATTTGCTCTTCAGAATTATATAATAGTATTTTTGGCTGTATGTGCTCTTGAATTAATTTGCCCAGATAGGAAAAAATAGGCAATTAATATAATAATTGATATAAGATTAAGAAAATTCACAAAAACTAAAAAATCTGATCTAATTTAGGGCATAGTATAACAAAAACTACTTATTTTTATGTATTCATAAGATTATTTACATTTCAAATGAAAAATAATTTTTAGATCTGCCCATCCAGTTTTCTAACATTCTTTACCAGTTCTATTTAGATGTCAAAGAATACTATACTCAGGGAATGTATATACCTCCAAGAACCAATAATTATTGACCCATGTTGATGCTAGTGATTGGTCAGAAAAGAATCAGACTGAAATGTCTAAGGCAAATGACTGGTAAGTTAACTCAGGACTCCTTGATACATAGACTAAAGTTACCTCTTTTCCAAAACTACATTCACTTTTTATTCATGTATATGACACTATAACACAATAGATGTATGGTCACTCCAGTTTTTATATAATTGTATATTACTAGATACTTAAAATATTATCAAAGGATTCTTCCCCCAGATATTCATAGAAAAACCATGGTTGGTAGTACAAGCAGTGTGGACCATGTTTTGAAAAAAAAAAGTCTTAAATGAATTCAAGAGAAAAATAAATAAAATGAATATAATATAATATTTTAACTTCTGAAGAAAAAATATTAATGGGTGAAACATGAGCTTTCTAATCAGAGATGCTGTTAGAGCTAAAATAGTTTGAATTTACAAATGACTCAAATAAATACAACTGCAATAATAATAACAAAAATAAATAGAATAATAATAACAAAAATAAATAGAATACAATGTCAGTGCTTAAACTACTCAAGCAATTGGAAAGCATGTTTGTTCATAATTTCTGAGGTAGACTATAAAACATTTCAACCTTTTTTTTTTTGTGATGCTGGGGATTGAACCTAGGGCCTTGTGCTTGCAAGACAAGCACTGTACCAACTAAGCTATCTCCCCAACCCTCAACATTATTTCTATCAATGAAAACAAATATCTTGATGCTGATCACAGACAGAGCATTTTCTAGTATATAAAAGGCCTGGTATGGAGAAATAATTTATGAGAGGAAATGAATGAAAGAGAAAAATACAGGCAGCCATTTTGAGATTATTTATAGTAAAACAAAACAAATAAGCAAGACCAAGAAATATCAAGGTGGCTACCAAAGATAAGTATTGACAGTTCTTTTCTCGAATATTTCTTTTATACTTTTTATTAATTGTGCCCTTCTCACTTGTCTTTTTAACTTCAGTTGCCTTCCCTTGGTCCCACATTTGTCTACACTACTCCCATTATTGACAGTCACCAATTGGTTTTGCCTTTATGCTCCAGAACTCTCTACTGCTATTTCTTGTAAAGGAAAAATTGACTAAACATTTATGGAAGGACCATTTCAACAGTAATGTTCTATACACATAGTTTTGAAACTAACAAAAGAGGTGAAGGATTTCTACAGTGAAAACTACAGAACTCTAAAGAAAGAAATTGAGAAAGACCTTAGAAGATGGAAAGATCTCCTATGCTCTTGGAGAAGAAGAATCAATATTGTCAAAATGACCATACTACCAAAACTGCTAAAAAGATTCAATGCAATTCCCATTCAAAATTCCAATGAGGTTCTTCATAGAAATAGAAAACCTGTCATAAAATTCATTTTGAAAAATAAGAGGCCCAGAATAGCCAATGCAATCCTCAGCAAGACAAGTGAAGTAGGAGGCATCGCAATAGCAGACCTTAAATTATACTACAAGGCTACAGTAACTAAAACAGCATGGTATTAGCACCAATATAGGCAAGAAGACCAATGGAACAGAAGAGAAGACACAGAGATGAACCCACATAAATAGCTACCTCATACTAGACAAAGGCACCAAAAGCACACACTGAAGAAATGATAGCCTCTTCAACAAAGGATACTGGGAAAACTTGAAATCCATATGTAATAGAATGAAATTTAACCCCATCTCTCACCCTGCACAAAAATCAACTCTACGTGAATCAAAGACCTAGGAATTAGATCAGAAACACTACACATACTAGGAGAAAGTGTAGGCCCAATATTTCAGCATATTGACTCAGGAACTGACTTCGTTAACAAGACCCCTAAATCACAAGAAATAAAATTCAAAAATCAATAAAGGGAATGGTATCAAACTAAAAAGCTTCTTCGCAGCAAAGGAAACAATCAAGAACATAAACAGAGCCTACAGAATGGGAGAAACTCTTTGCCACCTGTACCTCAGATAGAGCACTAATCTCCAGGATATACAAAGAACCAAAAAACTAAACACCAAAAAACAAATAACCCAATCAATAAGTGGACAAAGGACCTGAACATATCCTTCTCAAAAGAAGAAATAAATGGTCAATAAACATGAAAAAAGGTTCAACATCTCAACAATTAAAGAAATGCAAATTAAAACTACACTATGATTTCTTCTCACTCCAGTTAGAATGGCAACTATCAGGAATACAACTAACAAATTTTGGTGAGGATGTGGGGAAAAGGGAATGCTTATACATTGCTGGTAGGAGTACAAATTAGTACAACCCCTCTGGAAAGCAGTATGGATATTCCTCAAAAAACTAGGAATGGAACCACCATTTGATCCTGTTATCCCATTCCTTGGCATATATCCAAAGGACTTAAAAATCAGCATACTACAGTGACACAGCCATATCAATGTTTATAGCAACTCAATTAAAAATAACTAAGCTATGGAACCAAACTAGGTGCCCTTCAACAGATGAATGGATAAAGAAATTGTGATTACACACACACACACACACACACACACACACACACACACATAATGGAGTACTACTCAGTCATAAAGAAGAATGGCTTTATGACTCTCCAAAAAATGGATGGAACTGGATATGATGAGGCTAAGTGAAATAAGCCAATACCAAAAAATCCAAAGCTCAAATGTTTTCTCTTTTATGTGGAAGCTAACCTACAATAAAGGAAGGAGGGGAATAGAAGTTCAGTAGATTAGACAAAGGCAGATAAAAGGAAGGGAGGGAGACTAGGAATAGAAAAGACAGTAAATCTAACATAATTTTCCTGTGTACATATATGAAAATACCTAAGTGAATCCCATCATGATGCCCACACACAAGAATGGGGTCATAATTAGAATAAGATAAATTCCATGCTTGTATAATTTTATAAAATGGATTCTATTGTCATGTATAACTAAGAAGAACCAATTAAAAATATAGGAACATTCACCTTAGCTATAGGAATAACAGATCCTTCTTGAGAATTATAGGAATTTAAGGCTCAGTGAGAGGCAGAAGTTGATTCAGGATGGGCTATAGGAGAGATATTTGGTTACATATCAGGATGTACTTAGATATTCACAAGTTTACTGTGACAATTTAGTTACTGAACCAAAAAAAAAGGAATTATACAATGTCATCATGGAATTACATATGTCATCATGCACACACTCAAACACACACTTAAAAGTCTCACACAGTAAAGCACTTCTTTTGCCCAATGTTATTCAGGTATTTCCCCATAAGGAAAGCAACCCATGCAACCCATGATTGGTCATACAAATTCATATATAAAATGTGAAAGAAACTCCTTGCATGTTTGTGTTTAGACAGGAACAATGCTAAATTTCTTCATGATTCATTATAGCCAATAATAGATGTTATGATTTAGTTGGATAATTCTGGATTATGAGTCAGTTTGAAATGAGGACAAGATAAAAATAAAATCAAATTAAAACTAAAAATATTGAACATCAAGAGAGAATCCATCCCTTATGGAAAAGTCATACACATTTTAGTATGCACATGTCAAGTACATACTTCATATGATAACCAATTGGAGGCTTGATATGGCCCAAGACTAAGGAATTGACATGACCATTTTCCATTATGTGAAATATTTAGGCACATCAGGTCTTGATAACAATTACTTAATAATGAAAACATGAACCACTTCTGATAATTTAAAAAACTTGATAATCACTGAAACACAAACTACATAGAAAGTGAATTAGAGACAGCCAGCTTCTCCAGGTTCTCGGAACGGAACTGGCCCACTAGTGAGAGGCTTTCTGACCAGAACAAGCTCCGAGTCCCGGAGCCACTGCAGCGCAGCGTACTCCGGCAACGAACCAGCGGAGAGCCGCGATCAGCAAGCAGCCTCTGGGATTAGGGCAGGGCAGCCAGACACCTCTTCAGGCGGCTCTGCCCACTCCGGCTGCAGGCTCTCTTCACGGGGCGATCCAAGATGGCGGCCTAGAGGGAGACTGCACCCCAAGTCGCTCCAGAACCCAGGAGTTAAGAAGGGGAGGCATTGAGAGACTCGGACTGAAATAGAGCCACAGGTGAGTCTGCCCACTGGGTAAAGCTCGGCCCGGGTGGCAGGCCCAGATAGAGGTGGCTTATTGGAGCCGGGCAGGGCAGCTAGAGTCTTCCCAAGGTAGCCTTCCACACTCCGGCAGTGGGCTCCTCCCACACGGCTAGCTGCACGGCGCAGGCCCACAGTGAGAGCATTTCCGCACAGAGCCAGTTCCAAACCGTGGAACCAGTAGGGGGCTAGGGGCAGTTTTCTTTGGAGGAGCTGCTTTATCAGATTCCTCCAAGACATCAGGCTACTGAAGGCTGGGAGGTGATACACTGGAAATCTACCGGGACACTATAAGCCAGTAGCGGAAAACTGCAATATCTCAGGGTCCCACTGACAACTGACCAATATGAGAAAACAAGGGAAGAAAATGTCCCAAACAAACCTAGATACTACATCAATAAAACCCAATGACAGCACAGCAGAAGAAATGTCAGAAAGGGAGTTCAGAATGTACATAATTAAAACGATCAGGGAAGCTAATGAGGAGATGAAAGAGCAAATGCAGGCATTGAAGGAGGAGATGAAAGAGCAAATGCAGGCATTAAATGATCGCACCAATCAACAGTTAAAAGACCAAATACGGGAAGCAAGAGATCATTTCAATAAAGAGTTAGAGACACTGAAAAAAAAAAAAAAAACAGAAATCCTTGAAATGAAGGAAACAATAAACCAAGTTAAAAAACTCCATAGAAAGCATAACCAATAGGATAGAACACCTGGAAGACAGAACCTCAGACATTGAAGACAAATTATTTAATCTTGAAAACAAAGTTGGCCAAACAGAAAAGATGGTAAGAAATCATGAACAGAATCTACAAGAATTATGGGATATCATGAAAAGGCCAAATTTAAGAATTATTGGGATTGAGGAAGGCTTAGAGAAACAAACCAAAGGAATGAATAATCTATTCAATGAAATCATATCAGAAAATTTCCCAAATCTGAAGAATGAAATGGAAAACCAAGTACAAGAGGCTTATAGAACTCCAAACATACAAAATTACAACAGACCCACACCAAGGCACATTATTATGAAAATACCTAACATACAAAATAAAGACAGAATTTTAAAGGCCGCGAGAGAAAAGAATCAAATTACATTCAGAGGGAAACCAATAAGAATATCAGCAGATTTTTCAATCCAGACCCTAAAAGCTAGAAGGGCCTGTAACAACATATACCAAGCCCTGAAAGAAAACGGATGCCAACCAAGAATCTTATACCCAGCAAAACTTACCTTCAAATTTGACGATGAAATAAGATCCTTCCATGATAAACAAAAGCTAAAGGAATTTACAAAAAGAAAGCCAGCATTACAGAACATTCTCAGCAAAATATTCCATGAGAAAGAGATGAAAAACAACGATGCAAATCAGCAACAGGAGGCGCTAGCCTAAAGGAATAGCCAAATAAAGGAGAAACCAAATCATGTCAAAAACAAATATGAGTCAAATGACTGGGAATACAAATCATATCACAATAATAACCCTGAATGTTAATGGCCTGAATTCATCAATCAAAAGACACAGACTGGCAGATTGGATTAAAAATAAAAATCCAACAATATGCTGCCTGCAAGAGACTCACCTCATAGAAAGAGACACCCATAGACTAAAGGTGAAAGGATGGGGAAAAACATACCATGCACACGGACACAGCAAAAAAGCTGGAGTGTCCATCCTCATCTCAGATAATGTGGACTTCAAACCAAAACTAATCAGAAGGGATAAAGAAGGACATTACATGCTGCTTAAGGGAAGCATAAATCAGCAAGACATAACAATCATAAATATCTATGCCCCGAACATTGGCTCATCCACGTACGTCAAACAAATCCTTCTCAATTACAGAATTCAAATAGACCACAACACAATAATACTAGGCAATTTTAACACACCTCTCTCACCACTGGATAGATCGTCCAAACAAAAATTGAATAAAGAAACTATAGATCTCAACAACACAATCAGCAATTTAGACTTAACGGACATATATAGAATATACCATCCAACAAAGAACGAATACACTTTCTTCTCAGCAGCACATGGATCCTTCTCTAAAATAGACCATATTTTATGCCACAAAGCTACTGTTGGCAAATACAAGAAGATAGAGATACTACCTTGTACTCTATCAGATCATAATGGATTGAAATTAGAAATAAATGACAGAATAAAAAACAGAAACTTCTCCAGTACCTGGAGACTAAATAATACACTATTATATGATGAATGGATAACAGAAGACATCAGGAGGGAAATAAAAAAATTCTTAGAAGTAAACGAGAACAAGGACACATCATATCAAAATCTCTGGGACACTATGAAAGCAGTACTTAGAGGAAGATTTATTTCATGGGGTGCATTCAAAAAAAGAAGTAGAAATCAACAAATAAACGACTTAACACTACAGCTCAAAGCACTAGAAAAAGAAGAGCAGACGAATACCAAAAGTAGTAGAAGACAGGAAATAGTTAAAATCAGAGCCGAAATCAACGAAATCAAAACAAAAGAAACAATTGGAAAAATTAACAAAATAAATAGTTGGTTCTTTGAAAAAATAAATAAAATTGATAAACCCTTAACCACACTAACAAAGAGAAAGAGGGAGAAAACTCAAATTACTAAAATTCGGAATGAACAAGGAAACATCACAACAGACACGAGTGAAATACAAAACACAATTAGAAGCTATTTCGAAAATCTATACTCCAACAAAACAGAAAAACTCGAAGACATCAACAAATTTCTAGAGATATATGAACTACCTAAGCTGAACGAGGAGGACATACACAACTTAAATAAACCAATTTCAAGCAATGATATAGAAGAGGTCATCAAAAGCCTACCAACAAAGAAAAGTCCAGGACCAGATGGTTTCTCAGCCGAGTTCTACAAAACCTTTAAAGAAGAGCTCATTCCAATACTTCTCAAACTATTCCATGAAATAGAAGAGGAGGGAACCCTCCCAAACTCGTTCTATGAAGCCAATATCACCCTGATACCTAAACCAGACAGAGACACAACGAGGAAAGAAAATTTCAGACCAATATCCTTAATGAACATCGACGCAAAAATTCTCAACAAAATTTTAGCAAATCGCATACAAATATATATTAAAAAAATAGGGCACCACGATCAAGTGGTTTTTATCCCAGAGATGCAAGGTTGGTTCAACATTTGGAAATCAATAAATGTCATTCACCATATCAACAGACTTAAAGTTAAGAATCACATGATTATTTCAATAGATGCAGAAAAAGCATTTGATAAAATACAGCATCCCTTCATGCTCAAAACTCTAGAAAAAATTGGGGTAGTGGGAACATTCCTAAACATTATAAAGGCAATCTACGCTAAGTCCATGGCTAATATCATTCTAAATGGTGAAAAACTGAAAGCGTTCCCCCTAAAAACTGGAACAAGGCAGGGATGCCCTCTTTCACCGCTTCTATTCAACATCGTCCTTGAGACTCTAGCCAGAGCAATTAGACAAACCAAAGAAATTAAAGGGATACGAATAGGAAAAGAAGAACTCAAACTATCCCTGTTCGCTGATGACATGATTATATATTTAGAGGAACCTAGAAATTCCACCAGAAAACTTTTAGAACTCATAAGTGAATTCAGTAAAGTAGCAGGTTACAAGATCAATGCTCATAAATCCAATGCATTTTTATACATAAATGATGAATCTTCAGAAAGAGAAATTAGGAAAACTACCCCATTCACAATAGCATCGAAAAAAATAAAATACTTGGGAATCAATCTCACAAAAGAGGTGAAAGACCTCTACAATGAAAACTACAGAACACTAAAGAAAGAAATTAAAGAAAACCTTAGAAGATGGAAAGATCTCCCATGTTCCTGGATAGGCAGAATTAATATTGTCAAAATGGCTATACTACCTAAAGTGCTATACAGATTCAATGCAATTCCAATTAAAATCCCAATGATGTACCTTGCAGAAATAGAGCAAGCAATTATGAAATTCATCTGGAAGAATAAAAAACCTAGAATAGCTAAAGCAATCCTCAGTAGCAAGAGCGAAGCAGGGGGTATTGCACTACCAGATCTTCAACACTACTACAAAGCAATAGTAACAAAAACGGCATGGTATTGGTACCAAAATAGACAGGTAGATCAATGGTACAGAATAGAGGACATGGACACAAACCCAAATAAATACAATTTTCTCATACTAGACAAAGGGGCCAAAAATATGCAATGGAGAAAAGATAGCCTCTTCAACAAATGGTGCTGGGAAAACTGGAAAACCATATGCAATAGAATGAAATTAAACCCCTATCTCTCACCCTACACAAAACTCAACTCAAAATGGATCAAGGACCTCGGAATCACACCAGAGTCCCTGCATCTTATAGAAGAAAAAGTAGGTCCAAATCTTCAACTTGTTGGCTCAGGATCAGATTTCCTTAACAGCACTCCCATAGCACAAGAAATAAAAGCAAGAATAAACAACTGGGATAGATTCAAACTTAAAAGCTTTCTCTCAGCAAAGGAAACTATCAGAAATGTGAAGAAAGAGCCTACAGAGTGGGAGAATATCTTTGCCAACCATACCTCAGATAGAGCGCTAATTTCCAGAATCTATAAAGAACTCAAAAAACTCTACACAAAGAATACAAATAATCCAATCAACAAATGGGCTAAGGAAATGAATAGACACTTCACAGAAGAAGATGTACAAGTAATCAACAGATATATGAAAAAATGTTCAACATCCCTAGTAATAAGGGAAATGCAAATCAAAACTACCCTAAGATTTCATCTCACCCCAATTAGAATGGCGATTATCAAGAATACAAGCAACAATAGGTGTTGGCGAGGATGTGGTGAAAAAGGAACACTCATACATTGCTGGTGGGGTTGCAAATTAGTGCAGCCACTCTGGAAAGCAGTGTGGAGATTCCTCAGAAAGCTTGGAATGGAAACACCATTTGACCCAGCTATCCCACTCCTTGGCCTATACCCAAAGGACTTAAAATCAGCATACTACAGAGATACAGCCACATCAATGTTCATTGCTGCTCAATTCACCATAGCCAGATTGTGGAACCAACCTAGATGCCCTTCAGTTGATGAATGGATAAAGAAACTGTGGCATATTTATACAATGGAATATTACTCCACAATGAAGAATGATAAAATTATGGCATTTGTAGGCAAATGGTCGAAATTGGAGAATATCATGCTAAGTGAGATAAGCCAATCTCAAAAAACTAAAGGACGAATGATCTCGCTGATAAGCAGATGAGGACATATAATGGGGGGTGGGAGGGGCTAGCATTAGGTTTAGGGTTAGGTTTAGAGTTAGGCTAAGGAGAGCGGCAAGAATGAAGGAAAGAAGGACTGTGTAGAGGGAAAAGAGGGGTGAGAGGGGTGGGGGGAGGGGAAAAATAAAATAAACATCATTACCCTATGTAAATGTAAAAAAATAAAAAATAAAAAAATAAAAAAAAATAAAAAATAAATAAATAAAACATATCTGCCACCTTAAAAAAAAAAAGTGAATTAGAAAATTTCATTGTGTAGTTAAAACTTCACTCATTTCATTAATACTCAAAATTAATGTATTCATCATTTCAGAGTCAAACAAAGAAAACTGCAATGAGTGGCTTTCAAACTACTGAGAACTATAGATGATTTGAATGTTTAACTGAAAAACGTATGTTCAGTTTTACTTTACATTCATAAATCAGCAAGCATACTTGGCATTATTGCTGGAGGCATTTTAAGTCAAACCCCCCATTTAAGTGCCAAAATTCCAAAGGATTGTTGATATTTCACAACAGATGTCAACAGTCACAAAGTAAAAATATCAGTTTCTCCAAAAGTCCTCTATTGAGGGACACCAATAAATTCATCAAGTTCTAAAAACATTTTTTCAAACCCTTTCAAATTCTCATTCTTTTTTCTTTTTATCACTCTAATAGTAATTTATTCACAGAGACTACTGGAAAATTCCATCATCAATTTAAAAATGGCTTCTGATTAGTAGTTTAACATAGTTTTCAAACCAAATTATTAATGTACTTAATAATATTTTTCCTTTACTGAGAAACTGGCCAATAATAAAACAGTTTATAGTCCTTTCTATATAAGTACACATTATTCTGTAAACATAAAATTTCAACATTAAAAATAAAATTTTCAATTTTATTTTGACTCTGAGCATATGTCCCCTATTCTTGATGAATATATAAATATAATTTCAGTGATACTGATATTGCAAATTATGTATGCATTTAATTTATTGCCTATCAGAGGGTTCTGTTTAAATCTTATGCTATTTTTGCAGTGCATGTTTTTATTTGGCTTAGAAGGTTTCAAATGAATTTTAAATATTTCTTCTTAAAATTATAATAAAATCAGGGCTGGGGTTGTGGCTGAGTGGTGGAGTGCTTGCCTGACATGTGTGAGGTACTGGGTTCGATTCTCAGCACCACATATAAATAAATGAATAAAATAAAAGGTCTACCAACAATTTTAACAAAAATTATAATAAAATCATAAAGTTGACAAACATACTATATTTTAAAGTAAAAATATATTAACACATTCTAAAAAATTTACATACTAAGTTTTGGTAAGAATAGAGAGACAGTTACCAAATTTTTCTATGTGTCTTTGGAAAGTGCAATTTTAATCATTCTCTTAGAGCTTCACCCCCAATATTGTGATATAGATTTGATACAACAGCTCTTATATTTGTGGTGAGAGATTACAAATCATTTGAAATCACTGTTAATATTTAACAATTTTAATTTCCATTATTTGATGTGATCCTGCATATAATGTATACGTAAGAGAAAGAAACAGTTGTCAGCATGCTAAAATGCAAATATTATATAGATGTGTTGCTTTGGATAGATTAAATAGTACAGAGTATTGGAATTTGGTTGAAAAAAATCTAAAATTTTGACAAAGTTATGGAACAAATTTGGTTTTGGAAAAAGATGTTATTTCATGAAAATTTTTGTATCTTTTCTTCCATCTTGTTACTAAATTAGAAAATCAATTGATATATTTGTCATTTTCACATGACATGAGCTCCATTAATAGATACTCTTCCAATAACTTTCTTACTTAAGAAGTAGAATTATTTAAAATCGGATCATTATAAATTTGTTTGAATAGTATAATTTTATTATTTTTACATATTGTCCTATATAGGTATGCATTATTTCATAGTATAGAAGGATTTCATTAATTGTGAACATCTGTTACACATTCATGAATAATCAGGGAGATTGTATGGTGATATCTTTGGCACTATATTTCAAGTCACTTCTTGGCGTTACATATTTGATGATGAGTAGACATTTATTGTCAATAAAACATTATAGTGGACAAATGCCTCTACTGAAGTCACTCAAATCACCACATATTTAACAAACCTAAGTACATATCCTATATAAATACCACTACTAAACAGAACAAAACCAATAGAGAATTATTATATCAACTGAGTTAAATGAACCTATTAAATATCTAAACAAATGGGGAAATTTTATTTTGTCCCAGAATAACTATGACAAAAGGAGTTTATGATTCATATTTTATAGGAAGGTAATCCATAAACAGTTGTTGCTATATCACATTAATATGTTATATAATCACTTACTTAAAAGTTTAACTGCATAACAAACATCACTTGACTATCTTAACATAAAAAAGGGATAGAAAATTTAAGAAAGTAGAATATATGTATGGTATTGATGCTCTAATAACCTCAAAGCCTTAGGCAATTTCACTTAATCTCTCTTGCACCCCAGTTTTCTCATTCTTAACCAGCCTGCATGATATCTCAAAATATTTGAACTCAAACATTCTTTTTTTCTGCAGCCTACCCTAAATAATTCTTCATTTAATTGAAATATGTAATTTGTTTATTTTCTTGATGTTATGCAATGCTACAATGGAAAAAAACTGTTTTAGAAATTATCATATTTCCTATTAGTGATTTTTATTATAAGAGATATTCAAAATTGGTTTGCTTTATTCTACTAACTAGACCATAGATACCTTCCTCCCCAGAAGGTCACGATGTAAAGTTTCTAGTGGCAGCAATTTCTGGAAAATATGAATGATATTCGAAACCTCTAATAATCTCAATCCTATTCACCACCCTCCAACAGTCTTTCACTGATTTATTTTCTCCAATCCTATATTCTTCATTCTTTAAGAGCTTACATGAAATTTAATATTAATTAATGTCTGCCAATTCAAAATGGATGTTAGCTAAAGAATAATTTCCTAATAATTACATGTACTCTGAAAGATAAACTTCACAACTTAAGAAGTGGTGTAATTTTTCTTTATATCAGTAACAGTTTGATCATGTATTGAGTGAGAGTTTAGGTTTGTAGACACTTGGCTATATGTTATTATAATTATATTAGCAATTAAAGAATTTTCATTTTGTACATTTATATATTAAACTAAAAATAATACTATGTCTCCCGATTTTTCTAATATTTTTCTTACATATACACAAGTTAGTGTGCTGTATCATACAGATAGAGCCACAAATTCATTGCCAGAAAATGTTGAACTAGTTTAAAACATGACCAACTATATTAGGGTCAATTGAAGGATAAAACATTGAGTAGTCATGATATAATAAAATATAGTTAGAAGTACCTAATGTTTAATAATTAGTTAAAAACTAGTAACTCTACTCAAACCTCAAGCATGGTTACATTTCTCTAATTATTTTTTCGCTAAAACTATGGCTTCTAACTTATTTGATTACTAAAAATTCTTCAAAATCTTTTCATTCTGTCCTAGGATGAAAGGAGATTTAACATTTATATTTTAAATTAACCATAATTTCCATATTAATCCTGATTTAAATAGAAACTGATTTTCAACTAAGAACATGTATCTGTCATGTCTCAAAAGAAAAAATCATATTTTACTTTTATATTTCATATATAAATGTATTAAATTCTCTGAGTTTTGTTTCATTTAAGCTAACACATGATCTGAGAAATATGTTTGAGAAAGCAAATTACCATTAACTCTACTTTACTCAAAACTTTTTATTCCCAATTCCCCTAGTCATTAAATGGCAAATTCAGCCTTCATTTTGTTAAGTAAAGGATACAGTATTATGAATTTGTGACTATGCAGATTTTTCTTATTACTTCTTGCAAACTAGTTTCTTCCTTACCACTAATAAGATGCTACAATCTTTAGTGATCACTTTATAATATGTGCAAAATTCAGAGATTTTAAAATATAACTTACCTGCAGCGTTCCTATCTTTTAAAAAGGCATACTTGTTCCACTGGTGTGATCAAAAGGATTCTGGAGACTGAGATGGGTAAAAGTATCTGTTTCTCAGAACTGCTCACCACAGGAATGAAGGTGCTATTTGCATTTAATGTAAATACCACTTTCATTTTCTTTAATTAAAAAAAGAAACAGAAAAACCTTTTGGAGTCCCAATATAAAATATAATTTTTCTTAATATGGTAGTTTATTGCACAAGAACAATCTGTGTATAGCAATGTCCTTCCACCAATTATTTTTAGAATCATGCTATTTTCATTTAGAAAGGTCAGATGAGTTCTTTGCTGAAACCAATGTGATTTTCCTAATAAGCTCACCAAGCTAAGTGATCCAACAGAATTGCTCTGTATGTTAATTAGGAGAGTAAATGGCATTACTTGACACAACTGTTCTTTCAATGGTGGTTCGTTCGAAGAGATTAATTATCTAGTATTATATATATGCTATAAAGTATGTAATATAGCATAATTCTTATTCAATTCTTATACTGAGTTTTGTTAATATTTGAAAAGAAAATATATCACCACCTATAATTATGAAGATAAAATTATGTCATACCATATTACAAGCACAACCACTGTATTAGACAGCAATGTCAACTTCTCTTATAAAATGCTTAGTTCAATATCCCATTTTGCATAGTCATTATTCTTCCAAGCACCTTGCCTTCCTTCAAATCATTCAGTTAAGGGTCAATTTACTATCGGAATAATGCATTTATTTTTCTGGAGAGCCCTGAGAATGAGTAAAATGGTAATATCTTATCATTAAAGATGCAATAGTTTCAAATGCCCTTCTCCCTTAAGTTGCAATTTATAAAGATTCTCTTTTTAAAGATATTTTTAATTGTAGATGGATACAATACCTTTATTTTATTTATTAATTTTTTATAAGATCCTGAGAATTGAACCCAGTGCCTCGCAGGTGCTAGGCAAATGCTTTCTACTGAGTCACAGCCCCAGCCCCTATAGATATTCTTAGTTGCACAAAAGATCAAACTATTTTATCTATGGATCCAACCAGAATACCTTTCAAACATGAAATCCTTCATGCAGCATTTCTTTCCATTACCAGTTTCCAAAAGAGTCTGAGGAAAAAAATCCTTTGTTGCCTATGGTTATTAGACTGTTGGCTCTTAATGACATTGTGAATATACAACTTGCTATTGTTTCAGCACAATGTTTTATGCATGATATTTTAAGAACTGTACAAAACACAACATTAAAATTCTAAAGTGAAAAATAATAGCATTATGGCTCATTACATTCTATATTGTGGTAGTCTGAACTATGAGTAACTGTACTGTCATCCTGTCAACTTGCTTTAAAAGATCTGCTATAATGTTTTACACAATGTCATTTATTTCACAGATATAACTACACTAAAATATTCCAGTTTGGAAGTATACTGTAAATGTTTAACATTGTTTTCTCATAGTCACCTGAAGAATACTTGCCTGAAAAGTAATCATTAATTACCACAACACTGATGGAAATTCATTCCTATTTATAGTTTGGATCAAACACAAGACAAATACATACTATATTTTGACATCATATTTAAACATAATTGCTCTATTCCTAATTGTTCTTAGAGACAGATTTTCAAAGAGTTCCTAAATATTTGAGGAAGATGACAGAAACATTTATCTAAAAATATTGTTTTTATGGTGAAATTATTGGCAAATAAATGACAGCCAATGGTTCTAGAGATACTTTGCTCCACTTTAGCCTAGAATGTCCTTAGAGCCCTCCTATAATTACATCATTGAATATACCAAGGCCCTTTGTTGTCATTATTTTATCATCCTTACATGGTCACTTGCATCAAAACTTTGCTCATAACTGAAGGATCATCTGCCTTTGATGGTTTGTTCTGAATTTAATTCTTTTATGTAGTATATATTCAATTAAGACTCATGCTGGGGCAGGAGTATCTTAACTTTTGTAACTGCTTATTAAATAACCAAAATGTTGTATAAGGAACTAGTGACAAATTAACAAACATGTATAAGGCTTTGAATAACAGCCAGAATAATGCCAGGCTGAATTAATTACCATGTTAAATATATGCAGATGTGGAAATAAAACACTTGGTATTACACAGATAAAACTTATTTAAATATATTTACATGTTTGAAAATAAGTATTTCCAAAGGAATTATTACATACTCATGAGCATATGGTACTATACTAAGCATGTGTTAAAAATTGTGCACAAATCATCTTTTGTCCTAAGTACATACTTTTATGATGATTTTAGAGGATTTGTTAGTTCACAGAATTGACTGGAAGACAGAGATTTCTCATCTACCCTCAAGTCCCTCATATACCCAACTTCCCCCATATCAAAATGTCATACTATGGTGGTACATTTATTACACTAAATGACCCTACACTGATATATACCATCATCACCCAAAGTCCATAGGTTATATTAGGATTCACTCTTGATGTTGTGCATTCTATGAGTTTGGGCAAATGCACAATGCTACGTACTCACGACTATAGTATCATAAAGAGTATTTTCACAGTCCTAAAATTCCTCTATATCCCTCTTTTCCCCTGACTTCTAGTGACCACTGAATCCACAATCCTTTCACTGTCTCCATAGTATTGCCTTTTGCAAAATGTCTGATAGCTGTAATATAACAGTATGTAGCCTCCTCATATTAGTTTCTTTCACTTAGCAATATGCATTTAAACTTATCTTATTTTTCATGGCTTGATAGTTCACATTAGTCCTGAATAATAACCACTGTCTGGGTATACGAGTTTATTTATCCATTCACCTTCTAAAAGACAATTTGGTTGTTTCCTTTCTTTGGCAAGTTTTGTCAAATATTTGCATACGGGCTTTTGTATATCTATGTGTTCAACTAATTTGGATAAACACCAAGGAATGTAGTTGTTGAATCATATGGTTTTAGTGTGCTGACTTTTGTAAGAAACTATCAAATTGTCTTCCAATTCAGTGTACCATTTTGCATTCCCATGCATGAGAGTTTTTGTTGCTCCATATTCCTGCTAGCATTTGGTACCACTGCTGTATTGAATTTTAGTTATGGTAATAGAAGTGTAGTAGTAAATGCTTTTATGCAATAACAACATTGCTTTCCTAAATGAATTTTTCTTTTGTTCTTCCAAAAAGAGTGATCTACTCCTAAAATGCAAAAACTGAACAAGAGTGCACTTTCATTTTCTTCTATTCACTTACTTTTCCATAACATAAATAACAGCACTGTCCTACTTAAAATCTTGAAGTTATATTTTTTTAAAACATTATCAGAGAATTAAATACATGGAAAATAGTAGAAACAAATAACAATTCCTGAATTGATACAGTGAGTAAGGTAACTCTTTAAAAGACAATAATTACTATTTGAAATATAGAAGATTTTATAAGACCACATTTGATATTATATCAATACTGTTAGGACATTCAGCAAATGATTCAGTGAGACATAAGAAAACTTCTTATATCAGCTTCAAATGAAAGTTTATCAAAATAAGACAGGATTAATTTATTCTCAAATATTCTTAGAGAATGTGTTCCGTTATTATTTCCTCTTACTTCATATCCTAATTTGTTAGCAAATACTTAATGCTTGCCTATTTTGCAGATGATAACCTTCAAGGCTCTATAGCCCAGAAGCTGTATCCATGCCTGCATGGCCCCAAATAATTACTGATTCACTTAATATTTGAGTGCCTAATTGTAGGTATCATGCTAGTTTACATGGGTATGACAGAAAATTACAACTACCACATGTATACACAACAAGGTTCTAGTCCTCAAGACCTAATATTCTAGAGGGGGATACAGATACATAAAAACAACAATTAAAATACAACTTTAAGAGGAGATACTACCAGTTTTTGGTAAAACACACTAGCAGAGCAGACTTAAACAAAAGTTTGGCACCTCCATGCACTGACACAGTAGATACAATACTGGTAGGTTCTTTCCCCCATAATGACAGTAGCTCCACATTCAGACTACTTCAATAAGAGTCCACATAAGAGGGGAGGAAACAGAGTTACAATCATAGCTCTAAAGCTCTAAGCCAAAAATTATGATAAAGGTTCATGAAATAATCAATCTTAAAAGGAGAAATTATTGAAACATTTTGCTGACCAGCTGCCTGAGACTTTATCTTTCTAAAGAACTGTTAAACAACAGATCTGGGAAATAAACACACACACACACACACACACACACACACACACACACACACACACACAAACACTCACACAACATGAAGGAAGAAACAGCCCAAGTGAAAGTGAATTCTGTCTACATATAGACTGCTAATCTAGGGACCCAGATGGGGAAAACAGTAAAGTGGTGGATAGGGAGGAATAAAGAGAGGAAAAGAAATAATAAAAACTTTGACAATAAATGCAAACAATTTTACTTCAAATGATTCAGAAACCTACGAATATATATAGCCAAAAAGGCAGAAAATCAACACCACAACAATGATTCAGATGTATATTCATTCTCAATTTAACAAATATGATAGACGTGTCTGGAAAACACTTAACAAAATGTTTAGGGTACTCAATGAAATTAAAAATCCAATTCTAAAAAAGTCAAGAGATTAAAAAATCAGGTGGAAATTGCAAATAGTAATTAGATTTTGACAAGAAAAAATCTATAAATATTGGAAATGACAAATATATTAACAATAATTCTAAAAAATGAACAGGTTGACTATCTCAATTGAACAGTAAGATAAAATTAGTGAATTAGAAGATACTAATAAAGAGCTCATCTAGAATAAAACACAGGAAAATAAATTTTAAAAATAAAAGACATGAAAACTAGACAATATGGAAGAACTAATGGATTGAATTACAGAGAATGAAGATGTAAAAATGGTAGCTGATAATTTGACAGAACTGAAAATAGACAAAGGACTAGGGTTATCCAAGAAAAATTTGAAGAACAAGTTTGGGTGTTCTGCCTTATGCATCAAGGCTATGACAAATCTATAGTAATTGAGATGTGGTGTTGGCAGAAGAATTTGCAAACGAAGAATAAAACATGGAAGAATGGGGATGGGGTTGTGGCTCAGTGGTAGAGGGCTTGCCTAGCATGTGTGAGGACCTAGGTTCAATCCTCAGCACCACATAAACATAAAACAAAAGTACTGTGTCCATCTACAACCAAAAAAAAAATTAAAAATATGTAAGAATGTCTGAAAATACAAATACATGCATTATTCTTGAAATAAGTCAGTTCTAGCACTACACAGTAGTAGGGAGAAGGCAGACATTTTCAAATGATGTCACGACAATTGCATATTCATTAAAAACACTTCATAAAAATACCTAGAATTATTTCTAGAGACTTATAAGTGAAAGGGGAAATTTTCAATATTTTAAAGAGGTGGGTGCAGTGCCACATGTTTATAGTCCAAGTGACACAGGAGGTTGAGGCAGGAAGATAGCAAGTTTGAGGCTAGCCTCAGCAACTGAGCAAGATCCTGTCTAAATAAAATTTTTTTTAAAAAAAAGCACTGGTGATGTAGCTCAGTGTTAACACACTACTGGTTTCAATCCACAGTACAAAAAAAATTAAAGAAATTATTGGTGGAAATAAGAAACAGAACTGCACTTCAATTGAAAAATGGCAAACAACATTAACAGACAATTCATAGAAGAGGAAATTAAAATCCAATGCATATAAAAAGATCTCCCATGTTCTTGGATAAGCAGAAGTAATATTGTCAAAATGACCATACTACCAAAAGTACTATACAGATCCAATGGAATTCCAATTAAAATCCCAATGATGTACCTTACAGAAATAGAGCAAGAAATTATGAAATTCATCTGGAAGAATAAAAAACCCAGAATAGCTAAAGCAATCCTTAGCAGAAAGAGCAAAGCAGGGGGTATTGCAATACCAGATCTTCAACTCTACTACAAAGCAATAGTAACAAAAACGGCATGGTATTGGTACCAAAATAGACAGGTAGATCAATGGTACAGAATAGATGACACAGACACAAATCCAAATAAATACAATTTTCTCATACTACACAAAGGGGCCAAAAATATGCAATGGAAAAAAGAAAGCCTCTTCAACAAATGGTACTGGGAAAACTGGAAATCCATATGCAACAGAATGAAATTAAACCCCTATCTCTCACCCTACACAAAACTCAACTCAAAATGGATCAAGGACCTCGGAATCAGACCAGAGACCCTGCAACTTATAGAAGAAAAAGTAATTCCAAATCTTCAATGTATCAGCCCAGGATCAGACTTCCTTAACAGGACTCCCATAGCACAAGAAATAAAAGCAAGAATCAACAACTGGGATAGATTCAAACTTAAAAGCTTTCTCTCAGCAAAGTAAACAATCAGTATTGCGAAGAGAGAGCCTACAGAGTGGGAGAATATCTTTGCCACTCATAGTTCAGATAGAGTGCTAATATCCAGAATATATAAAGAACTCAAAAACTCTACACCAAGAATACAAATAATCCAATCCACAAATGGGCTAAGGAAATGAATACACACTTCACAGAAGATCTACAAGCAATCAACAGATATATGAAAAAATGTTCAACATCTCTAGTAATAAGAGAAATGCAAATCAAAACTATCCTAAGATTCCATCTCACCCCAATTAGAATGGCGATTATCAAGAACACAAGCAACAATAGGTATTGGCAAGGGTGTGTGGAAAAAGGTACACTCATACTTTGCTGGTGGGGTTGCAAATTAGTGCAGCCACTCTGGAAAGCAGTATGGAGATTCCTGAGAAAGCTTGGAATGGAACCACCATTTGACCCAGCTATCCCACTCCTTGGCCTATACCCAAAGGACTTAAAATCAGCATACTACAGAGATACATCCATGTCAATGTTCATAGCTGCTCAATTCACAATAGCCAGACTGTGGAACCAACCTAGATGTCCTTCAATTGATGAATGGATAAAGAAACTGTAGTGTATATATATATATATATATATATATATATATGCATATGCACAATGGAATATTACTCAGCCATAAAGAATGATAAAATTATGGCATTTGCAGGCAAATGGATGAAATTGGAGAATATCATTCTAAGTGAGATAAGTCAATCTCAAAAAACCAAAGGACGAATGATCTCACTGATAAGCGGATGATGACACATAATGGGGGGTGGGAGGGGTAAGTGTTAGGGTTAGGGTTAGGGAGGGGGGCAAGAATGGAGGAAGGAAGGACTGTATAGAGGGAAAAGAGGGGTGGGAGGGCTGGGGGGAAGGGAAAAAATAACAGAATGAATCGAACAACATTACCCTATGTAAATTTATGATTACACAAATGGTATGCCTTTACTCCATGTACAAACAGAGAAACAACATGTATCCCATTTGTTTACAATAAAAAAAAAGGTTTATTAATCATAAAAAAACAAACACTATAATTTCAAGAGAAATTTAAGAAAAATTTTAAAGTGTCAATATTTAGTTGAGAAGGATGTCAAAAACAGGGAATGCATATACCACTGTTGAAGGCTAGGTGAAATACTAACACCAATCTTTATCAGGATACATGAATTAAGCAAAAACCTAGGATAATATTTGGCTTATATATAAATTTTGAAAATTTTCTGCTATAATAAATTCAACATTGTTGAATACAAGGATAAGGTAACCATCCCTTCTAGGGTATGATTTTAAAAACAAGAAACCAAATTTTAGAAATGAAATTCTGACAGGGAATAAAACATCATATATCCATCATATATGATATCATAAGTTAGAATATGCAGGACTAAGTGTTGACAGTTTTGCCAGAATGTTACTGTAGAGTAGCATGTCATAAGATAGGAAGTGTAGGATGTTAGTCGCTACAAGCCAACTGGTAGTTCATCAGCAAAAGCTAACTAGCTTATTGTTCTTTCCTTGATTATTTATCTTTTATTTTTCACAGCCTATAGTGAAGCCTTGTTTAAAAACAATATGCTATAATCGGGATTAAACACAACATTTAAGGGCAAGAAGTTTCTACTTTAAGAGTGTTAAATCATCGAACAGTAAAATATTTCTAAGGGCTCAATAAAATCAGGGGAATCATAATAGAAAGTGATGGGTCTCCACTAGTATTTCCACAGAATTTTCTTCTTCATTGAGAAACTAGAGGATATAAATTTCAGTAAAGATAAAGGAAATTCCTCTATGTACTATAGTTTGATAAGAGGGCATGTGTAAAGTTATATTTTTTCAAATAAATTGACATTGAAGGAAACTAGTAGCAAGTCATATTTTGTGCATCATGGTCATGAGACAGATGATACACTGTAAATCCAGAGATGCTGGGCTTGGTATTCTAATACAGAAAAGTAATTATGATTACTTTGAAAAGCATTCACATTATGCATTCCATTAACTTTCATGCCCAAATTATGGAAACATAAGGACTTTTGGCTACAGAGGCTTAGGACAAGAATGGTAATCAGGAAATAAAGAAAAATTATGGAGACAGTAGGAAGAAAATTGATGCCTGGTGAGGACAACACATTCTTAGTGTGACAACCAGGAAGGTGTACCTAGATAATATTATCTAGTCACTTAGAATCTCTGATCTCTGAAGATTATAAAATCTCTCAGCCAAGACTAGGGATTTTCCATTTTCCTCAGAGAGTGTGTCTTAGACTGGGCAAGTCCATCTTAGTGTGCCTGCTGCTTTTCTGATTTATGACTATTTTTTATCTAACACAGGTGTACATGAATTCAGTTCATCCTGGGGCTCTTGTTAAGAACTCTGAAGGATTTCTAAGAATACTTCAAACTCAAAAAAATGCCATTAAAGAAAAATACATTATGATATTTATTAGTGGTTGGCAAGCTATTATTTTTTGCTACAAATAAAAATGAAACAATTATATATTGTTCCATAGGCCCCAGGTAGATTTATTTATATAAAACTGCCCAGAATTTATGTTACTATCTCTTATTTCTTCATTTTACATTTTAGTTGAAATCCCAAAAAACTTTAGCAATAGATGATCCAGTAAGATATTGTTAATTTAAAAAAAATGATTCAATATTAATAGAGCTACATTAAATTCCAATATCTCATTCCAAATTTGTCTTGCCAAAATGCATATGCATGACATAAAATTATCTGAAAATACCAATATAGGTCCAACAAAATGTATGAAGTTAAACCTTTTGATTTTTATATAATACCTTCTAGAATATGATAGAAGGCTTGGAACTTCAAGTCCTAACATTTCATATTAAGAGAGTTCTCAGATAAAACTCTTGAATTTAATATAAGCTTAACCAGGAACATAGCTTTCAGCAAACATAAAATAAATATACATGATATTAGCAGGTCTTTTTAGTACTAAATATTGGTATTTTATTAGCAACAATCATTTAGTTAGCATTTTTTCAGATAAGATGATCCTTGGTATATGGATTTGATACTGATGTGTCTGTCTATTCTTGAGAAACATGAAAGCTCCACTCTATCTAGAATGCTGATATTTAACTGGGGCACATTTATAAATCACTTATGCTTGTGTGGGATCCAAAATGATCCTCTAGCTTTTTCTTTCCTAAAAGAGTGTTAACCTCCTGTTTTTCTTGTATAGGTAATGCTTTCCCTGATTTAAAGCAAACTTTCCTCCTTTGAGAAAAATACACCCCCATTCAGCTGTGCCATATCTCCAACCTCTGCTTCTCTAAAGATAGATGATAATGCTGGCAACAGAAAAGCAGAGAATGTAAAGAACCTTATAAAATAGATGGTTTTTGGCTCAGTAAAGAAGATTGGGTTAATTAAATGTGCAATATTGAAATCAGCAACGACTTGAATTTTTGAAGCTATTCAATCCTATTATGTTCTTTACAAAGGAAGTAAAAAAACAAGCAAAATTAAATAAATAACAAAAAGTCAAGCTATGAAACTTGTTTCACTAAATAAAATATATAATACTTCATCAAGTGTGAGTCAGAGGATTACAGAAAGTTGAAGGATAGTTAACTTGATAGAAGATAATCAGAGGCAACAAAAATTATGAATCATGATGTTTGCAGGTTTTAGGAGAAAACCAAGGTTTTAGGCAAATATTTTCATCAAGTGGCAGGGGACAGAGGTGCTGGTTCAGTCACAGGACAAATTGTAATGGAGCATGAGTTAAAGGAAGACCATTAGGAAACATTTTCATTTCTGTAACAAGAAGTATGGATGGCCAGATTGTAACTTAAGCATTTTTACTTGAAAAGAAATATCTCATAAAGTAAAAAGGCGATAAGAAGAGACAATTTGTTAAGAAGAGACAAAGTATTCTATTTTACAGAAAGCATTCCAGGCATGTATTACATAGCAACTATCATTAATATTCACAATTCAGGTGAGTTCATGGTTAAAAATTACAAAGACATGATGTAATACAATGTTTCTTTATTAGTGGTATACTCTTTGAGTAGTTTTATAAATTACTAGTGTTTATATAATCTTGATGGGATCTCTGAAATTGTTCAGTTATACTTTACTGTATTCTATGAGTGGAATTACATACTTTAGTGGTATTTGTAAATTTGGAGTTTCGCAAAGGTCCTGCGACATACTTAGGAATATATAGTAGTAATCAAGGTTGATCTGGATTCTAAAAGAATTATACTAAGGGGGAGTGCAGTAGTTTACATTCCTAGAAAAGGTGGATATTAGTCTTTAGGAATACAAAAACATGCAAAAGTAAGAGTAGTGACAAGCTTTAGCGACTTTCTCTTGCTTGTTGTGGGTCCCTGGAAAACTGGAAAAGCCAGAAATAATTGAAAAACAATGCAAAAGCCAGAAATAATTGAAAAGCAATGCAAAAGCCAGAAATAATTGAAAAACAATGCATTTTAATTACCATGAGGTCAAAAATGGTCATGTTCACCTATGTATTCCCAATATACAATATTGTATGACGTTAGTATTCATTGAATGATTGCTTGCATATTCTAACTACTATATCAGCATCTCCTGTTTATATTATGCATTACCCAGAGATGATGAATGCACCATAAAACAATAAAGGTTATCGGTTAGAATCACCACTTCAGGTCAGGTCTAACATACAACAGAGCTGTGGACAACAATGCAGCATCAGCAGCAACACTGTTCTATCATGTTTTCAATTTGTCTAAGTTAAAGATCAAATATCATACTTCTAATCTTGGTTATAAAGGGTGTATTTTACAAACTGTAATAGATTTTTTTAAAAAAGAAACATTTACCATGCAACAAAAAGGACAACACTATTTCAAGAATAATAATCAGTCAGTTGCACCATTCCTAATGAGAGGATTTATAGCCCATTGTTTTCATTTTAAATGTCAATGTCTGTACATATAAACATTTGGAAAAACAGGTTTCAGTAGATCATGCTATGTAAAGGTCATACAGACCTTGCAAATATTACTGAATATCTAACTAATCTAATCCAGTTCCTGAGTTCAAATATCAAATTATATCCCTTTTTGCCACCTAGAATTCTGAATTTCTGATACTCAGGGTATCCTGAAAGTTTCTTATTTCCAAATTTGTAAGAGCCCATATGAAACCATATGCAATTAGCATATGCTATATTGTGACATGCTCTCTTAACATCAGCTCTTTGATCAATGACCCACCCTAACTGTTGAATCATCAAACCCTACAGCAGTATTTTACATCTTCATTTATGCATAATGTGAAGTAATATGCATGCCTGCCCACTGTAAATATGAGAGGCAATTTGTTTGTCTCCACATTTTATTTTGCTTTCAGGATTACACTACTCACTAACTTCAACAAAAGCAATATAATAAGAAATATTGCCCCACAATACCACAGCTCTGTCCATCAATAGCAAAATTCTGTCTTAACACCAATGACAGAATATGAATCTCATGGTAATTCAGTGATTATATATGGATTCACATTTTTGAGTGTACATAATAGAATACAAAGCAAACACAATTTAGATAAGCAATCAGATAACTGAAGTTTTGTCAAAGATATTAAAGAGTATGTTAGAAATCATCAAATGTCTTCTCATTAATCAAATAAAAAGGAAGGGGGTTTTCAAGATGGCAAAATAGAGGAGGTGGCTTTGCTGACTGCTCCTTGGAGTGAAACCAAGACAGCAGACAGGCAGCTTGGCAAAGTGGGTGAACCAAAAAGGGAGAGGGCTTTACTGGAATCACAAACTGGACATTCAAAGCAGATTGAGGACTCAGGAGGGTTGAATATAATAAAATAAGAAAGAAATCCCTAGCAGCACTGACACAGCCAATGCCATGGATGGGCCAGAAGCACCAGCCAGAGTGGTTCCTCTGCAAGTACAGTGGAGGGATAAGAAAATTAAAGGAGCCTGCATTTTTAGGAGACCTGAGGTATATCTGGGTACAGAGCATTTAGAGATCAAGGACATTGCCCAACTAAACTGAAAGGTGTGCTGCCCAATATCCTTTGAGAAAGAAGCCCCCATTTCTCCAGGCAGCATTCAGAGGACAAAAGAAGAAACCATTTTGATGTTCAGCATGGGGGCCAGCAGCTGAGTTACACGATTCCTGGCAAACCCAAGTTTGGCCCGAAATATAGGCCCAGTAAACACACACTGCATGACATAGAGTGTGCTTAAGGGACCACTAGAAAAATCAAACATGGAGAGACAACATAGGGGACAACTGGTTGTGGAAACACACATGGTTCTACCCCTCAACCTCCAACCCAGCTGCTTGTAGGACTGGTTGAGAGAGACATGTCTGGTTAGAAACTCAGAAGGGCAGGGGAAGAAGAGATTGTTTGGAGACTGAACTCAAGGCCAGCAAAGATGGGGGCCATAGGTAACATAGCGGACTTAGAACTGGTTCCTCCACCACACAAGTAGAACCCAGGGGAGATTCCTGGGGTACAAACTTCCAGCATGGACTGGCAATTACTGGGTCCTGGAGGTGTACTGATTTAAAATCTCCAGACAAATTGGCATTCAGTGAAGAGCCTGGAGCACACCTAAGTCCACACCATGCTTCCAGGAATTTCACCCATGGGATTACCTCTCTTACTCCAGCAATCCAGAGGGTGAATCATCACACTCCAGACAGTCCCACCTAAAACTGCTGAGTTTTCTTTCTTTTTCTTTTCTCTGTTAAATTGTGTCCTTAATGGTACATGGACATTTACACATATTCATATTATATTTTTTCTCCTTTCAAGCATTTTGAAGCCAGTTATTTTTCATGGATCAGTTTTTTGAGGACTAGGATGCTTGACTAGCATATTTTAGTTTCATTTTCTATTCTTTTATTTGTATTTTTAACTTTTTACATTTTTACTCTCTATATATATATTATTTATATATTATATATATATATATTATTTCTTAACCTGTTTCCCTTTTCTTTGTCTCTTTTCTCCTGTTAACAGTGAATCTCTATTGTCCTCTCTTTCATTCTTCCTTTTTTACTTCTATCTTCTCTCCTTCTCCCTCATTATAATCACATCCTATATCACTCTGTTCCTTCCCTGTCCACCATTTGAAATTGTAAACTCTTTTGCAAATTTGCTGTTTTTATTGTAGGGAATAATTAACCATACCATTTCTGTTTATTGTGATAATTAACATTGTAGATGTCAGTGTAGAAAATATTTGGTTTAATGCTGCATATTGTTTGCAATGGTTGTTATTAATTGTCTCTCCCTTAAGGTTGACGTACTGGAAACCTTCAGGGATACTACAAGTCCACAAGATAGAAACTCTACTACTTCAGGTCCATACTGTTAAATGGGTAGATACACAAATAAATAACGTGAAAAAGAAAGGAAACAAATCTTCCCAAACAAGCTTAGATACTTCAATAACACAATCTAATGGCACCAAGGTTCAAGAAATGTCAGAGAAGAAATTTAAAATGTACATAGCCAAACTGATCTGCAAAGTAAAGGATGATGTAAGGAGTGAAGTCAGAAAGAAAATACAGGAAGGGAAAGATTCCTTCAGTGAAGAGATAGAGATTCTGAAAAAAAATCAAGCAGAAATACTTGAAATGAAGGAATCAATAAACCAAATTAAGAATTCAATAGAAAGCATAACCAACAGACTAGATCACTTGGAAGACAGAGTTTCAGGCAATGAAGACCAAATATATAATCTTGAAATCAAAGTTGACCATGGAGAAGAGATATTAAAAGACCATGAACAGAAATTCCAAGAAATGTGGGATAACCTGGAAAGACCAAATTTATGTTTTATCAGGATAAATGAATGTTCAGAGATACAAACAAAAGGAATGCATGATCTTTTCAATGAAATATCAGAAAATTTCCCTAATTTAAATAATGAAATGGAAAATCAAATACAAGAAGCTTACAAGACCCCAAAGATACAAAATTACATCAGACCTACATCAAGGAACATTATTATGAAAATGCCTGACATGCAGAATGATAGAATTTTAAAGGCTGCCAGAGGAAAAAAAGTAACAAGTAAAGGGAAAGCAATCTTGGAATAATATATACCATATTCTGAAAGAAAATATATGCCAGTCAAGAATACTATACCCAATAAAATTAAGCTTTAGAATTTAAGATGAAATAAAAACCTTCCATGATAAACAAAATTTAAAAGAATTCACAACTAGAAAGCCTACCCTACAAAAGATTATCAATAAAATATTTCAAGAAAAACAAATGAAAAATAAAAGTGAAAAACAGCAAAGGGAGGGGCTACACTGAAAGAACAGTGACTCAATGAAGAAACTAATTCAAATTAATAAATAAATCAAAATGACAGGAAATAAAAATCATATCTCAATTGATGGGGTTAATAGCCTAACCCCATCAATCCAAAGACATATTAGATTAAAAAAGAAGACCCAATAATATGCTGTCTCCAAGAGATGCACCTCATAGGCAAGGACATCAACAGACTAAAGGTAAAAAGATGGGGAAAAAACATCATTCATATGGATCTCGTAAACAAGCAGGGTTTTCTATCATAGCAGATAAAGCAGACTTCAAGCCAAAGTTATTTGGAAGGGATAGAAGGACATTTCATATGGCCTAAGGGAACCATACATCAAAAATTTTACAATTTAACAATTGTGAATATTTATGCCCCAAACAATAGAGCATCTATATACATCAAACAAAACCTTCTCAGTTTCAAGTATCAAATAGAACACAATAATACATGCCTCTGTAACTACTGGATAGACTCCAAACAAAAAACTAAATAAAAAAGGTGTACAACTAAAAAGTACAATTGGCAATTAGATTTTACAGACATATATAGAATATTTCATCCATCAATGACTGAATGTACTTTCTTCTCAGCAGCACATGCATCCTTCTCTAACATAGACCATGTTATGTAAGCTATCACATATGTTGGCATGAGATTGTAATACTTCTCAATGTAGGGTTATTTTGATAGCTCCCTTTCCATTGATATTAATTTTTTATGTTCTTGCTTTTCACTTGGTTAGACTTGCTTGTTTTTTTATCAACTTTTAGTTGTATTATTTCTTCTCTATTTTATGTCTTTCTGCTCCTACTTTTTAAATTTGTTCTACCTATTAATTTGAAAATAATAATTGAGTTGTTAATTTAACTTCTTTCTAAGTACTTTAAGTTATAAATGTTCATTTGAGTATTGTTTGATCCCATAGATTGATATTTTAAGCTTTTATTATCACTTAGTTCAGAGTACTTTTTATTTACTTTTCTTGCGCTTTCTTCCTTGACCTGTGAGGTATTTATAAGTATGCCATTTAATTTAGTAGTAGTTGACAAGAGGGAGTGGAGTGATTGATTTCTAATGCAATAAATAATGCAGGAAACACAGTCTGTATGATTTCAAATTTAAAAAAAGAAATGGAAATGCTTTTTATGTTGATTTTGCTGATTACATACATGTCAAAACATGTTAAAATTGATCAAATTGCATACTTCAAATATGTACACTTTATAGCACTTCAATTTTACCTCAATAAAGCTATGAGAAGAAATAAAAAGGGAAGCTGAGTTTATTTAACTACTTTAAGGTCACATGGGTAGTTTGTTGGTAAATCCTAGAAAATTATTCTGTTCAATTTTCTTTTTGTTTCCTTTCCTTTTCTTCTTCTTTTTTTTTTTTGTTACAGGGGATTGAACACAGGGGGACTTTACCACTAAGCCACATACTCAGTCATTTTTTAAAATTTTGAGACAGGTTTTTCACTAAATTTCTTAGGACCTCCCCAAGTTTCTGAGGCTGTCCTCAAACTTATAATCGTCCTGCCTGAGCCTCCTAAGTAGCTGAGATTACAGGAATGTGCTGCCATGCCTAGCTCATATTTCTTTAAATATTCTTTTCAGTGAACTTTATATATTATACTGATATTAACTACCAGCACTAACTTACTAGCTTTAAAAAGGCTATGCTGAAAACACTTAAAAAGCTCATCTTTCAAACACTGAGAAATGAAATGAAGTCTGAGGTGACTTGAAAGTTCAGGGAGTCTGAGTCTGAACTAGATTATGTGCATTTAAGACATATTTTGAAAATTCATGAGCAAAACAAGGTGAGAAAAATAGAATTTTAATGTTTAATTTGTCATTAATTTTCATGATAAGTTGGAATATAGAAAATTATTCCATCAGGAAGATAAAAATGAGAGAGTTACATTTTCAAATTCATTAGTTTAAATAAGGTTTTGGAATTTGAGGTTTTTAAAATAAATTATTTCTTAATAATTATCTAAATACTGAATTCAACCTTTACAAGGAATTTTTAGTGTTAGTCATCAAACTTGTGGCTTATAAAGGGCATGGTGGTACACATCTATATTCCTAGCTATTTAGGAGGCTGAGGCAGAAGGATCACAAGTTCAAGGCTAGCCTCAGAAACTTAGGGAGACTCTGTCTCAAAATAAAAAAATAAAAGTGCTAGGGGTGTAGCTACATGGTACAGCACCCCTGGGTTCAATCTACAGTATGGAAAAACAAAAACAAAATAACAACAACAAAAAAACCTTGGGGCCTACTAGATTCAAACTGTGTGTACCATGCACCATTAATGAAATATGGTATTTAAGATCCCATGACTGAATTTCCAGACTAGTATATGCTACATGTATACACCTACCTCTTCCAGGAAGATTTGTGGGCTTTTGAAACATATTAAAATATCCATAACAAGAATTCTATGACTATTGCCTTCTTAGCAAGGAAGGCAGCACTGAGCCAGAGAACTGGGCAGTGTGTTGGCTCCTGACAGGGAAATGAATTAGATTAACCACAGAGCCCAATTTACATAGCCTTGACTCACCACAGATATGTAGTCTCCTACATGATAGCCTTGGAACAGGTTTTGTTATTTGCTCTTGTTGTGTTTCGCTTTGTTTTCTGAGCAATGGACAGTCTCTTATCCTGTTCTGAATATAAAATTCAGGCTGTATATATTATACTTAAGATTTTGTGCAAGTTATATGGTTGAATCAACTTATGGTACAGACTAATGTTATTTTTATATGCATACTAAAAATAGACACATAAAAACTTTGCTCATGGGGAATATTTAAAAATTAGGAATGTTTAACAATAAGTCATATTTGAGAATCAGATAACATGGGTTTAAATTCCTGATCTACCATTAACTGGCTGAGTTATCTGCACACATTCAGCCCTTAGAATTTTGGCTTTTCCATCTGAAAATGAACCATTTAATGACTGCTTAATGGTTACAGGGTTTTCTCTTGGGTGATAAACATATGTGGGGTCAAATTTTTTTTATTTATATTTTATATTTATATTTTTATATTTTATTTTTCTCTGTACATTGTGGTGGTGGTTGCACAATATTATGAATGTACTAAATGCCACCAAAATGTATACTTTAAAAAGGTTAATCTTAGGGGGCTGGGGCTGTAGCTCAGTGGTGGAGTGCTCACCTAGCATGTGTGAGGCACTGGGTTTGATCCTCAGCACCACATAAAAATAAATAAATAAAATAAAGTTATAAAAAGTCATCTAAAAAAAAAGGTTAATTTTAGATTATGTGAATCTCACCTCAATGTGAAATATTCCATTTGAAATGTCCTTGCCCTGTTGCTGGGAGAAACCAGATGCAAAGCAATTTCAGCAGTTTCCTAGGAATTTAAGAGGCTAACTCTTCTAATGAGACCATACAAGCATACACCACTGTGAAAAATGCAACCCCTAGAAATTTCCTTTCATGATGTGTTTATGACTATTGGTCACTTCAAGCTGAACAGTCATGAGAGAAACCAGTCTTGTTTAAGTTTATTTTGTTTCCAGGGCATTTTTCCATGCTCAGCCTCACTCCAGCATAGGACACACTGTGTTATATCTGTGAATTAAACTTCTGACCCCCAAGATGAAGGGTTTCACAAGATGGACAACTCACTTATCTGCCATCTCTATAATTATGCTACTTCACAAATATTGTATAAATTAAACATGTGGCAATCATCTGAGATTTTGTTTTGTTTTTTCACAGCATAAATTCCATGAAGTCTATTATGACTTGTGGCAGGCATCTATAGTTCATCCCTTTATATGCCTGGATAGTAGTTCATGGTATGGATGTACCTGATTTTTTCTTTATTTACCTATTGAAGTACACATGGATAGTTTCCCATATTTAGCTAATATGAATAAGGTTGCTATGTATATCTATGAGCAAGATTTGCCATGAAAATAAGTTTTCATTCATTTAGGATGACTAAAGTTACAACTGATTAGTCATATTGTAAGTCTATCTTTAGTTTTAAAATGAACAGCCAAACTGTTTTTCAGAGTGGACATACTATTTATGTTCTCACCAGAAACATGTGTGAGATCCAGTCTCTTTGCTTTCTCACCAGCATTTGGCAACTACTTTTATTATTATTTTGGCCATTTTAACTGGTGTGTAATATTTCATTTTGGCTTCAATTTCCATTTCACTAATAATTTTTAATGTTTAACATCTTTCAAAGCACTTATATGCCACATGAATATCTTTATTGGTGAAATACCTGTGTGAGTGCTTTTTATATTTTTGAATAGGATTTTCTCTTAACATTGAGTTTTGAGAGTTCTTTATATATTCTAGATACTAGGCCTTGGTCATATATGTGGTATAAACATTTTTTTATTCTTGTTTGTACATTGTACTTCATCTTTTGTGGAGCAATAATGCTTAATTTGATGAGGTTCAGTTAATTGAATTTTTATTTTACAGATGTTTTGGCTTCAAGTCCAAGAACACTGTCTAGCTTTAGGTCCAAAAAGGTGTTCTATTTGTTGTATTTTTATATTTTTATATTTACATTTGAGATCCTGTGATAGTTAGTAAAAGTTCATTTATTTCCTTGAATGTCTAATTACTATAATTCCATTTATTTATCAGGTATATCTACAGACACTAATTTTAAAAACAACTGAAAATAGATTGAAAGAGGATAAGTGGAATAGAGGAAAGTGGGTGGGGAAGGGAGGAAGGGCTGGGAACTGAATTGAAATGGTCCGTTCCATGCTTTTGTGATTATACCACTGATATACTTATTACTTTCATTGTGATAATGGTTTCATAGATATGTGCATGTGCTCACACCCATCAAATTATATCTACTAAACATGTGCAGGTTTTTATATATAAATTATACTTTGATAAATCTGTAGTAAATGTGACACATTTATGAATCTATTCTGGGTTATCTATTTCACTCCATTGACATGTGTTTGTACACCATCAGTATTACATTATCTTGATTACTGTAAGTACATAATAAACCTTAACATCAGTGAGAGTGATAGTTTCAACTTATTGTTTTTTTTTTTTCAAAAATTTTGACTACTCTAGATTTTTGGAAATTTATAAATTTTAGAGTAAGATTGCATATTTTAAAAACATTGCCAGGATTATGATGAGATTCATGTTAAATATATGAATCAGTTTAGGGAGAATTGACGTCTTTAAAATGGTGATTTTTTTTTTTCCATTTCACAAACACAGTGTCTCTTTATGTATCTAGGTCTCAGGTTATTTCAAAAGCACTTGGAAACTTTCATCATACAAACATATGCATGCTTTGTTAGTTTTGTACATAAGTATTTCATTTTCTTTTGAGAAATTATAAACAACACTGCATTTTAAATCTTGGTTTATACTTGTTCCTTGTTACTTTATAGAAATGCATTGGTCCTTGCATGTTGATCTTCTACTGTTAAATCTCATAAATATACTTATACTATTCCCTTGGCATCCTATGGTAATTGGTTCCTGGACATTCCATGGATACCACAATCTACAGATGCTCAAGTTCCTTACATAAAATGGTGTAGTATCTGCACATAACCTATGTACATCTTCGTGTACAATTTAAATCATCTCTAAAGTACTTATAATACCTAATACAATGTAAATACTGTATAAACTATTATACCTTATCATTTAGGGAGTAATGACCTGTTCTGTAAAGATGTGTATTTTAGAACATTTATGGTGGTATTGTGGCCTAACTGTTTCAGCTGGTGGAAATGGCATTCTCAACAATTCCTGATGACACTGACTGAGGGTGCAGAAGGAGTTCCCCAGACTGGAGTACCTCTAAGTGGAATGGGGGTATCTCAGGTCTATGGAGGCAAAACTGCTTCCTGGGATGGGATAATTGTTGTGATGGAACTTCACATTTGTACTCCTAAGTTGCTTTTATGTCTTCCAGTGGGAGAGCAAAAATTCTCTGGTTCTTAGGTTAAACTGGCTTCCATGGAGAGGCACTTTGTGACAAATAGACCTAATAGTGTCCTATGGTTACCCAAGTGTCTCTGGATAGAGGAGTTCGGACCAAGATCTGTAAGGCCTAACATTTTCTGGGAAAAAATTTATGATTTTCTCTTCTCATTTCTGCCTGTCTGTCCTGGTTTCTCCTTGTGGGATAAGGGTATATCAGTCCTACTGTGATAAAGAAGCTTTCCTGGCCAGGACACTTGTGCCAAGATCCATGGCTACTGGGGAGAGAGAGTGTTTCCTGTATGAACGTGGTAGGGCATTCTGCTCTGAGTGCCCTGTAGCTTCCCCTGTGTCTCTTTGTAGGAGAGGGAAGCTTCTGAATCATAAGAACAAAGTGGTTCCTTGGTCCAGGCTGTCTGCAATGGAGGAATTCATTGAGCCTGTACCACTAGCCACCAGAATACTTTCTGGAGTGGCTAAGGGTGTCTTAGGACTGCAGGGACATAGAGATTTCATAGACTCAGCAACTTGCTGTAGCTGAGGTCCTTTAACCACAGCTGCCAGTTGTCTTATTATCTTTTAGTAGAGCACAGATGTCTTAGCCCTTGAGGGAAAGAGAAACCCTTCACACAGCTACTTATTATTAGCAGGAGTCTCCTGCAATATCCCTTGCTAGTTTTACTAGGTTCTTCTGTTATGTCAGAAGGAATTCTATTCAACTCAGGGAGAAATGAACCTAGCTGGGCTGCCTTCTGTTACTAGGTTTGGAGATGGGAAAATGCCAGTTCTGGGTCACCTTCTTCTGTTGGATGTGGGCATGGAAGATGACCCACCGCTATTTGTTTTCTTCTATTCCTGGGTTTTCAAACCAGTTTTCTGTCTTCTGAAGACCGTTAAAAATTATCTTTTGATTGCCTCTTATGTTATTTATATGGTTATTTTACTTCATAGCTGTAAAGAGCAAAGGAAAACCAGTCTATATCAACTTCTCCCAAATGGAAGTCTCTATCTTGTTTTAATAGCTTTTAATGAGTGATTAGATTACAGTGGTTTTTAATTGCACACAACTTAAAAAAAGATGTTACAATCCAAATCCCAATCTGCATTTGATTATAGCATGTTATTAGCAAGGTAGCTGGTGACTGCTCAAATTTAAGTAAATGTCCGTCCTTGAAGTAAACAAGAAATACAGCATCAACTATACCATTTGATGAGTAAAATGACTGTACTAGGTATTTTTTAATTACATATTTAGCATTTATGTTAGCAACTTAAAATATCAGTAGTAAAATTATTTCAATTTATGAAAATATGTGAAACTTTAATATTTAGATTGATTTTGCATAGTTTTAAAAACATCAAAACTATGCAACAAGATACCTACAAATCTGAAATTGTTGACTTGTTTGAGACATATATATTCATTAATCATACACATCTTTAATTTGAATAGGATAAGGAGTTCAATATACACATAAAACACTGCATAAGAGTTTGTGTGTTTTAGTCAAGGTCAAAGCTGGTAATTACCACCCAAAACCTTTAGTCAATCACATTTGGTTTAAATATAAAGAAACATTACAATAATCACTCATTTTCAATAATTAGTTTTTTATTAAAAGCAAATAATGATACAGAGCAAATCATGAATTTTTGAATTTTACTTTCCAAATTTTTACCATTTAAACACAGAACAAAAATATTTAGTAACATTTTAGGTATCAGAACATGAAGTAATTTTTGCTGAATCACTTCTACTTTTTAACAATACTAAATACTTTATTCTAAATATTTTACTATTACACACAAACTTTCATATTCTTTTTTAAAGAATTTAACCTTTATTTGTTTATGTATTTGTTGTTGTTGTTTTATGTGGTGCTGAGGATTGAACCCAGTGCCTCATGCATGCTAGGCAAGCCATCTACTACTGAGCCACAACCCCAGCCCACAAACTTTTGTATTCTTGCTGTAATATTTTTATTTACTTAAATGCTTTTTCAATTTAGGCATTTTTTCACCATACTTTCCAATTATATGTCTTTTATGTGTGTATAACTTTGCCTTTCTATCTTAACTCAAAAATTTTCTTAATCATCATTTTTCTGTTGCCCTAATACTTAATTCAGAGCACAACATATAGATATTTCCAAGAGATTATTGTTAAACGTATTGGTAGCTGATAAGAACAAGAGTAACAATAAAATTATGAGATAGTAGCAACTTTTTCCATCAAGAATCATGGTTTAAATTCAGTGAAGGGTATTAATGACTCTACAGAAATGACTTCCTATTCCACTGAAGTGTTTAATAAGGTCTTTAAAACAGTACTTCCTGGCATCCTGCTCCTCAAAGCAACATCTGTGACTATTTTTGGTTCCTAATAAGTGATAAATAGCAAGAGGATTTTGGTTTGCATAAGGAGAATTGGCTAAGCTCTTCATATATTGCTTTGTTACTAGGAACTTATATAATTTGATTTTATAATACCTACAATTTATTCTGGTATTGTGTCAATTACCTATTTCTCATCTTATGAAGTATTTTTTCAAAAAGAAACCACATCTAGCAGAATGAAATTTAATCCCTATCACTCACCCTGCACAAAACTCAACTCAAAGTGGATCAAGGACATAGACATTAAATTAGAGACCCTGCATCTACTAGACAAAAAGATAGGCCCAACACTCCATTATGTCAGCTTAGGAACTGACTTCCTCAACAAGATTCTTGAAGTGCAAAAAGTAAAATCAAGAATCAATAAATGGGATGGTATCAAACTAAAATGCTTCTTCACAGCAAAGGAAACAGTCGTGTGAAGAGAAAGCTTATAGAATGGGAAAAAAATCTTTGCCACCTATACCTCTGAAAATTAATCTCCAGGATATACAAAGAACTCAAAAAACTAAATGCCAAAAGCCAAACAACTCAATTAATAAATGGACAAAGAAAGTGAACAGATACTTCACAGAATAAATATGAATGGTCAATGAATATATGAAAGAATGTTCAACATCTGTAGCAATGAGAGAAATGCAAATTAAAACTACACAGAGATTCTCTATCACTCCAGTCAGAATGGCAATTAAAAGAATACAAGTAACAATAAATGTTTGCAAGGATGTTGGGAAAAAGGTACACTCATACATTACTGGTGGGACTGCAAATTGGTGCAACTACCCTGGAATGCAGTATGGATATTCCTCAGATAACTTGAAATGGAACCACCATTTGAGCCACTTATCTCACTATATACCCAAAGAACTTAAAATCAGCATACTAGAGTGACACAGCCACGTTAATGTTTATAGCAGCTCAATTCCCAATAGCTAAGCAATGGAACCAATCTACATTCCCTTCAACAGATGAATGGATAAAGAAAATGAGGTATATATATACAAGGGAATATTACTCAGTCATAAAAAAAGAATGAAATTATGGCATTTGCCAGTAAATGGATGGAAATGGAGACTATCACACTAAGTGAAATAAGCCAATTTCAAAAGATCAAAGGTTAATTGTTCTCTTTGGTACGTGGACTGGATATTAACACAAGACAAGGGAGGGAAGAATAGAAGGTCACTGGATTAGACAAAGGGGAATGAAGGAAAGGAAGGGGGAATAGGAATAGGAAAGACAGTGGAATGATTCTGACAAAACTTTCCAATGTACATATATGAACACACCATAGTAAATCTCTACATCATATACAACCACAAGACTGGAATCTTAATTAAAATAAGATGTACACCATGTTTACAAAAATAAGTCAAATTATATTTTTACTGTTATGTATAATTAAGAAAATTAAAAATAACAAGCAAAAAAAGAAACCACATACAAACTTAGATGACTATAATATAATTAACCAGTCATTTTTCTTCTCATCTCCCTATTAAAAGTCACTGTTTTCAGAGTTTAAGTTGCTCCTTAATTTGTATGTATTATAAAATATTAGATTGATAAAATGATTCAGTTCAAGTTTTAAGACTACATATTGATGCATTCTTCACTCAAAGTTATCATCACAATGGGAAGTAGCATACGTTTGAAACCATTAAATAAATTTTTGTTTATAATAATTTTAAAAATCAGAGGCTCAAATAAAAAAAAAATCTCAGAATTCTTTCTGTCAAAAGAGTATGAATCATGGGGCACACCAAAAAGGAGAGAGATTTGGGAAGGTTTACACAGCCCATACTTTTTCTCCCTTCACTGAAAACTACTATCCTCCCTTCCAACAAAACCATATGAGCTCTATGATGTTTATACTGTATGATATTGTCTCCATGTCAAGGCTGATTAAAACAAGATTGGGCCTTGAGTCAAACTGGGGCAAACTTTCTTCCTGAAGTGTTTTACTTGCAACTCATACAATGAGGACATGTGCATTATCAATAGCATACAACTCTATTCTGTCAAAAGAGTATGAATGCCAGGGGTAATGCCATGGCTCTAGCATTCTGATGGCCTGCCTGTTTTTTCCCTTATATTCTATTTGATAAAGCAACACACATACACATGCATGTGTACACAACACAACACACAGAATAAACTTGAATTCTGAATTGTATTTGGTTTCAATTACTGTGTATTGCAAGGAAAAAAGACACTATTAATATTCAGAGGATGGTTCAAAATATCAGATTTATTTCAAGGAAAACGAATATATTCAACATCACATCATTATGCTGTAGAGAACTTTTTCAATAAGATTGGGAGCATGTCAGTATTGTGTTTTGTATATAACCTTGAACAGGACCACATAACAAGAAACACTGCATAATGATCTTCCAGAATATACTTTCATAACAACAAGAGCTATTATAAAAGCTCTTGTTCTATAGGACTAGAGATTCATGTAAAATTTTTAAATAATGTAAAAGTTATATCTCATTTTTGTATCAATTTAAAAATAAATTAATAAAACATTCAATTTACTGAACTTATTCTTCATATGACTTTTGAGAAAGGTAAAGCAAAATAGACAATTCCAGGGACATACAACTACATATACATATATCTTCAATGAGTCATGATTACTAATTACTTGTTTTTGGTGTTCATAATCTAATGATAAAAAAATTATGCAAGTACATGTGAAGCAATTTTGGATTCCTTACATGAATAAACAACATACATGAATTTTATGTTCATCAATTCAGTCTGAATGCCTTACTTTCACACATTTCTACATCCAATAAAAATGCATGGTATTTTGGATATGTGTATGTTCTTCAGATATTTACAGAATCTCTAGGTATCCTCCACAAAGTTAGCAAAATGTCCAGTAAGAATCCATTTTGCTCTATCCCATACTAAGATAGTACTGTGAAAGAATAGGCTGTTCAGCCTGTAACTACACAATTCTTTTCACATCCAGGTATAGTCATTTGCTTAGTTTCTCCCGGGGGGTATATAAGAGAAATTAATTTATGTCAATTCTCGGTTTGAGATTTTAGACAGCTAGTGTGTCTTATCATTTTTCACCCTTTTTTCCTGGTTGAAGTCTTACTATTTTGCTCAGATTTTTCTCCAACTCCTGGGCTTAAGTGATCCTCTGGTTTCAGCCTTCTGTACAAGTGGGATTACAGGGGTGTGCCACAACATCTAGCTTCTAATGTGTCTATTCTACTCTCTCTTTTCCACTCAATGGCAGAATGCAGAGGATTCTGAGATTGAAGACACGGAGAAGCAACAAAATGCCAGATGTTTGGGTCATTGCATCACCATATGTAGGAAAGCCACACACTGGTATGGATTGCCATGGATTATGACATGGATCAACAATAGATATCTACTGTGGTAAGCCACTGAAATTCTGAGTTTGGATTGCTATAATACCTAGCATTTAAATAACTAATATACCATCATATTTCCTTGTCATTCTACAACTGTCCATTATGCACTCAACAGTATATATTTGGTATATATATATCATCATTATTATATGGGGACCTAATGCAGGGTTTCTAAAAGGTAGAACTATTAACATTTTGGAATGGATAACCCTTTGTTGGCAAAGTGGTCTGTCCTTTGCATTATATGATATTTAACAGCATCTCTGTCCTCTAGCCATTAGTTGCCAGGGCAGCAATCTCCCTCTAATCGTTTTAACAAAATTGAGAACTTCTAGAAATTTCCAAATGTCCCCTATGTTGTTGAAATTGTGTCTTGTTAAAAATCATAGACTTAACATATCTTTTAGCTATTCAATAATATTATACCATATATATTATTTATATTTGCACTATTA